>NC_092877.1:270171436-270807782 GCF_028372415.1 Notamacropus eugenii
ATTTGTTGGATGAATTTTATTATTTTCTTCTTGATCTATAAAATAATTCTAGTAGTTTGATTGTAGTACACTGTATAAATATGATATACATGCTATAAATACAACATATTTCAATTGTTTAGATCTGTTAATATTTGTGGAAAAATGTTTTATAATTGTTTTCAAATAGTCCCTGAGTTTTGCTTGGTAGGTAAGATCACCAAATATTTTATATTGTCTGCAGTAATTTTAAATAGAATTTTTTTTTATTTCTATCTCTTCCTGCTGGATTTTGCTCACTATTTATGTGGATTTATTTTATATGCTGCAACTTTGTTGAAGTTCTTATTTGTTTCAACTAGAGTTTTTAGCTGACTCTCTAGGATTCCCTAAGCATAGCATGCTGTCATCAGTAAGGAGGGATAGTTTTGTTTCTTACTATTTTTATTCCTTCACTTGGTTTTTCTTGTCTTATTGCAATAGTTAGTATTTGTTGGTTGGTTTTTGTCCTTGAAGAGGACTAAAATGGCATCACCATGATAAAGTGAAATTTCAGCTTGTCTAACTGTGGCTGATCAGATCAATATGAGCACTGAATGCTCTATCGCAAGGAGTGCACAGGTAATCCACATGAATATTTGGGGTGGATACTCCAAATTTTCGCATCCTCTGTTTACTTTGTGTTGCTCAATTCTACTTTGCTCATAGAGTACAGAACCCTTGCTGATGTGGACATGCCATGCTGAACAGTCCTATGCAGTGTCTCCCGTGTTGCACAGTCAAATCCAAAGATCTTGAGAGAGACCTTGAGAGTCTCCTTGTATTGCTTCTTCTGACCATCATGTGATTGTCTACTCCATGTGAGTTCTCCATAAAATAGTCTTTTTCTAGCATTTGTAGTATATTATAGAATGATAGTGGTGATAGTGGACATTCTTGCTCCAATCCAGATCTTATTCAGAAGGCTTCAGTTTTTTTCCCATTACATATCATCCATGCTTTTGGTTTTAGAAAAATGCTACTTATTTTATTTAAAGCTCCATTGATTTCCAGGCTACTTAGTGTTTTTTATAGGAATAAGTGATATATTTTGTAAATAACTTTTCTGTGTCTTTGGAAATTATCCTGTGATTCTGTTGTCTTTGTTAGTGATATGCTGGTAGTTTTCCAAATATTGAAACAGTCCTGTATTCCGAGTATGAATCGCACCGGGTCATCTTGTATGATCTTTGTGACATGTTACTGTAATCACTTTGTTAGTAGTTCATTTAAATCATTCATTAATATTTATTAAGGAAATTGGTATATAGTTTATTTATTGCAGTTCTCCTTGGTTTAAGTATCAAAATCATATTTGTGTTATAAGGAATTTGGCAGGAGTCCTTCTGCTTTTTCTGCCCAAACAGTTTATATAGCATTAGAATTAATTTTTTTCTAAAATGTTTTGTACAATTCTCTTGCAAATCCAGCTGCACCTGGTGATTTTTCATTAGGGATCTCATTTAAGGATTGCTCAATTTCTATTAATTAGGGATATCTACATATTCTATTTCCTCTTTGATTTGAATAATTTATATATTTGTAAATATCCATCCATTTTTACTTAGATAGTTTTATTGACATACATTTGGGCAAACTACTAAATTGCTGAATTTCTTCATCAAAGGTGCATTCACTCTTTACATTTTCAAGCTAGTAATTTCTTTTTCCTCTTTCTTCTCTTTTAATCAAATTAATCAAGGTTTTGTTTTATTTTAATGAAAATTAGCCCTTAGTTGCATTTATTAGTTCAATGATCTTTTTATTTTCAATTTATCACTCTCTCCTTTGATTTTCATGATTTCCAATCTGGTGTTTAATTGGTGACTTTTAGTTAGTTCTTTTTCTAGTTATATCTACTTCCATGTCTACTTCATTTGTCTTTTCTTTTCCACTGTCATTGATATACATATTTAGAGATATACATCTTTTTTCTAAGTACTGCTTGGCCACATTACACAAATTTTGATATGTTGTCATTCTTTAAAATAAAATTGTTTATTTTTTCTATGATGTTTTTGATCCAGCCACTCTTTATGATTAGATTATTTAGTTTCTGCTTAATTTTTATCTGTGCTTTTGCCGACATTTATTGAATGTATTTTTTATTTTATTATGGTCTGAAAAGGGGATTTGTCAAGTTTTTATGCTTTAATGTGTAATTAACTTCAATGAAGGTGATATATACAGTTGAAAAAACGGGATTTACTACTTTCTATTCTCTTTTAATTTTCTTCAGATGTGTACTATATATAGCTTTTGAAAAATTCTATTTATCCTAATTATGATTACTAATTCTGCATTTCCTTTCATCCTTTTTTCTTCTGTTTTGTCCTTTTCTCTCACTTTTTAACTCTTCCTCAAAAGTATGTTTTGCTTCTGACCACTATCTCTCTTAATCTACCTTATAAAAACAATCCTCTTTCATATATCCCCTTCCCGTAATACTTGCCTGTTGGGTAAAATAAATTTCCTATTGATTGTATTTTTATAGTCTTCTCTATTTTAATGAGTTCATATGAGTCTGAGGTTCAAACTATGCCTTCTCTCCCACAATTTGTCTCTTCAGCTGTGAAACCTCTTCCTTGCATTTGATTTTATGTGAAACAATTTTCCTCATTCTCTCTCTCCATGTTTTCTTTTTCCAAGGGCATTCTATCTTCTCATCCATCCATTTTTTATGATAAGCCCAACATATTTGACTCACACCAAGGCCCTTATTCTATGTAGCATCCAAATAACTACCCTAATAATGATACAGTTATTATGAGTTACACATATTTTCTTTCCATAGAAGAATTTGAATAGTTTAAACTTTTGAGTCTCTTATTACTTCTCTTTTATATTTCTCTTTTTATACTTTTTTGTGCATTATATCTGGAAGTCAAATTTTCTATTCAGCTCTGTTTAATTATTTTTAGATCAAGACTATCAAAAGTTCTATATTTCATTAAAAATCTATCTTTCCCCCAAGAGATTATGCTAAGATTTTCTAGGTAGATTATTTTTGTGACAATTCAATTCCCTTTGTCTTCTGGGATGTTGTTTTCCAAGTTCTCTTTCCTTTTCACGTTAGCTGTTAAATCTTCTTTTGTCTTGAATATGGCTCCATGGTGTTTGAATGGCTTATTTCTGGCAGTTTGAAGTATTTTCTCTGGGAGTACTGGAATTTGTCCCTAATATTTCTGAGACATTTTCATTTTGAGATGACTTTCAGGAAGTGGCTACTTCAAAATTTCATTTTGCAGTATAATTATAAGGCAATGGTACAGTTTTCCTTTATAATTTCTTAAAATGTGATGCATGGGAACTCTATTTGATCATGGATTTCAGGTAGTCCAAAAATGATTAAATGACCTCCTTGATCTTTTTCCATGTGAGTTGTTTTTCTGATAAGATATTTCATATTTCATTCTATTTTTTATTTCTTTTTGTGAAACTTTAATTAATTAATTTATTTTTAGTTTTCAACATTCATTTCCACAAGATTTTGAGTTCCAAATTTTCTCCCCATGTCTCTTTTCCCCCGACCCAAAGACACGATACATTCTGATTACCCCTTGCTCCATTGTGCCCTCTATTTTATCATATATTCCCTTCTCTTATCTCCATCTTCTCTCTTTTCTTGTAGGGCAAGATAGATTTCTATACCCCATTATCTGTATTTCTCATTTCCAGTTGCATGCAAAAACAATTCTCAACCTTCCTTCCTCAAACTTTGGCTTTCAACTTCTCTCTCTTCCTCCCTCTTATCCTCACTGAGAAGGATAGCAATTCAATATAGGCTTAATATGTGTAGTCATGCAAAAGACTAATAGTCATGTTGTGAAAGACCAACTACATTTCCTTCCATTCTATCACACCTTCCATTTATTTCATTCTCACTTTTGACTTTGTCCCTCCCCAAAAGTGTTTACTTCTAATTACTCCCTCTTTCCATTTGCCTGCCCTTCTATCATCCCCCCACACCACACTAATCATGATAGAGTTTCATACCAAATTGAGCATGCATGTTATTCCCTCCTTAACCCAAATGTGATGAGAGTAAGCTTCACTTTTTCCCTCTCTCCTCCCCTCATTTTAAATACATATATATGTATGTATACAATCGCTTCAGCTACCTGAACATTGAAAAAAGTTTCAAGAGCTACAAATATCATCTTTCTATGTAAGAATGTAAATAGTTCAGGTTTAGTAAGTCCCTTATGATTTCTCTTTCCTTTTTACCTTTTAATGGTTCTCTTGATTCTTGTGTTTGAAAGTAAAATTTTCTATTTTATTTTGCTCTTTTCATCAAGAATGCCTGAAAGTTCTCTATATCATTGAATGACCATTTTTCCCCCAAAGTATTTTACTCAGTTTTTCTGGGTAGGTGATTCTTGGTTTCAATCTTAGTTCCTTTGACTTCTGGAACATCACATTCCAAGCCCTTCAAACCCTTAATGTAGAAGCTGCTAGATCTTGTGTTATCCTCATTGAATAACCAAAATTCTCAAATTATTTCCTTCCAGCTGCTTCAATATTGTCTCCTTAATCCCAGGACTCTGGAAATTGGCTACAATATTCCTAAGAGTATTCTTTTTGGGATCTCTTTCAGGAGGTGATTAGTGCATTCTTTCAATATTTATTTTACCCTCTGATTCTAGACTGTCAGGGCAGTTTTCTTGATGATTTCATGAAAGATGATATCTAGGCTCGTTTTTTGGATCATGGCTTTCAGGTAGTCCCATAATTTTTAAATTTTCTCACCTGGATCTGTTTTCCAGGTCAGTTATTTTTCCAATGAGATATTTCACATTGTTTTCTATTTTTTCATTCTTTTGGTTTTGTTTTGTAATTTCTTGTTTTCTCATTAAGTTAGCAGTTTCCATCTGCTCCATTCTTATTTTTAAAGAACTATTTTCTTTGGTGAGCTTTTGAACCTCCTTTTTCATTTGGCTAATTCTTCTTCTCCTCATTGGATTTTTGGACCTGTTTTGACATTTGGATTAGTCTATTTTTAAAATTGTTATTCTCTTCAGCACTTTTTGGGTCTCTTTTAGCAGGCTGTTGACTTGCTTTTTATGATTTTCTTGCATCTCTCTCATTTCTCTTCCCAATTTTTCCTCCACCTCTCTTACTTGATTTTCAAAATACTTATTGAGCTCTTCCATGGCCTGAGAGCATTGCATACTTTTTGTGGAGTTTTTGCATGCAAAAGCCTTGACTTTTATGTCTTCCTCTGATGGCATGCATTGTTCTTCCTCATTCTAAAGGATGGAAGAAAATATCTGCTCACCAAGAAAGTAACATTCTATAGTCTTGTTTTTGTTTTTGTTTTTTCTTCCTTTTTTGGTCATTTTCCCAGCCAGTTACTTGACTTTAGAGTCCATTGGAAAGTGCAGGGTATACTCTGTGGACCCAGTTCCTCCAAGGAGGCACCAGCAAGGGAGAGGAGTTTACTCCTCTCCTGGCCTGTGCTCTGGTCTGGGAGCAACAGCAAGTACTCTTCTGCCCAGGATCTGCGAGTAAGATTCCTGGTCCAGAGCCACAGAGAGCTTCACCATGTCAGCAGTGATTCTCACCCCAGGACCACCACTTAGGGCTGATATCCACATCATTGGCTCAGTTTCCCAAGGGTATTTAGTCTTTGGGCTCCTAAAATTGCTGCTGCCACTGCCTGGGGCCAGGGCTAGGGCAGGACCATACTCCCTTCTCACCCAGGTGCAAGAGCTTTCTCAATTACCTTTGAACCTGTCTTTAGTGTTGGTGGGTTGAGAAATCTGGAAACTGCAGCTACTGCCCATGATTCCACACCCTAAAGCCTGCTCTGATCTTGTGTGTGCAGTTTCATGTGACCAAGGTTGTCCTGTCCTCTGTGGGCTGTGCTCTGTTCCAAGACTGGTGGAATAGACCTTTCCTTTAGATCTTCCAGGCTGCCTTGGGCTAGAAATCTTTTCTACTCTGTCATTTTGTGGCTTCTGCTGCTCTAGATTTTGTTTAGAATCATTTTACAGGTATTTTATGGTTTATGGGAGGAGAGCTACAGCAGATCCATCTTTCTACTCTGCCATCTTGGCTCCACCCTTCATTCTATATTTTCATTCCCTTGATTTTGTTTTACTGTATCCTAATACCTCATTGAGTTGTTAGATTTCACTTGCCCAATTCTCATTTTTGAGGAATTATTTTCTCCATTGAGCTTTTGTACCTCTTTTTCTCCAATTCTGTTTTTTAGTGTTATTTTTGAGAATTTTTATTGCCACTTTAACCAAGCTGTCAATTATATTTTCACAGTGTTTTTAATTGCTTTCATTTATTTTCCTCCTTTTCCTCTACTACTCTTATTTGATTTTGTAAATCACTTTCTTTAACTCTTCTAGGAATTCTTGTTGAATTTATGGGAAATTCACATTTTCCCCTTTGAGGCTTTGTATGTAACTGTTTTGATATTATTATCTTGTTCTGAGTTCATCTCTTAATTTTCTTTGTCACCATAGTAGCTATTGGGTTATTTGTTGTTGTTTGTGCTATTCACTCAGTTTTCCAGCATTTTTTTTTTACTTTGAACTTCATGTTAGAGTTGAGCTCTGTTCCTACAGTGACTTGGTGGGAGGTAGTATTGTCCAAAGCTTTAGACTTTTTCACACTGTTACTTTCATAGACTCGTTTTAGGAGTTTGGCTGTTTTAAGTTCTACCAATACGATGTGATCTGGGGAGAGTTGTGATCACTGCTCTCTTGTGGCAAAAAGGGATACTGTTCCTCAGGAATTCACTCCTTTGTAAATGAAAATGAAAATGTAAAATGAAAGTCATCACTCCTTCTGGTCTGGCTCCTTCTTGAGTATAAGTGACCCTTTCTCTCTTAGAACTATGAATCGGAAGTGGGTATGAGTAGTAAAGCTGCCAAACATTGCTCTGTCCTATACCCAGTACTTGAGTATAGGACTTCATTCAGTCCATTTCTGACCAGTTGCCTCATTACCTTAATGATTCTGCTTTGAGAACTCCCAAAACTGCTACTGCTGCAGTTGTTGCCTCAAAGCCTCACCCTGCTGTGGTTTTCATATAGGCTCATCCAGTATCACAGTCCTCTCCTTCCAACTTTCTAAACTGGATAAGACTGGAAAAATTTCTTACACAAAACTTTTGTTGGCTCTGTTCCTCCAGTTTGATTTGAACTGTTATTTTAAAGTTCTTTGGGAGGGAAATGTTAAGAGAACTCAGCTGCCTCTTCTTTTCTGCCATCTTGGCTCTACTTCCTGGAAGTGACACAAAGATTATTTTCTGAAGAATCCAAACTGCTTTTTGATCCACCTTTTTTGGGGAAGTCTTATTTCTGCTAGCTGTGGGGGAGGGGTTGAAAGGAGAAATCGAAGTAGTTGCAGGAGTATGAATTGTAACTAAATAGAGATGTAGTAAAAGACAAAGTTTGTGTACATAAGAGCAGTGGTTGGCAATGTTTGTGCCTGAGCCAAGTGATGTACTAGGTTTGGGATGGATTAACCAGCATGTGTAGCAGCAAGCACCCTGACACATCCAGGATGGCCTGCTACCTAAGGAAAGTAGCTTAAAAGAGGGTCAACAAATCTACTTTAATTACATATACCAACAAAGAAAATACAAGCAGAGAAACAAAGACCAACAGACAGGGCTTCTAACTCTCCAACCATAAGTAATAATACATCACAGATCAACAGAGATATCCAGCTGTTTGTCCATTGCATACATACATAGTTATCAGAGAGAGAACACCAACATCTGGATTTTCAAAGCTAGAGGTGGGGTTGGAGAGGTGTTAATGGCTACCCAGAGTCTCACCTGGCACAGGAACCTTCTTCTAAAGAATAAGCCCCAAAATCAAAACTTTACCTCAAAGTAATACATAGGCATTATGACCCTCATGACTCAGTCCCTCATTAGAAATTAATAAAACTTGTGGGTCTTCCTACAAAACAAACCTCCCCTAATTAAGCTTCCCTTAATGGACTCTGCCTGAGACCTACAATGGGTGGGGAACATCTTTAACTTCCATTATTACAACATGTGTCTGCAAAAGAAGAATCTTCCCAGAAACTGAAAGTTTTCAGCCATGATAGTCTTGCTCCTGCTACAGGATGAGATATACCTAATATGGGGAGGAAATATAACCAAGGACAAGGCCAGTACTTCTTTTTGGAGAGATCCTGAGAAACTAAGTAAAATGCTATCTAGGCTCTAAATTTCTTGATGTCAATGGTAAGAAAACACTTAAAAGAAGAATTATTGTGTTTATGAGGGAACATCACATCAGGAGAGTGTCTATTGGCATGCCTAAACTTCCCAAGTTTCTTTTGGAATTCCTAATGACAACCCTAAAATTTCTAACTGGATGTAAAGTTACAGGGACCCTGTCCTGGTCCTAAATATAATGAGGACAAAATAAATGTATTAAATATCATCGTACTTTATTAACAGCAAAATGAAATGACTACATTGATGTTCAGTTTGCTTTTAGCATCCCTGTAGCATTTTATGGAAGAATAAGTCTTACGTTATCTGGAATAAATTTCCTCCAGGGACTTTCAAGTTTATTTCAAAATGTTTCATTTAAAGAGTTTACCTTCTGCAATGTTTATGTTTTTGTCAAATTTCAGGAGGTTTAGATCTCTGTTTTCTTTGATCTTTCATTTCTTTTGCATATAACACAATTCTTCTGGCAAATGAACTGGCACTTCTAAAACATTTTGGAATGTCTTCAGGAAGGAACTGATTTTGAATAGGATAATTAACCTTGACAACAATTTCTTTATTTCTGAGCCAAAACCTTAGAAGTTGAAAAGATATGTTCATTTTTCACAGTGTTAGGTATTAATCATTTGGTGCTCAAAGAAAGTGTATTTCAAAAAATTCAAATAAACCCTGAAAAATGTTGTCTAAAATCTTAAGATGGACATTCTTCACACAAAAGAAAAAAATGTTTCAGAATCTTTGCAATATGTTGTTAAAATATGATACTACCAACTACAGTATTACGTTTCAATATGTAAAACTATAATTTGTTTTTTATAACACTAAATTAAACTGGCTTTCATATTATCTTCCAAATCATCATTGCTCTTCCCCATTTTCATTATCATCATCACCATGAGTCTCCATTTCTTGACAAAAGAAATATGGAACCTGGGATATCTTTATGAAAGTTATCTCTCTGTATTTCAAAACAAATACAGCTCAAAGAAAAACAGAATTTTTATTGAGAAAGTTTCTATAATTTTTATAATGGCCATGGTTTTTTCTCTAGATTAATTAAACTGTATTTACATTGCACCTTCAGAAGCTTTAGAATTTTCTGCAATAAAAATGTTTTCATATATTTATCTTCTCTTAATATTCTTTGCTTAAGTAAAAATTCTCTCCTTTTACATAGTTATCGCTATCTTATTCCATTGTACTCCAAATACTTTTATATTATTGTAATTACAATTTAAAATTCAGAGATCTTTCATATTCATTAATAGGTCTATGTGGCCTTTCTGGGTCACATGGAAGCTTGAGTTCCATGGAGCTTGTGGTGGCAGGAGTTTGCTGAATGAGTGGAACATGAAGAGGCAGAGCTAGAGCAGAGCTGAGAGGAAACTAGTCATGAGAGCAGTCAGAGCTAGAATGGATGCAGGCTGCTAGCTAGTGTGAATGAAGAGCTTGTTTATGATTTTGTTTAAGGAAGCCTGCTTGCGATTTGTTTAATGGAGCTGGTTTGTGGAAAGCCTAGCAGGGGGAAGGCATGGAACTTGTGGTGTTATCTACATTGTTATCATGTATAGATTTTTGTTACTGTGATGGATTTGGTTTTGTGGTGTCTGAATATATGTTTGGTTCTGCCTTCCATGTGGAGAGTCTGTGGTATTTTGTTATTCTGAATTGTACCATGATATTCATGGCTGCAGTGGGCACTGTGAATTTCACATTGGCACTACAATTATAAAATGTTATGTTTTCATCATGAATCTATTTGAAATTTACTATGATGTTTAGCATAAGTTATTTGTCTAAATTCAGTTTCTGCTAGAGTATTTTCCAGCTCTCACAGCAATTTTAGATCAAATATGGATACTTATTTGCTTGTGTAAGGCCAGTTGGGTTTACGAAACATTAGAATAACATGTTCCCTTATTTCTAAGTCATCTTTGCCTAATTTTTTAAATTAATAAACTTAAAATTTTTTTGACTGTTGTTGCTCAATCATTTCAGTCTTGTTGGTTTTTCTTGGCAAAGATATTGGAGTGGTCTGCCATTTCCTTCATAAGGTCATTTTACAGGTGAGGAAACTGAGGCAAACAAGGCTGAGTGACTTGCCCAAGTTCACACAGCTAGTAAATGCCTGAGACTGCATTTGAAATGAGGTTTACCTGATTCCACATTCAGCAATCTTTCTACTGTATGACTAACTAGTGACCCTTTATCTAGTCTTAATGTATTTAAATGTTTGCTACTTTTTAGCGGTTTGAGAATTGGTACTCCAAGGCCACTTTCATTAATGCTCTCAACCCCCATCCCATCCTTCCAGTTTCTTGAGTTTTTATTCTTCCACTTAAATTCTATTATTTTGCTTTGAACTATACACTAGTTTCATTGTTATACCTCCAATTCTGAAAACTTAATTCATTAATATTACCACTTTATAACACTGGTATAGCCCAACCATGAACATTTGTATTTGCCCTCTTTCATCTCAATAAAATATTTTCAATGGTACTCATAGAGATATTGGTGCTTTCTCAGTAGATAAAATCTCAGATACTTTAAGCATTAAGAATTTTGCTATCATATCTTTTGGATATTGTTATCATTTTGCAGGTTTATTTTGTTTATATTTATTTGTTTAGATTAATTAATAAATTATTTATTTATATACATCAGAAATTATCATTATTAATTTTTCTACTTTGTTTCTTTGTTCATTCCATATGCTAAGCAAATAGTACTTGTTTTCTTGATCTCTTCATTTTCACGTTCCTATGCTCTCAATTTCTGTTTTATCTGATTGCAATTATAAGCCTTTCTCCAGATACATCCACTAATAATGTGGATAGTGTACATCTTTACTTTTCTATGTCTTTTACAAGTTTTTATTGTTTTCTCATTGCATATTTATTTTTAGTTTTGGTGAAAACATGGCAATTTTGAATGTTTTTTGTTTGTAACTTATAAATATATGTCACTTGTTTTCCGAATATTATACTGTCTTTGAATCAATGGAATGTATCTAATTCAATCATAAAAATGATTTCTTAAATTTCTGTAGTCTGATAATATATCTCAATTTTTTAAGTTATTTAAAGAGATTAGTCTGCAGTCCTTTGTTTTATTCTTCCTTGGTTCAGGGACATTGTGATCATATTAGTTTTTATTTTTTTTTTAAAGATTAGTGGAGTTTGTGTTGTGCTTACTTTTAAATAATTCATTTAAAATTGAAATTAATTATGCTTTAAATGATTGACAATTTTTTTTCAGTAATCCATTAGTATTAGAAGATTTTATTTTCCCTCTCTAGACCACGTTAACCCCATCTCTGGAAGCTCCTTTACAGCTAGATCTATTTCCTTCACATAGATTTACTTATTTAAGATCACTATTTGATTTTCTGTTAGTTTGGGTATTATTTTTACGTTTCAAGTTAATTCCTTTTTTTTTCTTGCCCTTAATTGTGTTGACATATAACTATCCATAGTAGATTCTGATCATTCTTTTTGTCCTAGGATTTTGTTGTAATTTCACATTGCTCATTTGCAAATTTGTTTATTTTACTTTGGTATTTTGTTTCATCATTATCATTGTTTTTAATTTAATTATTAATTGCTTCTCTTGTCCTTTGACCCACTCCTTACTTAGGATTGCCTTATTAAACATCCACTTAAAGCATTTAGTTTTGCTTCCCAAATGTCTACTATATTTATTGTATCATAAGCAACAAAGGATAAGGTTTTATTTCACTAATTTTTATTTATGAGATTTTATTCCCTACCCAATATTTCTGTTACCTCTTAGTGAGTTGTATGGCCATATACTTATTTATGTAATTTGTAACTTTACATTATATTTAAATTTGCATAATATATAAATGGTGGCATATAACCATATACATATATATGTATGTATATATAAATACAGTATGTATAAAGTATATAGATATGTATATATTTAAAGTTATATTTGTAGATCCATTTATATAATGTAGATCTATATCTATGTATCTATCTAAATATATGTAGAGTGAGAAATATCTGTTCATACATTTCAAGCATCTATACTTAATGTATCATATTTATTGTATTTCTGGAAATTATATTGTTGGTGCTTTCAGTCACCTGTCTAGATATTCTTCTTCTATTCTACACTATTTGACCTTACAGCTCACAATAAAATAAAGATCAGGGTTTGAGAATTTACAGTAAATCATTACTGAGGAAGTTGATCCAAACAAAAGCTTTGTTTTTATACAGTTCATCAGGAAGACAAATAACAGTATTAGCTCTCCCTCTCCCTTTCCCTCTCCTTCTCCCTCTATCTCTTTTTCTGTCTCTCTCTCTCTCTGTCTCTCTCCCTCTCTGTCTCCATCTCTGTCTCTCTGTCGCTCTCTCTCTCTCTCTCTCTCTGTCTCTGTCTCTCTCTCTCTGTTGCTGTATCTCTGTCTCTGTCTCTGTCTCTGTCTGTCTCTCTCTCGCACACACACACACACACACACACACACACACACACACACACACACACATTATGGCAATACAAACATGCAGACAACTCTGTTTATTCTTAGTAATGCAAGAAACATCCAGCTTAAGGGAAATGTGTTGGGGAGGAAACACACTTAAGTTTTTTTTTTTAAGTCCAAGTTTATATACTATATATACTATATACCCTAAACTATATACCCTATAATGAGATTAGTTGAAAATATTTAATTGGTGCCAGTTATAGGAGGGATCCTATTTAATTAGACCCAGATGAGGCAGAGATGCTCTCAGTGGTCCCTTATTGATACCACTCTTAGATGACGCTCAATAGAAGGAGCTTCTTTATCATTCGCAGAAACTTTGAAAAGAATCTAAGCTAACTCTCTAATGCAGCAGAGAAACGCTCAGAAGATGCAGCCAGTTAAGAGTTTCATAAAATCAAAGCTACAAGCATTATCTGCCTGAGACAGAGTTAACACATCAGAACAGTGGAAAATGCAAGTTTTGTCCATCTTTAACTTATAGTTTATGGATATTCGGACTACCCAGTCAAAGTCATTCCATATGGAGTTATATCATTATAGTTATAGCATCAAACAATATAAAGTTTATATTTATTACCCCTCATGTTTTCATTAAGGATATAACTGATATGAAATAGAGCATTGTTGTTAATATTCAATAGAGATTAGAAAATTGACAAAGAGGTTACTAATTGATTATATCTTTTAGGTCCCTTCCTACTATCCTTCTTTCCTTCTTTTTCTCTCTTTCCCTCTTTCTCTTTTTTCATTTTTTATCCCTAATAGTATTCTTTCTGATGTTGTTTTGTTTTGAATATCTTGTAAGTATAATACTAAATGCCTTTAAAATGAATTGCTACATAGATATCATGTATGTTTTATTACATATAATTATCTACATTAATAGATGATGGTTGTGTGTAACTATATATCTATCTGTGTGCATAAAGTTACAGTATCAACATATAAAATTCATATATATGTGCATATATGTGTATATGTGTGTATATATGTAAAACATTTATATTTTAAGAAATGTCTATTTATACTTTTCAACCATTAATTTTTAGTGTATTGTATTTGTTATATTATGAGAAATTGTATTGTTTAGTGATATCAAATTGAAAAAAAAGAAATACTTGTTAGTAATCCACACATAAGGATCCCTATAGGGATCAATATCAATATCAATATCAATATCAATAGATCCTTATTGATTTAGTTTTAAAATATGCTATGCTTTACTATGTTTTTTATTTATTTTTGTTAATAATTCCCAATTGTCTTCTAATCTAGTTCAGTGGGTGGGCTGCTGCCTGTCTCCCACATATTTAACATCCCTGATGTAGGGGACTGTTTCAGAGAAAACTAGGGATATATATATATATATATGTATATAGTTGCAGAGTGAGTTTTACAGAAATGAGAAAATATATCCTACAACAGAAACATCCTAAAAATGAGCAATTTTGAAAACTATAAGTGTTGTCAAACTCAAATGGAAACCCATCTGCATTTTAATCTGGTTCTAGAAAATTGGAAATTTTGTGAGCACGATTTTGATACATCTGGACTAATGAACTTTGATCAATGCAACTATCAACCACTATTCCAGAGGACAAATGATAAAGAATGCCATCAACTTCCTGCCAGACAGGTGATGGAATTAATATGCAGAAGGAGACACTTATTTTTGGACATGACCACTATGGGAATTTGTTTGGCTTGCCTATGCACATTTATTAAAGAAGACTACTTATTTATTTACTTATTTTTATTTGTTTACTTATCAATCTACCTATCTAGTCATTTGTTTATTTAAGCAAACAAATGGCTTATGTGTAGGGGTGAGACAGGAGGATAAGAAAAAACACTTATTTAACAAAATTTAGTTAAATCCAATATTAAACAATTAAAGAATTAACACTTTTATCTCTGAACAGAATAAATTACTATTGAAATGCCATCACGTTGAGTCTTTGTCACATCCATTTATTGATCCTTCTTTACAATCACACCAAAATGCTGACAGAATCATCTTGCTTGAGTGCAACAACTCATTTTTTCTTCAACTATTGTTTTTTGCTTTTTTATAGGTGATACAATTTGTAAACCTTTGTTACGTTTTGCACACATAAAACAGATAAAGCGGTAGAGAGGAAAACGAAAATGAGGAGTACCAGATCCAAATATGTGTCCCTTGATCCCTTGCATTTCTCTCCATTACCCCGGCTTACTTCCTTGTCATTTTCTTGATTTTTTTTTTTTCAAAATGCCATGTAGTACATTCTTGAATTCTTTTATTTTGACCTTGTGACATTCTCCCTCTCCTACTCCTTGTTGCTGGCTAATTCTCAGTTCTTTGTAGCTTTCTTCCATTACTCCTGAGTTCCTAACAATTTCTTGAAATAATCATAAACCTTTACTGCTTGGAGCAGCTACAAATGTTTCCTAGCTAACCTCTACTTGGACTTTACTGATAATGGAGAGTCTTTCTACTTTATTCTCTTACCCATTTTCTCCTCAATTCATATCTCCTTAAACACAGGACTGCACTTCAACTCTCACACATACGTCATATAACAATCTTCATTTTCAAGTGGGGGATATTTAGCACAATTGTCATGAAATCAACTTACAACATCCATTACAACTCCAGCCTCCTCAAACCTACTCTCCCCCATTCCTTCTCTTTCCCCTTTTGCATCAGAAGAACAGTTATTTCTGTTCCTTACTACGGTTAATTTCCTATTTGGTGCCATTTCTTCTATTCTGTCTTGGAAGTATCACTGATAACTAGAAAAGTATAATGAATTTCAGGTTAGCATACAAAAGTTAAAATCCTGACTCTGCTACTGTGTGTACATACAAAATTGTGTGGCTTTGTGTGAAGCATTTAAATTTAGCTTCACTGATTTCAATTTTCTCATCTGGATAAAGAAGGAATTTGATCTAGGTAATCTTTAAAATCCCTTCTAAGTCTAAATATGTGATAATAAAATCTAGCATCCTACTCCATTAATCTTGGCTTCCCACATTCCAACAAATGCTGTCCCCCCAAGGGTTCCCTTGACAATACAGGATATTTAGGAAGAAATAA
Source organism: Notamacropus eugenii (assembly GCF_028372415.1). Taxonomy (NCBI): domain Eukaryota; kingdom Metazoa; phylum Chordata; class Mammalia; order Diprotodontia; family Macropodidae; genus Notamacropus; species Notamacropus eugenii. Next base: position 270,187,268 of record NC_092877.1, read on the forward strand.
AGACTTACCTGTTTTTTAAAATGTTTCTGCTGCTGTACCTTGAGATCAGGGCATCTCTATAATTCGCTAAAAGAATCAGAGAATAACTTAGATACTAAGAATTTGGCTTATTAATTCCTAGAAAATATTCTTCTAGTATATTCTACTTTTCTCTTTTATTGATAGTTTTTATTTGCTATTTAAAAGTTTTATTGATGTCTCTTGTTTTTTTTTAATATGGCACCCATTTATATATATATACATATATACATCATATTACCATATATTATCATATATCATAAATATTTGTATACATTTGTATATATATAATACTGTCCCCCTCAAATTCCCCTTCCCATAAATGCCCTCTTCAAAGTTCTCATTGAAAAGTTAGGAAAACTGGCCAACAAAGTGATTGCATTTGACAGTATGTTAAACATTCTTTTACCTTTAGATGCACCATCTCTCTACCAGGAAGAGAGAATTATCCATCAATCTGTCAATCACTAAGCTATTGTATTCCAGAAACTGGTTAGCTGCTGGGGATACAGGACAAAAATGAAACTGTCCCTGTCTACAAAGAGCTTATGTTCTGCCACAGAGAACAAGTATTTTAATTTTTGTATGTATTTAGTATTTATTTTCCCCAATTACACATAAAACAACAATTTTTAACATTTGTTTTTAAAACTTTGAGTTCAAAATCCACTCCCTTCCTCCCTCTCCACACCCCCTCATTGAGAAGGTAAGCAATTCCATATAGTTTATATATGTGTAGTCATGCAAGTTGAGGCTAAAAGTGTATTAGGAGCATTTTATGGACAAAGAAGAGGTAGTGCAGTAGAGTACACTACAAAACTAGTGTAGATCCAGCTTTGAATTAGGAAGCCATGAACATGGATTTGATTACTGCCTGTCACGTGAACTAATCTGATTCATATGGGCAGGTTCTTTATCCTCTTAATGCTTCATAAAATCCTCTAAGACCATAAATTATAGCTTAACTTCCTCACTTGAAATTCCATACACCAATGACATCACTAAATCCAGATTAAAAATATATAAAGACATTCAGGCTCAGAGAGGTGTTGTGGCTTGCCCAATATTATGCAAATGATTATTATCAGAAGTAGAAGGTTTCAAACTCTGATCTCTTGAATTTAAACCTAGTGATTTTTGTACTACATTCCAATATGCTGAAACCATGGTCTCATACCTCAAGTGAATTTGATGAAGCCTATACACTATAGATGGTCTAATCCAGGAGACAGAAAACCCCAATTCAACCATTTCTCAATATGCTAAGAAAATCCAAGGCCAATTGGCCTGATTATATATTCTGATACCAATTCCAGTTCAGTTTCTTTTTGGATGTGACATCAAATTTTGCTTTCCAGAGAAATTCTTTTAATTATTTTGGTATAAGCCCTCATTTAAAAAAATAAATATGTGATATAATGTCCATATAAAGAATCATGTTCTTAGATTATGAGACTTTCTTTCAATGTATAATCTATGAGGCCCATGAAATGCTTCTTGGCCAAAGCTTCAGAGACGAATTTCTGTTTTACCACAATTTACAGTATGTTATTGTCATGGCAGAAGGAGATTAGACAAGTTTTCATGAAACCTGTAATTCAGAATAATTGACCCTGAACATTGCTTCAGCTCTACTAGATTGGATCTAATGCATTGTGAGGAATTAACAAGGAATTTTTGTTTATTTACTATAAAGGACATAAAATTATTTTATATGCATTTTGAGCAAACAAAAAGATGCTCTGTTTATTACAATATGCCTTTCAGTATGGTTTTATTTGGCATTCTCGCATAAGCACTTAGGGAGCATTGTACAGTAGAATTAAAAGCGATTATAAAGTAGGGATGTAGATCTTTAATATTGGTAACATAATGTTTTACTACAGGAAAGTACAATTGATGATTTTATTCACTTGTTTTACTATGAAAACAAAGCTTTTCATTTTCTTTTGCCAACACAACATGCTTTGCAAAATCATTCTCACGAGCACAGAGATATTACAGTCCTAATGTAGTTTGAAATGATTTTTAATAAGTCTCTGACAGTTACTCTCATGTGAGACAAATGAAGAGGTAATGCTATTGATATACTTTGTTATATACAATATTGAATTAGGATGATTAGATAAATAAATGAATAAATGGGCTTCTAACTCAGCATATGAAGCTCAGGTGAAATTTACCCCATTACTCAAATTTTGAATATAGCTATATGCACACACACATATACATACACACAAATATACACACATGTGTGTATATGCACATAGTGTGTGTACATACATATATACATGTCTATTTTACATCTGCTATTACACAGTGAGAACATTCTATGCACATATACACATATATATATATTACCTGTACTACCTTCTATGTAGTACATTCTATATACATAAATACGTATACACACAAATATAATCTATTGAAACAAATAATTTCTATATAAACCATTATGTATATGTTTATGCATAATGATTTATAGCTATATGATTATATATCCATTCTTTGATTATGATGGTTGGTGATATTTTTAGCATTAACTTTTTTATATTATGTCTCTTCTAATTGGAGGACTGGATAGTTGCACATTTCCCCTGTACACATACACACACAAGCATATATGTGTATGCAAGCATGTATGTATGTGAATATATGTACATACATGCATGTATACACATGTGTATGTATGTATATCCACACATTTTGTGTGTATACACATAGGTATGCATATATAGATACATATACACATATAAATACATACATACATATTTTTGTATATGATTGTTTATGTATTGTCTCTCCCAGATTAGACTATGGGCTCCTTGAAAGCAGAGACTGATCTTTCATCTTAGCACATAGTAGGTACTTAAAAAATATTTGATGATTGAATGACTGACTAGCATTTGGTCACTGTCACTATCACAAGGCATCCAACTGCCTGTGCCTAGATACCACTGAGGCCTAAGTCTCCTTCATGACCACCCAGCCCACATCAACTGTTGTTGGAGGTCACCACTGCTTCTTGCCCCTTATCTCCCTTTCCTGCTGAGTCAAACCCTACAGTTGTCTCCTCTGGCATCCAAGTCATATTGCAGTTAGAAAATCAGAGACTATGGTGTCTGACCTGGAATTAGGAGAAGAGGATGAAGCAAGGAGAAGAAAATAATTGAAGGAGAATCTGAAAATAGTGCAGCTTCTGTTGCTATCTGGCCAGCCTCAAGAGAAGCACCCACCACAGAAACTTAGACAAGAAAATTTGTCCATTTTCTTGTTTTGTCTGCTCTCCAGTGGACACTAGCAATTGCTAGAACTTATCTACTAGGATCAACTAATGTGAAGAGAACTGACTTTTGTTTATTGAGTAGAACCAGTAGTCTTAGGTCTGAACTGCTACTTGCCTCTGAAGGCTCTGGATTACCAGCAAGACTAGTTAGAACTTGGTTCTAGTGATTTGAAGTTCATTCTCCTGGAGATATTAAGGAAGGATTGTTTAAACATCTCACAAATTAAAGTGTAAGGAAATATCTGAAGAACCCTAAAAATACTAGGCATACTTAACTGTAAAAAATGTATCTTTATAAATTTTTATCACATATAAATTGCTGTTTAAATGAATTTACATTTTCTGTGGAATTCAATTTCTGGAGTGGAGAACCGTGATTAAATTTTGTTTTGTTTTGAAGAGAATAGTAGTGGTTAAAATCCATTGAAATACACCTTTTGTCTACAACTCAGGGAGAAGGGTCCCAATTCAGAATTGGGAAGGCTTTCACTGGCAATGCAAGTGTTCTATTATTGGATGGAGAAGAAAAGAATGCATCTTCCACTTTGTCTCCTGGAAAGTTATTAATCACTGAGCCCTGCTGACTTTTAGAACTTCTTCTTGTGCTTTCATTAATTGTCTATTGAGTTAGCTCCCATCTGTGAGTCTTTCAACTGACCTTGAATTTAATTGATTTAACTGTTCTTTTCCCATATTCTTCACATCCATTGGGTAAGAGAAAAAGAGATCCTCCCTCCATTTTCTTAAATAAATATTTGGGAACTTGCAACCTATAAGAGCAATTTTTGACTGTGTTTAAAACAACTAGAAAATAAAAGAATAAAAAAAAAGTAACTAAAAAAGCTGTTTACTGAGTATGCTAGTTTCAGTATAACTTATATAACCATCTACACTTATTTTATGTTCCACAACAAACTACGATGTTGAATGAATGTGCCTTATATTTTTTCAATACTTTGCTTATGTTCTTATCTAAATGTATAACGCTACTCTCTCTGACGTAAATTGATTTGTTGAATTCATATCTACTACTTATGCCCATTTCAAATATTAGTTGCCTTATGAAGCTTTATTGATATGACTTAACTGTATATCAGTCAATCAGCATTTATCACTTTCCTACTTTGTGCTAAAGACACAAAAACATTTTGTTTTACTTACATATCTATATGTGTGTATGCATATTTATTATATAAACAATAGGTAATATACACATATATTTATCTAATCTCCTCCCTGTATTTTTGTCACTAGTAGAGACTCATCTTGCTTTATTTTTTTTATTCCAATTACATTGATCATGATGGTTTTTGTAAAATTGCTCTATAATAAATATATATTGAACAAATAAATACCTCCTTTCATTTCTTTCCTGGTGCTCCTTCGTACATTGCCTTCAACATCACAGGCTTTTGTACTGTCAAATGAACGCTATCCTTGCCTTCCAGGTTTCATCCTTAGTACTGTGATCAAGAAAGCTGGACTCATTCTGAGAACATTAGTAACCTGTGGGGATTTGGGGAAGATGGAAGGGTAGAGACCTTGCAATAGATCACTGTCATCTTCTATGAACCCAGTGATAATATTCAGAGATACTATAGTGATAAATATTAATGAAATAAAATGAAAAATATTTTGCAAAATTAAATGTCATCTTGGGTCACAGAGCAGAGAAATATATTTTAAAATGTTGACCCACAAATTTACCAGAGTCAATGCTGGCGCAAAAGAGAGCATCTAGAACATTAGATATCATTAAAGTTCATGCTGTTATTAGCAGCTTTCTCATTCAACATTATGTAAAAAAAAATGGCCCAAATTACAAAATAAGACAAGTTTCTATGTTCCGGTATGACTGAAATCTACTGTTAGTACATTTGTGTTTTTTTGTCGATGAGATTGGAAGAAAGACAAGGGAATCTGAAGAGTAAGTTCTTTCTGTTTGCCTTTTCAGTTATATTCACAAGCTTCCCAGGCAAATTGGCTCATAGGATCATAGACTGAGAGCTGGAAGGGACTTCACATGCCACCTAATTCTCCCACCCCTTCACTGGACAGGTGAGATGCAGAGGGGTTGTGAATTTTCCAGTCACGCTGGTAATAATAGTTAGAAATGAGTTGAACTCCACTCTACCAGGCTTTCAAAGCAATTAACCAATGCCCTTAATATGAAGTTATAATGCTAGATTGTTTTATCCAACACATGAACTTTGCTTTCTTTTTTTGCCACTTGAGGTTCAAATAAGAGAACATCTAGTTTTCAAGAAATAGATATCCAGTCTTCAAAGGAAGTCTATTCCAGTATAATAGAACAGCTTTTTTAACTTGTAAGCTTAAGGGAAAAAAGAGCTTCGCCCCACATACAAACACCTGTGATGGTCTTACTGCTAGTAGATATTGTTTTCTTCAGGAGCTTACTGCTTGTTAGCAGCAATTGTGAAAGTCTGTAGGTGCCCAAAATCACACAACTGCATTAATCAGATATTAGAGCAATAAACTTAGAAAGAACAAGGAACTAAAAAAGGGTTACCCATATTAATAAGGATATTCTAATAATGGCAGAGGAATTACTATTTGACTTAATCAATCCACAGCCATATTACTTTTATATCCTTGATATAGCACAACTACTTTACAAGTTGTGCTCAAGAGTTCAGTCAAATGTTTGAATCAAAACATATCAGAGACATTTTTAAAGAAAGGTTACACAGTATAATATAGGATATAATGAACTTACATACATATGCTTGCATATTATTTACATATGCATATATTGTATACATGAGCTCACATGTGTACAAACACACACACTTGCATGTATATATGGATGCATGCTTGCATAATGCCTTTACAGCACGGATAATTATATTTTCAACAAGAATGGAAGAGTGCTGATGCACCAGTGTTTGTCATATAGTTCTGAGTCGTGCTGTTCTCTATAATAACTTCTCCTCTCTGATAATGCAAATCCTAACCAGGCCCACATTACACCCCACCTGAAGTTTTACTAGAATATCTTTGCAGCCATCTTTTCTACCTTCCCAAATCACTGGAACACTCATTAATATATATTGTGTTAATTTGTCACATATGATATATTCCTCATGTAAAGTTATATTTTTATATGTTGTGAATTACTTTTCTATGAATAGAAATTTAGCTTTGAACATCAATTTTAAGTCCCCTAAAGCAAATTCTATGTTTTAAAATAAATAAGTTGCTTTTACAACTTTGTGTTCCCCACAGGGCCTTGGACAAAGGAAGTGCTCAATTAAATGTCTGTTGATTTATGTGCTGGTTAAGCTCACAGGAACCAGCACTTCCCTATTTCTTACCTACATCTAAAAATATTCATTTCTTTCTGATTTTTGGAAATTATTTTTTCAAAAAATATATATTCCTACCATTTGCAGATGTATTATTACACAGATTGAAGCCCAAAGCAGGGCATTTACATGGGCCTGATAATTTTAGTTTTGTCTTTTTTTAAAAATAATTTTTATTCATGTTTTTTGTTTGTATATCACTTAAATTTCATCTTTGTGTTTATCCCCATCCCTTCCTAGAGAGAAAGGATTATTTTTAAAAGAGAAAATAAAAGAACGTATTTTATTGATTTATTTTATATCAACAACATTTTCTTCTATATCCTATCCTTCCCCTCCCATTGGTCCCATTTAATATAACAAATAATGCTTTCCATGAAAAAAAAAAAGAAAAGAAGAAAAAAGTCAACCAGTGAAACCAATCAATTTTTGTTAGCTTATTTTGTAACCTTAAAATTTGTTGAAGCTGTTAATTGTCTCATTTTTGTTGACTCCCTATGATTTTCAAAGTATGACATCATATCATTAGAAACATCTAAGTGTCACAAAGGATGCAGCGCTAGGCCTGGAGTCAGAAGCACCTGCATTAAAATCCAGCCTCAAACAACTTATTAGGTCTGTGGTCCTGGGACTTAATCCCCCTTGCCTCAGCTTCCTTATTTGTAAAATGGGGATAATAATCTTATCTACCTCCTAGGGTTACGAGGAGGATCAAATTACATAATAATGGTGACATACTTAACGCAGTCTCTGGCATACAGTAAGTACTGTATAAATGTTAACTATCACTATCAGCATTATCCTCATTGTCATCAAAAACGGAAGTAAATTAGGATCGATTTTTCTTCGATTTGCCTGTCTTTATGCCTTTCTTTTGTCTTCGTGTTACTGTTAGCATATCTCATAATAATGGGAGAGAGATAGACTTCCTTTACTCCTGTATTTATCTTATAACTTCGACAATATGCGTATGAAAGATCAGGCATTCCCAAAAAACAAATCAATAGTTTAGCTAAGTAGACAGGCCACAGCAAAAGTATTTTTACTTTTTTGTAGATTTTGTCATTCCTCTTAATCTTCAAAGGGCATTTTTGTTTTGTTTTTTAAAGATAATATTGTGTTCTATTTATAAAAGTTGGTATTTTGTCTCCAAAACGGAACAACAGTCAGCTCTATGTAGTCTGTAGATCAGAGATTTTTGGAAAGAAAAGTTTTTATAGATGTAAATCACATTGATATTCACATTTGCATAATATGTATACACACGTATTTATCCCTGGTTTCCAAACTGTAAATTAGAGAATTGTCTATTTAAATTTATGCATTAAAGGATGGTCTTATCTGAATTTCTTTCCTTATATATGAGGAGAGCTGGTCTCCACTGGTGGCTGCTGTGCCCTTGAACGCTAGGAACATTAAAGATATTAGTATTAATGAAGGGAAGAATAATAATCCATAGTGCTCAGAATTATTTCAGTTATTTCTCCACTATTTCCCAGGCATTTTGGGAGTTAGGAGCTTCATATGTTGTATCCCAGTCACTAATTTGTTTTGTAAAATAAATTTGTTTTTAACGTTTAAAAAATGAATTCTAAATTCTCTCCCTCCCTTCTGCTACTACTCCATCCCTTGAAAAAGCAAAATATAGGTTATCAGTCATATATGTGAAAACATGAAAAAAAAAACCTTTCCATTATTATTGTTGAAAAATTTAAAAACTTAAAAAAATATTCTTCAACCTGCACTCATACTCCATCACACTTTCTCTCTTTCGGGAGGTAGATAGAATTTGCTATTTTAAGTCCTTTCGAATTCTCTTGGTTCATGAATGGATCAGAATGAGCAGGTACTTAGCATATCAAATTTTTGTTACTGTATATAATATTCTTCTGGTTGGTGGACATCCCCTCAATTTCCAATATTTTGCAGAAACAAAAAGAGCTGCGATAAATATTTTTATTCATATAAGTCTTTTTATCCTTTTTACTTTGATTTTCTTGGGATACCGACATAGATGGAGTCTTGCTGGGTAAACCAGTATGCATATTTTTATAGCTTTCTGGGCATAGTTTCAAATTGTTCTCCTGATTGTTTGAGCTAGTTTACAACTGCACCAACAATGCATTAGTGTCCCAATTTTTCACATACCTTCTAACATTTTTCATTCCTGTTTTCTGTCACATTAGTCAATCTAATAGATGTGAGGTAATAGTTCAATTTTCTTTGTGCAAAATCTTTGTAATTTAATGTAATCAGAATGATCCATTTTAGTTCCCATGATCTTCTCTCGTTTAGTTAGTCACTGCTCATTAATAGGGTACCAATCCAGTCCCATAGTGTGACATATGAAAAAGCATAACCCTAAGTAGTCTAGGAGCATTACAGAAGGTAGGTACGGCCTTCATATTCATTCAACAAAAATTAAATTTTTAATCTGTGCAGAAATAAGTGCTAGGAGCTGAAGGAAAAACTGAATATACACATACATACATATACACAATTTTTCTACTAAGTAGATAAAACACCCAGAGAACTCTTAAACACAATCCTTCAAGCAAAAATATGTGTTAAGAATTTACTATGTATCAGGCGCTGTGCCAAGAACCCAAGTTCAATTAGGAACTATCTAAAATGAATGAACTGTTGTGCAGTCAAACAGAAAGAGTAGTATCAGGAGTGATAATGGAAGACTTCATAGATGAAGTGCCATTTGTGTTAATTTTAGGGATGGTGTGAGATTATTAGGTTTGGATAGGGATGAAGGACACTATAACAAAAGAAAACAGTGAGCAAATGTTAGAGAAAACCTAAGAGCAGAAAGTAGACCATCTTGGAAAAAGTACAGACTTTCCAAGGATTTGAAATGTCATCAGGGTGAAAAAGTAGAAGCCAGAATGTGGAGAGCCTTGAATGTCAGACAACTGAGTTTGAATCATACTTAAACAAAAAAAGTCACTAAAGGTTTACCAGACGAGGAAAGATAGAGCTGAATCTATGTGTAGAGTTATTTAAGAGATGCAGAAAGTTGCTTTACTCAGATAAATAAATGGATTTGAGACCTCATCAGTGTGGAAATTCACTTTGCAGTACAAATTGCAATCCCTTCATTCTTTTCTATCCTGTGTGATTTCCCAGGAGTCAACTTGATTCCTTGAAGGCCAACTCAGGTTGCTTTAATATATCAAGCATACTGATGTAGCACTCGAGCTGTGTCTCTATTTTCATTTAACCTCACTTGTATTACTACCTAATCTCCTTTCTAGGGTGGAAAAAAGAGGTTAGAAATATCCTCCATGATGTCTTTGATAATACTTCTTATGCATAGTTAAAAAACAATATTTACCTTTTGACTTTCTTTGACCTTTCTGCAATTTTGATTCTTTTGATATCATAGTATTCCCTGATTCATAGCCATATAGCATCACCATGAGGATCCTAGTATTAAAAAAAAAAAGATGTGATTTTGTAGCATTAAAAATTTGCAATAATTGAAAGTATTGCATAATTTCCCAAACATAATCTAACCTTATATCGCCTTCTAATGAAATTGTGGGCTCTTTCCATAGTGCATTTGTAGCATATGATCAAGATAGAGGTATTGATAGACTCATTGGACTTTCCAATCAGCTACATATCAACTATGACAATATGCATTTTGGATCTATTTTGGTTTTCTAGATTGAATTATTAGAAGCATAGGGTTTTCCTAATTTCTAGCTAATATTCTTCTAAGAAGGTTTTGTAATGTTTTAGTACTTTATTCATTTGACATAATATCATCTGTGAATAGGACCTAGAGACCTTGCAATAGGGTGCTTTTTTGTTTGTTTGTTTGATTATTGCATGAAATATTCCTTATTATATTGAGGAATTACTTTGGAATTACTTATTATTTTGAGGGATTGCTTCTCTTCTTAAGTAGGAAAGAACTCACATAATTTCCAAGTACCTTTCTGTCTGTAATAGTAAATCCCTTCCTTTCTAATGGACATGCATGTTTTTAGGTTAGAATGAATATATACTACTTGGGAAAGAAAGAAACATTTTGGAACTTTGCCCAAGCCATGTCCATTAGTATATCATAATGGATTAATTTATCTGAGAAATGGAATGTCTCCTCCAAAGAAAGTGATTCCACCTTTTCCTGAGGAAGGACATTTTTCTTTTTGGACAGCTCTAATTGGTAGACAATTAATCCTTACCTGAGGAAGAATTTGTTTTGTTTCATTTCCCACCCATTGCTCTTATTTCTGCCCTGTGACCCAACCAGAGTAAATCTAGCCCTCTATATAATACATTTTTAGAGCCCCTAAGATAGATATCATATCTTCCAGAAGTCTTCCCCTTTCCAGGTAATATGTTCAATCAATCTTTGTAAGTCTTGGTCTCCTGGTTAGGGACCTTTTAAGTTGACTGACTCTGGCTATAACAGTCCTTCTCAGTCTCCTTAGCTGAAACATGTTTTTCTAGTACCTAAAGTAAAGAACTATCCAACCCTTCTTTGCCATTTGTCCTCCCTATGATTACCAAACCTTTATCATAAACAGGTAGATTGCAACTAGGTCTAGAGAAAGGGAGAGAAATATACCTCTTAACACTAGTTAAGACCCTCCTAGGGTTCTCACCATGCCTGGTGAATCCAGTATGTTAATGTTCTGAAAGTATGTGACACAGAACTTCACCAAATGTTATCCAGAAGTCAGCCCATCAAGACTTAGGAAAAAAAAAAATGAACCTAACCCTAAAGACATGAGATATAGAAAAAGTAAGTTTTAATGACCACAAGGCAGAAGGAAATAATGATGCAGTGGAAAGAATTCTAGATTTAGTCAGGGCAGTGTAACAGCAAGCAAAGTAGGATTTTTTTGCTGTTTTTCTGGATTGAGGTTTAGCCAATCAAGTGCCTTTGAGTAAGTCTTGCTTTTGATTGAATCTTTGATTGGAAACAGTAGATATACTGTTATAAATATATTTTATTGCTTTGAGAAAGTAGAGCAGTCAAAACTCAAGTTGAGAGAAAGAAGGGAGCTTGAGTGGGCTTGGGAAATTTTGTGATGTCAGGAGCCCTGTCTGTTGGTCTCTGTTAATTTCTCAGACAGAAGACCTGTCTGTTGGTCTTTATGAATGAATTGAGATGGTGGTGCTGGTAATGAGTATAAATATTGTTATAGCCCAGTTAAGCTTTGTTCTTCTAGAAACAGAAACTGCAGGCATGAGCCCCTAGAGCCTGTTGTCAGGAAGCAGCAGAAAGAATTTGGAGTGTAACAGTCCCTATGAGTTGAGACAAGGAGCAAGAGCAGAGAACTGCCTGCGTGTGAACACAGGAAAGAAATGGGAGTGGTTAGCCCACAGAGGAGGAGCCACGGCATTGCCAAAGTCAGCCTGGAGTCAGAATGACAGGGGACTTTACTTGGACACTGTGTATTGATTAAGGAGATTGTTCTTGCAGTGACCTTGGGGGGATGGTGTGGTGTTTTCTTCTATCCCTTTAAGATCCATCTTGCTAGGGTAAACCCTAGCCTAGGACCCCTTGCTTTTGGGAATGCAATGATTAACACCAGGTTTCATATGACATATTGAGTGTTATAGTATTAGATGATATGTTCTATTTAAGAATATTGCTATGAATGTTGTTATGCTTTACTTTATTGAACAATGTTTAATTTATTGCTGAAAAACAATGAGTTCATTATACTATGCGATTAGACCCTTAAAATCATTCATAGCAGCAGTCCTCGGGTATGCTGCCTTCAGTGGCATTACAGGGAAGTGCGTTTGAATCCCAGCTTTAGCTACTTATTACCTAGCTAAACTTGACTTTATTACTTAACATCACTAGGCCTTACATTTTTTTTTATTTGTAAAATTCAGAAGTTTGACTGGTAAGCACTTGATTGGTAAACGTTATGATTGACATAGCTCTACATCTATTCTGGTTGAAACAACTAGCTAAAATCTAAACTTAAAAAACACCCCAGACTTGTGATTACAGAGTTATGGTTAAAATGTCCATAAATCTTAGGTGACTAGCACACAGGAGGTGCTTACTAAATTCTTGTTGATTGACCAGGAAAGGCAGGCCTTGAGGACTGGAGTATTTCAGTATTCCTTATGCTGTCCTGTGTGTTGGCAGTGAGGGAAGGTAGCTAGCAGGAAAGGGAAAGTTCCTGGAAGACGGTTTTGTTCAAACTCATAATTTTGTCCAGAGCTGGCCTGCAAAAGAGATGTCCCTCCCTTTTGCCATTCAGAGATGTTAACTCCACTCGGTTTATAAGCACAATGGAGTTCACTGTTCACACTCAGTGTAGCATTAACATGTTATTTTAGCTCTGCCTTTTTCACAGAGCCCTAAAACAAGTGCTTTTTAACAACCTTGATAATGAAAAGGGTAACAATGGCTGCAACTAGGCTACCTGAGATAAAGCATGATAAAAATGAAATGTTAATATTCAGATTCTGTAAGATGCTGCTTTGGAGTTGCAGAAAAATGAACAGTAACCAAATGAGTGTGTCACACAATGCAGGGCATGCAAAGAGCCAGTTATGTAAATGAAAACCCAAGGTTAGCATGCTGCAATGCCTTTTAAATTGACAAATATTAAAATCAAATTGTTTGGAGGTGATAGATGGCTATGACAACAGTTAAAGAGCTCCACACATTTTTGTTGTCCCCTGTCAAATTAAAAATTCTGCTGTGACTGACCTGCTTTCCTTAGTACAAGATTTAAAAAAGGCCTGATATATGCAATAATTCTCTCCTTTTGGAAATGTTAGATGAAGATTCTGGTGAGATCAAAGCAATAACAATGGATGTGCATCTACCTCTTTCCATGGCAAATAAGTGACAGGTAAACTCTTGCTGCCACAGCAAAATTCTGCATAAACAAAACCTTTCTTCAGCTACTTTATCTCACTTGCATTTTAGAGAAGCCTACAGCTATAGTGTAATAATTATGTGGATTTAGGCCATAAATCTATACTGAAACTATTCCACTAGAATCATATTTCTCTTTTTATATTTATTTTTTTTTATCACTGTTCAGACTTCATTTGATTTTTTTTGCCAGGTAACTGTAAACCTAAGCCCATTAGATGGAGCATTTAACCCTGTTAGTATCAGTTGCCTTTCAAATGCCATTAACACCTAAATAATACCTAGATTTTTTGCCAAAAACATATAATGTAATACCACTGCCATATTTCATTTTTTACTTTCAACGTTTGAGACCAGAGTCTTAAAAGTGCATTTGATTTAAACTTACAGATTTTTGTTTTCTTTGGTACACCTCCCTTCTTAAGTAGTGATGTTGTAACAAAGTGGGCATATATATTTTTTCCCACAAAACAGTTTTTCTCTTAGTCTTTCTGGCTGTTTATTGATCATATTCAATGATCAAATGATAAGGTCATTTTCACCTTGTAACTTTCTTTCTAACACGTAGTAGAAGTGTCATTTTGGTGCTATCCTCACAATCTTCACCTTGAGGCAAAACACGAGGCTGGAAAAAAAAAAAGACAAAAAAAGGTGCTTTTTCTTTAGCCTTTTAACTATTAAAGATTTTAAGCTCCAATGAGCGAAATCTGGAACCAAAGCATAGTCATGTAACTTTCCTTCCCCCAAATTTACATACTGTCTTCAATGCATTGAAGCTAATAATGAGGCCTGAAGGTTATTCTGTTCTAGGGAAAAGCAGTCAGCTCTGAAAAAAAGTCTAGCTATTGATTAATGCATTGGTAGTGTTTTAATAAATGATAATGGCTATACCTGCATTTCCAAATACAGCCCTTCAAAGAACATACAGTATTTTGCTGAAAGTGAAATAAAAATTGTATAGAGAAGATGATCAGTAGGAAGCTGTCAAGTGTGTGTACTTTTTTTTTTAAAGCACAAAACCTCTCTTCTCTGAATACAAGCATTTAAAAGGAAGAGGAAAGCATGTTATGAAGAATAATGACAAAAAAGTTGGGGACAAATTTGATTCAGCTTAATCATTGTCATATTAGTGAGAAAGTAAAAATACTGGTGACTAAACACATCAGTTTCTATCCTTGGATTTTACACTTTGATTTGTGTTGAAATTGGCAACATATTTTTCAAAAAGTGCCAATCCATTCAAGAAAAAAAATCATTCAGTCCCTAGGCCAATGTCATCCAAAGTTTGAGCATTTTAATTTCTTTTGAATGTCTAAATCAACAGTATAAAGTTTGAATGAGTCTCAGAAGCTGTTTCAGTGCAATTGAAACCTTAGGAAAGAAACGTATTCTATAATGCTTTCTAATTTTTCCATGAAGTATTTCAATAAATTATGATACATTGGCTCGTAAATACTATAAATGAAGCTAAAAGAAATCAATTTTCTTATTTCATATAAAATAAAAGGAAATTTAGGAATATTGATGTTCTTTTGGTAGGATTGTTCAAACTATAACACTGCTACACGCATGTTGGTGTATTGTAAGACCATAGAAATTTATGAGATTTACCTTGTGCCCTCACCACACTTGACAAAGAGGTCACTGAATAATATCAAGATGGCATGATTAAAGTCACACAACTAATTTAGTTCATGCTAGTGCCAGGGCCAGATCCCAAGTCACTGCAATCCCAGAATAGTGCTCTTCCTATCCATTTAATCTTCTTTAATATAGCTAAACAGTTTTCCACTAATTAATGGAGAAGCCAAACCTACAATTATAAGAATCAAATGATTACAGAACCATAGGACAAAATAGAAGGTGAAATAATTTTCTTATTTTATGATAGGACAACACAGTTAAAAAGCAGATAGAGAGACAGCTCCAGAAATAGAAAGTCCTGGTCTTAAATCCATCCTCTGATACTTATTAGTTGTGTGACTCTCGGGAACTCATTTAACTTCACAGTATTCTAGAAAACTCTAGAACTTTAAGTAGTGGAGAAGCATCAAATATATATTGGTAGAGGGAGAACCCTCATCTGGGTTTTCTCTATACTGATAATAACAAAGGTCTGGTCCCTAACTTTGTTTTAGAAATAAGAAAACACAAAAAGAGAGATTAAGGGATTTAACAAAGTTTCTATAGCTAGTTAAGTTACTAATAGATGAAATGGAACCCTAGTCATTAGCTGCCATCCTAGTATCCTTTCCATGACATCCTGTTCTTGGGCTGCAGGAATCCTTCTGTGATCACTGTGCTTGAAAGTTGTTAACCAGATACCACTTTTTACCTGACAGCTCTTTGCTAAGTGGTTCTCTTCTCCTTCAGAGAATGATGGATTTAGAGTTAAATCCTTTAAAGTCTTCTAGTCATGGAATCATAAGATTTGAGAGCTACACAAAGCCATAGCAGCCATCTACTCCAAGTCCATGAACAAGATAATTCTTTTACAATATACCAAAAATGTGGTTATCCAGTCTTTTTTTTTGGAGGGTTCAAAGGGGATAGTGGAAGGATCAACCACCTGTTTACAGAGCATGGGTTCGTCCTTGTTGCAGAAGAAGACCATGCTATCAGAGAAGTAATGATGTGACTTGCACTTGATTTGGTTTTGAGTGAAGGAGAGCTGTGCAAATCACCACCCTCACTTCTCTTCCAGAGCCATCTGAATCCAGTGACCAGATATTTGTCAGGTTGACTGGAGATGACCCAGGATGAAGTAATTGGGGTTAAGTGACTTGCCAAGATCATACAGCTACTGAGTGTCAGAAGTCTGAGGTGAGATTTGAACTCAGGTCCTCCTGACTCCTGCACTGGTGCTCTATCCACTGTACCACCTAGCTGCCCTGTTTACGGAGTCCAATCCATATATGGTTACCTCTAGTTTTCAAGAAGCTCTTTGACCCTAACAACTGTGTAAACTTACCTTCTTGTAATTTCAACCCATCTCCACCTCCCCCCATTTTGACCTTTGGGGACACATAGAATAAGTCTAATCCTTTCTCCACATGGCTGCTCCTTGAATACTTCCTTTCATTTTTCAAATGAGGAAAATGTAGCACAGAAAGATTTTTAGAAGTGTCAAGATTATACAGTTAAGTGGCAAAGATGAGACTTAAATTATTGTCCCTGACTCCAAATCTGGCATTTTTTTTTTACCCTGTATCAGGCAGAACTTAGATTTTGAACTTCAGTTCTCTGAACCTCAAACACAGACCTTGTTCCTCTATACTAAGCTCTGGAGATTTTGTACTGTTTGGAATTCGATCATATTCTCTCTACCGTGTACCTTTTCTAGACAACAAATATAACTTTTATACTGACCCTTGGCCTTCAACACCTAACTAAAGGTGTTCTTCCATTTGCTCTCTTCCCATCTCTCTACCCATCTTGATAGAGAACCCATCCTAAATTAACTCGATCAAATATGCTTTATCGAAAAGTTTTAAGTAGGTTTTGCTTTGTTATAGTTGTTGAAGACTGGTTAATTCCCATCTCTAAATTATGTTGAGGCACAGAGATGGGCCCAAAAATCACACAATGAATTATGGTGGACCAGGACTAGAACCCAGATCTCATGACTCCTAGTCTTATGCTGTTCACTAGATAATACTGATGGATCTCCATGGACCTTATGCTGAAGGATATGCTAAAATTTCATGAGATGATAGAAGGTAACTTAATGATCAATGAATCCAGTTCTCTCATTTATAGATGAGAGAATACAGGCCCAGTGATGCAAAGTGACTTGCCTCACCTTAATTCTAAAAATAGGTAAATGTAAATACCTGAGACTCAAGACTGAATACCAGCCATTTGTTAACCATTTACTTGGTGGGGGGGCACTTAGGTGGAGATGGGAGTGAGAAAGGGGTGTCCTGGAGCTACCTTCTACAAGACCATAGCCTACTGTGAAATTCTCAGTGTGAACATTTACTTGTAAGAAATCAAGAAATTCTACCAATCATGGTTTGATTTATTGTATTGTTGATTTTCTGGTACTAAGAAAATGATGGTGAAATATTAGAAATGCAAATTAAACTTAAAAGTTTATGATGGGTTTTCAAAAAACATATTTTTCAACATTTCCCAGATATTCATCAGGTTGACTAGAGATGATCCAGGATGAGGCAACTGGGGTTAAATGACTTGCCCAAGATCATACAGCTAGTGAGTGTCAAAAGTCTGAGGTGAGATTTGAACTCAGGTCTGGAGATTTTGTACTGTTTGGAATTCAAGCACATTGTCTCTACTGTGTACTTGTTTGCATCTTTTGGAGACAGGCGTTTCACGAGTTCAAAGCCCAGATAGCTTCTGAAATGCCAAACTTCCTTACCACGTGCCTTTTAGAACATCAGCATTCCTAAGCATCATTAGCAGCAGGTGAGGAAAATTACTTGTTTGTAAAATTAAGTATTGAGAAGTGTTAAATAAAATGAACACAAAACTTTGATAAGAGAAGAAATGGGATTAATAACAAGATTTTTTTTTCTTTCCCAGTGATGGAATTCTGTTCTCTTCTGAAGACTTTTTCATATAGAAGTGACCCAAGTTTCTAGTATAATAGCCCAGTCTTTGGAAGGTTCTACAAGCTAAAAAGACTTTGTATGTGGAAGCACAATTTAATTTTGGCCAAGAAGAAATAAAAAAAAAAAATAACAAATATGTGAAATGGGTCCATTCTGTGATTGTTCAGTCATGTCTGACACTTCCTGACCTCATTTGGGGTTTCCTTGGCAAAGATGATGCAATGGTTTGCCATTTCTTTCTCCAGCTCATTTTACAGACAAAGAAACTGAGCCAAATGGGATTAAGTGACTTGCCTAGGGTCACAAAGCTAGTAAGTGTTGAGGCTGGATTTTAATTTGTGAAGATGAGTCTCCCCGACTTGAGGCCTGGTACTGTATTCATTGTATCACTTAGCTGCCCCCAGTCTTTTGAAGTGTCTTCAGTTGTCTTAAGGGTCCCAAATTCTTATAGGGTCACTGATTTATATTCAGCATTATTCTCAACTTCTCACTCTCCTTCACTCAACATATTCAGTCAATCACCAAATATTTCTACATTCACAGCATCTTTCACATCTGACTCCCTCTTTCCACTTACATATTGTAAAAGTCTCCTAATTTGTGTCCTTGCCTCATTCTGTAACCACTTTAATTCATACTACACAATGCTGCCAAACTAATTTCTTAAAGCACAGTTATTCACATGAGTCCTGTACTCAACTAATTCTAACATTTGCTTTTTAGATAAAATAAATTCTAGCTAGATTCTAGATAAAATAAATTCATTCTAGCTTTTAAAGTTGGACTTAACTTAACCTCACACAATCTATCCTTCCAGCCTAATTGGATGTTCCCTCTCCTCCAGCAGTTTGTGACCCAGACAACTGTACTTCTTTCTCTTCATTGCTTCTGGTACTTCATCTGTTTTTCTCCTTGCCTCTGCAGTGGCCACCCTTACCCACCCCCTATGTCCTTAATATACTCCCTCCTTAACCTTTTTCTTACAGGGAACTTAACTTCCTTTAAGATGAAACTAAAACAACTTAGTAAAGGCTCCTGATACCCCAATCACTAGGGTTACTCCTTCCCAACTACTTTCTATTTCACTATTTGCATATTTCTGTGTTAATTCACTTTATATTTGTGCAGTCTATATTTTTAGATGGAATTTTTGTCTACCCCATTAAAAAGTAAATTCTTTTCAAGTAGGGAATGTTGTATTCTTTGTACTACAATCTAGGACAGTGTCTGGTACATAGTAAAGCTGGTGTGCTGCTTTTCAGTTATCTGTTGCTCCTAGGACATGATCGGCTCACCCCCTTTTCCAGTAATCCTTCTCTTTGACATCTTGGGTGCCACTCTTCTTTTATACATTTTTGCTAGTTATGTATTATAACCTATAAATGATCACCATACATCTCTCAAGTGTTTCTTGATTAAGCCAAAACATTTGTGTATCAGAGACTATAGTAATCAGTCCTTGGTTAACATTCTTATAGCGTTACCAGAAAGATATTACTGTTAAACAGGTGAGCTTTTGTTTCAGGATGATAGTTGTTTTTTAAACAGCATGGAAAAATTCCTCATGCACAATCAAGCCTTACTCCATTCTCCTTTTCAATTCTGGACATGCTCATCATCCATTGGTAATGTCCTCACCAAGCACTGAAATACTAATATGGCCCACAAAAGAAATTGGATTCACAAAACACTCTGGGAAAATGAAAGAATGAAGAATGTACCTTGACAAGTTATGCCATAGTGTTGGATAGAAAGTCCACTGAGCCAGTCTGTTTGAACATATATCTTAGGCAGGCACAGCAGATTGACAATGAGGAGGAGAATGGGCTGGATCACACTTTTTAAACCGCACAGTACTTTCAATGATTGCAAGATGCTCCCTGCTGCAAAAGCCCATGTTTTAAACATCAATATCCTATAGTGCTCTATGGCTATGAATCATGGAACACAACAATCTCTGAAGAATCAAAATTGCAGGTGACTCAGATGGCAGTGGAAAGATAGATGATGGGTGTAAATAGGTTGTAGCTTGTTGCTGGGGTGAGTTATGTGCACGAAATGGTATAAATGACATTATCAAGGACATGTATGACTAAAAAAGGAGTTGAATTGGATGTGTAGCAAAAATGACAGATGAGATAGAATAGCCTGAGTGATGTAGTGGCCTCTATGAAATGTAAAAGAGACAGGAAAACTTTCAGCACAATAGGTCAATCAGATAATCCTAGAGTGATGGGACCTTAGAAAGAATTGATTCCACAATCTCATTTTACAGGTGAGCAAACTGAGATCTGTAGCGGCAAAAACCCTGGCATATACAGGAGGGCCTGCTGCACAGGTTATTAGATCTGCTTTTCTAAAAGAAAAATAACTTCTGAGGGGTCAACAATTGTCTTTAACCATGTTCACCAACAGAGAAAATACAAGCAGAGAAATAAAGACCAATAGGCATGGCTTCTAACTGTCTTACCATAAGCAATACATACATCACAGATTAACAGACAGATCCAACTGTCTGACCATTACATACATACATAGTTACCAGAGAGAGAAGCATCAGCTTCAAAGCCATGGGAGCACAGCTACCCAGAATCTCACCTGGTACAGGAATCTTCTTCCAAGCCCCCAAAGCAAAACCTCATCTCATACTACAAATACACTTTCAGAGCCTGAAAGAAGACCCTCAGTAGTGACCTTGTGCCTCATTAGTTAGCAAAAGGTGTGAACATTACTACAAAACAAACCTCCCCTAACCAAGCTCCCCTTAATGGGATCCAGGTGGGGCCTATTAATAGTCAGGGAAGATCTTTTAATCTAATTAGCATTACAAGGTTCAAAGAGATTAAGTGATTTGCCCAGGGTCACAAATGGATGAGAATCACAGAGGATAAAAGTGGTCATCTACTGTCACTACAAGGGAAAATTTACATTAAAAAGGCCATTGATAAATCTAAATATCTAATTTATTATCATGTGTACACACATATTATTCATTAATGGCAATATTGGTCCTATCTGCACCCTCCATGTATCTTCCCATTGCTTTATATCTATACATCTTGGACAGGCACTTGAATAGATAGATTGACAATGAGTTGAGGCAAAAATTGATTAGGAAATATGGGTAAACAATATTATGATTCCATACTGTTTATTTTCATAGAAGCTTCTCTCCTTAACATCTGTATTCTCCAGAAAATGCTAAATGGGTAGATATCATGGCACACCTCAAGTCTCAGAAGAATAAAAATTACTTGAAATCCAAAGGGCAATGAAAATACTTGTGGTGAGGCAAATAGGCTACAGCAAATTGCCAACAATAATTGATTTTTAAAACATCAGCTTAAAAGATAACCTCAGCAAAAGGAAGATAACTTGTCATGTAGTGGGAATGGGAAATAATAGGAAGCTAGTTGAAATGTTATAGTCAAACTCTGAAAGAGTCATAGGCAAACCTCCAGATCCTTAGGTAAAAAGAATAAATAAATAAAACACTAGAAGCAAAAAGGATGAAGAGAAATAACAGAATTGAAACTCAGATGGGTAGAGATAGGATCCCACACTGATGAGAATCCATCTCTAAAGCATTAGAGCAATTAGGAATGCCTCAGGTTTCCTGAATGTCAGTTTGATCTTAGGCTCATAAAAAACATGTTACCGAAGAGTAAAATTCCACATTTTTCTTAAATTTGAAAAACCACAGTGTGATTACCAAATAGGCACTCTTTACTGTTTAACCCTGAGACATTTCACTATGGTATTTCCATGCTTTTAGGTTTATTATTTGACAGGTACATCAAATTGTAAAAACCTGTTTTTTATAAGCACTATCTAAAGATTATAGAAGAGGCAGATAGTCTTCTTTTGTCTGATATTCCTTGTATTTCTGCAGTTTGAATAGTTGGGTAATTTCAGTTAACTTTTGAAAACTCTTAATAGGTCTTATAAATATTTAATTCAAAGCTGGTATGTTTTCCAAAGATTTGATTAAAATTCAAAAGATCATTCAAATAGTATCACTTGTGTTATGTGGAATTATCTAATTTTGCTTCTCTCTCCTAATCTGATTTTTGATGGAGTAGAAAAGCGAATTTGCATTTACTGCTAGGATGTGTGCTCTTTTCTGTGGGTAGGGGGAGACTCACTTTTCCCTACTGACTTTAAAAATTTTGAACTTTGGTATGGGGATAATGAACTACTCAAACCGTGTCTCATGTGCTTGATATGATTTCTCACTTTTTGATTATGAAATTTACTATTTGTTAAAGCTCAATTCAAATGGATGTAATATACTATGTATATACATAATATGCAGTCTGAATACAAATATAATTTTCAGATAATTCAGATAATTTGTGTGTGTGTACATGAGAAGGACTATATTATAGAATGAAATGTGTGTTTGTGTATGTATATGCATACATATGCATGTATGTATATGTACATATGTGTGTATGCATTGTGTATGTATGTGAAATTCTACACATATATCTATGTATATTGAAGGCAAGTGGTAGAGAAGGCAGTCGGAGCTTTATTGTATTATTTTATCCATTAGTCAATAGAAATCCCTTAAAAGATAGAATTAAATTATATCTAGGTTTTTATTTTTATTTTGCCCTCTGGGCTAAAATGATTTTAAGCAACAGTGTTGCTATCTGGAGGAAGGCTAGGACTGTCTGGTTCTGATTCTTCTCTCTCTCTCTCTCTTTCTCTCTCTCTCTCTCTCCATCTCTCTTTCTCTCATATACATGCATATACATATGCACACACACAGGTGTATGTTTATATAGATGCATGTTTATATGTACATATGCAGACATCTATGTATGTATTTATATGTACATATACCATATATATCATACATATAACTATACACACATATTGAAATATGTAATTATGTACATACATATGCATACATACATATACACACATACATACACACAAATGTATACTGAATTGACTTGTTACATAATATAAATGTGACAACTGTGAGATTTTTGAATGGTAATTGTTTTGGAAGACAAAGGTCTCATTTCTTAGAGCCATTACTCAGGATATTAATGAATAATATTTCTCTCCCTTTAGAAAATTATGTGCGATACAGTGGTGATATTGCCGCCTTACTTTTATATAATATTTAAGATTCACAGATTACCTGTCTGCTAATAACCCCTGTTGACCTGAAAACTTTGTTAAGAAAAGGCAACAGGCTAAATGCATACATTTTATGATTTAATTAATTAATTGATCAATTCCCTATTAAAGAAAACAGTTACATAATGCATTATGGAGCCAGAAATGTTCTGGCTACCGATACAAAGAATTGGGCAGTCTTAAATATGTTTTAGGACAAAGAAGTGTTCTGTGTCCTTCAGATTTATGATCTCCGTAAGTGACTAACTAGACCATTAGAAAGGAATTTCTTAATTGCATAGGTTGTATAAACAATAAGATAACAGAGTTTGACAAAGTTTCACATAGAAATTACGACCCAAGATGTCTGTGTTTTCTTTACCATTAACATGCCATAACGTAGTATATGTAAGATGTGGAAAACGTCCCATTATCCAAGATAGTGTCTTAGGTTAAAGGTCTCCTAAGGAATGTAGAGTCAGCCTTGGCTGGCTTTTGTTGACATAGGAAGAGGCATTCTCTGAGTTTGCTTCAGAGAAAACAAAGAGATTATTCCAAAATTTTATATTAAACATTATCACCCCTTAATATAGACAACATCAGTATTATCATTATACCCATTTTTCAGAGGAAAGAACTAAGGCTTAGATGATGGAAGTAATTTACCAAGGAATACGTGTAAGAATCAGGATTTAATGTCAGGTTTTTTCTAATTTTTTGATCCTATGTTCTTTTCATTAGAGTTTTTAAAAGAATGTACCAAGAAAATTAGAAAAAATATGCATGTTATAATATCACACACAGTTAGAAATGCAAAATATCTGTTTCTTCAGTTAACACAGGGGAAAAGCATTGTCAAATATTTCATGGGTACTCTGTCCCACAAGAAGTTCTAAAATGATGGTATGTAATACACTGCTAGATTGTACCTTGTATAGCTCTCACTTGCTACTTTGGAACCTGATCAAAATTGCAGGTGACTGTGATTTTTCAGTTGTTGTCTTTTCCAAGACTGCATAAGGCAGCATTGACCATTTTCTTTCACTCTGCAAAAGCTTGTGCTGAATGATTAATACTCTTCTGAATGAACTTAGTACTCAGATTTCATTTATGGTACAATAGAGCCACTGCTAGTAGGAAAATGAATTAGTGATGTTTATAGTTGTTTATGTATTTCAGTATATGCAGATTTGTCCTTAATTCTAGCTAATTAATTTCAAATTGGTAAGCAATGAAATAAAAAAATTAACACCTTGAATTTTATGCTTTTAAACATCTTTTGAAAAACTGTCTCCAAACCGACCAATTTAATTCAACAAAAGTTTTCTTAGTATCAGTCTTGTTCAAGATATTTGTACTGGACAGTTAAGATCAAAATTTATAAAGATTCTAACTAGGAAATGTATACAGTCTAATAGGGAGATACAACATGTATGCAAGTAAGTGTGGTGCAAATATAACTACCACATGATGGCTAACCATACCATTTAGTGTTTTCCAAACCAATAGTTTCAATTATAAAGATGTTAGGAAGTAGGATTGTATAGAATTGGTTTAATTACTCAACATTTTCAAGTGAAAGATAAACTCAAACTGGTAGCTTAGCCTACAGCCCACAGTAAATTTACAAGTAAATAAATCATTTGAATGGCAGGATTTTGTTACATAGATAAGGCAGTAGAATCTACCTTCGGAGTTTGGGGGTTTCAGCACTCCAATAACAGGTCACTATTCTTCCCCCAATTCCCCAATAGATTGATGCATGCTCTCTGTCTCTCTGTCTTTGTCTCTGTCACTCTCTCCACACACACACACACACACACACACACACACACATATTTATGCATATATATTTTTTCACACATGTATATGTGTGTATACATACACATACACATACAGGTACACAAACACATACATATATCTGTGACTCATTTGTCACAGCTTTTCTCACCAGAAAAAAAATGGAAAGGACAGACACAGGACTAAAGAGTCCCAGCCTTTCTCCAGATAGCAATAATTTTAGTTTAAAGAGCAAAACATAACCAAAAAGTTCCACCTTTCAAGCAGTTTTTATTGACTAATGGATAAAATTACACAATATGGCTTCAACCATCCTCTCTACCACTTGCCTTCACATGTTCCATATTTGTGCCAAATTTTGTCTCTATTAACCTCTTTCCTTATGTTGCCTGTATTTTGTCACCTTTCATTTTCAGTTTTTCACTCTCCTCCTCCCATGTCTATTACTCAGTTCCTTCCTATTTCTGCTCATTATTGTAATTCAGTTCCTTCAAAGCCCATTTCAAGTGGTTGTTCACCTTAGAATCCTTCCCTAATTGTACCTGATGAAAATGGTTTCTCTGTCTTTGAGTTTCACAGAGAATTTCATCTTGATCTCATATTGTTTCCATAAAATATAACCAGGTATTCATATCAATCTTCCTTGAAGATAGGGAAGTGTTCTGAGGCTTGAAAATATGGACTTCTGGGAATTGGGTTTTTAATGGGAAGAATGCTCCCCACCCACAGATAACCAACTGGACAGTAACCTTGTCAGATCCGTGTCTTATAAAGATTATTTGGCAGATATGAAGCTAACTTTTGCAAAAAAATGACATAGATATGTTTAACTTTAAAAGATAAATTTCAAATACATTATTTTTGGAAATGTGAAGAATTATTTCATTTCATTGGCTTAAGGAACTTTTTTATTATTGATTTTTTTTAATTTATGGAATAAGAAAAATCGAATTTCCATAACATAATACAACAAAAAGATGATTGCACATCACTCTCCAAATCAATTATGCATAACTTGTTTTCCTTTTGAATATACAGCCAAATTGTTATACAAATTTTTTATTTTTTCTTCTCTCCACCTGTCCTAGAGATGACCACATACATGCACACTTATACTACATACATACACACATGCACATAATGTAAATTCCATGTACCCATTAGTTCTTTGATTGCAGATAGTGTCTTTCTTCATATGTCCTTTATAGTTAATTTGGGAATTTATAATAGTCAAAATAATGTATTTTCTGGAAGTCACTCTTAAAACAATATTACTGTTATCGCATACAATGTTCTCTTAATTCTGCTCATTTAACTCTTCATTATTTTGTGCAAGTCTTTTCATGTTTTCTTAAAATCATTGAGCTCATCGTTTCTTATAGCACAGTAATATTCCATCACAATCATATAACACAACTTATTCAGCCGTTCTCCAATTGATGGGCATCCCTGAATCTTCTAGCTCTTTGCCATCACAAAGAGTGCTGTTATAAATAGTTCAGAACACATAGAATCTTTTTCTTTTTTTCCCTAATTATCTTCTATCAAAGATAGAAATATCTAAATACCACAAGTATGGTAATTCTGGCTTAAAGGGTACAGGCAGTTTAATAATTCCTTGAGTATACTTAAAGAACTTCTAATGTGGACACTCTCTTCATCCATAATTGATACTTGTAGAAATTTTTGTTACAATATTTTTGAGAGATTGGATGACTTTCCTAGAGTCACACATCTAATATGTATGAAATGTAGACCTAGAGCCCAGGACTTATCTACCATCCATTTTGCTACATTCTCTCCATGATGTAGAAACTAAATTGATGACTTTTCTATTAGAAGAACCAACAAGAATGAAAAACACTAAATGAGGTGATAGGGCTATTGTTTATTATTAAGCTTTCATCAGCATGAAGAAAAATATGTTTTAATGAGATCTTGACAATTTAGATAGGATGAATTAGAAAGAAAAATTTATAAGAGGAAACAAACATTAGTGTAGGAGATCAGGAGGGATATATCTAAGAGAAAAGTAGGTTTTCATTTAGAAGCACAGAAATTCTTCATTCTGAAGACTTTTGAAGATTCTCACCTTCAAACAACACAAGACGCAATGATCTAACCCATGTCATTGGAATCATGGATCTTGAGTCGATTACATCCATAATTTGCCTTCAGAAATAAAAAAAAACAGCTTATTAATGACATCCTTAAAAACGGCATGCAAGTAAGTTGTAAATGTAAGGTTTGCAAAGAATATTCCAGAAATATCCCAAGTTCTTTGACTGAAATCCTATGTTATGATTTGCTATTTATTGGTATAAGATGTTGTATCAATTGAGGGGTTAAAAGAAAATGTAAAATTGGAACTGGTATACAAAACTTTTAGAATTATGAAAACTTATGGTTGCATTGCAATTGCTTATTGCAAGTGCCTGCTTTGTAATTATTACTGCAAATGTATATCCAAGAAGATGAAGTAGAAAGAATTGAAGTGATGAATTAGAAAAAAACTGCAATCATTAGACATATGTTTTTTTCATTTACCTTCCATGTGCACGGCACTGTGCTAAGCACTAAATATACAGAGACAAAAATCTAACAGTCTATGTTTTCAAGGAACTCATATTCTTTCAGGGAAATAGACCCAAATTCAATTTTTGTTCTTTTTATAATAATTGTGTGTGCAATCTGGGTCAAGTGACTCTTTGAACTTGTATTTCCTCATCTATATGTTGAAAAAATGGGAGTGTATTACCTCTAAGTTTCCTTTCAACTTTAAAATTCAATGATTTTTCTCTCAAATTTTTTCTATGAAGTCATCCATGAGAGAATTCAATTAAACATATTTCAATGCATTCATGTCTGTTCATCTTGTGAAATTGTTGTCCAAGTGGTCTCAAAAATTCATCGCAAAGCATCTACCCAATGGAGCAGCATCGATTTTGCTTTTTTCCTCTCAACATAAAAAAAGAAAAGATCTCAACTGGTAATTTTACTGGAATTTGTTTTCCCCTTTCTTACCCTTCAAACTTCCAGAAATAATTTGTTTCAAAATTATCTTTTAAGTCACATGTATTTGTATCATTTTCTTCCAAAAGTCAACATGATACATGTCAAGTAATCTTTAAAATTTGAGGTTTTCTTGTTGAAGATACTAGAATGATTTGCCATTTTCTTTTGCAGCTCATTTTGCAAATGATTAAGCTAAGGCAAACAGGGTTCAGTGATTTCCCCAGGATCACACCTGGCACTCTCTCCACTGTACCACCCAGCTGCCCAAAAAAGTGTAATAGTGGTTCACAATTAATATCCATCTATAATCTCTTACACATGTCATATGCTATTATCCAAGAGCCTAAAAATATTAATAAATAGCACATAGATGACACAGTGGCTAGACTTGAAATCAGGAGCTCAAATCCTCCCTCAGATACCTACTTAAGTGACCTTAGAAAAGTTGCTTAAATTCTGTCTGTCTAATTTCCTCATCTGTAAAATGGAGATAATGAGAGTTCCTAATTTTTAGGGTTGTTGTAAAGATAAAATAACAAAAATATTTGCAAATTCTTTGTAAACTTTAAATCACTGTAAAAAATGCTAGCTATTATTATTATTATTATTATTATCATTAAATATGCATTATATAAAATACTGTGCTATGCCCTATGGCTATAAAGAAAGAATATCAGTGTGTCCTAAAGGATAATATCCTATTAGAGGGATACAAAATAGACAATAATGAATAAATACTGTGTTAAGTGTGAAGGAAAGATCAGGCAAAAAAAAAAAACTGTTGGACTATTTGTGGTCTGAGAGAGCAAGTATTAAGGAAGATTTCATAGTGAGGTTGGCAAGGTTGAGCTGAACCTTGAATTAAGATAAGGATTCTAAAAGAGATGAAAAAAATTTATTCCTGGCATAGGGGACCCATGTCCAAAGGTATAGAGGTGGACAATGATATTTAAGTCCAGAAAATAGCAAATAGTCCCGTTTCTGTGTAACACAGATAGCATGAGGGATGCCACTATGAAATCTAACTGGAGAGATATATTTTAAAACGTTATTCTATCTTGCTTGTATTTGATCTTAGAGGCAATATGGCACTAGAAATCAGTTGGGTTTTTCTGATCTGGGGAGTGACATGATTGTGAGCCTTTGCCTTACTTGTATTATTTCAGCAAGTATATTAAAACAGCATTGGAGGAGGGATTATGAACACATTGATAGAACTGCTAGAATAAACTATCAAGAAGATCTGAATTATGGTGTTGTTCATGTGAATGGAAACAAAGGGAAGGATGAGAGATATTGTGAAGGGGAGTCAGTAAGATTTTCAATTATTTTTAATCTTTTGCTGTGTCTCAGTTTCTGTCTGTTTCTTCTTCTCTGTCTCTCTCTGTGTCTCTGCCTCCTGTGTTCTCCCTTATGACCTCTAAACATATCTAGGTCTCTACCTTTTAGAAACCTCTGTGCAGTTCAACCATATACATACATCTATTTATTAGTTGTTTCTCTGGATACAGATAGAGTATTCCTTCATATGACCTTTGCAGTCAAATTGCCTATTTATAATAGTCAAAATGACTTATTTACACAAATTTGTTCTTAAAACAATATTGCATTTATTGCATCAATGCACTGTTTTTTATCAAAAACTTTTTCTACATCTATTGAAATAATCACAATTTTTCCACTCCTACTGATATAATCAATTATGACAATAGTTTCATATATAAACCATTTCTGCATTCCTGGTATAACTTCCAGTTGGTCATAATGTATGATCTTTTTAATGTATTGTTGTAATCTTTAACTAGTGTTTTGTTTAGGATTTTTGCACCCATATTAATTAAAGTAATTGGTCTATCATTTTTACTCTCTCTTTACTCTTCCTGGCTTAGATATCAATATCATATTTGATTCATAAAAGGTGTTTAGTAGGATTCTTTCTTTGCCTATTTTTCCAAAATATTTAATATTGGAATTAGTTGATCTTTAAATATTTTATAGATTTCACATGTAAATCCATTTGGTCTTGATGTCTTTTTTTTTCTTAGAAAGCTCATTTGTGGCTTCTTCAATTTCTTTTTTTTTAAATAGATTTATTTACATATTTAGATACTGTCTTCTATTAATCTAGGCAATTTATATTTTTGTAAACATTCTTCCATTTCATTTAAATTGTTAAATTTATAATCATATAAATGGGCAAAATAATTCCTTATAATTATTTTAATTTCATCTTCATTAGTGGCATATTCACTCTTTTCATTTTTAATACCAGTGATTTGTTTTTCTTTTTTAATCATATTAGTCAATGGTTTATCTATTTTTGATTTTCTCATGAAATCAATTCTTAGTTTGTTTTTAAATTAATTCAACTTTTTTCCTCTCAATTTTATTAGCTCCATCTTAGTTTTTAGGATTTTCAGTTTAATATTTAACTGGGAATTTTAGTATGTTCTTTTTTTCTACTTTTTTATTCATTCCAGGTCATTGGTGTAAGCATTAGAGATATTATTTTTCCTTTCATCTGCTTTTGCTGTATCCCATAGGTTTTGATATGTCATCTCTTTATTGTCATTCTCTTTAATGAAATTAATGGTAATTCTGTGAATTGTCATTTAACACCTTAATTCTTTAAGATTGGGTTTTTAAATTTTGATTAGTTTTTAATATTGTAGCGCCAACACGATATTCAAGGCACCTATGGTGGCTATGAATATGTCCATGTAATTCTGAATCACAAAATATAGCAGACTCTCCACATAGAAGACAGAACCAAAACATTTATTTAAACACCAGAAAGTGGAATTCCAACACCAGAAAGCCAAATCTATGTTAGCAACAAAAAACTCCATGGGCACAATAGCAATGAAGGGATGTATGTTTTTTTATTGTCTGCTTTTTCTAATAGTTGTAACTAGCGTAAGGATTGTGGTTGATAATTTGGTTGAGTTAGAGAAGTGTCATGGTAAATGTTCAATAACCAGATCTCAAAAAAACAAAACAAAACAAAACAAAACTGTCCCGCAACAGCTTCAGGTGTTATCTGAATGTGTGGAGGCTAAATTAGAAAGGAAACAGAGAAGCAGGGAGATTGATGAACAGGTAATTGACTAAATGCCAGTAATATTAAGCAAATATCCCCAAGGAGTTCAAGGGCAGATGGAAAAGATTCATCTATAGAAGAAAATTTATAGCACCATTGTTTTGTTATGATGAAGACCTGGAAAAATATATTTGTACATCAGTTGGGTTCATCAATTCCTTAGCATCAGGAAGGCTTGAGTTCAAGTTCCATCTGACACAAAACAGCTTTCTGAAGCTGGGCAACTTCCTTTGACCTCTCAGTGTTCTAGGCAAATCTGAGACTAGGTGCCAAAAGAAGAGGTGCCAAAATACATTGCTAGAGTGAATTTTTTTCATACATTATACTAATGAATTCACAAATATAGTCCTTTTTCTTCTCCCTAAAAATGACAAATTTGAATTAATGTAGAATGAAATAAACACAAACAGAATGTATGTGATTGCCACAATTTTAACATAAAGTAAATATAACTAGTAAATACTAGTGAATGCATCTTTTTAAATAATATTTTCCTAATTACATGTTAAAAATTTTAAAATTTTTTAAGTTTTGAGTTTCAGATTCCATCTTTTCTCCCTCCCTTCCCCCTTCCTCTTCCCTGAGACATAAGAAATCTGATATAGTTTATACTTGTGTGTTCATTTAAAACATTTCTGTATTAGGCATTTTGGACAAGGAGACAAAAAAAAAAGAAAGTGAAAAATAGTGTGCTTCAGTCTGTATTCATACAGTATCATTTCTTTCTTTGGAGGCATAGAGTGTGCTTTATCATGGGTCCTTTGGGATTGTCTTGGATCATTGTGTATTGCTGAGAATAGTTAAGTCATTTAGAATCCTTCATCATACAGCATCGCTGTTACTGTTTAGAATATTCCCCTCTTTTGCTCACTTCACTTTGCATCAGTTCATGTAAGTCTTTCCAGATTTTTCTGAAATCATCCTGCTTGTTATTTCTATTATTATATATGGTGATACATATGTGTGTGTGTGTATACATGGTCTATTACTAAGTCTTTCTTAAGTCTAGAAAATCAACAAAACAATAACATTGTAGTCCAGATTTGTAGTATTTGCCGATTTTTAAGGTAAATTCACTGAAAATTTGACATGAACAGGCTCTGGGTCACCACTGGTGGAGTAAATGTGATATCTGAAATGAAACAAGCAAACAAACAAAACCCCTAGCTTTAAGTGTTGTGTTTTTTTTTATTTACCACCTAAATATTCAAGTTTTATTGTAAGAAAACAAAGAAGAGAATGGATAAAAGTAGAAATGATTGAATACAGGAGAAAACGCCATGCTCTCAGCCCTTATGTCTTTATCCTAACACTTCTGTCTTCTTTGTCATCACCAATTTGTCACTATCTCTATTAAAAAACATTCCTTCTCCAAAAATTTTGTTTCCTAGAAAATGAACATTGACTACAAAAAATAGGTGCTTCTGGGTATGACTAATAACACAGCACTATTCCACATTTTCTTCTGTCTGCTTCATATGCAACAGAAAATGAATTGAAGTATACTATATTCAAAAGAAAACAAAGAAGGTAGTTAGTGGTGTTATATATCTAGTTTCACTATATCATAATCTGAGGCTTTTTAAGGATATTTTATAGCACCATACACAAATGTTAAGATTTCAATAATTGGTGTATGAATACAAAATAATCTATTCTCAGGTCACCATTTGGATTTATTCTTTCCTGTTCCCAGAATTGTGTACTTCTGGGATTGTGCAGTATTAATGAAATACTTGCATGTATATTTCTTGTACTCATTAATTATAAATATTTGCTGTTGAAAGGAGTCAATGTTTTTTCCATCATAAATCACTAAATCTAAGGGTAACTAACACTCCCAAGAAGGCATATTAAGTGTGGATTGTTAGGATGGTATTTATTATTAACTGCTAGTTATAGAAATAAGTGCTCCTGCATTACATTCTGATTTTAGCTTAAACTTTTTGAGGTACCAACTAATCCCACAGAGAATGGAAAACATGCACTAGAAATTGAATCCTACAGACTGGCAAAGCTCAAGGAAGTAAGTAACTAAGTATTCAAGGACCACTGAGAATAATACAAAGTCAAGGCCTAGTTCAGAGCAGGAATATATTGTAAAAGAAAGAAAGCAAAGCAATGTCAGTGGAGGAAGGTCCTTTATCTTGAATAGGGAAACAGCAAATAACCTGGCTAAGCCATTGTCAATTAATATAACCAAGGTTGAGTTTAAAGAAAATCTCAGTGACCAACAAGAACTTGGCACTGTGGGCTTGCCAGCAGTTGATCACCAGGAGGATTCAGGATTTGTCAGTCTTGTGTTTTTAAAGATTTCAAACACAGCCCCCATTGGATATGCACTTCTGTTCCTATCGCCATACCTAAAGTGGATTTATAAATGCTTTTCTTTTTTTCAAAAAGGAATATTTCAAGTCTGGTGAAATAATAATGTTTTTGAGTCACCATGGGAAAAAGCGACAAACCATACATCTAGAGTTATATCAGCTCTGTCCAAAACTTGGCATTACAGATTAGCTATGTAATCTTGTACAAGTTATTAAACCACTCCAGCCTCAGTTTTAATTTCTAAATTGATAATCCTCAGATTATATCAAATCATTGGATTTTTAAAAATTTCTCTTTATCATCCAACCTTTAAGAAATTAGAATTTATGATTTCTTTGGGCATATATGCATTTACTTAGTATGTCATAAAACTATTTAAGTGGTTATTCTTTAGAAAAGTAGTTTTCAAAGAGTGGTGCACAAACCTCTTTGGTTCCCTGAGACCCTTTCAGCAGGTTTAAAGAGTCAAACTATTTTCATAATAATACTGAAAGTATTTGTCTATTAAAATACCCCTGTCTTTTCCAATTATATATTTACTTTGGAAGGATTTTCTTCATTTACTTCAACCAAAATAAAATAGTGAACCTATGAGAAGTAGGCTGTCTTCTACTGTCAGCCTAATGATGCTGTCTACTCTCATTAAAGAGACTTGCAAGAAATATGTAAAACAATGCTACTCCTCCATTTTTAATTTTGGAAAATTATTGTTACGTTCATAAAATATGTTATTGATCTTCACATGTGATATGGTTTGTTGTTATTTGAGATGCCTATAAATATTTTAAAAATTAATATTGTAATTTATAATATGGTGGTATCAATAGATGTAATCTACAAAAAAAGACTCTTTGGGATCCTCAATAATTTTTCATAGTGTAAAGCAATCCTGAGACTAAAAAGCGTGAGAACATTGTTCTAGAGGAACAGCCTGATATATTGCCAAAAGGATTTGACTTTGAATCAGGATAGAGTCACTTCAGATCCTCCCTATTTATTAGCTGTGAGGCAAGAGGAAGGTTCTTCAGCCTCTTTGTTCCTCCAACAGTGGTCTATGAATATAAACTTCAATCAGGTTGCAACTGGTATCAGTATGGGGAGCTTCCACATAGACAAAATCAAATGTCTGTGACATTGATAGAAGCTTACTACTTCAGATACCTAAGTTGGTTTCTGTTTAGTATAAGGTAGGGATGGAGGAGAAGGAGGGGGCAGGGGTGATAAAGCAATTAGAATAGCTAAGTGAACATAGATAAGAATAAAGATTTTGCCTCATATCCAGTTTTGATCGAATGTTTAGTAAACAATGAGAACCCTCTTTTTAGTGGACCAAGATGTTTCTTTCTGTAAGTCTTCAGAATTATCGCAGCTCTGAAGGAGGATTAATAGACTACAAAGTAGTTTCCCCCTTCCATTAACCCAGACAATTTATCTCACCAGGTCTATTGTATAGAAAACTGCCTCTCCTGCTAATTAGTTCACAGCTAAATTCATTCTATTCTCTATCTTTTTTAAACTAAAATTCAAACATTGCTTATCAATTTTTACTTTTCTCTCTCATCTCCTTTTCAATTAAATTATTTGAAAATGCAGCTATTATTCCTAATGCTTCTGTGCATAAACTTTTGTTCCTAGAGGTCAAAAAGACAGTTCTCCTTTATCAAATAATATATTGAACAGGACAATACATATCCCTCTGTTTTGTCTTCCTAGATAGAATTAGTTGCAGAATACTCTGTGAGACAGGATGTCAGATTAGATCGGCTATTGATTTATACTAGAATGGAAACACTCTTTCCTTATGAATGATCTTTCCTTCCTTAAATTTATTTTTGAATGTTCAGTGTCATGTTTTCTAACATCACATTGAAAATTTCATCAGATTAGGAGACATTTTATATTCTCTCATTCTTTCTTCATAATTATTTAGTCTTTTAATTGACTGATAATTTAACTCAGTGGTACTCTTTTTTAATAATTTGGCAATAATGGACATCAAGTGGAATTTAATAGATCCAAAACCAGCAGGCCATGATACTTAAGTATTTTATTACTGCTATATTTATTTTCCTTGAATTGAACCTAACTGTTATACTGATCTGAGTTAGAGCCAACCCAGTGAACAGGAAATGTGATGATCTGCCTAGGTTGTGTGATCTGAGGAAACCTACAATGGTTTGCAAAGTAGTTACCCTCATGATTGTGATGCCTTCATTCCCTCCTAGCTGGCCTAAAGTATTCACCAGTAACATACCTTTGATTTACACATGAAAGTAATAGAGGGACTGTGAATAGAAGAGTGATAATTTATTATTATAAAATATTTATTATTATTTTATTATTTTATATTATTTATATTATTATTATTATATTATATATTATATTATTAAATTATATTATTATATAATTTATTATTATATTATAAAAAATTTATTATTATAAAATTATTATTTTAGTTAAAATTTATATAGTCCTTTATGGTTTCCAAAGTACTTCACACAATGGACATTTCCTAAACAGAAAAATGATTAAAACTTATATGTATATGGGCAATAAAGAAAAATGTTTGTCATTTCATTAGGGTACAGAACTCACAGAGAAAGAGCTAATGCAGATTATATTCATGCTACATGTTCAGGGATGACTAGTACCTCTGTTTTTAGGACTTGTCAACCTCTTTTCAAGGCTTGCTTATCTAACTTTGGTATCTACCTGCCTCTCAACTCTTACGTTGGCTCCAAGACATTGTACCAATCACACTCTAGTAAAATTGTCTTGGCAGATGAGCTAAATCAGATTGAGATTAACTGATAAGCCTAAAACATGTTGGTAAGGTAGGAGGGTGTCTACCCCAAACCTGTCAAGACTTCCACTGAGGAATGTGGAGATGAGCATAATTTGCTGTAGTTTCCATAGAAGCTGCTAAAGCAGGAACTATGGAACACTCAAAGCTTGATTAGACATTGAAGATGTCAGGGTTGTCTACTGCAACCCGAACCATTACCTGTCATCTAGACTTTTGTTCTGCTTCTCAATTTTGATGACTCAGGAAGGAAGAATGAAGCTGAGGACTTTGCAACAACTCTGTCTCACTCCAATCCAATTCATGTTCAAGCCAAGACATCAGCCAGTGATGTCATTGGTCTTCTTCCAAAAGGAATTAAAAACAATAACAATTTAGAGTCTTTAAGAATTGCCTGAGTCAGTATTTATAAGAGGTGGGACATGAACTCAAGACTTTCTTTCTTTGAGACTAACTCAAGGAAATCACAGATGCTTCATGTAAGTGTATATATTATTCTAATTGTTTAATATGCATTTAGTTTCCCCCATCTTCCCAACAAGTCTGGTATTCTTTTAATCTTCAAAACCAAACTTGTTTTTTTTTTTCTTTTACATTGTACTCAGAACCTTGTAGAGTATTAGGCATTTAGTAGATGCACAATAAATGTTTACAAAATTAGATAGAACTAAACTGAAGTGAAATTGAAGAGGTAAATTGAGGCAAGTAATTTCCCAATTTAAGGCATCAGGGACTTAAGTATATAAATATCTATCTAAAATTATGAAATTTACCTGAAAATGCACCCAGTAATTATATTAGTTTGTGTAAGTAGAAAAAAGAGAGAAAGACATATGTTAACAGTATATTTCCCTCCCAAAAGAATACTAAGCACCTGTCTTCATTTAGAAAGCAGAAATCTTAGAAACTTTAATTTTAACCTTGATTTGAGAACAAAGAGGTTTATCTCAAAGATGGGTGGTTCTCAGATCCCTCTAACCAGAAATGCCAAAGACACATCAAAGGTCAGTGAAAAAGCGTTTATTCTGGGTGAGAAGGAAGCAGGGTCCTCCCCTAGCTCAGGCCTCAGGCAGCACCTACCGCAGCAGCAACAATGTCCGTTTCTGGAACCCTCAGGCTAAAGTCCCTAGGGGAATTGAGCTGCTGATGTGGATCTAAGTCCTGAGTGGTGGTCCAGGGGTGAGGAAGAGTGCTGACTGGCATGGTGGAACTTATGGAGGCTCTGGAAAGGGAATTATACTTACAGATCCTAGGCAGAAAAACTTTGGTAGCTCCCAGACCAGAGTGCAGGCCAGGGGAGGAGTAAACTCCTGTTCCTTGATTGAGCCACTTTGGAGGAACTAAAAACTTACAGATCCCCAGAGTATACCCCCCTCTTGACAAAGGACACAAAAGTCAAGTAACTGACTGGGAAAATGCCCAAGAAAGGGAAAAAAATAAGACTGTAGAAGGTTACTTTCTTGGTGAACAGGTATTTTCTTCCATCCTTTCACATGAGGAAGAACAATGTTTAACATGAGAGACCTCCAAAATAAATATGCAATAGTCTCAGGTCATGGAAGAGCTCAAAACGAATTTTAAAAATCAAGTAAGAGAGGTGGAGGAAAAAGTGGGAAAAGAAATGAGAGTGATGCAGAAAATCATGAAAAGCATGAAAAGTGAGTCAACAGCTTGCTAAAGGAGACCCACAAAATGCTGAAGAAAATAACACTTTTAAAAATATGCTAACTCAATTGGCAAAAGAGTTCCAATAAGCCAATGAGGAGAAGAATGCTTTAAAAAGCAGAATTAGGCTAATGGAAAAGAAGGTTGAAAAGTTCACTGAAAAAAATGTCTTTAAAAATTAGAATGGAGCAGATAGTAGCTGATGACATTATGAGAAACTAAGAAATTACTAAACAAAACCAAAAGAATGAAAAAATGAAAGACAATGTGAAACATCTCATTGGAAAAACAACTGACCTGGAAAATAGATTTGGAAGAGACAATTTAAAAATTATGGGGCTACCTCAAGACCCTGATCAAAAAAAGAGCCTAGACATCACCTTTCAGGAAATGATCAAAGAAAACATCCCTGATATTCTGGAACCAGAGGGCAAAATAAATATTGGAAGAATCCACTAATCACCTCCTGAAAAAGACCTGAAAAGAGAAACTCCTAGGACTATTGTAGTCAAATTTTAGAGTTCCTGAGTCAAAGAGAAAAATATAACAAGCAGCTAGAAAGAAAAAAAAAATTCGAGTATTGTGGAAATATAATCAGGATAAGACAGAATTTGGCAGCTTCTACATTAAGGGATCAAAGGGCTAGGAATATGATATTCCAGAAGTCAAAAGAACTGAGATTAAAACCAAAAATTACATACCCAGCAAAACTGAGTATAAAACTTCAAGGGGAAATAGAGTCATCCAATGATATAAAGAACTTTCAGGCATTCTTGATGAAAAGACCAGAACTGAATAGAAAACTTGCCTTTCATCAACAGGAATCAAGACAAGCATGAAAAGGTAAACAGGAAAAAAGGAAAGAGAAATCATATAGGACTTTCTAAAGTTGAATACTTTACATTCTTACATGGAAAGATAATATTTGTAACTCATGAAACTTTTTTCAGTATTTGGGTAGTTGTAGAGATTATATACACACACATATACATACATATGCATATACATAGGTATATATGTGTGTGTGTGTGTGTGTGTGTGTACAGAAAGCCCAGGGTGAGTTGAATAAGAAGGGATAATATCCAAAAAAATAAAATTAAGGGGTGAGAGAGGAATATAGTGGGAGGATAAAGGGCAAAATGGAATGGGGTGAATTATCACTCATAAAAGAGGCAAGAAAAAGCTTTCTCAATGGTGGAGAAAAGGGAGGAGAAGAGATGGAAAAAATGAAGCTTACTCTATTCACATTTGACTTAAGGAGGAAATAACATGCTTACTCAATTTGGTATGAAAATCCATCTTACACTACAGGAAAGTAGGGGATAAGGAGACAGGTAGGGTGAGGTGGATGATAGAAGGGAGGACAAGTAGGAGAGGGGAGTAATTAAAAGTAAGCACTTTTGGGGAGCAATAAGGTCAAAAGAGAGAATAGAATAAATGGGGTACAGGATAGGATGGAGAGAAATATAGTTAG
This sequence comes from Notamacropus eugenii, assembly GCF_028372415.1. Classification (NCBI taxonomy): domain Eukaryota; kingdom Metazoa; phylum Chordata; class Mammalia; order Diprotodontia; family Macropodidae; genus Notamacropus; species Notamacropus eugenii. The sequence goes on from NC_092877.1 coordinate 270,226,667, forward strand.
TCTTACACAACGTGACTATTATGAAAGTCTTTTGCAAAGCTACACATATAGCTTATGTTGAATTGCTTGTCTTCTCAGTGGGGATAGGTGAGGAGGGAGGAAGGGAGAGAAGTTGGAATTCAAAATATTAGAAATGAATGTTGAGAATTGTTTTTGCATGCAACTGGGAAATAAGAAATATAGATAATGGGGTACGGAAATCTATCTTGCCCTATAAGAAAAGAGAGAAGATGGGGATAAGGGAAGGGAGGGGTACCATAGAAGGGAGGACATATTAAGAGAAGGGGTAATCAGAATGCAAGGTGTTATGGGGTGGGGGGAGAGGAGAGATGGGGAGAAAATTTGGAACTCAAAATTTTGTGGAAATGAATGAATGTCTAAAACTAAAAATATAAAACAGTAAATAACTCTGGCAAAGTTGTAGATTACAAATAAACCTACGTAACCCATCTGCATTTAGCTATATTACTAACAAAGCCCAACAGCAACATATAGAAAGAGAAATCCCATTCAATGTTACAAGAGATACTATAAAATATTTGGGAGTCTACCTGCCACAGCATACAATTGCAAAACACTTTTCACACAAATAAATTCAGATCTAAAAAATTGGAAAATATCAGTTGCTCATGGGCAGGCTGAGCTAATGTAATAAAAATGATAATTCTATCTATATTAATTTACTTATTCATTGCCATATCAATCAAAATACCAGAAATTTATTTTCTAGAGGTAGAAAAATAATATCAAAATTCATCTGGAACAGCAAAAAGGTCCAGTATATCAAGCGAATTAATGAAAAGAAATGATAGGGAAGGTACCCTACCCATACCAGATCCCAAGTTTTATTATAAATAATCAATCATCAAAACCACCTGATACTGGCTAAGAAAAAGAGGGGTAGATCAGTGGATTATATTAGGTACTGAAGACACACTAGTTAATGAATATAGTAGTCTACTGTTCGATAAACCTAAGGACCCCAGCTTCTGGGTAAGAACTTACAGTTTGACAAAAAGTACTAGGAAACCCTGGATAATAGTGTGGTAGAACCTGGGTATAGACTGATGCCTGATACTCTCACAAGAATAGAGTCCAAATTGGACTAGATATAAATGCTGATACTATAAACAAATTAGGGGAGCAAGGGATGGTGTATTTTTCAGTTTTATGGAGAATAGAGAAAAATTTATGACCAAAGAAGAGAAAGAGAACATTATGAAGTGCAAAACTGATCATTTTGATTATATTATATTGAAAAGTTTTTGCACAAACCCAATGCAACCAAGATTAGGAGAGAAGTAGAAAACTGGGAAAAATTTTTTACAAGAAATGTCTATGATGAAAGACTCATTTCTAAAATACGTAGAAAACTGAGTCAAATTTGCAAATCCAAGTCATTTTCCAATTGATAAATGGTGAAAAGATATCAATAGGGAGTTTTCAGAAGAATAAATTAAAGTTATATATAGTCATATGACATAATGCTCTAATCATTATTGATTAGAGAGGTACAAATCAAAACAACTGAGTTATCACATCACACTTATCAGATTGACTAACATTACAAAACAGGAAGATCATAAATGTTGGAGAAGATGTGTGAGAGGTGAAACACTAATTGGTGGAGCTGTGAGCTGATCCAACCATTCTGGAGAGCAATTTGGAACTATGCCCAAAGGGTTCCAAAAATGTCCATACCCTTTGACCCAGTTATGTTACTTCTAGGGCAGTATCCCAAAGAGATCATAAAAATGGGAAAACATCCCATATGTACAAAACTATAGCAAATCTTTTTGTTGTTGCCAGGAACTAGAAATGGAGGGAATGCCCATCAACTGAGGAATGGCTAAATAAGTTGTGGTATATGAATATAATGGAATACTATTGTGATATAAGAAATGAACAGTCGTACCTGGAAAGACTTAAATGAACTGATGCTGAGCAAAATGAGTAGAACCAGGAGAACATTATACAAAGTAATAGCCACAGTGTGTGAGGACTCTTTCTGAAAGACTTACCCCATCACAGCAATGCAAGGACCTAAAACATTCCCAAAGGACTCGAGGCAAAATGCCATCCACATCCAGAGAAAGAACTATGCGATCAGAGCACAGAATGAAGCAGACTATTTTCTCTTGTGTTATGTTTTCTTGCTTCAGTGCAACATGACTAATATGAAAATGTGTTTAATAAGAATCTGTGTGCAGAACGCATGTAAGATTGCATGCCTTCTTAAGAAGAGAGGGCAGATGGAGGGGTAGAAAATTTAAAACTTACGGAACTTATTGCTGAAAACTGAAAATAAATTAATTAAATTTAAAAGAGATATTCGTCTCTATTTCTTGATTACATGTGGCAATGTTTCTAGTGTTTATCACAAAGCCTGGTGCATACTAAATATTTAATAAATTCTTGTTCCTTTGCCCTTACCTCTCAAACCCATGCTGGTATATACCAAAAACATTGATCCACAAGAAAGCGCTCATTCATAATATTGTCATTCTTCAAAAAAACAATTCTGTCCAAAAAGATAATTCCTTTCATTTGCATGTATTTTATTTTTTTAATTCATGTATTTTTCATAGCTTTCTTGACTTCACTTTTTTCTGCATGTATGATAAAATGAATTTTTAATTGCAACTAAATACATTGTAATGAAGCCAAGCCTGAATTAATTTCTCCTTTATTCCTCCACCACTAGAAATAAGGAGGCCTAATTGAACTCTGTGTAATTAAAAGCTCTCACAGTTTGACATCATCTTTTCAACTATACTACTCAATGTATTGCTTTATTGGAAGTGAACTACTCTGTAAGATGTACTAAGAAACTGTGCTTTCTGTGTGTATGTGTATTGGGATGTTCTGGACTCAGAGTAAATCCTCAGTTTCATCTTTGAACAGAAAGACTTTAGCCATCTATCATTACTAGAAGAACAGGAAACAAGAGTCCTATTGTGCTCTATTATCTGATCCCATAATAAGGTAGGTTATTGCTAAAAGTTGATTTGTAGAATGATTTGGAAAATGTCAGAATGGATTATTTCAGCGTGTTGTCAAAAAATAGCTTGCAGTTCTTGAAGGATATAGCAGCATAATTATCATCATGGGTAGGTAGATTTTATCTGCCTGAATTCTCTTTTGTGGCTACCTGTATGGATGGATATTTAGATGAAGGTCTTGATTTCCATATTTATATCCAAAAAATGTGTCCTCTAATTGTTACAGCTGACATTTAAAGATAGGAATTATAAGATATGGACTTCACCAGCTCTTTGATCATCATGTATTAAAATTTGAAGGAGGCAAAGAAACTGTAGAGCTAGAATCAACTTTAAAGACCATCTAGTTCAACACTCCCTCTAAGGCATTGTTCCAGGGAAACCAATCCATATATGAGAGAAAAGATATTAAAAAAAGATCCCAGAGAATTTCCTTTTAGTGATCCATGATTCTTATGTTCAGTGAAGCCTTGATTCCCTTACTCCCCACCTATCCAAAGTCATAGGGGAGTGCTCTTCCCATTCCCCTGAAATTATTTTTAATATGTGTATATGAAACTTTATATATACATATATATAATTTTTTAATTATCTGTGTAGATGCATTTTATTCTCAGTAGAACTTATAAAATCCTTGATAAAATCTTGGGATGTTTTTGTTTATTTTTATTTTTCCTCTCTGTCCCCAATGCCAGTCCAGAGCCTTATACATAATATATGATTAATAAATTTGGGTTGAAATGAACAGATTCTATAGTGAACAGAGCCAAACAGAATCATTGATACCTATTTTTGATTTTTTGCCCAGACATTTATTAGCTATTCCATCCTGAGAAAGTCCCTTAACTCTCTAAATTTCAGTTTTCTTATCTGGAAAATGTGTGGAGTTGGACTCTAGGTCCTCTAAGATCACTTTTTATCTCTGAATCTAGGGTACTGTGAGCCCTTATCCTATTTGCTCTTACTTCAACATTATGTTTATGGAGGTAATATTATTTCAATTCTACATTGGCAGGAGTACTCACTCTCCCAGTTTATATCAGAGTCTTTCTATCATATCAATTTTGAAAGATCCTGTGACCAAAAATCCCACAGTGTTGAGGACAATCTTGTCATGTATCTTTCATAAATTTGAGATAAATTTGATCTTTTCCTCAGAAACCTAGTATTTATCAATGGATCTAGATTAAAATTTTGTAGGAACTGTCAGAGATTCTAATATGACAGTAGGGTCTTCAAATTCCAGAGTCCTCTCTAACCCATGATGAGGCATTAGTGTTCAATGTCAATGGACTGTTCTTTTCAAATAAATATTTAAGAAGTGAAACTTGTTTTCCTTTTATTAATGTATATCTAAGAACCTGGTGGTATGTTGGGGTGCTTACTGTTACAGGTACTTACAAGCCTTCCTTGGGAAGTAGTTGTCCAATACCACACTGAATGCTGGTAACAACTTCCAAGTTACAGAAAGGAAATGAGTGTACTGGGTCTATCTTTGCCACTGTTCATGCCATATGTTCCACTTTGGTTGGGTCTTTATCACTTTCTATTCTACTTTGCTATGCCCTAAAATTCTTCCCAGTTTATTGTCCACTGCTAGTAGAGCCCAGACTACCTGTTTTCCTGCCTGCCACAGATTCTCTCTTGTTACCAATCTGCTGAGGTGAGACTGGAGCTATACTCTAAGGCTGTACTCCATCTGCCCCTTTAGTACTTATTTCTCCTTAATATGTTAACCATAACCTATTTTCCATGTTTTCCTCTCAAAGAGAGCTTGTTCTTCTGAAATGTATATAATTATGTTCTAAGTACACTTTCGGAAAATTCCTACTTTGGAAGTTCCACCAATATGACTATTTTAAAAGGCAATTAAGAATGTGTGTGTGTGTGTGTGTGTGTGTGTGTGTGTGTGTCCTTAGAACAAAGACATTTTTCAATTACTTTCCATACACCGAGTTTCTAAGTCTTAGGTTTTTCTGGTTTTTTTTAAAATTATAACATTCCATCCTTTAAACTGTGATACTGCCCCCATTACACTGTAAGCTCCTTCAAAGCAGGAATTGTTTTTCACTTTTGTTTGTGTCTGCAGCACTTAGCAGAAGGATTGGCACACAGTAGGCACTTAATATTTGTTGTCTTAATTACTCTCATGATTTTTTTGCATATTAATGTCTGGCAGATTTCCCCCAGGTACTTCAAATAAACACAAAATGAAGGCCAGTAAAGGAGAGGCATGGTCTTACATCTGTTCAGAATGAAGACATTTCAGAAGATGTGTATTCTGGCTTGAATACAGGATCTCACCATTTGTGAATCTTAAGTTCAGATACCAGGTTAGAGTTATAATTAAGCTTCTCACTGGAACTGAGGAACAGCTGCTATAGCTCTGGGATTAAATCTGACCAGGCAACTTGTAAAAACATTAGCTCAGCAAAATGCAATATTCAAATGGAAGTCACCGGAATCGATATTTAAAAATGACTATGATTGGCTTATTTTTTTCGTGTTCATCTTTCATTTTCTTTTCTCACAAACATCTCATTAAATTTCAAGAATTCTCTATCAATTCTGAGTATAAGTACCATTCTTTGTGTTCCTCCATAAAGATAAGTTTGTGTAGTGCTGACTGCTCATAGTCTCTCATCTTGAGTACTACAAGTTGTGTTGTTTTTAAAGCCCCATTTTATATTAATCTTTCTTCCTTAAAGTTATTTTCAAAATGCTGTCATTAATATCACTTTCATCTTAAATAGCTGTTGTTAAGAGCCCTTACTGATTATATCACCTTTTGCCTTTCCTACCCAAAGAATTCAAAAACTATTCAATCTAAATGGTTTGATTTGTTGGGATTTCTTTGTTTTGTTTTGCAATTATTGAGTGCCAACAGTAAGCCAGATTCTGACCTAAAAGTCTGTCAATTTCAAAGGACTCCAGTGTCGCACTGAGCTACACTGAGCTGTTTTTATGTTTTCATCTATTTAAGACACCTGGGGCATTATTTGATGGATAGGAACCTAATTAAAAAGAATTGTTATTATTAATTATTAACTAAAAAAAAAAGTTCTGCCTAGGAAATGCCGAAGGCTAACAGGGTGAAGATGGGGAAAGAACCAGGGAAATAAAGAAATAAAAATTGTAAAGAACATTCCAATTGAAAGGTAATGATATATCAAAGCATACTAAATTAACTGAATGAGTTCTGTGATTTCTGTAAGCTGTGGCAACCAGACATTGAGCAATTTGTCTATGCCATATGCTCTCTTAAGATGACTTCTGTCAACCCTTTACATATTAATTTCTCTTCATTTCCCTTCTGCCATCTAAATTTAGTGAGTCTGATAATACTGGATTTGTGAAGTCAAATGTAAAATTTTATTGTGAGCATTTATACATCTAAATGAAAAAATACTTAAAAAATCAAGGCTTTATTTTTTTATTGTCAAGACTAGTAAAATGGATAAAATGTTAATGTGGATTAAAATTAAAAATCTTGTAAGTATACATTTCTGAGAGAGTTATTTGTTAAACACTTACCAACACATCCTCGTTCTGGGGAAAAGGATATCTAATGTCTCCCCCTCTACCTGTTGGGGGAACTTTGGAACTTCACTTAACTAAAACACATAAAATGTTCCCTCGATCCTCAAGGTACCGAGAACATGTAGCAGAGGCCTTCAGGACAAGGAGGGAGGAAAGTCCAGGATTCTCTAGCTGTGCCTCTAAGCATAGAACCCCACCTTAGAAATCTACAACTATGAGGATGACTTTCATGCAGGTCCTTTTCTTTAGTGATAAATCTACAAAATATTGACTTAATAACTTTGAATTGTTTACCTTAATTTAAATGGTTATGTTGAATGCATTTCTGATTTCACTTCAGATCTGAAATATAAAGAGAGAGAGAGAGAGAGAGAGAGAGAGAGAGAGAGAGAGAGAGAGATGTATGTATGTGTGTATGAACATTCCAGCAGTTAGTTGCACAGTTCTCAGAAGGGAAAGCAAAGTCTAAGTCTGTAGGAAAAATTCTTTCAGTCCTGAAATTTTAATATAAGAAATATATGAATTGTCGTGGTTGTAATGTTGGAATTAAATCATCACCATCAAAATTGTTCATTTTAAGACAATGCAGTTCAGTACAATGAAAAATATTTGGGATTTAAAGTCAGGAAATCTATGTTCTAATCCTAACTGTGCAACAAAATAGCTGTGTGTCTTGAAATAAGTTACTTACTGTCTATGGTACAAGTTTCTTTGTATTTAAATTAATGGGGTTGGAATTCATAGTATATGACATATTTTCCTGTTCTTAAATTCAATTATTCTATTTACAGATACTGGAAGAGATACAAAATGACATAATAAATTAAGTTTATAGCCATGGTATTCTTTAATGTTCAAAAGGGCCTTGGTTAAGGTGGTTTCACTAAACCACCATCACTGCTTACAAAAACTGTCAGATATTGATGAATGCCAAAGGTATTCCCAAATAGTTGGTGAAATGCCTGGAGAGATATAGAAACTCTACCAACTAACTATTTTAGGGAACCATCTTGTACAATGCCAACAACACACTGGGGACATAAGGACCTAGCTGATCTTTGAAGTTGCCGTGTATAAGCCCATGGTCAAAAGCAAACGTTTTCTGTGGGTTATTGCTCATTCTAAGAGAAGGAGGATTAGTTGGTCAACAACATATTGATATTGGATATAAAAAAGCAGGACTGCCTTGTTCTGGTCTAATTTACTATAAATTAGTTGCGATGCCTCAGGCATCCATTATTCTGTCTCAATAGAGTTTGCTCTGAAATTGTAAGTACCTGGTAGAAAAGGATGCAGACTTTAAGAAGGGCACAAGCTAAGGGGAGAGTGGGAGGAGGGTACAGAAAAAGAAAGGAAACCTCATAGGTCCTCTGGCTTGAATAATTTTCTACAGTTAGTTCTGTTGCTAAAATATTTTAGCTTTTTATTCCCTAGTGTCTTTATTCCTATTCCCAGATTTTAGATCATGTTTTTATTTTATTTCTCATTTTGTATTTGTCTTTGAATATCTATCAACATCTGCTTGTTTCTTTGCTTTTTCCCCTGAAAGCCCTCTCTGCTACTCTTTTCAAATTTATATAATTAGATATTTCTTTGGTCTCTTCCCCAATTTCTCAAGGCTGGTTTCTTTCTTGTCATATTCCCTTTTTTTCCTTAGTACACTAAGATTTCCACATATCCTTCTTCCTCATTTCCTCCAGGACTTGCATACTATGGAAATTCTTTCTTTTTTTTTTTTGAGTTCCTAAATTCATTAATAATGTATACTCTGACAGTTAGTCAGTCTTAGAAAAGTGGGGTAAAACTTAATTATGATTCAGATCCACCAAAATTATAGGATATCAAGTCCTAAAAATCTAATCATATCAATAAATAAATCAATAAACATTTATTCAGTGCCTGTTATATGTGGGGCATTGTGTTAAGTGAAGTGAATACAAAAAAAAAAAAAGCAAAAGAGAATTCCTGCCTTCAAGGAGCTTACAATTTAACGGAGAAAATGATGTGCCAATAAATAAAGAAAGAGCAAGTGATATACAGGATAATGGCTTCCTATGGAAGGTAAGATATTAGTTAGTATTTAAAGGAAGCCAAAGAGGTCAGTAGTTGGAATAGGAGAAGAGCTTCCCAGAGATAGAGAGCCAAAGAGAAATCCCAGAGGGGAGAGCTGGGGAGGGTTGTTCATGAAACATTTGGGAAGCCAGTGTCACTGAATTGAAAAGTACATGTTGGGGAGTAAGGAGTAAGAACAGAGAAAGGATGCAGCAAGGTGGTACTGTAGAACTGCTGTGTTAGGTGGGCCTGAAGTCAGGAAGACTTATCTTTCTGAGTTCAAATCTGGCCTCAGAAACCTGCTAACTATGTGACTCTGGGTAAGTCACTTAACCTGTTTGTCATTGTTCCTTATCTAAGTTGGAGAAGAAAATGACAAACCATTTGAATATCTTTGCCAAGAAAACCCCAAGTAGGGTTATGAAAAGTCAGATATGACTGGAACAGCAACCATAATAATAAGGAGGAAGAAGACTGGAAAGATAGGAAGGGATTAGACTATGAACGACTTTGAATGCCAAACAGAGAATTTATCATTTGCTTCTGAAGTCAATAGGTAGCTCCTGGAGCTTATTGAGTAGACCAGCAACACGATAGGACCTGTGCTTTAGGAAAATCATTTTGGTGATTATATAGATAATGAATTGGAATGAGAAGACATTTAAGCCGGGAAAGATCCTGGCAGTAGACTATTGTAGTAATCAAAACACGAGGTGATGAGGGCCTGCACCAGACTGCTGGTAGTATCAGAGGAGAGAAGGGGGCATGTTCAAGAGTTGTGGCAAAGATGAAACTGGGAATAACGAAAATTGAAAGATAATGAGACATTCAGGATGCCTCCAAGTTGTCTATTAGACAAATAGGTCAAGATGTCTGAAAGGCAGTTAGACATAGGAGGTTCATCATGTGAAAAATAGGAAAAGAGGAGAATGTGGCAGAAGACACTGAGTAATAGGAGATGAAGAGGGGAGAAGAGGGAGTTCATGATAAATGATGCCAGTTTTTTTTTTCCTTTTATAAAATATGAAGGTTTTCTTTCAATTGAGAGAGCAGGAGTTGGGGAAAGGGGCATGGGTGATTTGAAGAGAGATGAAAGCATTTGGAAGAAATACTATGGAGAGTGGAATATTAAGATGATAAGGAAAGTAGTAGGCTTGCCTAGCAGCAATGAGGGCCTGGTTGAGGTTATGTAATGCAAATTTATAAGTGGAGCTACTTATAACAGTTTTATGATATTTTTCACCCTTGTTCAGCAGCACACATGTAGGAACAAAGGCAATGATGAATGGTGGGAGTGATTGAAGATTGAGGCCAGTTTGGATATAATTGACAATACGATAAGGGGCCTAGATATTTAAGAGAGAAAGACAGAGTGAGTTCAATTGGCTCACCAAGGAGTCAAGATGGGAGAAAAGGAGAGAACAATTCATGCGGGGGAGATGGCTTGGAAGAGAATTGAAGGTTTAAGATACTGGAGTTCATAGTATGGATAAATAATATAGTTATGTAAGGAAAGTTAGAGGGAGAGGTGAAAAGATAACAGATTTTTGTCAAACAAAGGGATTTCAGAATTCTTGAATATGGAAGTGCTACATTTGTGGGTGATGGCAAGACCAAGGATGTGACTATCTTTGTATATGGCTGATGTAGATTGGAAGAGAAGGTCATGGGAAATGAGGAAGTTGAGAAACTGAGTGCTTAGAATAGTGGAGGGAATCAATACATTCATTAAAGTCCTTTAGCATTAGAAGAGGAGTTGAGTAGGAGAGAAAAATTGTAAGCCTGATATGAAATTCATTCAGAAAGAAATGGGAGTGACCGAGGCTCTGTAGACAAAAGTTGTCAGGATAATATTATATCTTCAAAATATCTCAAAGTTTAGAGAATCCATTCATCTTTTCTTTTTCTTTCTTTTTTTTTTTTTGGTTGGGGGAGAGAGTAGGGATTATGTGGAAGACATTTGAAATTGCTCATTATCCTTGTTGGAAGCACAGACATATGCTAATGAAAAAGTTTGTTTGTTTGTTTGTTTGTTTTTTGCCTAGCAAAGTTAGAATATGATCAAAGTTTTATATTGAACACTAATTTCCCATTTCATTTCTTAAAAATTAATAAGGCAATACTGAGAAAAGTTCCTCATTATTTTCATCGTCAATAAATCCATCTGAGACCATAGCAACACTAATGAACTTTGAGCTAAACATGAGAAAACATGAAAGAATAAAAAGGAACATAAGTTGCATGAGGCATTTCTTAGATGCCCAGTATTCCACTTCAAAGTATATTCTCCTTGAATTTCTGTTGACTTTGAGATAAATTATTATTTCTCTTATATTAATAATCAATTACTGAATTAAGACAAAAGTTTTTTCCCCTTTCTATTTCCTCATTCCGAAATCAACATCTGCAAGTTATTCAGTCAGCCTTTGAAGTACAGAACTGATAAGATGAAATCTTGGGTCATACTTACCTAATTGAGAAAACTAATATCTGATGAAAAGGTAAAGAAATTCTAGTCTAAGTGTATTGGAGAATTCAAGCCTGTTGTGTTTTAGGTCTGATTGCGAATGGATTCCCCTTTTTGTCTAGGTTGCCCTAGACTGCAATGGCCATTTTAGGCTAAAGTCTTATCAGATTCTCACTTTGAGTGAGATACATCCGTTCAATGAATAGGCTTCTTTAAGTAGTTGCTCATGGCATGGCCCTTTTTAATAAAGAAAAAAAAAAAATAACAAAATAATCAAACTGGGAGGGGACGACCTCCAGGGTTCTTGGGCAAAAGAGAAACAGTTACTATTTAGAATTTATATTCACTCTGTGCTAGCTGGAGAGGGGCCTATTGCCCAATCTATGAGCTCCAGATTGAATTGGGTTTAAGGCTTGGTCTTTGAGAAAGAAATCTAACCAGTAAACTCAAAGGAAAAAAGGCAGCTTTTTGTCATAGAAGTGTACCTTCTTCTCTGTAGAGTATTCCAGGTAAGAAAAGAGAAGAGGAAAAGAGAGGACAGGAGATGAGAGGGGATTCCAAAATAGATAAAAAGCAAAAAGGAAAAGGACCTATATATACAAAAAAATTATTTATAGCGGTTCTTTATTGGTGGCAAAGAATTCAAAACTGAGGTGATGCCATCAACTAGGGAATGACTGAACAAACTGTGGTGAATATGTCTGAATTCTATTGTACTATAACAGATGATGAGCAGGATGTGCTCAGAAAAAGCTTAGAAAGACATACAGGAACTGATGCAAAGTGAAATGTACTTTATACAAAGTAATGACAGCATTGTAAGACGATGAATTGTAAATGATTTGACCATTCTCAGTAATATAAATATCCAAGATAACTCTAAAAGACTTATGATGAAAAATGCTATCCATTCCCAGTGATATAACTTATGGTGTCTGAATACAGATTGAAACATGCTTTTTAACTTTATTTATTTTCCTTGAGGCTTTTTTGGTCTTTGTTTTCTCTCCCAAATTGACTATCATAGAAATGTTTTGCATGACTGCACATGTATAACCTATATTGATTTGCTTGCTTCCTTAACGGGGAGACGGGAGATGAGGAGGGAGGAAAGAAGAGAATTTGGAACTCAAGGTTTTAAAAATGAATGTTAAAAGTTATTTTTCCAGGTAAGTAGGGGAAAATTTAAAATTTAGAAATTTAAATGAAGGGGGGGAAATATAACTAAGAACGATTTCAGGAAAGGTCTGTTTCACTTGGGTAAAAGGTGAGTGCAGCCCTGTGCAGAGAGTATCCAGGAAAGTCAGTGGGAGGCTTTTAGCCAAAGCACACATCAGCAACTAAGGTCACTTAGCTCAGGCTCACTAGGCTAGTAGCACAGCAGGCCAGCTGTGAGGCCTGAAGCCCCAGTAAAAAATGCAAATTTCCAGGACTGGAACCCTAACATATCAGGTGTGACTAGACCAGGTGACCCCAGAACAGGGAGCTAAACAACCCACAAGTACCCAGCACCCTGGTATGGAATGCTAGTGACCAGACCCCTGTTCCCAGAACAAGAAGCTCAGGAGAGTACTCTGTATGCCTCAGGAACAGAGTTCAACTTTTTCAAATGAATAAAAAATAAACAAAAAGTGCTATGACCATCAAAATCTACTGTGACAACAGGGAAGATCAGAAAACAAAGTAAGTAAGGGGAAAATTAATTGGTCTCAAACCCAGAAATTTCTCTTGGGAGAATTCAAAAAGGATTTTAAAAATCAAATAAGGAAAAGCAATGATAATTATGCAGGAGAGTTATGAAAAAACAAACATATACTTACAAACAAACAGTCACTATCTTGGAGATGGAAATAAAAAAAAAATACTTAAAAAAAACAACACCTTAAAAAAAAGAATTGGCCAAATTGGAAAAAAAATCATTAAAGAAAACAACTCCCTTACAAGTTCTATTGGTCAAATAGAAAACAAAGTACGAAAGGTAACTAAAGAAAATAGTTTCTTTAAAATTAGATTTCAGCAAGTGGAAGCGAATGACTCTAAGAGAGATCAAAAATCAGTCAAAAAATAAAAAGAATGGAAAAAAGAAAAAAATATAAAATATTTCATTGGAAAAAGAACTGACCTTGAAAATACATTCAAGAGAGATAATTGAAGTATTATTGGGCTATTCAAAAAGCATGATAAAAAAAAGAGACTAGACAGCATCTTTCAAGAAATTATCAGTCTGCCCTAATATCCTAGAACCAGATTGTAAAATAGCCGTTGAAACAATCCACCAATCACCCCCTGAAAGTGATCTTAAACTGTAAATTCTAAGGAACATTGTAGTCAAATTCCAAAATTGTCAGGTCAAAGAGAAAATTTGTTTGTGGAAACAATTTAAATATCAGGGAGTCACAGTCAGGATTACACAGGACGTAGTAGCTTCTACATTAAAGGATCGGAAGGCTTGGAAGATGTCTTCCAAAAAGCAAAGAAGCTTGGATTACAACCAAGAATCAACTACCCAGAAAAAATTAGCATAATCTTTCAGGAGAAAAGATCAATATTCAGTGAAATAGGGAACTTTCAAACTATCCTTGTGAAAAAATATGAGTTGAACAGAAAATTCAATCTTCAAAAACAAGAGAAACATAAAAAAGGTAGACGGGAAAGAAAATGAAAACAAAAATGTCTTATTCAATAAGATCATGTTATTTACGTCCTTACACTGGAAGATGATACCTATAACTCTTGAGAACTATGTCCATATTATGGTATTTTAAAGAAGCATACATAGACAGAGAGTGTGGGTACACATTGATTTTGATGTGATGATTTTTTTAAAAAATAAGAGGTGAAAAAAAGATTACACTTGGTGAAGAAGAAAGGGGGGAGGCAGAATAAAATAAATTACATTGCAAGAAGAGACACAACATACCTATTACTGTAGAGGGAAAGAAGGGAGGGGGTGAGTATTACTTGAACCTTACTCTCATTGGATTCAGCTCAAAGACAGAATAACCTATATAGTCAGTTGGGTACAGAAATTTATCCTACCCTGTAAGGAAGTAGAAAGAGAAAGGGAAAGAAAAGGGAAGGGGTAGTTGATAGAAAGGAGGGTAGAAGTAGGAGGGAAAAGAGGAAACAAAAAGAGGGCAGGGGCTGATAGAAGAGAGGCCAGATTGAGGGAAGTTTTGGTCACAAGCAAAACACAAGTGAGGAGGTACAGGAAGAAAGGAGAGAAAAAAAAAAATTATGAACAGGGGAAAATAGGATGGAAGGAAATGCAGTTAGTAATCTGTGTAAATATAAATGGGATGAACTCTCCTATAAAGCGGAAGCAGAGAGCAAAGTGGATGTAAAACCAGAATCCTACAATATGGTTCATTGCAGGAAATACATTTGAAGCAGAGGAATATACACAGAGTAAAGGGAAGTCAGAAGCAGAATATATTATGCTTCAGCTGAAGTGAAAAAAAAGCAAGGGTAACTATCTTGATCTCAGAGAAAACAAATGCAAATATATATATATATAAAATTAAAAGATATAAGTAAAGATGTCACACCTTGCTCAAAGATACCATAAACAATAAAGTAATATCAATATTGAACATAGCTGCATAAAGTGATACGGCATTCAAATTCTTACAGAAGTTGAGTTACAGTAAGAAAGATACAGCAAAGCTATGCTAATGAGGGACCTTCTCTCAGAATTAGATCAATTGAACCATAACATGAACAAGAAATACGTTAAAGAGGTCCATGAAATTTTCGAAAAGATGGATATGATAGAAACCTAGAGAAAGTGAAATGAAGATAGAAAATAATATAACTTTCTTTTTTAAAAAAATGATATAATTTATTTTCCTTTTTCAACATTCACTTCCACAAAATGTTAAATTACAAATTTTCTCCCCATCTCTCCCCTCCTTCAAGCCCAGGATAGCATGTACTGCAAACACCTCTTTCTCCTCTCTGCCCTCCCTTCTATAACCCCCTTTCTCCTATCACCCTTCGCTCCATTCCCTGTAGGGCAATATAGATTTCTATACAGATTGCTTATTCAACTTATTTCCAAGGCACATGCAAAAACAGTTTTTAACATTCATTTAAACTTTATGTTCCACATTCTCTCCCTTCCTCCCTTCCCACTCACACTTATTGAGAAACCAAGCAATTTGGTGTAGGTCATACATGTGTAGCCATGCAAAACATGTCCGTAACAGCCATGTTGTGAAAGACTAACCACAGTTTCCTCTACGCTGTCCTGTCTTCCATTTATTCTATTCTCTCCTTTGACCTGTCCCTCCACAATACTGTTTGCTTCTGGTTACTCCCTCTCACAATCTGCCTTCCCTTCCTTTATCTTTCCTCTCCTATCCCCTTCCCCAGACTGCCTTCCTGCAGAGTAAGACAAATTTCCATACCCAACTGAATATGTGTTATTCCCTCCTTAATCCAAATCTAATGAAAATAAAGGCACTTATTCCCTTTTACCTGCTCCCCTTCCTCTCCACTGTAAAAGTTCTTTCTTGCCTCTTTTATGTGAGATGATTTGCTGCATTCTACCTCTCCCTTTCTCTTTCTCCCAGTTGACTCCTGTTGGCACTTGATTTTATTTTCTAGGTATCCTTTTTTCACATTCAGCTCACCTATGGCCTCTGTCTCTTTCTTTGTCTCTTTCTGACTCTGTCTTTGCCTCTGTCTCTCTCTCTATATATATACATATAAGTATTTGCATAAAACCACATACATACATGAATTAATACATGCATATGCACATACACACACACACACACACACACACACATTCTCTCTAACTACCCTAATACTGAGAAAGGTCTCATGAGTTACAAACATCATCTTTCCGTGGAAGATTTCAAACAATTCAACTGTCATGAATCTCTTATGGCTTCTCTTTCCTGTTTTCCTTTTCATGTTTCTTTTGATTCTTGTATTTGAAAGTCAAATGTTTTCTTAACCTCTGTTCTTTTCAAAAAGAATGCTTGGAAATACTCTATTTCATTGAAAATCTATTTTTTCCCATCACGTATTATACTTGGTTTTGCAGGTTAGGTGAATTTTGGTTGAAATCCTGTCTCCTTTGGCCTCTGGAATATCACATCCCAAGCCCTTCAGTCCCTTAGTGTAGAAGCTGCTAAATCCTGTGTTATCCTGATTGTATTTCCACAATAGAAGAATTGTTTCTGAAAGCTTGTAATATTCTCTCCTTGACTTGGGAACTCTGACAACTGGCTGCAATATTCCTAGGATTTTTCCCTTTGGGATCTCTTTCAGGCGGTGATCAACGAATTCTTTCTATTTCTTTTTTCCCTCTGGTTCAAGAATATCAGGGCAGTTTTCCTTGATAATTTCTTGGAAGACAATGTTTATGTCCTTTTTCTGATATGGTTTTCAGGTAGATCAATATATAATTTTTAATTTATATATATACATATATATATGTATATATATATATACATATATATAATTTATTTTCCTTATCAGTTCTTTTTCCAAAAATATATTTCACATTGTCTTCTATATTTTATTCATTTTGTTTTGTTTTATAATTTCTTGATTAGGTAGCTAGGTGGTACAATGGATAGAGCACCAGTGCAGGAGTCAGGAGGACCTGAGTTCAAATCTCACCTTAGACGCTTGACACTCAGTAGCTCCATGACCTTGGACAAGTCACTTAACCCCAATTGCCCCATCCTGGGTCATCTTTAGTCATCCTGATGAATATCTGGTCACTGGATCCAGATGGCTCTGGAGGAGAAGTGAGGCTGGTAACCTGCACAGCCCTCCGCCACTCAAAGCAAAGTCAAGTGCAAGTCATGTCATTACAAGTCATGCCATTATTTCTCTGATGGCATGGTCTTCTTTAGCAACTAAGGACGAACACAACAACAATTTCTTGATTTCTCATAAATTCTTTAACTTCCATTTGCTCCATTCTAATTTTGAAGGAATTGTTTTCTTCAGTGACCTTTTGAACAAACTTTTGCATTTGGCCAATTCTTCTTTTTAATGCATTCTTCTCCTCATTGGCTTTTTGGATCTCTTTTGTTATTTGAGTTAGTCTATTTTTAAAGGTGTTGCTTTCTTCAGGATTTTTTGGGGTCTTCTTTAGTAAGCTGCTGATTCATTATTCATGATTTTTTTGCATAGCTTTAAATTCTCTCCCCAATTTTTCCTCTACTTATCTTCTTTGTTATTTTTATTTAATTATTTTATTTGTTTTCAGTGTTCTAAAATCACTTCTATATATCTTACATTTTTTCCCCTCACTTCTCCTCTTTCCCCCTTCCTTCCCTACTCTCTCCCTGAGACAGCATGCAAAGTTATATAGGTTCTACACATACATTCCTATTAAACACATTTTCACCTTAGTTATGCTGCATAGAAGAGGTAAAATGAATAGGAGAAACAGTAAAACAAAAAAAAAAAACATAGTACAAAAGAAAATAGTCTACTTCATTCTACAATCTAATTCCATAGTTTTTTCTCTGGATGTGGAAGACATTTTGCTTCAACAATTCATAGAGAATTTTTTAAGTCCTTGCACTGTTATGAAGAACTAACTCTACCAGAAAAATTCTTCGCACACTGTGGTTGCGGCTGTGCACAAAGTTCTCCTGTTTTTGCTCCTTTCACACTGCATCAGTTCATGTAAGTCTTTCCAGGCCTCTCTATAGCCTTCCTTTTTCATCCTTTCTCAAAGCACAATAGTATTCAGTTACGTTCATATACCACAACTGGTTCAGCTATTCCCCGACTGATGGGCACCCCCTTGCTTTACAGTTTTTGGCCACCACAAAGAGAGCTACTATAAATATTTTGTACATGTGGGACCCTTTCCCATTTTTATGATCTCTTTGGGATACAGTGCTAGAAGCAATTTTGCTAGATCAAAGAGTATGCACATTCTTGTAGCCCTTTGGGGATAGCTCCAAATTGCTCTCCAGAATGGTTGGATGAGTTCACAGCTCCACCAACAATGAATTAGTGTTCCAACTCTCTCCATTCTCTCCAACATTTATGATCTTCCTGTTTTGTCAGGTTAGTCAATATGAAAGGTATGATGTGGTACCTCAGAGTTGACTTGATTTGCATCTCTCTAAGCAGTAGTGGTTTAGAGCACTTCTTTCATACGATTATAGATAGCTTAAATTTCTTCCTCTGAAAACTGTCTATTCATATCTTTTGACTTGTATTCTTGTACATGTGACTCAAATCTCTACATATTTTAGAAATGAGATCTTTTTTACAGACACTAGTTGTAAAATTTTTTTTCCAGTTTTCTACTTCCCTCCTAATCTTGGTTGCCTTGGGTTTGTTTATGCAAAAACTTTTCAATTTGATGTAATCAAAGTTATCCATTTTGCATTTCATAATGTTCTCTATCTCTTGTTTGGTCAAAAATTCTCCATTCTCCATAAATCTAACAAATACATTGTTCCTTACTCTCCTAATTTGTTTATATTATCAACCTTTATACTTTGATCATGTATCCATTTGGATTTTATTCTTGTGTATGATGTCAGGCATTGGCCTATGGCCAGTTTCTACCACATTGTTATCCAGTTTTCCAAGCAATTTTTGTCAAAGAGTGAGTTCTTATCCAAGAAGCTGGGGTCCTTGGATTTAACAGTAGATTGCTACATTCATTGACTGCTGTTTCTTGAGTACCTAATCCATTCCACTTGTCTACCCCTCTCTTTCTTAGCCAGTACCAAGTGGTTTTGATGATTGCTGCTTTATAATATAATTTGAGACCTGGTAGGGCTAGGTCACCTTCCCTAGCATTTCTTTTCACTAGTTCTCTTGATATTCTGAAACTTTTGTTCTTCCAGATGAATTTTGATATTATTTTTTCTATTTCTATAAAATAATTGTCTAGTAGTTTGATTGGTATGGCACTGGATAAGTAAATTAATTTAGGTAGAAGCGTCATTTTTATTATAATAGCTCAGACCACTGAGCTACCAATGTTTTTCCACTTACTAAGATCTGACTTTATTTGTGAGAATAGTGTTTTGAAATTGTGTTCATATAGACCCTGTGTTTGTTTTGGCAGGTAGACTCCTAGATATTTTATAGCATCTATTGTAGCTTTAAATAGGGTTTCCCTTTCTATATATTGCTGTTGGTCTTTGTTAATAATATATAAAAATGCATATGATTTACCTGAATTAATTTTGTACCCTACAACTTTGCCAAAGTTGTTTATTATTTCAATTGGTTTCTTACCTGATTCTCTGGGATTACCTAAATATATCATCATATCATCTGCAAAGAATGAGTTGTCTGTTTCATCCTGTAACTCCCTTATTTTCTGCTCTAAGAATTTGAATGCTATTCCACTTGAAGAATGTATGGTTAGTAGTGATATTGCTTCGTTGTCTATAGTGCCTTTGAGAAGGATATGGTTTCCTTCCTTCTCTCTTTTGATTAGATATATTTCTGTTTTTGCTTTGTCTGAGATTAGGATTGCCACCCCCGCTTTTTTTTTTTTTACGTCAGCTGAAACATAACATATTCTGCTCCAGTCTTTTACCTTTACCTTGTGTGTTTCCCCCTGTTTTAAATGTGTCTTGCAAACAACACAATGGTTTGTTATGATTTTTAATTCATTCTGCTGTCTCTGTTTTATGGGAGACTTCATCCCATTCACATTCATAGCTATGATTACTATCTATGACTTTCCTTACATCCTCTTTCCCCCATTCATGATTTTAGTTCTCCCTTCCCCTCCAAAATAGAGATTTAATTTTTGACCACCACCTCCCTCAGTCTTCCCTCCATTTTTTCACACTCTTCCCTTTTACTCTCCTCTTCCCTTTCTAATTCTTCCTTCCCTTATAGCCTTCCCTCCATTTTCTTTCCCCTTTCCCCTCCTACTCCTTATAGAGCTACATAGATTTCTATACTTAACTGAGTTTGTTGTACCCTCCCTGAATCCAATCAGATGAGATTACCTCTCAAACAATGCTCATTTCCTTCCCCTCTTTCCCTCTACTGTAATAGATTTTTGTGCTTCTTCCTGTGATGTAATTTATTTTTTTCTGTCTCCTCCTTTTCACATCTCCCATTACTATCCCTCTGCACCCTTAAATCATATTTCTTATCATTATATCATTTAATTTATATCCACTCCCTCTATCTATGTGTAACCCTTTTATATTTCATAATAAATATACAGTTCTCAAGATTAACAAGTATCATCTTCCCTGATAGGAATGTAAAGTTTGCTCAAATCAGATAATAAGGTTGATTTTTTTCCCCCTTGTTTACCTTTTTATGCCTCTCTTGAAACTTGTGTTTCAAGGTCAGATTTTCCATTGAGCTCTGGACTTTTCTTCACGAAAGTCTGGAAATCCTTTATTTCACTGAATGTCCACCTCTCTGCCTGTAATATTATGCTCAGTTTTTCTCAGTAATTGATTCTTTGTTGTATTCCCAGATCCTTTCCCTTACAGGATATCATATTCTAGTCCCTTTGATCTTTTAATGTAGAAGCTGCAAGATCCTGTGTGATCCTGACTGTCATTTTTCAAGATGTGAATTGTTTCCTTCTGGCTACCTGGCACATTTTCTCCTTCACTTGATACTTCTGGAATTTGGCAACAATATTCCTTGGGGTTTTTAGTTTGGGATCCCTTTCTGATGGTGATGATTATTTTGCTTTCTGGATCTAGGACTTCTGCAGTTTTTCTTGATGATTTCTTGGAATATATTGTCCAGGCTTTGTTTTCATCATGGCTTTCTGGTATAGATATAATTCTTTTTTCTCTTGGATCTATATTCCAAGTCAGTTGTTTTCCCAATTATATATTTTACATTTTCTTCTCCCTTTTCATTCTTTAGATTGTTTGACTGATGCTTACTATCTCATGGAATAATTAGCTTTCACTTGCCCAATTCTGGGACAGCCTGTGTGCTGTGCTCTACACCAGACTCACACAACAGATTCTTCCTGTTGACCTTGCAGTCTGTCCTACTTTGTAAATCTGCCACTGTCTGTCTCCTATTAGATTCCTTCACAACAAAATCCTTTCAGATTTTCTTTTTAGAGGTATTTGAAGGAATTTGTGTTAGAGCTTAGTTGAGTAGTTGCTCTCACTCCGCCATTTTGGCTCTGCCCCCTCTGCTTCTTTTACTTGATTTTCAAAATCCTTTTTGAGTTCTTCCATGACCTGGGATCATTTCATATTTTCCTTGGAAGCTTGGGATTTAGGAGCCTTGATTTTGCTGTCTTTCTCCAGATATATGCTGTGATTTTCCTCCTGTTTGCTTTGATCTCCCTCATTGTAATAAAATACATTTTTACCAAGAAAGAAACCTGCTATAGTCCCATTGTTTTGCCCCATTTTGGTCATTTCCCCAGCCAATTACTTGACTTTTTATTTCTTTATTAAATGACAGGGTTAATGCCACATCTTTCAGGGATTTTGAGCACTTATTTTCAAAAATGTGAGTACAGTCCTGTAAATTCTCAATTCCACCAAGTAGTATGATGAAAAAGAGAGATGTTTGCTCCTCTACTGGTTGGAGCTCTGATCTGTATGCAAACACAACCACTGTTTTCTGCCCTGAAACTGTGAGTAGGTCTCCCTCTCCACAGCCTCCATCAGCTGTGCCACACCACCACTACTCCTTGCTCCTGTTGTGTGACAGAGATCACACATTCAATTCCTCCTCTGTTGAAGGCTCTACAATCAGTAGCTGCTGTTGCAGTGGCACCCACTGTCCTGGGGCTAGGGATAGGCCTGAGGTCAGACCAGTCTCTTCTGTTCCAGAGTGGCTCATGCTAGACTGATCTTAACTCTGAGCCTGTTGCAATAGACCATTACTGTCAGCCTTCCAGATTGTCTTGAGTTCGAAATCTGTTTCACTCTGTCATTTTGTGGCTTCTGCTACTCTATAATTTGTTTAGACTCATTTTTAACAGGTATTTTGAGGGATTTAGGGAGAAGAGTTCAGGCAGGTCCCTGCTTCTTCTCCACCATTTTGGCTCTGTCCCTATCACTTTTTTTTTTTCTCAGAGTACATAGCACCTATGAAAAAATTGATAGGCCTCAGGTGGGGCTATTAAGGGAGGCTTGATTAGGTGAGGTCTGTTTCCTATGAAGGTCCATAGGACCTTTTGCTGATTGTTAACGAGGCACTGAGTCAGGAAGGATCATGCCTTCTGACTCTTAAAAGAGTATATACATATATACACCCACACATATATACATATACACACACATATGTATATTTATAATACATATGTGTGTGTACATATACATTCTGAAAGGCAGATTTGCTTTGGAGTTTAGTTTTGGAAGAAGGTTTGTGTGCAGGTTAAGACTCTGGGAAGCCACTGAGGAACCCCCTGGCTTTGAAAACCCAGATGTTGAAACTTTCCCTCTCTGGTAGCTATGTATATAAGTGTGTATGTAATGGTCAGACAATTGGAAGCCTATCTGTTGGTCCTTGTACATTGAATGTAATTAAAGTGATTATTGACCCCTCAAATATTGCCTTTCCTCTTATAAATGCAGATCTAAGAACCTGTGACAGCAGTCCCACACCCTGTGTATGTCAGGGTGCTTACTGATACACCAAATGGGATTAATACCTTGAATGCAATTTTATCTAATATCAGGAAAACCATCGTTATAATTGACTATATCAATAACAAAACCAGCAGAAATCATATGATTATCTCAGTAGATGTAGAAAAAGCTTTTGTCAAAATACAACACCTATTTTTATTAAAAACAACATAGAGCTTTCCCTTTTTCAGCAGTTCTTGTTAAATAGTGAGTTCTTACTCCAGAAGCTGGGGTCCTTAGATTTATCAAATGGTAGATTACCACAGTTATTGACTACTTTGTCTTATGTATTTAACGAATTTCACTGATCTACCACTCTATTCCTTAGCCGGTACCAGGTTGTTTTGATGATGACCACTTTATAATATAGCTTTACCTCTAGTGTGACTAGGCTACCTCCTTTGCAAAGATATGCTTGAAACTAGGCATAGACTAACATCTCAAACCCTATACCAAGATAATTTTGAAATGGGTACATGATTTAGACATAAAGGCTGATACTATGAGCAAATAAGGAAGGTTTACCTGTCAGATTTATGGAGAAGTGAAGAATTTATGATAAAAAGAGAGATAAAGAACATTATGTAAGGAAAATGGATAATTTTGATTACATTAAATTAGAAAAATTTGTGGTGGCCAAGAATTGGAAGTTGAGGGGATGCCCATAATTTGGGGAAAGGCTGAATCAGTTGTGGTATATGAATGCAATGGAATACTATTGTGCTATAAGAAATGACAGACAGGAGGACTTCAGAAAAACCTGGAAAGACATGTATGAATTGATGCTGAGTTAAGTGTGTAGAATCAGGAGAACATTGTACACAGTAACAGCAACATTGTGCAATGACTAATTTTGATAGACAACTCTTTTTAGCAATGAAACAATCTAAGACAATGCGAAAAGAGTAAAGATGGGAAATGCTATCCATATCCAGAAAAAAAAAAAGACAAAACTGTGGATTCTGAATGAAAATTAAAGCATGCTATTTTTTCTCTTTCTCTTTTTTCTTCTTTCTTGTGGTTCCTCCCATTGGTTCTAATTCTTCTTTACAAATTGAGTAATGTAAAAATATGTATAATATGAATGTGTATGTAGATCCCATATCAGATTACATGGCACCTTTGAGATAGTTGTAGGGAGTAAAAAGTTAAAACTCAAAATCTTATGGAAGTGAATGTTGAAAACTAAAAAACAAAAAAAAAATTATTTAAAAAAAAAGGTTTTGCACAAAGAAAAGCAATGCAACCAAAATGAGAAGGAAAACAAAAAGCTGGGAAACACTTTTTTACTTCCAGTGTTTTTGATAAAAGCCTCATTTCCAAAAACTGAGTCAAATATATAAGAATACAAGTTATTCCCAATTTATAAATGGTGAAAGGATAATAACAGTCAGTTTTCAAATGAAGAAATTAAAGTCATCATATGAAAAATACTCTAAGTCTCTATTGATTAGAAAAATGCAGATTAAAACAGTTCTGGGACCCCATCTCATATTCATCAGATTGGCTAATATGACAGAAAATAAAAATGATAGTTCTTGGAGATATGGGAACATAGGACACTAACGCATTGTTGGTGAGGTTGTGAACTGATCTAACAATTTGGAAGAGCAATTTGAAACTATGCTCAAAGCGCTATGAAACTGCAACCCTTTGCAATACCACAACTAGATCTGTATCCTAAAGAGATCATAAAAATTGGAAAAGGACTCACATGAACAAAAAATATTTATAACATTTTTTGGAGAGGTAAAGAATTGCAAATTGAGGGGATTTCCCTCAACTGGGGAATGGTTGAACAAATTATGGTATATGAATGTAATTGAATAACATTGTTCTATAAGAAATGAGAAGGAAGCAGATTTCAGAAATACCAAGAAAGTCTGCTGTGAACTGATAGTGAGTGAAGTGATAAGTATCATCATTGCACACAGTAATAACAACTTCATGCAAAGATCAGCTATGATAGACTTAGTTCTTAGGAGTACAATGATCCAAAACAATTCCAAAAAACTTGTGGTGGAAATCGTTATCCAAATCCAGAGGAAACGAACAGATTGAATACAGATCAAAGCACTCTATTTTCACTTTTTTTCTTTTGCATGGATTTTCTCTTTTGTTATTATTTTTCTTTCACAACATAAACTAATACTTATTATATGTTTAAATATGTTTACTAATTATGTTTAAAAAGTAAAATTTTAAACTTTAAGTAATTTAAAAAATAATAATAAATAAAATTTATAAATAATATAAATAATAAAAACAATAAAATTTGGAATTTAAAAATTAAAAATTAAATGCGTTCATATGTTAAAATATGTTTAACATTATTGTGTATATATGTATCTATACATACATATGCACATATATATGCACATATACATATGCACATTTGTGTATTAAACCTATATAAGGTTGCTTAATGTGTTAGGGAAGGAGTACAGAGAAAATTTGGAACTTCACATCTTTAAAAAAAATGTTAAAACTATATTTACATGTAATGGCAACATATACCAAAATGACCCTAGAATAATATGGTCATGGAAACTTGGAATCAAATATTTAAGGGAAGAAATGTTATTTATAGAACTTTCTATTTAAAATTGAAGTCTTATACACTTTCCTAAATATTTTACTTAGAAAAAAATAGTACACATTGCATTTTGAAAGAAAGGGATTGCTTTCATACTTCTTAATACAAAATGTTATGCAAAGTTTTTTCTGACACATATAACAAATATATTTCTTTGTAAAGTATTAATTACTTAACTTTTTTAAAAGCATTATTGGGCCAGGAAGTTCATGAGAAATCTAGGCATGGATGAGTCAAGTATATCATATTTATTCATATGGAGGTGGGAGGGGCAAATTCTACTAGAACGAGTCTCACTTTCTTTTAATATTTTCTAGTGTATAAAATAGAATCAGAATGCAGGTGAGGAATTGTGAAAGTGCAAAGGAATCCCTAATGAGTTCTCTGAACCTGAGGTAAACAGTATAGCCAACAATTCCTATTCTCACATATACAATCAGATGCTAAATTTTGTGATGTTTTTTTTACCTCCAAAGCATTTCTTACATCTGACCCTTTTTCTCCATTCACATCATCACCACTATAGTTCAAGGGATTAACCCCTGTCCTTCTATTTCATTTAATATTATAATTTTTTTCTAATTGGTTTCCCTTCTTTTAATTCCAGTCTCTGTATAGCTACCTGAGGAACTTTCCTAGATCAAATTCTTACCATGGCACTATTCTACTGGATAAAAGTCCAGTGATACCAACTTTAGGATCATCCATTAACTACTTTGGTCTGTTTTTACAGTCTTGCACAACTTTTTCCCTCTTATTTATAAGTGAAAAATTTTCTACGATGTGGCCAACTTGGCCATCTTGTTGTACCTTACTCATTCTCTCACTGACAAAGCCCCATACTCACCATTACCACACATTCCATCTCCCAACTCTATGCCTTTTGATGTGCTGTTACCATATCTTGAACTTGACTTCAACATACCTTTTCTTTACCCATCTTCTCAGGATCTTGAAATCTTTTATTTCCTTCAAAACTTTGCACAACAGTTTCCTTTGTAGGAAGCCTTTTCTATTCCCTCCAGTTGCTAGTCACTTCTCCTCAAATGATTCTTTGATTCAAGTATTAATGAGAATATATACTCATACCCATACTGCTGATAGCCAGTAATGGCCAAGTAGGTAACTGACCTTGTTGACTGAAGTTTAAATTCTGCATTTAACACATACTGGCTTTATAAACCTGGGCAATTCACTTACACTTTCAGTGATCTAAGAAATTCTCCAAAACTGTAAGTTGCAAGGAAAGTTGGAACATATATTGGTAAGGATGACTTCCAAAACTAATGAATACAAAGATTCAACCCAGATCTTATTATTATATATGCATATGTTTGTTTCCTTCAACAGAATGCAAGCTCCTAGTATGTAAGGAACTACATCTTTTATCTTTGCATAACTGGTACCTAACAGACTGCCTAGAACATAGGAGATATTTTATAAATGTTCATTGATCTACTAAATCGGATGCTCCTTTTTCTACAAATGGGTAATATCCTCTAAGCAAAATATTCATCTCCTTTAGAGAAAGGTTGCTATGAAGGTAGTTTTCACAAGGAAAACAAGGAATTAGTAGGCACCCTGTAACTAAGAGCTAGCTGAATGCCACAATTTTATATCCCTGGTTCAATTCCCTCATCAAAGCAAGGCTGCTCCTCCAATACACACACACACACACACACACACACACACACACACACACACACACACACACACGTGTGTGTGTGATGGCTTCTAATTCCCCTCTTCTCATTTCTTGCTCAATAATACCCATTCAGATTTTTTTTTTAAATGGGAAATAGAAACACATCTCCCAGTTAATGTAATGTGCTATATAATTTATGGGAAATTTTGTTCTTGGTTTCTAGGAAGGAACAATAGTCTCATGTTCAATCAATAGCCAATGATCATGATTTATATGAAGTGGAAGATATATGGTAGATTTCGCTAGACCAGTCATAATGTTTCCTTGAAGAAAATTTCTGTGGTATTTCTCTCGAACTTTAGCTGAGCTTTTGAAAGTGCATCAAAAAATTACATAGCTTACAATATAGTAAAACATCCGAGCTGCCACTTAAAAATAAGACCACACTGAGTTCAGTAAGTACTGGAATAATAAAGCCCACTGCTTATAAATTGAGAGTTTGATTTGACCAGCACAAATACACTGAAGAGGACCATCTTTCTACACGTATACAAACTATTTTTTTTTTTTTTACTTTCACTGATTCTGATTTTCACAGCATTTAAACTACTTCGTGATTTCAAGGTAGTCACCATTATAAGTTCTATTGACTGCTGCAGGGAGAACAGTGTCATTTAGTGGAGTAAATCTGTAATGTATAAATAAGCAGAAATGCCAGATAAAAATTTTATTAAGATTTAGGAAAAATATTTTTCAAACTGATGGAAATAATATAATTTATTGCAATACAACTCTTATCAATTCTATATCTGTTCAAGGGAAGGAGGAGGAAAAATTTAATAAAAATATAAAAGAATTAACATATCACTCAACTTTCCTTTTTTTTATATATATTCCTTCCCTGCTACTACCTACTCAACTTCCTTTTCCTGAGGTCTAGTCATATCATGTGGCCATCTGCTCCAGCTACAAGCCTTTTTCCCTGATCATTTGGCTATTTAGCTTACTCCTTCTCGTTTTTTAAATTTTCCTCATGCTTCACCTGAGGATGCTCATTGAAAATCTTTGAACCAACACCCTTACCAACATCATATACTCCTAAACATCTTTCAATATCAGGTCATATTCATGAATTATTTTAGTAGGAGAATGACAGAACTTCAGAGTTGAAAGGGCCTTAGTGGTCAAGTAGCTTAACCCATAAGTGAACAGGATTGGCTTCTACATTCCCAAGTAGTTATCAATCATTCTTGCTCTAGTCAAAGAACTCAAGGGAAAGGAAACTTCATTGTGAGGCAACCCATTCAACATTGAGATAAATCTCATTCTTAGAAAGTTTATCTTCACATGTATCTGAAACCAACATTTCTGAACCTCTTGTTCATAGTTCTATCAACTGGTCTGAAGCAGAGCAATTCTAATTTGTCTTCATTTGATAGCCCTTCGAGTATACAATGACAAGAATCTAATCTTTTCTCCAGCCTAAATCTTCCCTGTTTTTTCAACTCTACTTCAAATTCTACGGCCTCCAGTATTCTCAACATTCTTTTTTTACTATTTGCAAATATCCTTCCTAAAATGTGATATGTAGGATCGACAGGACAATCACCTCCCTTTTTCTTATCACTACAGAATTCATAATACTATATGTTTTTTTTTCTAAAACAAGGGAGCTAACATTTCTAACTACATCCCTGCTATCACGTAATTGTAACCTTAGTGAAAGATTTTATGTTTCTAACTGCTAAATTTCATCATCATAGAGACAGTATGATTAGTTGAGCCTTAGAACCAGAAAGATATTGATTCTCAAGTTCTGCTATTGACGCATACTGATGGTATGACCATGAGTTAACTTCTCAGTAGTCTGAGTAATTAGTAGTGACTATAAGATGCAGAGACGGTGCCAACCTACATTACGGAAAGAGGTTTCCCTATCAGTAAGTTCTCTATATCAATGAAATCAAAGGTTCATTTCCTCAAATTTCATTGCATCAGTTTAACTCATTATTCTCTGGCTCTCTTTTATTTTTAATTTTGTCCTTCTACATGTTGGCTATCTTTTTTTAACATCAGTAAGCAGAAAATGAGTCAGACCAGATCTCCTTCTTTTAAATATACATGGATTGGGGGGCAGCATAAGTTCTAAGAACACAAGAAAAGTAGGAGATGGAGATTTTATGAAAGGATTTGAATACCAAACAGAAGATTTTGCTTTTTATCCCAGAGGTATTAGGGAATCATTAGCATTTATTTAGAAAGAAGGTGATATGATCTGACCTATGCTCTAGGAAAAGCTTTCATGGTGTAACACCAATGAGAAATTCACAGCACTTACAGCAGCCAGTCATGAGTATCATGGCACAATTCAGAATTGGAAATACAACAGACTCTCCACATGGAAGATAGAACCAAAATATGTATTCAGACATCAGAAAACCAAATCCATCAAAGCAGCAAAAAATCGATACATAATAATAGTTCAGAGAACAACACCATCTGTAAGCTTTCCCCCTGCTAGGCTTCCCACAAACCAGGTTCATTAAACAAATCAAAAACAGGCTCCCTTAAGTAAAATTGTAAACAAGCTCATTCACTCATGCTAACCAGCAGCCTGTTTGCTTGCATCCTTCCGAGCTCTGACTGCTCTCAAGACTAACATCCTCTCAGCTCTGCTCTAGCTCTGTTTCTTCCTATAATACCCTTCCTGTTCCACTAGTTCAGCAAAATCCTCCCACCACAGGCTTCTATGTGACCCAGGCAGGCCTATTAATGAATGAGAAAGATTTTCCCATTTTAAATTACCATTACATATGGCTGAATAGAGGAAGACCTGGAATGGAGAGAGATGTGACTGGCAGATGCATCAGCAAGCTATCGCAATAATCTGGGCATGAGGAGATGAGGTTTGTACCAGGGTTTGGGCAGTTATCAGAAAAGAGATGGGGGCAAATTTGAGAGAAGTGGGAAAGATGAAAAGTTCAGGTCTTGACAACAGATTGAATATAGGTGGTCAGAGATACTAAGGAGTTGAGAATTACACCTAGCTTGCAAGCCTGAAGGACTAGGAGGTTGATGATGATGATGCCCTAGACAATAACAGGGAGGTGAGGAAACGGGGAGGATTTTAGTGGAAAGACAATGAATTCAGTTTTAGACATGCTAAATTTAATATGTTTACTTGACATTCACTTTGAAATACCTGTTCAGAAGTTGAAGATTTGAGACAGAAGTCAGCAGAGAGGTTAGGGTTGGATAAGTAGATGAGAATCATCACCATAGTGATGATAATTGAATCCAGGGTTACTGATGAAATCAGCAAGTCAGGTAGTATAGAGGGAGAATAAAATAGGGTTCAGATTTGATGAGCAGACCACCTATTCCTCTATGCTTTCATCTGATTAATTTTCTGCAAGAAAACTTTCCTAAATAATTATAGGTTTACTTTACTTTCCCTCAGCGTTCTGTGCATGGGTCACACTACATATTCATTCATTTGCTTTTGTTTCCTAATTTCTCACATGGGCTAAGACACACACACACACACACACACACACACGCATACACACACACACCTTCCAAAATTTGGATCTATTAGCTTTTCTTCCAAGAATTCTTTTTTTTTTCCAATGCAGAGACTAATAGGGGTTCACATCTATGGCAATCTGATATCTACACTACATTTGCTAGAGTTTTCTCATCATTGCTTACCCATATGCTGACATCCTTGAAGGAATAATAGAACTGAAATACAAATGTTTCTGGCCTTAACATGAAAGGAGAGTATAGCAGCTTCTATTGACTCTCCACATTCCTAGAAATTCAGGAACAAGTCCTATCATTTTAGATTTCCTAAACCAGACATTTGGTCATTCTTCTCATACTTGCTAACAACACAATAAAATGTCTTTGCTTCTAGATCACCCCAACTGTTTATCTTCACCGTACTTTGTTACCAACACCCAGGGGCCAGGTCTCACTACTACCACAACCACCACTACCAAAGGAATGCATCTCATTGTCTTTGAGAATAGTGCATTTCAAATTATGTTTATAGTTACAGTACTGATTATAAACAGCTGTATCTTCCCTGTTTTGTTCTCTGCCTTCTCTCAGGGGTTCTCTACCTTAATAGGTTCACGTTAAATTTCATCAATTAAATCATACTTTTTCTATGAACAAAGAGAGTTTTGATTATTTATTTTGTATTCTCTATATTACACCAGCCTACAATAGCAAATTTATGTTGAATAAGTAAGCAACAAATGGTAAATAATTGAATTTTAGTGTTGTATGGGTCTAGAATTTGAAAGTCAGATGAATGGGACAAAATAGAATTTGGGATAGAGAGTTGGTCTTAACAGTCAAGAAAATCTGACTTTAAATCCTGCCAATGACATGTATAGGTTCTGTGACTCTAACAAGCCATTTAACTTCACAGGATCACTGTTTTGTATAACATTGGAATGATAGATCTGCCTAGGAAGAAAGAGTGTATCTTTGAGATAATCTAGTCTAATCAATTTATTTTACAGATGAGGAAACTGAAAACTACATAGATTAAATGATTTCTCCAGGTCACCTAAAATGTAAAAGACAGTCAGGAGTAAAATCTATGTCTCTTACATATGTCAGTCCAATTATCATTCCACTACCTTTGGTCACCTTATCAGGTTCAAAGAGTAGACAATCAGTGGAAGTTCAAACAGGCACTTGGTATCTACCTGAGTGTGACAAGCATCAGAGATGGAGTAACAAAGAAAATGTAGTTCAAGTGTAAAAGATATGAATCTACCAATCAGGGTCCTGATCATCAGAGAATAAGGTAAGATTTTTCTTACTGCAAAATTCAAGTTTAGGCCAGAGATTTTCAACACTAACACACAAACATATGCACACACACAGCAAAAACAACATAGAAATGCAATTACTTGGGAACTAGAGGTCCAAAGGTAAAGAGGGAGCAGCAGCAGTAATGAATTTTTGCTGGAAAACTAAGCTCATTTTTCACCCTTGCCTATGGTTCTTGCATATTATGGGATTTATGTGACCCTATAGTTGACCATCTGGAAAGTGAATTTGACATTATAATAGCATAGTTTTCACTGAAAATGTTTGAGACAAAAAAAAAATCTTAAAGACTCAAAGCACTAAGTTTTGACTACTGAGAAAGCTTCCTGAAAGACGAAGAGGCAGGTAGGTGACTCAATGGATAGATCTCTGGGCCTGAAGTGAGAAATATCTGAGTTCAAATATGCCTTCAGATACCAATTAGCTGTGTGACCCTGGGCAAGTCACATTACGACTGCATGCTTCATTTTCCCAAAGTTAAATGCAGTAAATAACGCTGTTGTCTGTTGTTTTTGAAGAGGACCTATGACATCACAGGACGTTATCTTGACTTGTGCATGAATTGGATTTGAGTAAGCCAAAGTTACACAAAGTTGTTAGTTTCATTCTCTTTTCCAGAGTCTTTGAAGTCCAGTGGCACGACAAAGTCACAATGACTAGTGATGACCTGAGACGAAGTGGATGATTAACCTCTAATGCTCCATAGAACCTGCTTCATCTGCCTTGATGGCTTCTGGAAAAAAATTGTTCTCATCTATTCATTCTTCTGGGAACAGTCTTCCAGTAATTGGGATGGATATTCCTTTAATTCACTGACAGGTTTGAGGCATGTCAATTACACTGAATCTGGTTTAGTTTGTCTGTTGAGATGGTTTACCAGGGTATGGCCACTGCACATGCTACAGCTTTTTAGAGTCACTGATGAGAGCTAAGGGAAAGGTAAACCCTAAAGATAGATGAGTATCTCTGAAAAAGACTTGTCAAGCCTTTACACCAGAAGTGCTAGTTGTGCTCAATCACCCTGTATACCTCAGCAATAATAACAGTAGTAATAAGGTAGTAATAACACCTACCCTGATGAATTATTTTAAGCATCAAAGGAGATCATATTTTTAAAGGGATTAGCATAGTGCTTAGCACATAGTAGGAACCTAATCCATGTTTGTTTCCTTTATTCCAAAGTACAAAAGCCCAATGTACAAGGAGTTAGTCACTACTCCTCTAGGCTTTTAACAAGAAAAGCAGTATGCACAATATGTTTCCCTGATTTTAGGGAAACTTTATCTAACCGAATCAACTCTGTATCCTTACTTCCATGGGTATCTATGTAGCCCTTTTGCTAAGTGCCAGATAGCTTACAAATATCTTGTTTCCATCTACTCTGAACCTGAAGCACAAGACTAACCCAAATCAGGATCAGACTGCAGTACTGATCAAATCTCATCTCTGACACATGATAGCTTTGTCACAATGGTTAAGTCTCTTCGCCTCTGAGAGACAGGCAATACTCTATGGATATAAGTTACAGAATGTTTGTTGATCTGAATTAGAGAATTTCCTTTCTGTGAGCTCCCTAGACCAAATTAACTCACAATTTCAAACTGATCACAAAAATGGCTTAAGAATGCCAAAGTCAATTTTTTATCCAAAAGAATGAGTAGTTGATAATCATGTGACAATTGAGTTATTCAGACAAACTGTTAGTGAATAATGCATAACACATCTTGAACTTTATAAATTTAATTAAAAAAAATAATCCAAAAAAAAATTAAGAACATGTGTAACCAGAAGTATATTCAATGCTCATTGTTTATCTAGGCAAGATGATTAAAAAAGCAAAAGTCTGTGGTTGTTTCAATATGTTATAGAATATAAATTATGTATTTTTCATTTCGTAATGATGACATTATAATTAATTACAATGTAATGATTAAACTGTATTCATTATTATGAATTATCAATTACATTTACACCACAACTAATTAATGGATTTAGTAAAATGCTGATCAAACTACCAAAGATTTTACAGAAGTAGAAAAATAATAGCAAAATTTATTCAAAGGAACAGAAGATCTAAGATGTTGAGGAAAATAATAAAAAAAAGGTAGAAATGAAGGTAGAATAGTGCTTTCAGACCTCAGACTATATTATAAAGCAGCAATCATCAAAACCTTTTGGTATTGGTTAAAAATTAGAAAAGTTGATCAATAGGACAGACTAGACAAAGGCAAAGGAGAAATAATCAAATTCAATAACAGTGTTCAGTGAACCCACAAACAAATTACCCATTAAAAAACTCTGTATTGGACAGCAATTGCTGCAAAAACTGGAAATCAGGTTATGTTAAAACAAAAGATATCAATAAAATTTATTTTAGAAAAGAAAGGGAGAAAAAGAGTTGGTTGGGGGCATATTTCATGCTCCTTTTATTTGGGTATTATTTCAGAAAGACTACTTCCTGAGACACTCAAACTTTTTATTTGGTCCTGGCTAAGAATATTGCCTAATGCCTCTGAAGTCTTCAGGAAGCTTGAAAAAGCTCAGATGACCAGAAATGCACTCCACATACTATGAACTTGTACAAACATACTATCTGATTTAAGTATATTCAGTAATACGTATTCTATAGTGTTGTAAGTTGTGTTCAGGGAAGACTAGTACCTCTGGTTTGGGGGCTGATTTATACCTTTGGTGTCCATCTAATCTGACAAATTCTCACCTGTGACTCCAAAAAGTTGTAGCATGCATAGCAGACACACCCTGTTAAACCTTCTTAGCAGACACGCTAAACCAGATAGAGAGTAACAAAGAGATCTCAAACCAGTCAGTGAGTTAGGGGGTGTCCACCCCAAGAATGTGAAGAATTCCACCAGAAGAAGTGAATGAGAACAATTTGTTCCAACTGCCATGAAGGCAGCTGAAGCAGGGGCTATGGAGAACTTAGAGTTTAGTTAGACATCAAAGGTACCAAGGCCATCAACTGCATCTCAGCCCATCACCAGTCATCTTGACTCTCTCCTGTTACTGGATATGACTCTGGAAGAGAGAGTGAGGCTGATGAAGTTGTGCAACTCTGGCTCACTTAAACTCAATTTGCACATGAAACAAAAGGCATTACCCATACCATTTTACCATTTTTACATATTTCAAAGTCCTGTGGCAACAGACAAGTGACAAAGCATCAAATATACACTGATACACTAGGAGCTGTAGTCATAAATCTGAACACAGACATCCCAGGCCATAGGCTTGTCTTCTCAATGGAAGTAGCAGTGGAATTCAGCCCACCAAAAAAAAAAAAAAAAAATCTGCAAAGATGATTCCTCTCACCATCAGTACATGGAATATGTGCACATTTATAGACAGCACAAATCAAATAGACATGAAAGATGAACAACTTTTGTTGCAAGAGATCTCAATATGTATCACATTCAAATAGGAGCCCTGTGTGAAACAAGACTGACAAACAAAGGCTAGCTTACTGAAGTTGGAGATGGATACGATACACTTCTTTTTGGAGTAGTTACAAAGTGGAGGGCCATGAAACTGGTGTAGTTTGTATGCCTACCCAAAACAAGCTCATGGAAATTTGATTGGTACTTACAGGAAAATACACTGCCATTGTCAGTGTCTACACTCCCACCATGACAAATCCATGTGATGTCAAAGAAAATATTTTATAAAGACCTGGAGACCCTTATTGTCAACGTGAGAACAGAGGATGAGCTTATAACTCTAGATGACTTTAATGTGGCAATAGACTCAGACTATCAGATATGGCAGGGTGCCCTTGGGAGAAATGGAATTGGAAATAGCAGCAGCAATGGGCACTTACTACTGAAGACTTGTCCATCTCATGATCTTGTCATCAACAACACTGTCTTCTGTTTACCTAAATGCAATAAAACTTCATGGAAGCACACTCTATAGCAAACACTGGCATTTAATAGACTCTGTGACTGCAAGAAGAGACAGAGAATGTGAGAATTACAAAGGCAACATGTGGCGTAGAGTGCAGGACTCATCATAGACTTATCCTCTCTAAGTCAAATATTTGTATTCAACAGAAGTGAAAGCTCTAAGGCAAAATAGCTACCAGAAGATGTAATAGTAGAGAGCTTCTCTAAGTGGAAGCAGTTTGTGACTAACTTGGAGGGAAAGTTGAGCCAAAACACAGTAGGCAACAATGGAGCAGAAAGGAGTTGACAGCTTTCAGAGATTTGGTGTATAGCATTGCATTTGCTCATCTGGACCAGAACATTCTCAAAGATTAAGACTGGTTTGACAAAGATGGTGGGGAAATTCAGGAGTTGCTTATAGAAAAATGAAAAGTACACAGGACTTGGTAGCAGGATAGTTCATCCAATTCTAAGAAGAAAGCATTTAATTCTGTCAAAAGTAAAGTTCAAGAGAACCTTAGAGAGATACAGGCTTCTTGGCTCAGTAAGAAGAGTAAGAAGACAGATGAAATTCAATTTTCTGCTGATAGTGACAATTCGAACACTTTTACAATGCCATAAAGACTACTTATGGGCCAAAGACCTCTAAACTACTCAGATGGTGCATCTAAAAACTACTCAGTGCTGATGGAGCCACATTAATTAGTGGTAAGGACATGATCCTAGAGAGATGGGTTAAACACTTCCATAGTGTCATTAATCAGTGCTGAAGTCATTGATTATTTACCTGAGGTTGAAGTTAGTCCCTCCTAAGCAGAAGTTCCAAGTGAAGAACAGATTTTCAATGCTATCAGAATCCTTTTGTGTGGCAAAGCACATGGTGTTGATTCTACTCCAACTGAGATTTGTAAACTGGAATGGCTTATTACTCATAAAAAAATGACTGAAATTTTCCAGCTTATATGACAAGAGGAGGTTATCCCTCAGGAGTTCCACTGTCCAGCTTCTACTGTCTATCTCTGTAAACATAAAGGAACTAGATTATCTTGTGACAGTCATGAGGGATGGATGTTGAGTCTCTTTCTTGGTCTTTGCTGGCAAAATTCTTCTGGCCAGAGTCCTTCTTAGTAGGGTGATCCTTTGTGTTGAAGATGATCATCTCCCTAAGAGCCAGTGTGGCTTCAGAAAGGACTGAGGAATAGTAGATATGGTGTTCACTGCCCAACTCCAAGAGAAATGACAGAAGCAGAACAGAGGTATGTATGCAATGTTTGTAGATCTGAGCAAGACCTTTAACACTGTCAGTCATCAGAGATTATGGAAAACTATGTCAAAATGTAATTACTTAGAGAAATTCATCAGTATTGTACATACATGAATTTGACAATAACATGCTTGCCCATGTTCTGGGTAATGGATGATGCTCTCCTGCTTTCTCAGTCACCAACGGAGTGATAAAAGGCTGTGTGCTTGCTCCCATACTTTTTATCTCTATGTTTTCAGCCATGTTGTCAAATGCCTTCAGTGAGAATGAACATGACATCAAGGTCAGCTACTGCATTGATGGTAAATTCTTCCACTTGAAAAGTCTACAAGTCAAGACTAAATTGGAGGGAGTGTTGGTATATGCTTTTTTGTTTTCAAATGATTGTGTACTCAATGCAGTCTCTGAAGCTGAGATGCAACAAAGTATGGATTGATTTTCTGCTGCTTGTACTGATTTTGTCCTAACAATTAACACCAAGGAAACAGACGTGTTCCACCAGCAGCACCACACCATCAATATATGGAGCCATTGATTATAGCAAATGGAGAAGTTTTAATATTGTGGATATGTTCACTTATGCCCTGTTTACTTTCTAGGGATGTACACATAGATGATGAGGTTGATGCATGCATTGCCAGAGCTAGTTCAGTGTTTGGGAGGATCCAAAGGAGATTGTGTGAGAGAAGAGGTTGAAGACTGACTACCAACTTTAAAGTCGACAGAGCTGTTATGCTGATCTCATCATTGCAGGCCTATGAAACCTAGACATTATACCAACACCACACCAGGAAACTGAATCCCTTCCATTTGAATTAAGAAGATTCTGAAAATCACCTGGCAGCATAAGACACTATACATTTTGGTCCTTTCCTAAACTAAACTGCCAAGCATTCAAACTTTACTGCAGATAGGTCAACCCCAATGGGCTGGTCATATTATTCAAATGCCAAACATACGACTGCCAAAAATACTATTTTATAAAGAACTCACACAGGGCAAGCACTCCCATGGTTGTCAGAAAAAGTGATACAAGAACAATCTTATGGTCTCTCTTAAGTACTTTGGAATTGATTGTGTGACATGGGAGACACTGGCACAGGACCACCCAGCATGACTTTTTTAGCTTTTTACTCATTCTAAAAAAGGGTGAGTAGCAAGGCTAATAAGGACCTTAGTAAACATACTTTCAATGCCTGAGGGTAGCAGATAAGGAGTGGAATTTAAGTTGATTAGCCATTAATATTAATTCATTCAATAAATATTTATTAAGCATCTGCTCCATACAAAACATTGTTTTAGACAATTGCAAAGACAAAAATTAAATAGTTCCTGCTTCCTACAGAACATGAATTCTCTTGGGGAGACAAGGAAGAAAGAAGAACAATCAACATGTGTGCAAATAAGTGAATATAAAATATAGTTTAAAAAATAAACACAGGGTAATTTTGCGATGGGGAGAGAACGGAGAGGAAAAGGGAAGGGCTCTTATGGAGTTAGCACTTGAGCTGAGCCTTTAAGGAAGCTAGGGATTTCATAGGGCATAGGAGAGCAAGAAGTTCATTCTGGGTACAAGAGAATGGCATTGTAAAGTTGCCTTTGTGAGAACTGTAATAACTTATACTGGAAACTAAATGTAGGTCAGTTTGTCTGGGTCATGTGATGAGTAGTAAGGTAAACTAAGCAAAGAGAAATGTTGTGGACACTGTGAAGGAATAGATTTAGGCCAGGATATCATTTAGTCTGATTGGTTCTATTAGGAATAATTGCCATGGTGCATGAGTGAGACTTGCAGCGTTATCTATAAATGCCTCTGGACATTTTGTTTGGCATCTTTGCCTGTGTGACAGGTCTAAGACCTTGTCTTTATTCCATGGATAGAAGTTAAGCTTCTTGAAGGCAGACTTTCCTTCCTCATATACTTAACACCTAGCAGGAAACCTGCACCTAGTAGGCACTTAATAATGATTTTTGATTGATTGATTTTAGATACCTGAGGTTTCCCTAAAGCTACTAAAGAAGAAACTGAAATGCTACGTCTAAGGAAGGAATAGGGGCATAATTAATGCTTCAGTTTGGAAGAGAAAGAAATTCTATTTCATCTAACAAAGGTTACCTCAAAAATCTTAGGGGAGTTTTAGGTTTTCAAAATTTCAGGAATATAAATTCTACAAACTTTGAAAGAAAAATAACATTGATAGGATATTTATTTAGATCTTTTAAATACTAATACGTCTTTTTAAAATTCACGTCATTCTAGTCAATTACTCATTTTAATTCGTTACTATTTAGTGACTGAAAAGACTGTTTGTAATCCTATCCTTTAGATAATGTAAAGAATAAAGTTTTGATGTATGCATGATGCATACAGTTTTGATGTGACCTTCCAAGAAAAAAATAGAAAAAAAAGTCTAAAACAAACAGATCAAATGACTAGAGGGCCAACAGAAAGGACCTTCCCTAATGAAATGAAAGACTGAGAAAGTGTTATCCAGAAACTTTTGCACATGAAGTACAAAATATCAGTGTACCTCATCTTGAGTTAAAATTTAAATTAAACACTTACTAACTTTTCACAAAACTAAGTCTAAAAGAAGTTTGTCATTTCACTTTCAGATAATGGTTGAGTCAATTTGTAGCATTTAAAATTCTCAAATTATTAAAGGTTAAAACTGCACTCAGACTTTTGTTATACCCTGTATAACTATTGATGGTTTGACCAATACTTGAACTGCTAAAATCCCTAGCATTTTAACTGAAACCTTAATCACAGCAAGTTTTGATGTCATTGATGAAGGTCAAGGTTACATTTTAGATTGAGTTGTAGGGTCCTAGAAATATTTCAGGTCATATGCATATATTTTGGACTTATATTTAAAATATGTCCTATATTTGAAATATATACCTGGAAGTCATGCTTTATTTCCATTTACTGACTGAGTTGTCACTCACCATGAGGTCAGCCTGTGGCAGTCTTAACTAGGCATTGTAAAATCTCTGGGTTGCCTAATGCTGATATATAGGTCTCCCAGACAAGGACAATGTGAGCAGGAATGGAGGAGGCTATTTATTTAATATTCCTCTTCCTGCCACAACATGAAGGCTCAAAATATCTGCTACTGTTATGAAACTAAAACATTGCAAGCAAAGGGGACTGAAAATTGACCAGTTCTCCAGAGGACCTTATTATAGGACTCACTTATATGCTTTGAGGGTTAACCATTAATAAAGAGTATCACCTTAGGTCTTCAGCAGTGCATAATCTGTCTCCTAGGCTCAGTCTTTCCCTTGTCACTTCATTAATAATTATGTGTTGTGGGAAGGGAAGGAGGTGAGGAAACAAAAGAGGAATTTCAGTTAGTGGTCCCAAATGGACCCCAGTACCTAAGGCGATGAGGACATTATAAAATAATTTTGTAAAATCTTCAATTTTTGTGGCATTCAAAGTAACTGAAAAGCAAAATGAATTTAAACAAAAGCTTTTGAAACAAATAATAAAAAGAGCGTAATATTAGACAGTGCTTGCCTTTCATACTCACAGGTATAATAAGCTATTTTAAGGAAAGAAAGATGTGAGTATACATAGAGGAATGTGATGAATGGCGTTAATTTAAATAACAGCTCCACCTTCTGTATATTTTTCATTGGGATAACTTCCTAAGGACTGTGGTAGCCAAGGTATCCTTTGTAAAA
The DNA here is from genome assembly GCF_028372415.1 of Notamacropus eugenii. Lineage (NCBI taxonomy): Eukaryota > Metazoa > Chordata > Mammalia > Diprotodontia > Macropodidae > Notamacropus > Notamacropus eugenii. The sequence goes on from NC_092877.1 coordinate 270,267,264, forward strand.
TAAATTTTCCAAGGTTCAAAATAGTGCATCCATTAAAATATTGTAGTTTGAAGTAACATTCAAGTACTGATTATGATTTAAACATATTACAGGGCTGGTTTGACTTGTGTTCTCTTAAGTGCGGGGAAGCTTATCTCTATCAGAGAGACAAAAATAAATTATAAGGGAGGTAAATCCCTATTTTGGTAATAGAAACAGCTTCACACCTCTGAGAAAATAAGGGAGATATCAGATCTTTTATAATAGCAGGAAATAGTGCAGTGGTAGGAGAATTGAAGTTAATCCTTCACCTAGGATAATAAAGCAGCATCACATAGATTAAATCAATTTTATTAGTGCTGCTTTATGAGTCCCCCCACCCCTTTCCCTCTGGTTAAATGAGACTTGTGCATCATAGCAAAAAAAGTCATTGAAAGAATTATTGTTAGCGGAGTTATGTAGATATAGTAATACATTTTCCACGGTTTCCAACTACTAGGCATGAAAACGACAAAATTTCTCAATTTTAAGAGGCAGTAGAACCTCAAAACTAAATATTTTCTAATTAACTGAATCTAAGGCCAGTAGAATCCAATTTAAAACATAAGATATACACCAGTATGTTAAGAACTACCATTTATGTACATGTTTGCAGCTATACGTTATATGTTTATACTTATACACATATATACATAATAGATATAATGACGAAAAGTGTTTAAGGAAGTTGTGATACAATGCAAAATAAAAGGACACCATTTCTAACAAGCTATCCTTGGAACAATGGAGCCAGTTATTCAGAACTGTCAAACGCTATAAATATGTGAGCATTCAGCATAGGGTTAAATTTCTAGATTGAATGTCAATGTGACCATAGTTCTTTCAACTAATAGAAGAATCTATTGCCATGAAGCATTTACAAACAACTATTCGAAGAAGGGCTGAAAGACTTAATTCTGGAGCCCAAACAGTCTCTTTACTGTTTATTTATTGAAAACCCTTAAAAATGTCCAGAGATGGAGATCTCCAACTTAGGGATCATTTGTGTGAATAAATTTTAGTACAATTCCTTTAAAATAGGGGGCTATCTGGAGTGTGAGAAGAGACCCTAAATCCCAAATTATAAATTTTTAAAATTCACAGAACCTTAGTGCTTGAATACAACTTAAAAGCTGTTTATAGTTATATGATTTGATCATTTGGGAAAACATCTGACTAGAAGTTAGGAGTCTTGGCTTTTGGTATTTGTTCTGTAATTGATTAGTTGTATGATCTTGGGTAAATATTTCTCCTTTATTGTTCGGTGAGACCGTCTCCCAGATGTAAAAGATACCCTCCGTTTTCAGAAGTTTCTATCACCCTAGAAGGCATTAAGATTCCATTTGCTACAATTCAATAATTACTTATTAAGCACCTTGTCTGTGTCAGGAGGGCAGCTAGGTGGCACAGTGGATAAAGCACAAGGCCCGGAGTCAGAAAGCTGGGGGTTCAAATCTGACCTCAGACACTTATCAGTTATGTGATCATGGGTAAGTCACTTAACCCTGTGTGCCTCAGTTCTTCATCTGTAAAACAAGCTGGAGAAGGAAATGGCAAACCTCTGTAGTATCTTTGCCAAGAAAACCCCATGTGGGGTTATGAAGAGTCAGACATGATTGGAATGTCTGAAAAGCAATATGCTTCAGGCACCATGTTAGGGGATAGAGTCACAAAAGCAAAAATGGAAAGTCCCTAGTTCAAGAATCATATACTTGTGTACAACGATGAGCTGTAGGCACAAACATACTGTTATTTGATTTTGTATGTGATCACCACTGTTCTCTGAATAGCATCATTTCAATCTTTGCTAAACTTATTTTGAATTATATATGATGAAATTCTGAATGTGTATCCTAGGGGATTTTCTTCTCTAAGACCTAACTTGGATTTTTGGAAAACATGGAAACAACTTTAAATACAATAATTTATGGAGATATAGGCTTAAGATATTTTTATCCTCCCCTTAAAGTGTTCATAGGAATTCATGAAGCCATATCTTATTGATTAGGTATTGCTGATCATCAGGTAACTAGATACAAAGATGTTATGAATAGCAATCACAGAAGTGGAATTGTCACCCATTGGTATATTGACTGGACTCTGTCCTTCTATCAAACAATGTATTCAGAACCAGTATCCACAAATCAATCAACTAGTGGTAAGATGAATCCCTGGGAGGGATCCATCTTTGTAGCTGAAAAAATACCGTTCATTCAACACATGGATAAATTGTGGTTCAAGATGATAGTGGAATTGACATATCTGGAGACTGAGGAGTTTTCTTCCAAAATTGATTAAGGGCTTTTTCTACTCTTGGCTAGTAATTCTGATTGATTGAATTAAAAGAGATGTCTAGGAACTGTTCACATCAATTTTATACATATGATTGATTCTACAATTCAAAGAAACATTCTCATCCAATGAACTTATAATAAAATTATCATAAAATACATCATATAGTTAATACATTAATGGAGGTCATTCATTGATTGATTGACTTAATTGAGAAATATAAGACTTCTGTATTCCATTGGAGTAAGGTGGACTACCACTCTTACAACTGTAATAGCCTCCAAATTAGTAGGACTGCTTCAATCCTCACCACTCCAGTAAATCCTCTTCACTATAGTCAAAATAATCTTCCTAAATTACAAATCTGACCAGTCACAGATTTTCCTTTCTTGATCAACTCTAAAGCTCCTCTAAGAAAACGGAGTGTTTGTCTAGCTTTTAAAAAGTGCCTAACAACTCTTCCACAACCAGTCTTTCAACCTCTTTTCATATTACCCCATTTCCCAATTCTCTTGGTTAAAAGAGATTCAAAGCCCACAGTTAATAAGTCAAGGGAAGAGATCACTGATAGTAATAAATACTGAGAGCTCAAGAAGGATGAAGACTCTGAAGAGACAATTCAATTTGGCAATTAAGAATCCATCGATAACCTTACAGACATCAGTTTTAATTGAGTGAGGTAAGAAGTCAAATTGCAACCGGCTGAGAAGTGAGTGAGAATAAAAGAAGCTAAGGCTGTAAATGTAGATTTTGTTGTTGTTATGCTGTTTTCCCCAGAAGTTTGAGAAAGGGAAAAAGAGAAACAACATATTCTGAAGCATCTGAAGCTAATGCCTAGGCAGTTTTTCTTTGAGGATGAAGGAAATTTGGACACGTTTGAGGATAACAAAGAAATTGGGGATGAATAAGGCATTAATTTGTAGAAGGAAACTGGAAGAGAAAGTATCAAGGCCATATGTAGAAGGGTTGGCCTCAGAAAGGATAAGGGCTACTTTTTTGGGAGAATAAATAGGTGAATTGGAGATATCAAAGGGCTTTAAGGTGAAGAGAAAGGGAATGTAGGATGCTAACCTCAAATAGCTTCAATTTTCTCAGTAATATATAAGAAATTGAAAGAGGGAAAGGTATAGGAGATTTAATGAGAAGAGAAGGTACAGCCTCTTTGGGAAGTAAGGTATGAATTAAATATTGCCTTGCTGTAGAGAGGGCCAGGGTGAGATTCAATAAAATAAATTTCTAGCGTACCCAATCATCACAGGTGTGTGATCCCCCTCTGTCTCTATTTAGTAGCATATGTATGAGAAGGAGCAAAAAAAGCAGATAGTGGGAAGTGGAGAGAGTGGGCTGGGGTTTGGCAAGATATAATATTTGGTAGGAGAAAGGGATGAGCAACTCTTAAGAAAATAGGAGTGGCACTAGATAACAATAGAGTCAACATTGGAAATGCAAAAAAGTGACATAGAGTATGAGTAGTTGTCTAAGTACATAAGGATGAATGATCAAAGGACCCTACATAGAAAAAAAAACTAATCTACCCTAGCCGTTCCTCATGCTTTGTGTAATAGAATTCATTTCTTCCTTTAGGATGTAGCTCAGAAAGCCAATCCTAATCCTTGGATCTAGTGTTCTCCCTCTCAAACTAATTCAAGCCAATTTGTAATCAACTAATTTGCATATATTTATTTGTATTTATTGACTTGATGTTTATGCTGTACATATTTTGATATTTACTTGTCTTCTCCCTTAAGACGAAAACTCATTGCTACCAGTAATTATTTTATTCTTTATACTCTCCACTGTATCATCAGTATAGGAAGAAAAAAAAAGATTATTGAGAACTTAAGCTTGAAAATTCTATGATTGATTTACTCAGCTTGCACTGCCCTGCATCTCATCTCTTCCTCTTGCCCACATTTTCCATCTGCATGATTAGGCTTATGAAAAATTACTACCTTTCCCATACTCTTTAGTACTGACTATTTTTTTTAATTGTTGATATTCTTACAAGCACTATATCCTGCCTCCTGCATCTGATCTAAGTATAATTAGTCCCCTACTCTACCCCCTATTCCTAAAATGCTCTCTTCTTCTTTTTAGAATTCCTCCTTTCCTTCAAAAACTCAGCTCAAGCCCAATTTCCTATATGAGGTCTTTGTTGCTTCCCTTATCATTTCACCACTACGTTCCCTTCCCTTCCCCCCATTTGCATGCTATTACATATTGTACACATTATAAAATGTAAGTTAGGGACTGCTTCATTTTCATCTTTGTATTCTTAGGGCTTATCACAGTATCTGACACATAGTAGGCATTTCATAAATGTTTAGTAATATCTTAATGAAACTGGCAAAGCCTAAACTTCTATCCTTGTTTAGCATCTTATCTTTTATTGTGGAGACTTTCCAGTGATACATATTTTGTAAATATTTTTCTTTTACCTACAGTGGCACTTTAGCTTTAACAGGATAAATTTAATATGACAATAGATTTCTAAATTGGTACATATGCCTATCAGGGCATCCAAAGATTGCATTATCTTTCACAACATCCAACTATTTATGGATATGAACATGTAGTACATGAAAATCACCAGAAATTTTTTCAGAGAAACTCCTGCATAACTATAACTCTCTAAATTTGTATTTATGGTTTTGATTTTTGAACCCAAGTGTAAATCATTCAATTCTAATAAATACCACCTTATCTGTTCAAAGAGTTTCCTAAAGCAATGAAATCTGAAGTCCAGTCCCAGCCCTTATACATTCTTTTGACCAATGTCAAAGCTCATTTTAGAATTCTATCATACAGATATTAGTTATTCCTCCTAATTTCATGGAGTCTGTGTATTGATTAGCAGGTCATCTATACTATACATTTAAGGAAGGCAGAAGTAAAAAAAAAAATATTAAACAACATAGGACCAAGAGAGACATTGACACTGGATCTTCTTCCAAATTGATAAGAAACCATCTAAGACTATTTTTGAGTTATTATTTTTTATTATTTATTTGTTTATTTTAAGTTTTCAACATTCATTTCCACAAAATTTTGAGTTTCAAATTTTCTCCCCATCTCTCTCCTCCCTCATCCCAAATACTGAGCATTCTGATTACCCCTTCCACCAATCTGCCCTCCCTCCTTACACTCCCCCTCTCCCTTATCCCCATCTTCTCTCATGTCTTGTAGGGCAAGATAAATTTCTATACCCCATTACCTGTATTTCTTATTTTCCAGTTGTATGCAAAAAACAATTCTCAACATTTGCTCCTAAAACTTTGAGTTCTAACTTCTCACCCTTTCTCTCTCCCTGTCAATCCCCACTGAGAAGGCAAGCAATTCAATATAGACTGTATATGTGTAGTTTTGCAAATGACCTCCATAATAGTCACGTTGTGTAAGACTAACTATATTTCCCTCCATCCTAACCTGACTCCCATTTCTTCTATTATCTGTTCTGACCTTGTCCCTCCCCAAGAGTGCTTACTTCTAATTGCTTCCTCCTCCTATTTACCCTCCCTTCCATCATCTCCCCCACCCTTCTACCTATTCCCTTCTACCTTACTTTCCTGTAGTGTAAGAAAGGTTTTCATACCAAATTGAGTATGCATCTTATTCCTTCCTTGAGCCAAATATGATGAGAGTAAGATTCACTTTTTCCCTCTCATCTCATTCCTTTTCCCTTCCATGGAAAAAATTTTTCTTTTCTCTTTTATGAGAGATAACTTGCCGCATTCCATTTCTCCCTTTCTCTTCCCAATATATTCCTCTCTAATCCCTTAATTTTATTTTTTTGATATGATCTCTTCCAATTCCATTCACCGTGTGCTCTATGTCTATATGTGTATATACGTGTGTGTGTGTGTGTGATCCCTCAAACTACCCAAATACTGAGAAAAGTTTCAAGAGTTACAAATATTATCTTTCCATGTAAGAATATAAACAGTTCAACTTTAGTAAATCCTTTATGATTTTTCTTTCCTGTTTACCTTTTCATGCTTCTCTTGATTCTTGTGTTGGAAAGTCAAATTCTCTTTTCAGCTCTGGTCTTTTGATCAAGAATGCTTGAAAGTCCCCTATTTCATCGAATGACCATTTTTTTCCCCTGTAGTATTATACTCAGTTTTGCTGGGTAGGTGATTCTTGGTTCATATCCTAGTTCCTTTGACTTCTGGAATATTATATTCCAAGCCCTTTGATCCCTTAATGTAGTTCTTGTTATCCTGATTGCATTTCCACAACACTGGAATTATTTCTTTCTAGCTGCTTGCAATATTTTCTATTTGAATTGGAAACTCTGGAATTTGGCCACAATAGTCCTAGGAATTTCTCTTTTTGGATCTCTTTCAGGAGGTGATTGGTGGATTCTTTCAATATTTATTTTGTCCTCCTTGATAATTTCATGAAAGGTGATGTCTAAGCTCATTTTTTGATATTGGCTTTCAGGTAGTCCCATAATTTTAAAATTGTCTCTCCTGGATCTATTTTCCAGGTCTTTTGTTTTTCCAGTGAGATATTTCACATTATCTTCTATTTTTTCATTCTTTTGATTTTGTTTTGTAATTTCTCAGTTTCTCATAAAATCATTAGCTTCCATCCTCTCCATTCTAATTTTTAAAGAATTGTTTTCTTCAGTGAGTTTTTGAAATTCCTGGCTAATTTAGCTTTTTAAAGCATTCTTCTCCTCATTAACTTTTTGGACCTCTTTTGCCAATTGAGTTAGCCTATTTTTAAAGGTGGTATTTTCTTCAGTATTTTTTTTGGATCTCCTTTAGCAAACTGTTGACTTGCTTTACAAGCTCTTCCATGGCCTGAGGCCACTGCACATTTATTTTGGAGCCAATGGATGCAGAAACCTTGACTTCTTCTGATAGTATGCCTTGTTCTTCCTCATCCAAAAGGATGGATGAAAGTTCCTGTTCATCAAAAAAGTAACCTTCTATAGTCTTATTTTTTTTCCCTTTCTTGGGCATTTTTCCTAGTCAGTTGCTTGACTTTTGAATCATTTGTCAAGAGGAGGGTATACTGAAATTACTCAGTTCCTCCAAAGTGGCACAATCAAAGGAGAGCAGTTTACTCCTCTCTTGGCCTGCACATTGCTCTGGGAGCAATCAAAAACTTTTCTGCCCAGAATCTGCAAGTAGTAGAATTCACTCTCCACAACGGCCTCCAGTTCTGCCATGCCAGTAGTCCTTCTCCCTCTGGGGCAGGGCTCATGGCTAAGATTCAGATCAGCTGCTCAGTTCCCCCAAAGACTTTAGGTGGAGGGCTCCAGAAATGGATGCTGCTGCTGCCACTGCCACTGCCACCACCACTTGGGGCCAGGGCTCAGTGAGGACCCTGTGCCATTGTCCCAAAGGTGAGAAAGTTTTCTCAGTGACCTTTGAAGTTGACTTTGAAGTTTGTGATTTGAGTGATTTGAGTACCACAGCTGATACTGGGAATTCTGCCCCCAAGGCTTATTTTGGTCCTGTTCCTCTCTATGGTACAGGGGTCAAGGCTGGGCTACTCTCTGCTCTGTGCCCCATGAGATAGACTGTTCCTGTCAGCCTTCCAGGCTACCTTGGCCTGAAAATCTCTTTCATTTTGTCATTCTGTGGCTTCTGCTACTCTAGAATTTGTTGAGTGTCATTTTTACAGGTATTTTATGGGCTCTGTGGGAAGAGCTAGAGTATGTATGTCTTTCTACTCCACCATCTTATCTCCACTCCCCCCCCCACTATTTTTTAAATCAATTTATTTATTTTCAGTTTTAAACATTTACTTCCTTAAATTTTAAATTTTCTCTAACTCCTTCCCCTCCCCTTTTCTCAAGACTGCATGAAATCTGATATAGGCTCTATACATACATGCTTATTAAATATATTTTCACATTATTCATGTTGTATAGAAAAAATACAATGAATGGAGAGAACCAAGAAAAAGAAAGAATAAAACAAAACAAAAAAGAAAGAGCAAGTAGTATGCTTCAATCTTCTTTCAGACTCCATATTTCTTTCTCTGGATGTGGAAGGCATTTCCCATCATGAGTCTTTTCGAGTTGCTTTAGGTCCTAGCGTTACTGTGAAGAGCTAAGTCATTGAACAATGTGGCTGTTACTGTATACAATGTTCTCATGATTCTGCTCGCTTCACTCAACTCCAGTTCATGGAAGCATACAGATTTTTCTGAAGTCTGCTTGCTCATCATTTCTTATAATACAATAGTATTCCATTACATTCATATACCACAACTTCTTCAGTCATTCCCCAATTGATGGGCATCCTCTCGATTTCCAGTTCTTGACAACCATAAAAAGAGTTGCTAGAAATATTTTTTCTAAGTGGGGTCCTTTTCCACGTTTTTGATCTTTTGGGAATATAGCCCTAGAAATGATATTGGTGGATCAAAAATGCACATTTTTATAATCCTTTAGATATAATTCCAAATTGCTCTCCAGAATGGTTGGATCAATTCACAACTCCACCAATCATGTAAGACTATTTTAAAGGTCTAATTATTCAAGCCAGTTTGAATCTGCCAAATATTGCTATAATCTAGTCAACATTTCCCCATATTTTGTATAAGAATAGCATGATTGTCAAATGTTTCACAAGTTAAAATCCAGGTAAATTATGTGAATAGCATTCCCCTGAGGTACCCTCTGGTATATCTATTTAAGAAAATGAGTTTAATTAGACATGACTTATTCTTGATGACCTCATGTTTTTTTTGTAAATGATAAGCCATTCCTTTTTCAAATTGATCAGTAATTATCCTCTTTATGTTTTAACATTTAGTCAGATATCAAAGTCAAATCGCTAACCTATAATTACAGACTGTTGTCATCCTTAATAAACAATAAAAACCAAACATTTGCCCTTCTCCAATCCTGTTGTACCTCTCATACTCCATTAACTTTTAAAGATCACTGAAAGTCATTCAGCAACCATATCTACTTATTCTTTCCATATTGAGGCTGCATTTCCACTGTATATTGACAAAGACATCTCAGTGCCTTTTTTTGTCCATCTTCCTACTTGCCTCACACTACTAATCTTCCCCTCCCTCCTTTCCTTTCTAATTCAAAGATTGCTCTGTTTGGAAGGGAAAAAATGGAAGCAAATTGAGAGCTGAGTACTTTTCAATTTTCTCCTGTATCCATTATCATTTTGCTTTGGACCTTAAGAAATCTGTTGATCTTCTTCCTTTTCCCAGTATCACCTTGGAAGAAAAAAGTAAAAACACTTTGCCTCCTCAATAGAATTGTTTCTTTCTGTATCTTATGCCTTTAGAATTTTCCTCTTCAGATCCTGATATCTTTCTTAGAATGACTTCTCCTACAGAATTCCATTTCATAGGTTGCTATCTATACTTTCTCTGAACACATATCACTAAATCCAGGATACCTGTCAGAAATCCTTAAATTTCCTGCTCATTAGCTCACACTGATGTCTTTGGAATCACTACTAAACCACATTGACATTAAACTTGCAATACCCTAGTAGGTAGGAGGTAAAGAAAGTAGCTAAAGATGAGATAACTTTCTGACTACCCTATCCACTATCACATGCATACATATTAACCAAAAGAACAATTAATTTAAAAATGTGACATGGTTAAAAAATGGATGAACTCTTCATTAACAATGTTTTTAGTTTCACTATCATATGGTTAGCAAAGTTTTTACTTTCAGGAAAATTACCAGAATCTAAAGCTAAGATGGAGACTTTCCTTGGATAGGATATTTGACAATGAATGAAACCTGAAATGACATCACCTAATGGGAAGGTGTGGTGCAAAACAAAAATCTTACCTTCTCTTCCTCCTCTCTGAGAAAGAATGGTCTAACTTAGGAGCTATCATCCAAATATCAAATTCTTTTGGGAATCCAACTAAACACAATCTCCTTGACAGCAGAAATTGTTAATTTTGGTCTAGGTATTCTAAGTGCCTAGTACATAGTACATTTAGTAAATACTTGTTTATTTTTTAAGTAGTCCAATCCTATTTTGAATTACTTAGGCACCCTAACACATGTTTTAGATCTGTTTTAATGTATCACAGATTTTATTTACACTCCTAATATGTAAAGTACTGTAGCCCTGGAGAAGGAGAATTTTGTATTAGAAATGATAAAATGCCTCTAATCAGAAAGGAAAGGGAAAAGGAAAGAAATCAACTTTACACAGTGACCACTATGTACAACACATTGTGCTACATGCTTTACAAATATTATTTCATTGCATTCTCACAATGGCCCTTCAAGATAGGTGATGTTTTTACAGTTGAGGAAACTGAGGCAAATATGTTAAGTACCTGGCCCAGAATCACACAGCTAGTAAATTTCTGAGGTCATATCTGAACCCAGACCTTCCTGATTCTGTATCCATGCTGTTATCACAGATACCTCTGGAAAACTGTTTTAAATCATTTCTTCAATACTTTACAAGCTATTTAAACTTCTGCAAATATTTAGAGGTGAAAGAAACACTTGAGTAGATTTTCTTAACCTTTTGTATGACCCCTTTGGCAATCTGGTGAAATCTCTGGATCCTTTTTCAGAGTGATATTTTAAATGCATAAAATAAACTACATGGGATTGCAAAAGAAATATTATATTGGAATAATTACCAAAATGTTTAAAAATTATTCATACACCAGAGGTTAAGAATTTCTTCATCGGAGAATTAAATCATTTCACTTTATAGTTAAAGTAAATGAGACACCTAAGGGTTTACTAAAGATATTTATATAAAACTAACCAGTGACAGACCTGGAGGTTGAACCCTTAACCACTAACTCCAAATCCAGTTTTCTTTCTACTTAAACACAAATTCCTGTTTCCTTACCTTCAGTTATATGTTCAGTTAAAAATGAAGTGGCATACATAGTCTACCTCACAGAGTTTTGAAAAATGTGTTTTAAAATTTTGGAGTCCTACAGAAAGGTGGATTATTATCTGTCCTGACTGCAAATAGAAGAAAGTATTGGTTTTAAGGTTACAGTTGAGAACAGCTGCCATGGCTATAACAAGAACAACTTTCAAGTGAAATAATAATCATTCTGAAAAGTTAATTTCTAGGGGTCAATATTTGAACTACTCATGTCCCTCTCCAGTTGGCAATAAATAGGCCTAAAGATGTTCTCCTTCCATGGCTGTAGCATTGATATTTCATTTTACTATAATTTTCTACAATTTATGTATTTTGATTTTTCTCTAGAACACATACCTCTATGTACACATCCCTTTCAGAACTTTATTTATGAAACTGTAATATATGCTTGAGATGTGCTATTTCTTAAATGAGCTGTAGTACTTGAAGGACATGCTGTAAATTTTTGTGTTACATTTCAGTATTATTAATGTTTACCATGTGTCTCTAGAATCCAGTTTTATTGAATGAGGAAATAAAATACTGCATCTCCTAACACTGTCAAATTATACTAGGGATCAGGGTGTAGTGAACCTTTCACTGTATCAAGTAGAAAGACAATAAAATTTGTCTGTTTCCTACTGCTGTTTGATTGCCTAATTATGTTGGAAAGTTAAGATCAAAAGTTCTACCATCAGACTTATTTTAGTTCACACTATGGGATGCTTTGAAAGAGTTTCATGGAGTTTTCTGTAAGGAAAGAAGGAGTCTAATAAAATTTAATGGGAACTGCTAAAGGTGTCTATCTTTAAAACATAACACTAACTAGAGATTTGATGTAAAAGATTCCATACTTGCAGCATGAAACAAGGTACACATGTATTACCTACCTCTGAAATGAAGTTGAAGAAGTACATACAAAATCAGACGTCATCCTCATGGAAACCACCCTTCATTGACTGATTATGGCACTTTTTTTCTTTAAATTATTCCTGTTTTGACATTTTGTTACTTGTGACCCTTTATTGTCTCTGCTATATCTCAAATGATGTGCTCATCCATTAATCATTCAGGAAAGTGTGTTTCAATGGAAAGAAACCAGGCATAGAAGTGGAAGTTCTGGGTTCAAGTTATGGTTTCACTACTTAATAGTTGTTTGTGCTTGGACAAATTACTTAATCACTGGGCCTCAATTTCCTTATGTATAAAAAAGACGGTAGTGAACTACACAATCTCTAAAGCTTCTTTTCCTCTTCCTCCTTCTCCTCTACTCCTTCTCCTTTATTCTTTGTCTTGAGACAGGGTGTCCTCCTCTAGCCCAGGGTGAAAATTAATTGCTCATTCACAGGACCAGTTACACTATTGACTGGCACATGAGTTTTGACCTGCTCCCAGGGTTTTGCAACATTGATTTCAGACTTTCTTCAATCACCTGATTGGCTTTAGCCCACTGCAGCTCAGAACTCCTGAGCTCAAAAAGTCCACTGGCCTCAGTCTTCCTTCTAGGAGAAATGACAGAACTGTAACACCACACCCATGCTTCTTCCAGGTCTAAGGGTATATAAATATATAACCTAATCTATCAGCCACCTCTTCCTTGAAGTGTCAATACAAGTACACTCTATGAAGTCTAGTTTCTGAAAAGAGTTACTTGCTACCTATTTTTGACTCTCCAGTCTAAGTGACAATAAGCTAAATTGCATAGTGATTTTGCTGCTTTGGTTCTGTCCTGCCCAACACTTTGTGACATCACTTGGGTTTTTGTTGTTTTTTTGGCAGAGATACTGAAGAGGTTTACCATTTCCTTGTCCAGATCAATTTACAGAGAGGAAACTGAGGCAAACAGAGTTCCATGACTTGACCAGGGTCAAACAGATAGTAAGTGCCTAAAGATGGATTTAAATTCAATCTTCCTGACTCCTGCCCCAGGGCTCTGTCCATTGTGCCACCAAGCTGCCTCTATTACATAGCGATACTTGCCCTTTATATATTTATGAAGGTAGGGACACAAAGCACAGGAGCGATAGAACATATTTCTCAAGATATCTGTAGGACTCTTACAGTCAAATTCAGGATGCTATCACATTAGTCTACGTCATCAGGCCATATCAGAATACTATGTTCAGTTCTAAGTCTCATATTTTAGGAGGAACATGGAGAAATTTATGACACTCAAAGAAAGGTGAATAAGATGGCAAAAATAAGGCAAATTGTATCCTTATGAGGAACATTTAAGGACCTGGAGGATCCTTAAAGTCAGTGTTACTATGTAAAATATTATTTCCCTGATACTTTATGAATTGCAAATATTTCAGATAACTGCCCTGAATAGAAGGACTTGTACTTGTTGTTGCTATGATACTGAGAACTTCCAATGTGAGGAATTGTTTTTTTCTAACCAATGCAGGTTGTACCTCTTCTGTAACTTATAATCTTATAAAGTACCCATAGAACTCAGAGGTTCCCTGACCCCCAGCATCACACCACCAGGATGTGCCAGAGGTGTGACTTGAATTTAGATCCCCTTGGCTTTGAGGCCTGTTCTCTACTCACTATATACCTCTACACATTATACTCATTCTGTAGTTAAGGAAGCAGGTTCTGATGGGTCATTGTTTAGTCATTTTTCACTCATGTTTGACTCTTCATGACCCTATTTGTAGTTTTCTTGACAGAGATGCTGGAGTGGTTTGCAATTTTCTTCTCCAGATCATTTTATAGATAAGGAAACTGAAGCAAAGACTGATTTGCCAAGGGTTATACAATTAATAAGAGTCTGAGGCCAGATTTGAACTCAGATAGATGAGTATTCCCCACTCTAGGCACAGCAGTCTATCTTCTGTGCCACCTAATGACTCTAATTTGCCTAAGATCATATACCTAATAGGTGTCAGAGCTCAGATGCAATCTTGGGTCTTTCAAGACTCCAAGATCAGGATGTATTCTACCATTAGACCATTCTTCCATCATAGGAAAGAGGTATTCAACTTCTTTTATTTGAACAAGAAGACATAACTGGGAACAGCAAGGAGAAGCTAAGAAAGGTAGAATCAATCGAGTTGTGTAGTGATTTAAAGTATACCAGAGTAGAATGATGGGCTTCAAAGGTTAAATCCCTGATCACTGGATGTGTTTAACGGGAAGCTAGATAATCATTTTCAAGGGTGACATTGAGTATATTTCTATTGAGGCAAAGACTGAACTAGATTACTACGGAAGTCCTTTCCCACTAAGCAGTCTGAGATTCCACAATTCAAGATTCTCTTTATAGATTGGACAAAGTGCAAATTTCCAGGTTGAAAACTAATAATAACAATAATAGCTAGTTTTTATATAGTACTTTACAAGTATTAACTCATTTGATCCTCAACAAATGGAGGCAGGGAGAGGTTAATTGGCTTGCCCAGGGTTGGGCAAATACTAACTATCTGCACTCTATCCACTGTACCCCTAGCTCCCTCTAGTGAGTCCAACATCACCTAATTCTCTGCCTTATGGTGACCACAGAGAGATCAATATGCCACTAATTCTGATTTCTTTGTTTCATTAAGATGAAAACAAGATGCTCAACTTGTAATATTTCCTGACATATCAGTATTTTAAACAGTCAAGCTGCTCATTCAGGGCTTCTCAATATTTTGGGAAGGAGGGATATAATATTCCACAGAAGAAACAGAAAATTATGATACTGCAGCAAAAATGAATTAAAAAAAAAAAAAGAATTAGAAGCCACTCAATTGGATACAATTGCAGGTCCACCTAGTTGCTGGAGGAATTTTTGTATTGAACCAGCCTTTAATAATGAAGCTTTTCTACAGACTATATCTGAATTTTTGCTTCTTGAGCAGGTTTTCTCAACAATGTGTTCTCCTAGATGCTATTTATTTCTGTCAGAAGCTCCTGTGCTCTCCTCCAGGCATTGGCTTAAAGAGTATAGTTGTAATGATAGATGTTGATAACTACCTGCTGTTGCATATATCTTAAAAGGCTATATTTAACAGCAATATGCTTTGTACGTAGGTTGATTCTTTGAACTTGTGCTAATCTTATAGACTTCAGATTGTTCCCTACAACCATTATTTTATAATAATAGTCAGTAGGCACATAACCAGTTCAAATGGTCACCAATATATGTATTCTGCCTCAGTTGATGACAATGCAACAGCTATCACTTTTTATTGTGATAATATTTTTTCCACACTTTCAAACATGTATCTATTACAATTTCTAAAGCCAGTGGTACTGACAATCTCTAAATATTAAAATTTCAAGGAACTACAGAAGCCTTCTTTTTGAGAATTAATATCTTTTTGAAAATTACCTAACAAGCAGTTGTTTAAACTTTTCTTGAAGACCTCCAGTGATGCTACTTCAGGGGAAGTTGTGATAAATGTTTAACAATTGGCGATCTTCCCTTATACCGCCCCAAGTATGTATGACAAACTTTATACACTACATTATAATAATTTTGTGCTACAAAGTTAGTAATCAGTTCTTATGAGCTGGTTCCGTTAAACACTTGCTAGGTACATCCGCTACTTCCTAACCAACTCTTTCCACTTTTGTATAATTGTTAAGAAGTTGTGGGTTTTTTCCTCTCTTCACTACTTCTAAGTTTTTCTTTGTAATTTCTGTTGTATGTCCCTGACTCCAGTCTAGGTAGTACAGAAAATAACTACAGTGCTAGGAAAAGAATAGTAGCTGAGACATCCTGAAAGTCACAAGAGATGCAATCCATGAAAAGAGTCAGTTGTAGATCTTTTGATCATACATAGATATATATAGAGGCCTTAGATCTAATCAATAAATGATGAACCAGGGGTCTTTACATATGGAAGAAAGTTTGACTTCATAGGCAACAAAGCAACATGGCAGACTGTGGCACATAACTGAAATATGATTTTGAATAGCATATCTTATTCAAAAGAAATATGATAAGTAAATGCAAGCATATTATATGTTAAGATTAATAAAATATATTCACATGAGAAAATCCAGGAAACAGAATGGGAAAGTATGATAGAGAAGCATTAAGGAAAAAAATTGGTGTCCACAACAGGACATTTGGACAGAAAGAGGATACAGCTAGGGGAGTAGTTTGGAGAAAAGATCACAAGTGTGGCAAAAGCATGATGTAGTAAGGGTGGGATACTTCATTTATCTGGGCATCTCTGCATTTTCTGTCTGCCAAAATTACAGGACTATTGCAAGGAAACTAAAATTGTAACTGCTTCAGTGCCTTCCCTGTTATTTGGCAGGTAGAGTTCTTTTTCCTTTTATACATGCGAGGATATGTTTTCACTTTTAAGAATTTTTAAAAATTGCAAACGTTATCCTTTCTCACTCTGTGAAATGATAATTACTAAAGAATATATACATAAAGAAACACATTTATAGAGACAGAGACAACACCACACCTGCTTTTTTAACTTATATAAGAAACTTTCATGTTAGGAAACTCACTGTACAAATACTAGTCTGTTCCCTGAATTTTTTTTTTTGCTTTAATATTTTATTGATTTATTTATTTAACTTTTAACATTCATTTTCACAAAATTTTGGGTTCCAAATTTTCTCCCCATTTGTCCCCTCGCCCCAGCCCAAGACACCGAGCGTTCTGATTGCCCCTATCACTAATCTGCCCTCTCTTCTATCATCCCTCCCTTCCCTTGTCCCCATCTTCTATTTTTGTCCTGTAGGGCCAGATACCTTTCTATACCCTATTACCTGTATTTCTTATTTTCTAGTAGCAAGAACAGTGCTAGACAGTTGTTCCTAAAACTTTGAGTTCCAACTTCTCTTCATCACTCCCTCCCCACCCATTCCCTTTGAGAAGGGAAGCAATTCAATATAGGCCATATCTGTATAGTTTTGCAAATGACTTCCATGATAGTTGTGTTGTGTAAGACTAACTATATTTCCCTCCATCCTATCTTACCCTCCATTGCTTCTATTCTCTCTTTTGATCCTGTCTCACCCCAAGAGTGTTGACTTCAAATTGCTACCTCTTCCCATTGCCCTCCCTTCCATCATGTCCCCCACCCTGCTTATCCCCTTCTCCCCACTTTCCTGTATTTTAAGATAGGTTTTCATACCAAAATGAATGTGCATTTTATTGCTTCCTTTAGTCAAATGTGATGAGAGTAAACTTCATGTTTTCTCTCACCTCCCCTCTTTATCCCTCCACTAATAAGTCTTTTGCTTGCCTCTTTTATGAGAGATAATTTGTCCCATTCCATTTCTCCCTTTCTCCTCCCAATATATTTCTCTCTCACTGCTTGATTTCATTTTTTTAAGATATGATCCCATCCTATTCAATTCACTCTGTGCTCTGTGTGTCTGTGTGCGTGTATGTGTGTGTGTGTGTGTGTGTGTGTGTGTAATCCCACCAACTACCCAGATACTGAAAGGTTTCAAGAGTTACAAATATTGTTTTTCCATGTAAGAATGTAAACAGTTCAACTTTAGTAAGTCCCTATGACTTCTCTTTGCTGTTTACCTTTTCATGCTTCTCTTCATTCTTGTATTTGAAAGTCAAATTTTCTTTTCAGCTCTGGTCTTTTCATCAAGAATGCTTGAAAGTCCTCTATTTCATTGAAAGACCATTTTTTCCCCTGAAGTATTATACTCAGTTTTGCTGAGTAGGTGATTCTTGGTTTTAGTCCTAGTTCCTTCGACTTCTGGAATATGATATTCCACACCCTTTGATCCCTTGATGTAGAAGCTGCTAGATCTTGTGTTATCCTGATTGAATTTCCACAATACTTGAATTGCTTCTTTCTAGCTGCTTGCAATATTTTCTCCTTTACCTGGGAACTCTGGAATTTGGCCACAATGTTCCTAGGAGTTTCCCTTTTTGGATGTCTTTCAGGTGGTGATTGGTGGATTCCTTAAATACTTATTTTGCCCTCTGGTTTTAGAATCTCAGGGCAGTTTTCCTTGATAATTTCATGAAAGATGATGTCTAGGCTCTTTTTTTGATTATGGCTTTCACGTAGTCCCATAATTTTTAAATTGTCTCTTCTGGATCTATTTTCCAGGTCAGTTGTTTTTCCAATGAGATATTTCACATTGTCTTTCATTTTTTCATTCTTTTGGTTTTGTTTTGTGATTTCTTGGTTTCTCATAAAGTCATTAGTCTGCATCTGTTCCATTCTAATTTTGAAAGAACTATTTTCTTCAGTGAGCTTTTGAACCTCCTTTCCATTTGGCTAATTCTGCTTTTGAAAGCATTCTTCTCCTCATTGGCTTTTTGAACCTCTTTTGCCAATTGAGTTAACCTATTTTTAAAGGTGTTATTTTCTTCAGCATTTTTTGGGTCTCCTTTAGCAAGGTGCTGACCTGCTTTTCATGCCTTTCTTTCATCTCTCTCATTTCTCTTCCCAGTTTTTCCTCCACCTCTCTAACTTGATTTTCAAAATCCTTTTCAAGCTCTTCCATAGCCTGAGTCCACTAAATATTTATTTCAGATGTTTGGGATACAAAAGCCTTGACTTTTATGTCTTTCCCTGATGGTAAGCATTGTTCTTCTCCATCTGAAAGGATGGGAGGAGATATCTGTTCACCAAGAAAGTAATCTTCTGTGGTCTTATTTTTTTTTCCCTTTTCTGGGCATTTTCCCAGCCAGTTACTTGACTTCAGAGTTTCCTCTCCACACCCACCTTGCCTCCAGATCCACCCAGCTAGTGCTTGAGGGCTGAGATTCAAATACTGCTTCCCAGTCTCAGGGCTCTCAGTGGGGGTGGGGCTGCTATTCAGTGTGAGATTAAGTTCAGTTGCTTAGGTAGGGGCAGGGCAGCCACAATTGGGCTCAGTTCCCTCAGGGGGTTTTTGCAGAGACCTTCAACAATGGATCTGAGCTCCTGCCTGCCTTGGGAGCCCTTGTCTGCTGCCGCCTCCGCTGCTGCTGCCTCCCGAGGTGGTCTGAGTCATGGGGACACCCTGCTCCCCTCTTGGCAAGCTGAAAAGACCCTCTCACTGACCTTTGGCTCCTCTGGGTGGAGGAACCTGCACTGCTGCTGGAGATTCTGTCCTTGAATCCTGCTCTGATCTCCTCCTCTCGGTGCAGTGCTGCCAAGTCAGGGCTGGGCTCTGCTCCAGGTCCAGGGTGTGACAGACCTTTCCTGTCAGTTTTTCAGATCTCTCTGGAACAGAAATCTCCTCCACTTCATTGTTCTGTGGCTTCTGCTGCTCCAGAATTTGTTGGGAGTTCTTTACAGGTATTTTATGGTCTGTGGGTTAGGAGCTAGCTTTCTACTCCGCCATCTTGGCTTCTCCCTGAAATTTTTAATCTTAGATACTTCTTAGACCAGAATGCTTTGCAGTTAGTTAGATTTTCCATGGCTACACAGGATGTCAGAATTGAGATTTAAACTCAGGTCTTCCTTAATCCAAGATCTACTTACTATCCATTGTGTCATACTTCCTTTCTGTGCACATGAATACATTATTAATTATTATTAATTATATACCTATTTTATTTATATTTTATATAAATGAAATATATTTATATATTATATAATATACATATTAATCATTTTTATATTACTTATATTATGTTATATTACAATAATTACTTATTAATATAGTAATAAGACCTTTACCCTCTTGTTGGAATCATTGATAACGTAAGTTTATTGTCTGTCTCTTCCCATCTGTACTTCATGGAGTTGTCAGTATTTTGCATTTAAAATCTCAAGCAATTTTTTCCAAAAGCATATCCCTCAGGGGTTTTATTTTTTTGATATTTTGATGGAATAGCCCAAAGTCAGATTCCAGGCTTCTGCCAGATAATTTAAAAAACAAAATTCCTTGAGAAGGTTAATGCCTGTATCCACTGATTTATAACTTGTAAGTGATATATCTATTTTCCTTCTTACTTTTGCTTCCTAAAATCAGCCAAGAACATGTGTCCCTCTTGTTCCTATGATAAGGGGCCTGTCCAAGATCAGATAATCATGTAAGATCTGATATCATAGATAAGACCCTACACAGCTCCCTTGTTAAGCTAACTTGGGTAAATCAAGAAAAATCTCATTCAGATAGCATAGATTTGGAAGTAAAAATAGCAGAAAATATGTAACTTCCCATCAGTTTCTATCCCACAATCCCTGAGAACGAGGAGCACCTCTAACATGGCAGACATAGTACTTTTCCAGTACAAAAAAAGAAATCAGGGAATCCATTTTTGGAATCACTATATAACCCTAATCTGGGGCAGCACCACATCATGACTCTAAATTCAGTGCAATTTTGGAGGCCTGCAGCATTCTAATCCTCTCTCCAATTGACCAAAAATGCATTAATTGAAAGATATCCTTGAGATTCTATACTTTAAATACTAACTCAGACTCATTAGGATGGAAATTAAGAGAGATGTATATATGTTTTTTTAAATGACCAATTACAATTTCTCATTCACCTACCTAAAGAATTAGTGATAAAAATTACATGAAATTTTATCAAAATAATTACAATTTATTATCAATTATATGAAAGATTGTTCCAAATAACTAACAATGCAATACACAGAAATAAAAAGAATGCTAAGGTTTTATCTCATACCCAGAAAATGTTCAAAGAAAGCAAAAGATAGGGATAGTGTTGGCAGGTAAGGATAGGCACACCATTAGAAAATTTAATGGAAAAATGAAAGGGTCCAATCATTTTGATGAGGGAAAATATCATAAAATAATTTAATGGGAGAAAACACAGATCTAAACAGTTATAATCCTATATGTGAATGGGGACATGAGGTTAGAAAAGAAAATAAATTAAGAAATAAGTTTTATTTATGTAAACATGTATGTAGTTAAAATGAGTACTTGAGCAAAATTAATTATGCTTGTTATTCCATAAAGCAAAGGTTATGATCATAGTTTTATTCAGACAGTAACGTAAATGTTTCTTACTGTTTGATTTTTTTGTCTTTACATCCCCTGCACCTAACACAATGCCTGGAGCATAGTTGCTACTAAACAAGATTCTGTTGATTGATTATTACTGACATTACTATGCGTTTGCTCTTCCCAGGTGAACTAGCCACCTTGTCACATCCCATCTTCAAACAATTTTGACGTGTGGTGTGTGTGTGTGTGTGTGTGTGTGTGTGTGTGTGTGTGTGTGTGTGTGTGTGTGTGTGTGTGTAGGTAAGGAAAGGACACTTCTGCGTACCAACAAATCAATAATGGTTTTATATAAATGATACAACTGGAAAGAAGCTAGAGCTACCAAAATGAGGACATGATAATAGAAAATATTCCAGGCATGAGGAAACGTTTGTATAAAGACAGACAGGAGATTGAATACTGTGTATAGTGACTTACTTGACAGGGACAAAGAGTCTTTGCATGAGAGGAAATAATGTAAATTAGTCCAAAAAGATGGGTTGGAGTCAGAATATGGAGGACTTTACATGACAAAAAGAGGGGTTGGTATATGATGTTAGAAGCAATAAGGAATGATCAAAATTTCTTGAGTAGAGATGTGGTAGAGTCAGACCTATAATTTAGAAATATCAACTTGGCATCTAACTAGTCTTCGTGTCCTTAATCTTTCTGTCACCTTCACAATTCTACTGTAACCAGTATAATATTTAGGCATGTCAGCTTCTATTAGGAAGATATATTCAGAGATCTAGAAATGGAATACTTCTTAGCCAACTAGAACAACTCTTTCACTTTATACGTGGGAAAAGTGAGACCTGGTGCAATGATGCAATTTTCTCAATGTGGCACAAATGTTGAATAACAAAAACATGATTTTAACTCATGTACTTTACTCCAGAGATGTTAATCGGCCCATTTTATTATATATGAGAAAGCATGAAACAAGGACAGTGGGCTTCTGTTTTATTGATCAAAGGTATATTCACCAGTCATCACTTCTTTAATGTGAACTAAACTTGTTTTCTTATTCACCTACAGTGTTATAGTTCTCAACTGGAAGTTGGAAATACTACCTAATATCCTTCCATAATATTTACAAAATACTCACCTTTTCATCTTATATTCAATTTTGAATGCTAGAAATGGAATTAAAAAATGATGAAACCTACATACTGCATTTTTCAATATTACAAGCAATATCTGGATATTTTCTGTCCATAATATCTATGAAGTGTTAAAAATATATTTGAGAATGGTCTAGTGACCATCTTATCAACTATATCAATAAAAAGCATAATTTATTCATTTCTTCCCTTATGGCTTCAGACTAAGCTACCATGTGTCTTCTAAGTTGTGTAGAAGAGAGTTTGTCCTTCCTTCTACTAAACTTTGCCATCCTCTTTCCCAGGAAACATGCGCAATTTTCAGCAGCACATTTCAGGTTAAGTCACTTAGTCTTCTGAATTCACAAAGAGGGTGACTAATCCGTATTTATCCATGTTTTAAATCAACTTCAGGTATAAATATATATGTATGGAACTACATATTCATAATTCATATATTAATTATATTTTATTTGGTCTGTGCAATATACAAGTATACAAACCAATTTGATATCTCAATCCTTCTTTCACACATACTCCAGGAAACTATGGTAATCCTTAGCTTCACTGACTGACAGTAATTATTGCCTCTATGTATTATCATCTTAAATTCTATACTGAGACCTTAAAGCTACTCTTTACTACACTCCATCTTTGTAATTCCATTCTTACATGGCTATCCTGATGCCACATTAAACTCAATACAGCTTAAGCTTCAATTGTCAATTTCCTTCCTAAATATTTTGCTCCCACAACTTCTCAATTTCCATTGATAGCATCATCGTTTACTCAGATACTATTTTTTCATTATTTTTGAATTTTTTTCTCTCCCATGTCTCTCACGTCTTATAATTTGTAAAATTCTGTCGAGTTACTCTTTGAAAAAATATATATCCATATAAATTCATATAAAATTGACATTCATTCCCCCCTCACCACTCCTTTTATTACTATTACAGGTCAGGTCCTTTTTGGCTTTTTATTTGAACACTACAAAAAGGCTCATAAATTGTATGGATGTCTCTACTCTCTCAAATTTGAAATTCATCCTTCATACTATAGCCAGTGTAGTCTTTATAATGCAATTTGTCAGTCTTTTACTCAAAATCCTTCAATTCCCCAGTGCTACTACACTAAATAAAAATTACTCACCTTGTTATTACATAACCCCCAAAATCTGGCCCAAAATTACATTTCCAAATTTTTTCCACAATGCATCCATTTCCACACAGTATAGTAAGACCAGACTGTATCACTAATTATCCTCTCCTTACAACCTTCCCTCTCCCTTTTCTGTGTCTTTGCTGAAGCTGTTCACCATGCCTGTAATTGGCTTCTCATTCCCTAAGTATCATCTCAACGCCATGTCTTGAAATTTTTCTTTTCCTTCAGTTCTCACATGGTCCATGAAACCTTTGTATAATTGCATAACTGAAAGTGATCTCTCTCCACAAGATTATCAGAAATTTCACTATTTAAAATGTTATGAGTGCAGTTACTATATACTTTACCTGATGTGGATCACTTTTTCATCATCTATCCTGCAACAGGATGAGCACTGTATTTAGAGTCAGAGGATCTCTTTGACTTTTTAGTTATGTAATTTATGTGAATCTCATAGCCGCCACAGGCCTCATTTTCTTTTATTTGTATAAAAGAAAGATTTGGACTAATTGGCTAAATTCACTTTCAGCTCTCAATTTATTTTTTTATAATTCTCTTTTGTGTATGCATACTTTCTTCTTATATTTTAAGCATCCAAAGGGTCTATATCCCCTTCCACTTTTGTATTACCAATACTCATAATGCCTTACCAAAATATATAAGAAATGTCTTTTAAATTGCATTGAATTGAATCTTCTCTGTAGTACCAATCTTCCACTGTCAACTACCAGCTTCTCTACAATCTTCCTTTACAAAACTGCTTGATGATGAAAGGTCATAAACTCATTAAAACTTCAGTGTAAATAATTGAATAAGATGTCTCCTTTGATGGAGACAACACATTTTAACAGGAGTCAGAACCTTTAGTGGCTCTCATGTTTGAAATTAGCAGAGATTTGATTTGAAGAAAAGACAGAAGGAACTTATTCCATTTCTAGTCCCTTGAAAATCACAACAAATTAAGCTCTTACCTATTTCCTGACCCCACTCCTATTCCATCCTCCATCCTTCCTCCTCCTCTTTTTCCTCCTCCTTTATTATTTTCATCATCATCATCATCATCATCATCATCATCATCATCATCATCACCACCACCATCATCATTTTCTTCTTCTTCTTCTTCTTCTTCTTCTTCTTCTTCTTCTTCTTCTTCTTCTTCTTCTTCTTCCTCTTCTTCTTATCTTGCTGCAAAGTTTAGGCTTTGATTGGGAGACATATTATTTAGCAGGTCTTTAGGTAAGCAAGAGCAGGAAAGATATTTTTGCTCCAAATGACACATATACAAAGAGAATTGGTTTTATGCTTTTCAATAAAGTAATTATTTTTTTAAAAGCCACTCCTGGTTTCTTTTGAATAAAGAGAGAATTTTTTTAAATGTGTATTTTTATTATTTTTCATATTACTGTCTAAAAGTAATATATAATTTCATTTGCAAAAGTTTTTCACTTAAAGGTTGAAAAATTGACATATTTAGCTTTAACTAGAAAATAATAGAACAAAATTGATAGAAAATAATTGTGACATCATGAAGGAAACTGTTTTGTAGACTAAATGTACATATCATTTACTTTGCTTCTGATTTTCATTCCTTTGAAATTAATGTTATCTGTGCATCTATTGCTATATTATCTAAATCTATACAGACAAGTGATTAGATACACAAACAAAAAGATAAGTTAGATGTCTGGCCAATCAAGTAACAGAATATTGTAAAGATCAATGTAGTAGCACTCTATTACAATTCTGAAAATATACTAGGTAATAAAATTCTGATGTTGCTGTCCTGTGACAAAGATTGTAACTTGAACAAAAAATGGCATGCTATTATTCTCTGTGACAGTGATTATAATGAGAACAGAAGCTCTCATGATGTAAACCCATTATTGACTACTGAGATCAATATAGGATTTAAGTCATAAATATACCTTCCTGTTGTCATAGAGAATTCTCGATGCAATTTGGTTCATTAACATTTGCTTATAAATGGACTAATTAAAGCTTAAACAAACTTTAAAAATATTGCATTATTCTATTATGCTAGAAACTGATTTTCTAAATCAATTTTATTTTTACACTTCTCTAGTACAAATGCTTTTGACATAAAACATGTTCACTGACATATTTCATTCTGCAAGTATATTGACTTTACTGCATTTAATGTCTCCAACATATGGATTTCTTTTTAGTCAAAATTTTCAAAAGGTATATTGTCATATCTTTTAGCTTTTGTTTGTTATGTTGGTATTTATCTTGTGGCTGAAATCCCTATGTTCTAGTTTTAAAATTGTATTATTGTTTTATTATATTATTTTATTTACAATGTCATCATTATCACAATCAGCAAGTTTATAAGGACTTTTGTATTATCTGCTTCCTTAAAGCATCCTCCTAGGTTCTATTAAAAGAGTTACACAGAAAATATTCCCATCATCTGGTCAATTATAATTTACAATCAACACTACAAACACTTAGAAAAAGGAAGCAGTACTAAGATCTACAATGGGTTCATCAGAAATAGATTATGTGCCATGGGACTTTTGGCAAGATGTTCCAAAAAAGCTGTAAGCCAGCTAACCCTTTCCATCTCAAAATAGTAAGAAACATTCCCAAAAGAATTAAAATTAAATAATTCAAAAAGAAAAGAAAG
The DNA here is from genome assembly GCF_028372415.1 of Notamacropus eugenii. Taxonomy (NCBI): domain Eukaryota; kingdom Metazoa; phylum Chordata; class Mammalia; order Diprotodontia; family Macropodidae; genus Notamacropus; species Notamacropus eugenii. The sequence continues at coordinate 270,293,227 of NC_092877.1, forward strand.
AAATTCTAGGAAGACATTTTCAGGAGGGAGGATCCGGGGAGAAATAATAGTAGAGAAGAGAAGAGATATGTATTAATCTTCATCTGTGCTCTATTCTTGTGTCCAGCACCTGGTATTCCCAGACAGTTTCTCATCAAAGTACTCACCAGACCCAACCCTGTTTAGCTTTCAAGATCAGGCACATTCAGGATGGTATTCTACTTAGTTAACTTGGGGATTATTGACTTGATATCTTTTTCAAACACCAAACTTTAAACCCAATTCACTCTGGAACTCATGGATTGGACAATAAGAGCTCCCTACTGAAGTAGCAATTAATGTTTAGTTTTGGGGCCCTCCTGGCTCAGAGTGAATGGTAACTGTTTCTCTTTTGGCCAGCAGCCCTGAAGGTCTTCTTCTCCCAATTTGATATTTATTTTTTTATTATAATTAAAGGGGATGACATCTTTTGACTCCCTTCTTAAAGAAGCCTACTCACCGAGTGGGTGTTGACTCTCTCAAAGTGAGAAAGAAGCTGAAAAGAACTTAGCTTAAAATTGCCAAAGTCTCTCACTGCATCCTGGGCCATTCCCAGCTGTTTTGATCAATATCTGACCACTAGACAAAGATGGTTCTGGAGGACAAAGTGTGTCTGGGTACTTCGCACAGCCCTCCTTCACTCAAATCAAACTCAATTGCAAGTCATGTCATGGTCCTATTTGAGAATGAAGGACAAACCACACACAATTTTTAGCCCATTGTGATTTCCAGGAAATTGCTTTATGTGTTGGGAATAACAGAAGCTACCAAGACAGAAAACTTCTGGAAAAAAAAAAAAAAAACAGCAGATAAAACAGATCTACGTTTAAGGCCTTCACTGATAGCCAGATTTCACTAATTAGATCTCTTTACCAATCAACAAGAATTAAATATCCATGGGGTAGGGAGGTAGGAAGGTAGAATTGGGGAGAAGAGAGTTGAAGGAAATGATCTACCAAAGAACACTTCTGAAGAAATACCATCCAAAAATAAAACTCCAAATTATTCTGTTTTTGTAAAAGTGCTAGCTGGAATCTCCTGATATTAAAAAAATGGCCACAAGATTCCAAGAACAGATGGACAGTCTAACAAAATAACTAAAAAAGAGCTGCACAGTGATATTAAAATTCTTAATGAAAACTTGAAAATAAAATAGACACTGAAAACTAAAAGCTAGAAGCAAAGAAGTAATCATCCTAAAAAAATTAAAGTAAACAAAGTCAGAAGTTCAACAAAATAATGGTAACAAAAACAATAAAATTTTAAAGGAAAGTCAAAGAACAGAAAAATATGAGTTATCTACTACAAAAAAATGGCCTAAAAAAGAAGGTACAGGGAAAAATTCTAAGAATTAGCAGGGTGGCAAAGCAGCAGGATAAAACAAACAAAAAAAGGTCTGAATATCATTTTTAAAGAACTAATAAAAGCAAATTGCCCAGAAATATTGGAGCCAGATGAATATTTAGAGGTAAACAGAAACCACAAAACACTACTAGAGCGAAACCACCAATCTAGACATATACTTACTAAGATCAAAAATTTCATGATTAAAGAAAAAAGAAATGTTGCCAATGACTAGTAAGAAAAAAAGATGGTGCAACAAGGTGTCACAAACATAATTACAGAGAATTATGAATCAAAAATGAAAAAAGAAGAAAAGATTTGAATTTGCTATACTAGGTCAAAGAAATTATGTTTACCTATGAATTCACCCCACAAAACTGAAGTACATAATTCTAAACTGCTAAAGCTAAATTTTAATAGAATTGAAGATTTATAAACACTCCTCTACAAAACTAAAAGTATCAGCCATCAAAAGGTAAATGCAGTAATAACAACTTAAGAAAGGTAAACAACTTTGAAGAACACAAAAGGCATCATTGATAATCCACTGCTTAAATCTTTAAAGGAAAATCTCTTTGAAGAGCCACCTTTCTTAAAGATCAGTTGAAAAAGAAAAAGATATGAATTATAGGCTTGAGTGGCAAGGGAAAAAAACAATAACAAGGAATTCAGAAACAAATTACAGGAGAATAAATGAGGTGAGAAACTTACTATTATTATTTACAAATGGGTGATCACAGAAGTACTTAGCCAAATATCGAGAAGAGAATTTCCTGAATCTCATTTTGATTTGAACAAGAAACAGTTTACAGAAAAATAATTACAGTTGAATTATCATAAAGTAAAAAGGACTTATATTTAGTAACAAAGCATATGGAAGGTTATTTGAGAAGGTCTTTGCTCATGTGAAGAAATTACTTCAAACAAAATAAATTACAGGGAATAAAATTTAATTATATAAAAAAAAGAAATGGAATGAAATACAAGCGAAAGACCTAAAGAAAAAGGTTTGTCATGGAAGAGGGAAAATGAGAAAAAAACAGTATAGGATTGCTCCAAGCAATACAAATTTTATAAGTTAGCACTAATTTTTAAAGGAAAGGGTAAAGTAGAAGATACTATAACAGAATTTCAAGAAATGAAAAAAAGAAACTTTAAAAATCATAAATGGAAATTATATGCTCTCACACTTAAAAGAAACAAAGTTGGCAGATTGACTTAAAAAGAAAAACCTGTCTATCATGTAGTAGTGGAAACAGGGATTTAGAGCATACTCAGACACATAAAACAGAGGCAGCAACATGAGAGAGGCAGAGATCTGCTTATGGCATGCTGGACGGCTGGCAGGCATGCACGGAAATTCTACTCCTGGCTTACGAAGAGTGAGGAGCAGCCTTTTTTCCCATTGGCTGTGTAGCCAGAATTGGTTGCCTCTTTGTCAATGCCTAAAATGGGCATTGCTTGACTTTTCTCATAGTGTCACAGGAGTAAAAGAGTTATCTTTCCTGCCTAGTTACCACAGGTAATACTATATGCAATCTATATTCTAACCAAGCTAGCCTGATTGTTCGATTTCATATATAACCATGTGCATGTGTCAACCTGAAATAAAGAATACTACCAAAATAACAAAAATTAAGATCTTTCTTGAAGGAAAGGGAATTAGAATTTTGGGTCACCACATAGCTCTAGGGTAGTAGGGCGCTCAAAGGGACAGAGTTAAATACATTTTAACTAGGAGAAAGCTTTGTATAACATTGAAATTCCTTAGAGAAGGCCAAGGTGGGTGAGTGGGAGGTTTGAAGGGAGTGGTGACATCAGGTCTTAGCAACAAGCATCGGCTCCTGGTGCAACAAAGGGAAACTGCTTTGGATTTGCTTCAATACTGGGATCAGTGGGGATCAGGGTAAGTCAGGTAACCCCTTTTAATGTCTGCATTCAGTATTCTTTTTTTTTTTTAAACTTATTTCAATCACCTTCAGGCAATTCATAACTCTTGGGATCAGGTCTGGTCAGTTGCATGAAACACTTGCATGTATTGTGGGCCAGGTAGATCAGAACTGGAGGATCTTTGTCATGTGCCCTTCCCTTTAACCCTGGGGGAAAAGTGGAGAGGGTGGTTGAAAGGGTGCCCCCTGCTATACATGCCTATTGTACACATTACTATACCTTCTGACTCCATGTCTTTGCTCAGGCTGTCCCCAGTACCTGAAATGATTTTAGTCCTCACCTTTACCTCATGCAGATTCCTAGCTCTGTTTGTGTCACTTTTCTACCACAGTCATTCCTCCTTTAGACAATTTTACATTTATGTCATATGTATGTTGTATTTATTTGTCTGTGTATATGTTGTTTCCCTCTGGTAGAATGTAAGCTCTTTGAGGGTATGATTTATTTTAATTTTTACTTTTTTTTTTTCTGAGCACAGCACCTGGCACATATAGGCTGCTTTATAAATGCTAATTAAATTTATTTGAATTTCATCAGATAGCTGAAGCCACTCTTTGGGAAACATTGCTATCTTGTACTACTTTAACAAAAGAAAAATCAATTAATTCCATAATTTAAAAATGTTTAGAAAATCAACAAATTAATAATTCTAAAATAAGCATGAAAGTAGCCATTTAGACTGAAATATAAAAAACTAAATGATATCTACAGCTAAAAGCTATCTTTTTTAAAAATGACAAAATGGATAATATTTTATCTAAATTGATTTCTTTTTTTAAAGAAAAGAAAGCTACTTAAATTGTCACTGAGTAGAGTTTATTCACACAAATTAGAAAAACTGAGAAAATTATCAGGAGCTATTTTATGAAATTAGATACCAAGTAGCCTGGATGCTAATTGAAATGCATAGATTTTTACAAAAAAAAACAAAAACAAAATAGACAACAAAATTAGCTATATAAACAAAAATCTCCAATTGTCTCTAAAATGAGGTGGTTGGACGAGATGATTTCAAAAGGATGCTTCCATGATCTTGGTAGAATCATAGAAAAAAAACTGAGATAATAAATAATTTCAACAAATTGCTAAACACAAACAAATCCAATGACTTTGTAAACTTTTCTGAATATCAAAAAATGGTAATACTCTGTTAATACCTGTTGTTTTATTCAATTCCATTTTCAAATTCAGTAATTTATTTAAATACGTCACATTGGAGTTATCTTAGTTGTACATGTGTTTGCGTACGTAGACTCTGCTTACTTTATTTTGCATCAGATGATCTATGCACCTCTGTATTTATTATATTTGTCATTTCTACATCACAGTTATATTCCATTGCATTAATGTACTGCAGTTTGCTTAGTTATTATCCAATTAGCATCTACTTTGTTTTCAATTCCTTATTACCACAAAAAAATGATACTATAAATATTTTAGTATAAATGGAAACTTTGTTTTAATCAATCTCTCTGGGGCTTATACCTAGCAATGGAATCTCAGGGACAAAGGTTATGGACATTTTCACCACTCTATTTGAATGATTTCAATTTCTTTTCCAAATAACTAACATGAATCATAGTTCCACCAATAATATAATAGTATGCCTATCTTTCCACCAACCCTAATATATTGGCCATTTTTTTCTTTTATCACCTTTGCAAATTTACTGGGAATAAAGTGAAACCATTGAATTGCTTTGATTTACATTTTTATATTTTATTTTATTTTTATAATTGGTACTTTGGAGTACAAGGTGGCTAAATGGCTCAGTGATAGAACACTGGGCCTAGAGTCAGGAAGATTTGTGTTCAAAAGTGGCCTAAGGAACTTGAGTTGTATGACCTGAGGCAAGTCATTTAACCTCTATTTGTCTATGAATCAAGTACCTGGTTCAGTGAATAGACTGATGGGACAGGAGTCAGGAAGACCTGAGTTCAAAATTGGCTTCAGACACTTGGTTATGGGCGCTTGGGCAAGTCTCTTAACCTCTGTTTGCCTTAATCCCCTGGAGAAAGACATGACAATTTACCCCACTAATCTTGCTAAGAAAACCCCATGGATGGTAGGATCAATGGGGTCATGAAGAGTTAGACATGACTGAACAACTGAACATCAGTCTGGAGCACATACATGTGCATATACACATATGCACACATAAAGATGCATTTTTATTATATATATATGTGTGTGTGTGTGTGTACATATATATATATATATATATATATATATATATATATAAATAAGAAAGAAAGCACATAATCTTTTCAGGTTTCCTTAATCCATTCTCTTCTCTTATCCACCCACTTCATAGTTTACAAAACAGTCTGTCTAAGACATCAGTTTGAACATGATGCTTCACTGACTGTGTGTGTTATTTTTTTCTTCCTCTTTTTCTTTTATCTATAAAATGGTATTTTATAAGTTATTTACATAAAATATTACTATTAAAATATATGAGGTAGATAAGAGATACTGGTTGAAATTTAAGTGATATAAAAACAAAAAGTAAAACACATAAATATAATTTTTATAATATTTATATTTTATAATATTTAAAGCATCATCCCTATTCTCAAAATATTCATTTGGCATACATACATACATACATACATACATGCATACATATATACATATATAGAGACAATCAGTGCCCCTGAAAATTCTCTAAATTCACTGAACCTATAAAGTATAGAGATTTTGCTAATTTGAGCATCTATATCAGCAAAGGTAGTTTCCTCCCTCCAGATGTCCTTAAACAAATGAAATTACAGTTCTTATTTTAAAAGATAATTATCTATATAGCTATTAAACTACAGATACCATAAGCACAAGGGTCATGTTTGACACAAATTTCATATTTTTCTCAGAGAAAGTAGGCACTTAACAAATGTTTGTTTAATTGATTTTTTGTGAGTTATTTATTTGCCATGTTAACATTTGTGTTATAATTGCCTACTTAAATTTTCTCTTTTGTTGTTTATCTTTCTGTACTTTTTCTCTTAGCATAGTTGCCTTTGCATCTTATGCCACAGAAAAGCACTCACACCAAACTTTTATTTCTGTATGACTAACTAATTGGTTATTTCTGCTATGAGCTTCAAATACTACATAAGAAAATGAATAGCATCAGCCTAAAGTAGAAGAGTGTGTGGCCTGTACAGCAGAAAAAGACTAATTAGAAAGGAAAGACGGTATGCAATCCAGATCTGCTGAAACATACATGAATAATTGGAGAGACCATCTGTGAAAATTAAAGGTAGATATATTCTGTCCAAAAATGCTTTGTTGGATGTTCAAAACAAGAAGAAGCTAGATAAAACCTTGGAAGATTTGATGTCCAAAACAATCAAGCAAAAGGTATTCTATGCCTTGTTATGAAGCATGAACAACTCAGTGAATTATTAAAGAGGATGAACATAGAGATAGGTAAATTGTGCACTATAAAGGGTATCCATATCTATATCTACATATATATATATGTGTATATATTTACACTTTGTAAATATAAACATAATTAACAAGCTATAATTCTTAATAAAATTATATAAGAGGAGACAAGAAAGAAAACACAGTTTACCTGACCATGAAATTGATAATTTTTAATTCTACAGAATGGTTGAACTAACAAGTAAACAGAACTGGAGATGAAATGGAACAATCACATTAGCTTATTATTTGCATTCTTTACACCTGGTTATGAAAGAGCTCCAAGCAGTCCTACTCTGATATCCCGCTATGATATAAAGACATGCTAACACTTTGAATATGGGCCTGAAGTAAAAGTGAGGGATGGGGTGGGGATGTATGTATCTCTGCCTTTAAAAAAGACTAAGTTCAGGGAGCCCCACAAACAGGTTGGTTGTAGTACTAGAGGACTAGGCACACATCAGAAATCATCTTGAAGTACAGTAGGAGCAGGCTGAGGTCTGTAAGTGCTATTATAGAAAATACATTTAACACCAACTAGCAAAGATGATCAGAGCAGCAGACAAAAGAAAGAAACTAGTATGTTGCCATAGTGAGAAGGTTTGAGAATCCAACTCCAATCTCAAATTAATTAAGGGAAAAAGGAAATGAATGTTTACCTGCTATTACAGTATTTTTCTCTAGAAAAAGAAATTTGGCCTTTTTTCAATTTCTATGCCTGTTTTAAAGAAATGCTTGACAACAACTATTTAGATAAAAGAAATGAAAACAACTCAAAGGCAGTTTTCCAAGTTGATCAGAGAAGTAGACAAAAGAAGGAAATCACTTTGTTGCTAAAGTGAGAAGGGTTAAGAATCCATATAGTGTGGAGATATAATAAGAAGGCAAAGATTTTGATGGATGAAGCTCTCCTTGAAATAATGCAAGATAACTCCAAATGTACCCTGATGTATTCACCTTATACATGGCCCATAGATGCCAATGCAACAAGTTCCATGAAAACTGAAAAAAATAGTGATTTAGAACAGTTGATTTTAACATGAAAGAAAATATCTTCCTGTTAAGAACAGGCTGCACTTCCCTCTTAAGGTAGCTAGGGCCTCAAAACTGCTATATTCTGTCAAAGCACATGTAAATAAAGGTATTACTTGAATCCGAACCTTATCTCCAAAATATGTGCTTCATCCACTATGACACATCAATTCTCTCATAAATCATGAAGTAGAAAAATAAAGGGTTGGCCAAGATGGCAGAGTAGAAAGACGTACGTACTCTAGCTCTTCCCCCACAGTCCATAAAATACCTGTAAAGAATGACACTCAGCAAATTCTAGAGCAGCAGAAGCCACAGAATGATGTAGCGGAGGAGATTTCCAGCTCAGGGTGACCTGGAAGGCAGACAGGAAAGGTCTGTCCCACCAGACCCAGAACAGAGCACAGCCCAGCCTTGGTCATGTGGGACCAGAAGGAGCAGGACTAGAGTGGGCCTTGGGATAGAATCCCTGGAAGTAGTGGAGGTTCTCAGATCCCACAAACACCAAAGACAGTTTCAAAGGTCAGTGAGAAAGCTTTTTCACCTTGGTGACAAGAGAGCAGGGTCTACCCCTAGCCCCAGGCCCAGGCAGAGGCAGTGGCTGTAGAAGCAGCAAGTGGTGGCAGCTGCTGTGGGGGAAGCCACAGCAGGCAGCAGACAGAGTCTATTGTTGTAACCTTCAGCTTAAAGCCCCTGGGGGAATTGAGCCACTGATCTGAACCTCAGCCCTGAGTGGTGGCCCTACCCTCTGCCTAATGCTACCAGAGGAATTGAGCACCTGATCTTAATCTCACACTGAGTGACTACCTGGACTTGGAAACCCTCCACCTAAAGGTGCTGGGAGAATTGAGCAGCTGATCTATATCTCAGTCCTGAGCACAGTTCCAGGGTGTCACAGAGATGTAGGCCCCTTGAGGAGTAACTGCTCTCCCTTAATTGTGCCACCTTGGAGGAACTGAGAACTTACAGGTCCCCAGAGTAAATCCTATTCTTGACAAAAGACCCAAAAGTAAAGTTACTGGTTGGGAAAATGCCCCAAAACAGGGAAAAAAGCCTATAGAAGTTTGCATTGTTGGTGAACATGTAGTTTCTCCTATCCTTTCAGATGAGGAAGAATAATGCTTACCATCAGGGGAAGACAAAGAATCAAGGCTTCTACATCCCAAACATGCAAAATAAATATGAAATGATCTCAGGCCACAGAAGAGCTCAAAAAGGATTTTGAAAATCAAGTAAGAGAGGTAGAGGAAAAATTCGAAAGAGAAATGAGAGTGGTGCAATAGCATCATGAAAAGCAAGTAAACAGCTTGCTAACAAAGACACACAAAAAAGAGAACATAACACCTTTAAAAATAGGCTAACTCAATTGGAAAAAGAGGTCCAAAAAGCCAATGCGGAGAAGGCTTTAAAAAGCAGAATTAGTGAAATGGAAAAGGAGGTTCAAAAGCTCACTGAAGAAAACAGTTCTTTAAAAATCAGAATGGAGAAGATGAAAGCTAATGACTTTATGAGAAAATAAAAAATTAAAAACAAAACCAAAAGAATGAAAAAATGGAACATAATGTGAACTATCTCACTGGAAAAACAACTGACCTGGAAAATAGATCCAGGAGAGACAATTTAAAAATTATGAGACTACCTGAAAGCCATGATCAAAAAAAAGCCTAGACATCATCTTTTATGAAATTATCAAGGAAAACTGCCCTGATATTCTAGAACCAGAGGGCAAAATAAATATTGAAAGAATCCACCAATCACCTCCTGAAAGAGATCCAAAAAGAGAAACTTCTAGGAATATTGTATAAAAATTCCAGAGTTCCCAGTTCAAGGAGAAAATATTGCAAACAGCTGGAAAGAAACAATTTGAGTATTGAGAAAATACAATCAGGATAACACAAGGTCTGGCAGCTACTACATTAGGGGATTAAAAAATGAACTAGCATTAAAACTAAGAATCACCAGCAAAACTGAGTATAATATTTCAGGGGAAAAAATGGTCATTCAATGAAATAGAGGGCTTTCAAGCATTCTTGATGAAAAAGACCAGAGCTGAAAAGAAAATTTGACTTTCAAACACAAGAATCAAGAGAATTATGAAAAGATAAATAGGAAAGAGAAATCATAAGGGACTTAGTAAAGTTGAACAGTTTACATTCCTATGTGGAAAGGTAATATTTGTAAATCTTGAAATTTTTCTAAGTATTTGGGGAGTTGGAGGGAGTTTATACACACACACACACACACGCACACATATACACAAAGAGAGACAGTGAGCATAGTGTGAGTTGAATAGGAAGGGATCATATCTAAAAAAATGAAATTAAAGAGTGAGAGAGGAATATATTGGGAGGAGAAAGGGAGAAATGAAATGATGAAAATTATCTCTCATAAAAGCAGCAAGAAAAATTTTTCAAGGAGGCAAAAAGGGGGGAGGTAAGAGCAAAAGAATGAAGCTTACCCTCATCACATTTGGCTCAAGGAAGGAATAACATGCACACTCAATTTCTTATGAAAACCTATCTTACATTACAAGAATGTAGGGGAGAAAGGGATAAGCAGGGTGGGAGGAGGATGATGGAAGGGAGGGCAAATGGGAGGAGGGAGAAATTAGAAGTAAATACTCTTGGGGAAGGACAAGGTAAAAGGAGAGAACAGAAGAAATGGGAGGCATGATAGAATGGAGGGAAATATAGTTAGTCTTACACAACATGACTATTATGGAATTCATTTGCAAAACTGTACATACATAGCCTATATTGAATTGTTTGCCTTCTCAGTGGGAATGGGTAGGGAGGGAGGAAGGAAGAGAAGTTGGAACTCAAAGTTTTAGGAACAAATGTTGAGAATTGATTTTGTGTATAACTGGGAAATAACAAATACAAGTAGTGGGGTATAGAAATTTATCTTGCCCTACAGGACAAGAGAGAAGATGCGGATAAGGGAGGGGAGGGGTGTTAGAAGGGAGGGCAGATTGGTGGAAGGGGTAATCAGAATGCAAGGCCTTTTGTAGAAATGAATGTTGAAAACTTAAAATAAATAAATAAAAGAAAAAAGAAAAAAGAAATGGTTGGCAGACCAGCTCCTGGGTTTTGTTATGATCCGTATCCATATATTACATATTTGCAAATACAGGCTTTATAATCCTTGAATTATAATACCAACTCATTTTTCCTAGCATATAATTGGACCAAATAATTTCTAATACTACCATTTATTTCTTCTTGTTTTGTGTTTTTTTTATTATTTTGACAATATAATTTTATTTTTTATCAAATAAACACATTGTATATCCATGTTATTAGTTTCTGGATCATGGTCAATTCTGTTAAGGTTCTATGCATACCTTATAAATATGCATACTCCTTTCTGTTTACATTCAATATTACCAGGGACACAACCAAGAATGTGCTGATAAGTATTTAACAACAACAACAACAAAGAATGAGACACTTTAAATTTTAATCAGCACTCAGCATTTTCTTTCTCACTTTCTTAAATTAGACAAGGAATTAAAGTATATTAAGTCATGATTTGTACTAATCCTCAATTTCTGAGGTATAAATACCCACAATGAAAACATCAGATCATGTGTGCTGATTTAATATGACTCCAACAAACCCCTGGACATAACTTGTCTAAATATTTCAAAAATTTATTCAGATCCTCAATTTCTTTCTTCTTTGTATTTTGCTCTTGTTAAATGTATCTAGATCTGAAAGGAATACATTTAGACCCATCACTATACAATTTTACTGTCTATTTATCTCCATAATTTAATGATTTTCCTTCTAGTACTTGGATGCTATTGTATGGAGTGTTGATTTTATCTCATTATATATGAGGGCATCTAAGTGGCATAGTGGATAGAGCACCGGGCTTGGAATTAGGAAGACTCATGTTCAAATCAGCTTTAAAGACTTGAGTTCAAATCCAGCCTCAGACACTTACCAGGTGCAGGACCCTTGGCTAATCATTTAACCCTGTTTGTTGAAGTTCTTCATCTATAAAATCTGTAAATTTAACTGGCAATCTGTAAAAGGAACTGGCAAACTGCTCTGCTAGCTTTGCTAATGGGGTCACAGAGAGTTGGACCTGACTAAACAACAACAATATTATCTATGATGTCTTTATGCATAACAGTTTTCCTGCGTATCCACTTCAACCATGTTGATTTTCACAACTGAATTCTCTGAGACCATGACTGCTATACTTTTCTTTTTAATTTCCTGAAACATAATAACTTTCACCCCAGTCTCTCACTTTAACTCTGCGTGGTTCTTTAATACAACATGTTGACATATACTGTTTTCTAATCCATTTTGCTGCTTTCCATTTTATGAATGAGTTACTCCCATTCATACCCATCCTTATTACTGTCAGTCACATATTTCATTGAATCTTATCCTCTCAGACTATTTTCTCCTTTCCATTCCAATTTTCTTTAAACAAAGAACTAGGGAGAGGAAACAAACAAACAAAAAAGTTTGATGAGCATTGCAATCTATAATTGAAGTGGTATGTTTCTAATATTCTGTCATATTTTAAGTTTTCATATGCATGCATGCATGCGTGTCTGTGTGTTTAAATGACATATAGGAAAACTGGAACAAAGCCATGGGGGTATGTAATAGCTAATACCTACTAAAAAAAAAATACTGACAAAGTTTATAAATGCAAGTTCTTGAACCAAACTTATAATTTAACAGAAGATAGTCTTTGCACATATATCTTTTGACTCCAGTATTTTCTATAGTTTGCTTCAATTGTTTTAAACTTCATACTTATGCAATGACTTAAAAAAAACTTTCTCTGTTCAGCTTTCTTCTTAGCACTTAAGGTCTTCTGCAAAAGATTTCTTGCAGGAGGGGCCATGATGACTATTTATTCTTAGTACCTATAGCAAAGTCACCTTTTAAATGCCAAATGCTAGGGAGCTGATTCCACTGAGTGTTCATTAAAGATTTGAGGCTGCATAACAGGGATAAGTTACTGTATAGAGGCACTTGGGAGAGGAAGCAATGATAATTAAAAATTCCCTCAGCAATGTCATCTCTAGAAAGAGGTACTGGAAGAGGGATTCAGCTTTTTGGCCTCAATCTTTTTTTGGTTTTCTTTAAGCAGCAATAACCTCATGTTAAAGGAGAAGAAAATGAAATGAATGCTGAATTTTTACTACAGTATTTCACTCTAGGAAAAGAAATTAGAGGTCTTTTTGATTTTCCATACTCATGTTAAAGAAATGCTTAATGTTACTTTGAACTTCCTAAAAAACAAAATATAATGGGATTTCTCTTTAAAACTTCAATCAGCCATTAACTTGCAGAAAGATATTGCCAACTGAAAATTTATTGCAGAAAGACATTGCCACTGGAAATGCCAACTGAAGATTCATTATTTGTATTATTTAATTTGAATTAAGACAATTCTGAAGATAATTTCATATTGCCATGGTTTCAGATCCCTCTTCCAAGGTGTTAAAGTCTATTTTTGTTTTCCCAAATTTGGATAGTGTCTAAAGTTTTAAATGAATGGTGATTGTTTTCCTCTTCCTCCTCCTCCTCCTCCTCCTCCTCTTCCTCCTCCTCCTCCTCCTATTACTTCTACTACTACTACTACTACTACTACTACTACTACTACTACTACTATTACTACTGCTCACAATAAAAAAAAAAAGCAGTTAACAAACAAAGATATAAAGACATAACTGAGAAATGTAGTGGATAAAATGCTAGACCTGGAATCCAAAAGAACTGAGGTCAAATATGGGTTCATTTAATTTTCCAGGCAAACTCATTTACTCTGTTTGCCTCCATTTCCTCAACTGTAAAATGAGAATCGTAGTAATACCTACCCTGCAGGGTTATTGTGAGAATGAAATGAGATAATAGTTGTAAAATAGTGCTTAGTACAATTCCTGGCATACAGTAGTCACAAATAATTGCTTATTCTCTTTCCTATCTTAGTGTCCCCTTCATTTCAAAATATACTTCTCCCTCCTCTTACCCTAGTTAATTAGCCGTTTAAAGATGAAAGTACAAATAAGTTATGTAGCCAAACAAACAACTTATCAAAGGAGTCTAAGATCATGTCAACCAACTTTTCTTAAGTATCTATTACTTGTCAGACTCTGTGCTAAGCACTGGAAATAAAACTAAAGGCAAAAACAGCCTTTGCCATCAAGGAGTTTATAGTCTGATAGGGAAAAAAACAAAAAAACAAAACAAAACAAAACAAAACAACATGTAGGTAACTTTATACAAACCAGATACATGCTGGATGAATTGGAGATAATCTGAAGGAAAGTACTGAAATGAGGAGAAAAATGTTTTTTTGAGGAATGTAGTAATATAGCTAAGAATGTGTAGTAATATAGCTAAGAATGTATCGAAGACTTAAAGGAAGAGAGAAAAGAAAGGATTTAGGGAAAAAAAGAGCAAGACAACCATTCCAGTCATGGAAAATGCCGAGGTACAATGCCAATGCAATACCCACAGCAGTTGCTATGGATATGCATGTGGATTTCCAGGGTAAATTCACAAAATATAAACTCTCTTCCTCAAAGACAAAACCAAAATATTTATTCAGATACCAGAAAGCCAAATCCATCATAGTAATGAAGAATGAAGAAATGTATACCCATTATCAATACAAGGGGCATGGCCATCTCCAAGCCTTCCCTCCATCAGGCTTCCCCACAAACAAGCTCTCTTAGGCAAAATCACTCCCTCTCTCACTGCACTACTATGAGCTGCTCTACTCTGCTCTGCCTGCTCCCTCTCTCTCTCTCTCTCTCTCTCTCTCTCTCTCTCTCTCTCTCTCTGTTCTACCTCACTCTCTCTTCCTGCTGTACCCTTCCTTTTCCACCCATTCAGCAAGCTCCTCCCGCCCCAGGCTTCATATGACTCAGGCTGTGGGCTGGGTCAAAGCTCAAAACAGGTCACAGGGGCCTATTAAGGGGCAGGGAAGATCTTCAAATTCCCTTAACATTACACAGGGGAAATGCAAGGAGTCACAGGCTGGAGTATTTTAGGTTAGGAACAACAAGAGATTCAATATCATTTGATCGTTGAATATGAGGACAGAAATGAACTCTAAGAAGACTGGAAATATAAGAATGAGTCACATTACAAAGTTTTAAAATTCAAAAACAAAGTTTTATATTTGATCTGTCATGACACAGTCACACCTATGGTTTAGGAAAGTAATTATTAAATCAGAGTGGAGGACAGACAAGAGTTGAGAGAAACCAGTAAGCTACTCCAGTAGTTTAGGTCTGAGCCCATGAAGACCTATCGAGCATGATGACGGTATGACAAGAGACAAGTGGGAATATGAGAGCTGTTAGGAAAGTAGAATAGATATGGGGTGAGAGAGTGAATATGTGCAGTGTTTTACAGTTACTGGCCTCTCCTCCCCTGCAAAGAAGGGAGGGATGTATATCTTCTCATATCTTTTTTTTGGACTGTTTTTTGTAATTACACATAGCTGTTTTTAACTCAATTTTTCTTTCCATTTTCATTTTAGAAATATGTGTGCTACTCTTGATTCTATTTACTTCACTCTAACATTTTTTAGCTTCCCATGATTATCTATATTCTTTATAAATGTCATTTCTTTTTTGTTTGTTTGTTTTTTTTTTTTGAAAAGCAACCATTTATTAGAACCAATACAAGAGTATGAAAAGAGGAAGAAAAAGAGGAAGGTGGTGGAAGGGGAGAGAATGAGGTCTGCATTGGATGTCAGTTGTGGAAACACATAAATGCCTATTTTTAAACATTTACATTTAAAAGGTGTAACACACATAATTTTCCTTTAAAAAAATTAGCCAGACTTGGCCAAAATCAAACCAAGAGAGCATACCCCAAACTCCCCCACAAAACAAAATCCATTAAAAATTCACTCTCCCATTTTCCATCCAGACATCTGGCTCCAAATTGTGATTTGATCTGCTTTGGATGGTACAGAAAGCCACCTAGAAGCCTGGTTGCCGAGAGATGTGTCAGCCTCTTGGGCCAGCCTGGTGCCGTCTTGGGGGGGGACAGCTGAGAGCGGATAGCGTACCAGTACTCAAGTTCTCATTCCTGGCCTGTGGTGGCTGAGCACTCTCCATTGTCCAGACTTCCTATGAGCTGTGCTTGGCATTTCCAATGCTGGGCGAATAGTAAGGAGAAAAGTCCATGTAACACAAAAAGGAACATGTAACAGCAGCAAGGAACCAAGACCTTGTGCTTTTTCATGGGTTACAGATACAGGGATAAGGGTAAAGGAAGGACAAAATGGGTGTTGTTGGGGACAGGGACTGGATGAGCCCCCTGAAACTGAGACAAGGAGTGAGGCCCATAAGCCCATGTCTGGGAAAACAAAATGGGGCCCAGAGAAGTCATTCCAAACCAGACCAGTAAAAACATCAGGTCCACATTGTGAACCCTGGGGAAGAGAGATAATAGATGCTGAATGGCTTGGATGAAATATCAGGGAGCATCCACACTCTAGTTTGGGAGTGTTAAATGTAACAATACTCTAAAAAATGGTTATTTCCAATGTGGCAATATACATATTCTTCCCTTACATAGGAAATAGGAAGGGGAGGCACACAAGATCCCAGGAGGAAGTTTGGGAATGGATTCCATAAAGATGGCGGTAAAGATGTTGCTGTCCTACAATCAGATCAGCTGTAAATGTGTGGATATAGTCAAGAAAGAATGGAATCAGAACTGCTGGGATGATTTCTGCCTAGGGCAGCCTGGACCTCTGTTCTCAGAGCATGGGTAGGAGAATCCAAATACAAGAGAAACACCCCCACCTTCTCTGTGGAGAGACAAAGAAAACAGAAAGTGCCTCCCCCTCTTACAATTCCACAATTATTTCTTGGCTATTAGACTCCAACATTTATGAAAACACTGTCAACATCTGAATTAGCAGCTTTGATGAAAGGGTGACTAGAGGGACAGGGAAGTATGAGATACACAGAAAACTGGCTTGGGTTTCTAAGTCATTCCACTCTTGGAGACAGTTCAATGAGGACTAAAGCCTGGGCCAGGCTTAAGACTTCAGCTCCCAGCATCCTCCATCTAAAGATCCTAAGTACTTTTTGAGCAATTGGCAATGCCTCACACCCCTGTGAGGTAGGTCAGTATTATTGCCCCCATTTAGCAGATGAGGGAACTGAGGCAGTGAGAGAAAATGACTTGCCCAAGGTCATTATAGATGTCATTTCTTACAGTCAATTGGTTAATATTGGTTAATACATTGACATACTACAATTTGTTTAGCCATTGCCCAGTCAATGATCATTTCCTCTATTTCCAGCTCTTTGTTATTAAAGGATTATTAGACAGTATTAAAGGAATCATATTTGGCTCTTAGCAGCACTTTTTAGGGAAGACTTGAGAACGCCAACATATCCCAGAGACTTTTATGATCCTTTCTAGATAAGATCTCTGAACTTCTACTCTTCTTGTGAATGTGCTCCCCTAAGACAATTCCTAAAAATGACATATTCAATCTCTAACATTCAGGCTGCACTTTACCAAGTGACTGAACCTAGAGTGGAGATTCTGTAAGGGTTCTACATGCCTTTTGTCAGAAAGCTTTCTGTGGTAATACCTTCTCAAAACAAGAGTAAAGTCTGCATCCAAATTCCTGAGCCCACTTATTCTAATCCAAGGGAAGGGTATATACCAATGTATTCTATACGCTCAAACTCTGATTATAACAGATGACTTTCAATGGTGAGGAAGAAGTGTATATACTACATGATTCCTGCTTTCTTTCATCCTTTATATGTGTTGTTCACCATGAACCCTTCCCCATCCAAAAATCTCAAAAATGTTTTCTTCTTTAATCTTCTACTTTACCACCTCACCCTGCATGTCTAAGTTATGCATCTATTTCAAAATGCCTTAGTATCCATACAGTGTGAAATGTTGTTTTATATTTGGTGTTTGTCAGATTGATTTTCATTTTTCCCATTAGATCTTTGTCAAATAAGATTCCTGCTTCAGTACTTCCTAAAGTATTTGGGAATGTCAAAATCATCGATATTGCTGTAATAGCTTCCTGTTTGGCTGTCCTACCTCTATTCTCTGTCCGTTCCAAGCCATTCTTTCCACAATTGCCAAAGTTGTATTCCTAAAACAAAGATATAGCCATACCACATATTTACTCTCACCTCACTTAAAAATCTTCAGCTGCAAGAATGCCTTTAGGACAAAAAAATAAACTCCTCAGTGCAGGATTTAGAAACCTTCACTATTTAGCTCCTACTTCCATTTCAAATATGATTTCATGTAATTCACATTCAAGAATGCTCCAGTATAGTCATGCTAGACCTGGAAATATTTCTTGTAGTTGATATTTCGTTTTCCCTCCCACATTTTAAATGCATGATTCCCACATATTAGTATATAATCTCTCCTGAGTATCATCTACTTTCCATTCTTCAAACCATAGTTAAGGACCTAGATTCTCTATGAGAACTTTCTGATTCTATTATTAGTACTCTCTCTTTCCTAAAATTGCTTTGTATTAATTTACTTATTTGTGTGCATGGTTTCCACTTTGTCCTCTAGGAGAATATAAAGACCTTGAGATGAGGGATAGCTGTATCTTTGTCTTTGCATCTTTAGCATCTAGCACTATTCCTTGCACATAAAAAGCATTTTAAGTAAATATGCTTGTGTTGGATTGCTGCTCAAAAATAGAAAGGAAAACAAAAGTTGATAGTAATGATTACAAGATATCCATTATTTGTAATTCAAGGTTTTTATATCACTAAAAAGAGTTTTAAAAATTAATTCTATGTATTATATTTAGTTTGATTTAATGTTGGATTCCTATTGTCCTGGAAGATATATATACACACACACACACATATATGTATGTATGTATGTATGTATGTCTGTAATTTTTTCTCATTTTACCTGAGTAGTTTAGGATATTATGGAAAATACCTAGGATTTTTGTTCTTAATGTGTACAAATAACTCTGTCTTTTACATCACATTAACCTTAGGAACTGTGATATTTAGTGAATACCATATTAAGTACCCTAACTTCTCTGCCTTTAAAGAATTCTATATATAATTTGTTCCTGAGGAAGAAGCAAAATTTCCCATCTGGCTTGAACTATGAAGAAATTAAATAGGGTTTGATAAGGACAGCATAATGGTTTCAACTTTCACAACTTCTAAGAATTGCTTAATTAGGAAGGAAGTACTTTAACATATTAAGGCATTATACTTGTCAAACTTATTTCAGAAAGTACCATTCCCAGTATTAAATATTCAGCCAGCATCTCTCTATTGCCTCCCTTTTCTCCCCATATTCATTATTCACTTATTTTAAACCTTCATTTACTTTTTAAATTGTGAGCTCCAAATCCCATCCTTTCTTCCAAACTGTCCCCCATCAACTGAGAAGGCAAGCAAAATTATATCAATTACACCTGCAAAGTCATGCAAAACACATTCCCATGTTAACCATATCACAAAAACATGAAGCAAGGAAACTATACTTTCATTTTCACTCAGAGTTTATCACTTCTCTCTCTCAAAATAAGTAGTATTTTTTGGTCTGGAATTTGGAATTACCTTGCATCATTGTACTGATCAGAGTAGGCAAGTCTTTCAGAGATGGTTATCATGACAATATCACTGGTACTCTGTACAGTTCTTCCAGTACACTTTGTATCAGTTCAAATTAGTCTTGTCATTTCTTTTTCCTGAAATCACCTACCTACTCGCTTCTTATAGCATTGTACTACTTCACCATCATATGCCACAACTTGTTCAGCTTTTCCCCAACTGATGAGCATCCCTTCAATTTCTAAGTCTTTGCCAACACAGAAAGAGCTGGTCTTAATATTTTCATATATATATATATATAGGTACTTTTCCTTTGATCTCTTTGGGGTACAGATTAGTAGTAGTTTTGCTGGGTGGAAGAGTGTGCACAGTTTTATAACTCTGGGCATGGTTCCAAATTCTTCTCTAGAATGATTTGAACAGTTTATAACTCCAGCAAGAGTTTATTACTATACCTATTTCCACATATCTGTTCTAGCAATAGTCATTTCTGATAAGTGTAAGGTGGTATTTTAAGTTGCTTTAATTTGCATTTCTCTAATCAATATCAATTTAGAGCATTTTCACTATGAACATAGATAGCTTTGATTTCTTCTTCTGGAAACTATCTATTCATATCCCTTGACTATTAATTAAGGAATGACTCCCTTTTATGATTTTGAGTCAGTTCCCTATGAATTTGAGAAATGAGGCCCTTATCAGAGAAACATGAGGCAATTAAAAATCTTTCTTAATTTTCTATGACTTTTTTTTGTAAAAGATAATTTCCCTGATTATGTCTTTTAATTAAGATCTATTTTTGCTTTTACTGAGATCACAATTGCTTCCCTTACCTTTTTTATTCCTGTTGAAGCATAACAGATTGTGCCCCAGCTCTGTATTTTAACTCTGTATTTCTTTCGTTTCAAGTATGTGTCTTCTACACAATATGTTGCTGGATTCTGGTTTCTAATCCTTTCAGTTATTCACTTCTGTTTAATGAATGAGTTAATCCCATTTACATTCACAGTTATGATTATTCCTCTATCTTAATTTCTTCTGTTTAGCCTTTCTTTTTATCCTGTCTTTTCTCAAAAGTCTGTTCTTTTTCTGACCACTGCCTCCCATAATCTGCCTTTGTTTGTATCATTTCCCCAATTCATATATCATATTGATTTCCTCTTATATTTCCCTGTTGGTCAAGATAGAGTTCTATAAACAATTGAGTGTGTGTGTATGTGTGTGTATGCAAGTGTGCACACACACACATACAAACCTTCACACATTATCTTCCTTCTTTGAACCAATTCTGATGAGAGTGAGTTTAAAACTTTACCCATCTCCCTCCATTTTCTCCTCCATTATAAAAGTTTTTCCTTGCATATTTTTACGTGAGAAAAAAAATTCTCCATTCTACCTATCCCTTCCCTCTTTTTTGTGGTATTTCTAATCCTTTCTTTTTTTGAGGGGTAGGGGCAACCATCTCAACATAACCAACTTACACTCATGCACTCTTATCTATGTAGACTCCTTCTAACTGACCTAATAATAATAAAATTCTTAGAAGTTACATGTATCATCTTCTCATATAGAAATATAAACAGTTGACATTGTTAACTTCCTTATTATTTTGCTTTCATGTTTACATTTTGATACTTCTTTTGAGTCGTGCATTTGAATGTAAAATTTTCTATTCAACTCAGGTATTTTCACTAGGAATGCTAGAAAGTCCTCTATTTCATTAAATATCCATTCTCTCCCTCCCCCCAAATAATTATACTCAGTTTTGTAGTTGCTGTTATTTTTCTGGGCAGGTTTTTCTTGGTTGTAATAATAGATCTTTTGTCTCCAGCAATATCATATTCCAAACCTTCTGCTCTTTTAATGTGGAAATTGTGAAAATGTGTTTGATTTTGACTATAGTTCCATGGTATTTGGATTCTTACTTTCTGGTTGCTTGCAATATTTTCTCCTTGACGTTTGAGCTCTGAAATTTCGCTATAATATTCCTGGAAGTTTTTATTTTGGGGTCTCTATCAAGAGGTGATTGGTGGATTCTTTTGATTTCTCTTTTGCCCTCTGGATCTAAGATATCAGACCAGTTTTCCTTTTTAATTTCTTAAAACATGATGTCTGTGCTCTTTTATTTATCATGGCTTTCGCCTAGTGCAATAATTCTTAGATGTTGTCTCCTCAACCTGTTTTCCTCTTAAATGTTGTTTCCTCAATCTATTTTTCTGATCAGCTGTTTTTCTGATAAGAGATTTCATATTTTTTTAAATTTTTTTTCATTCTTTTGTCTTTTTATATTGTTTCTTGATGTCTCATGGTCATTAGCTTTTGTTTGCCCAATTTTAATTTTTAAGGAATCATTTTATTTAGTGAGCTTTTATAACTCTTTTTTCATTTGGCCCATTATGCTTTTTAAATATAGATTTTTATAATTTTCTTTCCATTCAGTTTATCTTGCTGAATTTTTAGAGATTTGTTTCCAGGGAATTTTTGTTGTGCCTCTTTTACCATTTGGTCATTTCTGATTTTAAAGTATTATTTTTTTCAATATTCATATGACTTTTTCCCACCTATTAATTCTCTTTCCATAATTTTCTTGCAACATTTTCACTTTTTTCCCAATTTTTCTTCTATCAGTCATTTCTTTCTTTAACTCCTCCAGGAATACTTGCTGGCTTTGGTTCCAATTATCATTATTCTTTGAGGCTTTTTATTGATTTATTTATGGTAGCTGTTTTTACTTTGTTGTTTACATCTGAGTTTATATCTTTGTTTTTTCTGCCACCATTGTAGATTTTTATTCTCAAATTACTTTCGTTGTTATTTACTTATTTCTTGACTTCTGGGTATTATGTTAATTTGGTTCTGCTCAAAGAGAGGAGGCATTGTCCCAAGCATCAGGCTGCTACTTTTAGAACTAGTTCTGTGGGACTATAAGTTTTGGGTGTTTTTAATATGCTAGATGTAGAAAGAGCTATGGTCACTCCTGTCCTGACATGTACTGTATTCTTTAGTCAGGAAGGGCCTCCTTCCTTGCAGCTGCAAGAGTTAGCATTCCTTTTGGCCCTGATCCTGTGACCTTTTGGCCCTAGCCCTGTTCTGCAACTGCAAATATTAGTTCTCTCTATTTTGAAACTGAGACCATGTCCCCTACTCCCCTGTGACCAATCACAGACCTTCTTTGCATTAGAACTGTGACCCCCAAATTGTATATATGCAATAGAGTTACTAATAAGTGTGAACTACTCCTAATACAAGCAAAGGTTTCTCTTTGCTAACCAGTTGTCCTAACACATACCATTGCCTCTGGGTTTAGAGCTTCAAAAGATTCTGCATCAGCTGTTATATACATCTTTGAGACCCACTGATGCTGGTGTGGGTTTCTAATGTGCATTCTAGTATGGACTCCACCCTGGTGTCACAGAGCTATTATACCAACCTCTTAAGCAGTCTTAAGCTAGAAAAACTTGTCTTACTGACTTTTTGTTCACTCTAAAATTCCAAAATTTGGTTTGAGGAGTTATTTTTAAGTTGTTTGCAGGAGAATGATGGGAGAGTTGGGCTGGGCTGCTCCCTGTCCTCCATCATCTTGACTCTGTCCAATCTCTCTGTTTTCAAGATCTTTCTCAGGTTTCTCTATTTTTTTTTTTTTTTTGAAACCTAAAGCCTGGTGTAATGGGAAAAAAGGAAACAGTAAAAGTTAGAAGAATTAAGTTCTACCTCCAGTCCTGTTTCTAATTCCCTTCACTACCTTGAATAACTCATTTGATCAGATTCCAGATGAATTTGTAGTTCTTCCCATGCAACTAGAAAACTCTTTGCCTAGGTTCTTGCCTTCTAGTATGCCAAAAGTGTAAGGTAAGTGACATAATCTTCCAGGTTCTGTGCTAAGTGCTTTTCACAAATATTATGTCATATGGTCCTCATAACAACCCTGTGAGGTAGATGCTATTATAAACCCATTTTACAATGAAGGAAACTGAGCCAAACTTACTTGCCCAGGGTCCTTCAGCTAGAAAGTGTCTAAAGCTGATCTGAATGCAATATTTCCTGATTAGAAATCCAGAGCCCTATTCTCTGCTCTTACTCTTGAAATTGGGTAAGGTGAGAATAAAATGGTGCATAATTGAGAAACTAATTCTAGTCCTTGAAAGCAAGGAATGAAGGACAATAGTAACAGAGAACCAATGGGTCAATGTAAATAGGCCTACAATATAGGGACTTAATCACCATTATTTTTTGAGGGGGAGGATATTGACAGTTTCACTTTGTGGAGCAGACTTCCTGGGAGGAAACTCCCACCATTGATGGAAGCTGCAAGCCATTGAAACAACCTCAGAAAATAGAGGTGGGATTGGACTATCCCCAAACTCTAAAGTTCTCAATTTGTAACACACTAATCTTTCTTTTTTTTTTTTCTGTTGGCATTTTTAGGACTCTATACAATGATTAAAGACAAGTGAAGGATACTTTTCCCTCTAGCTCACTTTGAGTCTATTCCCAGGTGAAGTGAATAAGAGGGAATACCCATATTTGGTCTACATGCCTGTCATATTGATTTGGGAGCCCCTTTGTGACATGATAAATGTTACTGGGTTTGTGATATATCCAGAAAAAAAAAAACAAGCATATTTAATTTCAACACCAATTAGTAAAAAGTTCAGCCCTTTCAGTATATTTACATGATATAGTAGACAATGACCTAGAGCTCGTTCCTGACAATGCACATCTCTTGTGTGGCAAGTTATAGGAAAATAAAAGACAGTGTTGGCATTGATGATTAACATCGACAATTAATGCAATTGCACCCTGCAACTATGTCCTTACAAATTTGACTTTGGAGATCTCTATCAACTTGGGGGGGGGAGGCATCATTTGAATGAATAACTCATTCAATTCAATTCAAATCTAGCATGAAGTCACTCTGTTCTCACTACATGAGTAGGAAGTGCAATATCCTAGCAACTCACACAAAACTCAGATAAGCAATTCTTGACCTTTTCAAGAGTAGTTTTAGGTTTATCTGAGATGAAAGACCACATAAAAAAAGACCTGAAAGTAGTGTTAGTCAGGGAAAACTATAATTATAAAGAAGATTTGGAAGAGACAGTAAACTATTAGGCTTTAAATAAGATGACTGAGGAATTCATATGCCCCAGGCAGGGTAGGAACAATTAGATGACATAGTGTGTAGAATGCAGGTCCTGGAGACAGGAGGACTTGAGTTCAAATCAGGCCTCCGATTATACTAATTGTGTAACATGAGTGAGTCCCTTAACTCTACTGGCCTCAGTTCTTCAGCTGTAAAATGAGCTACAGAAGGAAATGGTAAATGACTTCAGTATGTTTGCCAAGAATACCGCAAATGGTGTCACCAAGAATTAGACTCAACTGAAATGACTTAACAAAACAACAGACATCATGGTGATAATGACCCCATATGAGGTCAGGACCCAGAGTTTAACAAGGGGTCATGAGTGGAAAAAGTTTAAGAAACTCTGTTATAGAAGACCAAAAATGTTCAATGGAGTATTAGGATTTAAATAAGAAGCTTATATCAGCACATAATGTGATATACAAATGGATATACAACTTTACTTTCCCTTTTCACCTCAGGTTTACTTTAAGATGTTTTGAATAATTATATTTAAACAAATATAGCAAAACCCCCAGCCAGTACATCCCCTACCAAAAGACCAGGAACCATAAATCAAATAGAGAAAGCTTTTAATTAAGACAGAATAGAAAAGCAAACAATCTCTCAAATATTCTCACAATGTGGGAAAGCGAACACTCTATGTCAGCTCAAACTCCTGTGACTTGTGTCTCCCAGAGTACATGTAGAGTTTCATCCTTGCAACTCCAAGATTTGCATCTGACACTCCTCTCTCCCCCTGAAGTTGTTTGACAAGGTGTTGTCATAGCTAGCTCAAACTCCATAATCTGCCATCTGCTAAAGCTGTCTTCAGCTAGTTTTTTTCTCCTGAAAATGGGATTTTACCAGTTCTTTGTAAAACAGGTCGGCCTAGATGCTCAAGGGTTATCAACATCTTTTCGGCTAAGTCTCACAAAAGGTAATCACAGGTCAAGTTTTTCTTTCTCATTTTCCTTAACCACACCTGCTTCTACCAACTCAATAAATAGGAATTTCCACATTTAGACTGAGATGAATTAATTAAGCTAGTGACTAGTACAGAACTCTATACATTACATTAAAGCTTAAATAATCCTCAAAAGGGTGCTTGTAATAATAGTGGAAGAAAACAAGACAGATCTAGACCACCTTATCTCTTCATACCTGCTACTATCACTAGGTCCCTTTCCATTCTCCTTTAACCTTTATAAATTAAAATCTTAATGAAATGTTCCTGAGAGGAATCTACTCAATCATTAAGGTACTACTTGAGTTTCCCACAGGAAAAAAAGAGGTTTACTGTCTTATAGACATAGCTTCAACATACTAGTTATCATACTGATTTTATTTATTTATTTTTAACTGGACCTGTGTTGATATCTATATCTACATTTATTTATCAATCAGTCTATCTATGTACATATGAATCATTATCTAAAAGTGTCTACAAATACAGTTCTTCAAATTATCATTCCAGTTATTAAAATATTAAGAAAGTGGTATAACTTTTTTTATCATCATAAGTGATGCTTTGTGTTGTTTTTCATGTACAAATAGCAGTTTGGGCATCATACATTTAAATTTTAGGTTTGCCTCAAAATATGTATGTCTCACAAAACTGTATATTCTTTACATTAATCATCTTCAGTGTAGAGGAAAATATACCATTCTTCTAAACTTGTCTATAGTTTTTGAAAAAGATACCCTTTGTTTCTCATGAATACCTTGTGCCATATTTAATCAGTAAGTTGAGCAAATAAAATTAAGTCATTATAGGACCTACAGTATTGACCCCTAGATCAACAAATGGTATTTCTTATGTGTGTGTGTCTATCTGTTTCTGCGTCTTTCTCCTCCCTCTGTCTCTATGTGCACATAGAGACAGAGTGTCTCTCTCTGTCTCTGACTATACGTACACATGTATGCATGTGATTACCATAGAAATGATGCAATACTCAGAATACTCCAGATTTAAAAAACATCAAAAGGCATCAAATTATTTCACAAGGTGAAATGAAATTCTTTTCTTCTCTAATACTGTATGAGTTAACATAAAATTCAATCACTGGCTGCCTTCCAGGAAACCTGAGAAGCTAAGAAAGAGCATACTGTCATGTCTGTTCCAGGATAAAAGGGTAAGTTCTCTAGTTTTCAATAGTTATAAATTTTTCTAAAAACTATGTTTGGTATCAAATGGACATACACAGTCTATGCTTCACAATGTGTTCCTGCCACCAGCCACTTCTTTTGTCATTTCACTAAAAGAATAGAAGAAAGTGCAAAGCATGGTGGGAAAGCATTCATCCATAAAATATAATCAGATAAAAGAAAAAAAACATAAGCTGTATAGAATTTTGCCTATGTTGTATTCCCTCCAAACTAAGTTCTTATAAAACTAAGTTTTGTAAGAAAAGAAATACTGACAGTTTTCTCTTGGGCATAGTGGTGGTGCTCTGGGGTTCTTGCGGGGTATATAACAGAATACCTTTAAGATTCTTCTATTTATTTACACAGAGACAGGGAGGAAAATGGAATTTCTCCTTTTCCCATCTTCCCTGCAAGGAATGGTTGATATGGTGCTATACTGAGTTGCTGTTTCCAAGTGTAGCCCTTGAAGAACAGCTGCTAAAAGTGCTAAAATTAGATGACACAGAAAAGATTAGCTTGTCCCTTGTACAGAAGAGGCATATAAATTCAGGACCTGGTTTTTTTGGTTTTTTGTTGTTAATGCTACTTCACATCATACTTCACAGATTCTCAGATTTGAAAGGTAACTCAGAAGTCACCTAGTTCTACTCATGTTTAAATAAAAATTTCTTCTACAAGTGATGATCAGTGGCCATCCAAGTTTTGCTTCAACACTTGGAGGAAAGCGGAACTTACTACCTTCCAAGGAAACCCCACATACTTGTGCAGTTCTGATTGCAATTTTTTTTTCTTTATATCACATACAAATCTGACTTTATTAATTTTTCACCCACTGCACGTAGTTCTGCCCTTAGGAGCTTAGCAGAACAAATGTCATAGTTTTTATATGTGGCAGACCTTGAGTTCTTTCAATATAGAAATGGATCTGTGTTATCACTGATTTGGGAGTTTCCTCCAGGAATGCCAATCACAACCCATCCATCCTGGTCCATCTCTTAGGATTCTTACCCATATCCTACTTTAAGTTCTGTAAGAGGCAATGGGACCATTATGGTATTGGGACTAAGTAGATATTTGCATAGCACTTTACTTGCAAATTTACTTACATGCATTATCTTATTGATGTATATTCTCCATCCTTAATATTTTATCTCTAACATGGTATTATTTATGAGTCTGCATAGGTCCTCATACTTACTTATACATACTCATATATATTTATAAGTCCTCATACTTGGCATGGTCTCCATGTTCACCTCAACTTCTAGACATATCTCATTGAAGTCTCAAGTCATGTGCCAACTCCTAAATAAGATCTTTCCTGTTCTCACCAATTTTTAGTTTTCTTTTACTTTGATGTACTCATCTTCATGCATAAATCATTCTATTAAAATATCATTCATATTATTTTACAATAGCTGTGAAGCTAGGTAGATATAGATAGGTATCTTAACTATGTATAGATGACCAATCTTGCAGTTGTTTTATCATTAAAAAAGAATGGTCAAAGGCAGAGATTAGAGAATCCTCTAGAATAGGCTGAAGTGAACAAGAGACCATGGGAACTAGATAGTAGGAAGATTTAGCTCTCCACTGGAAGTCAGTTTCCTCTCCATATCACCCTATATCCATATCCTTATATTAAATATATATATATATACATATATATATATATATGTTTTTTTGGAGTTGTGTTTTTCTTTAAAATGATGCCTTACTTTCATGAAGTATTTTAACATATTAGTAAGTAACTTTCTTAATAGTCCTATGAATTAAGGAATCTGTATTATTATCACTGCCATGTTACACACGAGGAGAGTGAGGTTTACATAATTCAAGGGACCTGTTTCAGGTCACACAATAGAAGGTATCATAACTAAGACATTAACCCTATGTTTCATACTCTAAAACTCTATCCTTCCCTCTATGCCATGCTGAAGTTCTAGTATATCACAGAAAATATTGTCAGTGACCTTGCATAATTAGATCAATGTTCACACCTTGGCTTCTGCACCTGTAAAATGAAGTTGTGGACTAGATCATCTGTAAGGGCCCTTCAGTTCTCCATTTCTGTACTTTCATGCCTGAGTGAAGATGAAAGGAAAGAGAGGGTTTATGGGTTCTGAGACATTAGGGCAATTTTCCTCACACTCCACAATATTTGCATGTTAAACAAGAGTCTGACATCCTGAGAAGTAAGCATTACTGTTTCCCAGTGGTTAGATGAGTTGTTTCAAAAATAAGTTTCCTGAAGAGTACTCAATTATAAGTACCCACATAAGAGATCTTAGTCATAGTTTTACCCTATTTGTGACCCATAACATTACAACAGTTTGTATAAACTTAAAGGGACAAGAAAGGATAAACATCCTTTGCAATTAAATGGAAATAAATGAACCATAACTGATCAGTATTATGAAGAGATTTGCCACTGGAAATTTTATTTAGCTATTAATATAGTAGGACTTGCTACAGGGCAAATTCATTAGGCATATCGGCAGCATGTGTTCAAGGACTCACTGCAGCACTGAGGCGTTACATTTTTAGAAAATATAGTTATATTGCCTCCATTATTAGGATTTTCCTATTGGGGGAAAAAAGATCTATGTTGGATTTCTTGCACAAATTCTTTGGAGTATTACAACATCACTGGAAGATTCAATCTAAAGCTGTCAGCAAAAATTTCTTTAAAATTGTGAAAGAATCCACATTAGCATATGACATCACTGAATAAAGAAATTAAAATTTATTTTTCCTTTTACTTACTACATGAAATTTTATAGTTTTCATTTTATTTGATTGGCCTGTTGGATCAATTGATACCCTGAGCACTTAGTGTTTTCCTTTTAGTGCACTGATATCATAATCATAGGACAAAATTTCCAAGACTTCCATTTTATTCTAAGGATATGGGGTATGGAGAGGAAATATAATTCCAGTGGAAAGCTAAACCTTCCAGTTCCCATCTTTTCTTGCTCACTTCCTCCTATTCCAAAGAATTTTCAAGTCTCTGCCTTTGGCCACTTTTCTTAGTCATAAGATAATGTATGTACATATGCATACATACACAGAGAGAGCTAGCCTATTACATTCAAGCTGTAGCCCAATGCTTGCCTTAACTCCACAATATAAACACTTTTCAAGGCCTCAGACAATTTCACAATTTCCTTTTATCTGATAAAGAAGAACTTATGTGAAAAAGTCAGTGCTTGTGCACTGAAAAAAATAGGTTTAGAATTTTAGAGATGCAAAGGATTTTCATTTTGAGAAAATGGAAAACTTGACCAGGTAGCAGTTATCCCATCTTCTCTCTGGACATCAATTTTGTTTTTAATATCTTAAATGAGGAAGTGGTACCTGGTACCATTTTGGCTGAAATATTTTCTAAATTAACTCTTCTTTTTTTTTCCTCTGCCTCCTTCCACTTCAATATAGGAATAAAAATTATACTCCTTAGCTTATGTGCTGGCAATTAGAGTATGAAAGTAAAATAAAATAATGAAAATTAAGTATCTATAAATAATTTGAATTGAAAACAAATATCCTGCTTTTTTAAAATGAAAGTTGATTTTGGTTTTTGTGTAGATGCTAATCACGTCACTCCCCTGCTTTTGAGTAGAATATAATGTCTTCCAGGACAAGGAATATATATGACATATTCCTAGTCCTAGGAACCTAGAAAATGCTCAAACAGTTTTATTTAAATATCTAGAATAAGAAGTTTTCTGTTTTTCTGTTAAGATTTATTATTTTAAGATTGCAGGAGAGAGCTTTGGAAACTTGGGGGGTAATTCCAGGAACTCACTCTCTTCTGAAATATGTTAACAAAAATTTAGGTATCATTGTAGAATTTGTTTTGAGGAAAAATAAGGGCTAAATTTTATAGAAGTTTTGAAAGTAAGTGGCAAGATTAATAACTTAATTTTTATAGAGCAGTGAAAGAAAGTAGCTAGTTGGAAGTAATGCCAGAATGATGAAAGGGAAAAAAAAATAAACAATTTGCACTTCATAGCAATCTCTTGTTAACCCTTCTTTGAACAGTGGTTTCAACCACAGAACTCTTTTAATTGCCCCAGTTCAGAGACCTTCTCTCTCTTGTTAAATCCTCTCATCTCAGATAAGATTTCCCAAATACAGGTGTTGAAAAAATGCTGGGAAAATGTAGGGGAACTTGAATTATGTTCTGCTCCACCTGGTGTGGGGGTGGCAGCTGCCATGTGGACCCTGAGCATCCTGTAGTCCACCTTCTTGGCAATACTGACATGTCACACCCAGGTGTCATACATTTTGCCCACCCTTCCCCAGAAGCTGTAGGTTGCCAAGCTTCAGTAGTGCCTGGCCCCAAAAACTGTAGTAGACAGGAATAGGGTATGGGTTCAGGCCTCATAGCCAATATCTGCTTAGACTTGCCACCAGGAACTGCCACCAATGGGAGGTACAGTCACTAGCCACACCAGTTCCAGGGATTCTGCAATCAGTGCCCTCTGCTGCACACCCCCTCCCAAAGCCTGGTTGATGTTTCCAGTGCAGGCACATACCTCAGAAACACTCACCCAGCTGCTGCCTGGGAAGGTCTTGATGCCCTTGGCAGTACCTAGCATGGCAGGACAAGGTGGGAAATGGGTCAGCCAGCCTTTGTCCTTTGCTCTGGTTGTAGAAGCTTATTACATATGTAATCTTAGGCAAGTTATCTTTATTTGCCCCAGTTTACTGTCCTATAAAGAGAAAAATAATAATGGTACCCACATCCCAGAGTTGTTTTGAGGAATAAAATGATATAATGGTTGTAAAGTGCTTAACAAAGTGACGAACATTTTGTAAGCACTAAATTGTTAGTATTTCTTTAATTAATTGAAATTGTTCCATACCTGTTAATTCAAAGTGGTTTTAAAATGCCAAAGGTAATAATATCAATTGATTTTTATATGAGATAATTTGGAAATGCAATTGATGATATTTAAAGTTTATTGTTTATATTATTATTGTTTTTGTTATTGTTTCTGTATTTCTAAATTATATTGTGAAATCTGAGGGACCATTGTAACAGAAATGTCATCAGACAAAACCATCTTTAAATCTGGATGCTGCTACACATGATTTGGGCTTTTAAAAGGATGTAAGAAAAATAGATATTTGAAAATTATTAAATATTTAATGAAGCACTTCTGTTATAAAGCAGATAATAGAAAAGTATAACAGCAAACTTTCAATTGAAATTCTTGGCCATTTTGAAAGTGTATAGGGTAGTTTAAAGAAGTAGCTTTAACATATTAATGGGCCAACTATCAGGTGTTTGTTGCATTTTTGAAACACCAGAATATGGGTAGATTTAATTTGTAAGTAAAGGCTAAATGAAATGTGAGCTGGTAGTGAAACATCAGGAAAGATGTGCTTAGTGAAATTTTACTACTTAAAATAAAAAATATTTTTGGGTTTATTATTTACTATTGCTTTGAGTTTTGATTACAGGGATAGTTGTCTGAAGAGTCTTGAAGTCAATTGCAGAAAATGGCATATGTTGCAACCCAGGAAACTGATAAAGGTGGATGTCTATGCCTGGGAGAAATTTTGGGGACAACCTCAGAAATGACCTGAGTAGAATTCTCCTGACTCTATTTCCCCATTATGCTATTTCCTTTCTGAAAAGGAAAATTCCCACCTGGTTAACCCTGCTTTTGATGTCCTGACATTACACAACTGGCTATCAAAAATGACTCATGCCTGGAATCAAACCCAACTAAGGGAGTTTTTTTCTTCCTGTTATGATATATTACATTGCTGTAACTATGTCCCTTTTTTCCTTTTATAGCATATTTATGTAATCAAGAAATTTCCTAAGTACAGTACTAAATCTATTAAATAATAGATTGATATTGGAACATCTCTGAGTTACTCTAATATGATGTAATTATGAATATCTTACAATTTTAACATGTATTTGTGGCCAAATTATAATATAGAGATGATATCCACCAAAAGGGGGAAGTAATTAGACAAGGTGATAAGACAAAATGTAATGTAAAAGTTTTCTAATTAAATATAATATTAAATTTTGAGAAAAGCCACAATATTAGACTGTTTTCTCTGAGAATTGAATATATATACAGATACACAATAAATGCACACATATGTATATACAATTGGTTTCCAAATTCATGTATCTCAGAAAACCAGGCTTTGAGTATGTTTTAGTAGTAAACTCTCAAAGCTAGATCAAGGATTTATAAAATAAGGATTAGGGTAGTCACACATAAATTGTGCTTATAATGGTAAAGAAAGTGAAATTATTTTCCCATTTTTTCAAGCATCTATCTAATAAGTCTAGAAGACAGAAGAACAGGCCATAAATGAGTTTCTTAAGAAAAAATCACTAGGACAAGACCAATTTACATATGAATTCTATCAAATATTTAAAGATCAACTGATTCTAATATTATATAAAATCTTTGTAACAATAGGCAAAGAAGGTTTCCTACCAAACTCCTCTTATGAAACAAATATAATACTGACACCTAAAAACAGAAAGAGTAAAAATGAAGAAAAGAATAGCCTAATTCCATTAATGAATATGGATGCAAAAATCCTAAATAGAATGCTAGCTAAAAAATGACAAAAATATATTACAAAGATTATACACTATAACCAAATGGGATTTATACAAAGAATTAGGGATGGTTTAAAACTATTATGTTGATAGCTTGATTGCATCAAAAATAATCATAAATTATTTTAGTAGCAATAGATGCAGAAAAAAGCTTTTGATACAGTACAACACTCATATCTATTAAAAACATTTGAAAATTTAAGTATAAATAGATTTTTTCCTTAATTTGATAAAACATGTTTAATGAGGTTCCCAAAATTATTTGGCCTACTTCTCCCTTTAAAATAATGCTCAATGCCCTTCTAGAAAACTACTTTCTTTAAGCCTTTAACATTAACATTAAAATATTTTGAAATTTGCATAATTTCAAATGCAGACATGCATATATATATACAATTTTAAATGGTGAATTTGAAATTTAATAATATGTGATAAATCTATGATGTTTATTCGTGCACTGAAATTTTGATGATGCTAAATTGTATCAAAAGTGTATAGTATCATATTGTAAACAATTCATCATATATTCTTGTAAATGCTTGTGGGACTTCTCAATCATTAGCTATATACTTGTGCCAATGCTTGCTTATTGGGATCTGTCAGCAAACTTGACCACTGATAAGTTATAACTTGCATTTTATGTGTTTATTTTGAAAATAATGTAATCACTGTGACTTTAATTCTTTTACAAAACAATTGAAAAAGTACAAAAGTTTTTTTTTTTCAAAATTTTCTTTATGAGGGCACAGCCAAGATGGTAGCATATAAATATGTACATACTCTAACTCTTCCCCCACGGACTATAAAATACCTGTAAAGGATGACTCTCAACAAATTCTAGAGAAGCAGAAGCCACTGAACGATGGAGTGGAGATTTCCAGCCCAGGGTGACCTGCAAGGCTGATGGGAAATCTATCACATAAGATGCAGAGCAGAGAATAGCCCAGCCTTGGCCATGAGGCACTAGGAGGAATAAGACTGAAACAAGTGTCAGGGGAAGAATCCCTGGCAGCAGTAGCAGAGGCTCCCAGACCCCTCAAGCCACAAATGCCAGAGGAAGCTTCAAAGGTCAGTGAGAGGACTTTTTCACATCTGTGAAAAAAGGGAGCAGGGTCCTCCCCTAACCTTGGCCCCAGGTGATGGTAGTGACAGCAGCATGTGGTAATGGCATTGGTGGTGGTGGCTGAGGCAGGCAGCAGCCAACTTACATTGTTGGAGCCCTCAATGTAAAGCCCTGGGGAAATTAAGCAGCTGATCTGATTCTTAGCCATGAGCCAGGATGGGGAATAAACACCTCTACCTTGTTTGTGCCACCTTGGAGGAACTAAGATCTTACAGGTCCCCAGAATATACTCTACTCTTGAGAAAAGACTTGAAAAGTCAAATAACTGGTTGGGAAAATTTCCCCCAAATGGAAAAAAAAAAAATAAGACTATAGAAGGTTACTTTCATAGTGAGCAGATATTCACTCTCGTCCTTACAGATGAGGAAAAACAAAGTTTACCATCATGGGAAGAGATAAAAATCAAGGCTTCTGAATCCAAAACACCCAAAATAAATATGCAATTGTCCCAGGCTATGGAAGATCTCAAAAAGGATTTTGAAAATCAAGGAAGAGAGGTGGAGGAAAAATTGGGAAGAGAAATGAGAATGATGCAAGAAAATCATGTTAAAATCAAGTTAACAGCTTGCTAAAGGAGACCCCCAAAAAAGCTGAAGAAAATAACATCTTTAAAAATAGGCTAACTTAATTGGCAAAAGAGGTCCAAAAAGCCAATGAGGAGAACAATGCTTTAAAAAGCAGAATTTACCAAGTGGAAAAGGAGGTTCAAAAGTACACTGAAGAACACAGTTCTATAAAAATTAGAAAGGAACAGATGGAAACTAACGACTTTATGAGAAACCAAAAAACTACAAAACCAAAAGAATGAAAAAAATGGAAGATATTATGAAGTATCTCATTGGAAAAACATCTGACCTGGAAATTAGATACATGAGAGACAATTTAAAAATTATGAGACTACCTGAAAGTCATGACCAAAAAAAGAGCCTAGACATCCTCTTTCATGAAATTATCAAGGAAAACTGCCTTGATATTCTAGAACCAGAGGGCAAAATAAATATTGAAAGAATCTACTTACCACTTCCTGAAAGTGATCCAAAAAGAGAAACTCCTAGGAATATTGTAGTCAAATTCCAGAGCTCCCACATTGTGTGTGTGTGTGTGTGTGTGTGTGTGTGTGTGTATTTACAGAGAAAGAGACAGAGATAGACAGACAGAGAGTCAGAGAAGCAGAGAGCACAGGGTGAATTGAATAAGAAGTAATCATATCTAAAAAAAATAAAATTAATGAGTGAGAGAGGGATATATTGGGAAGAATAAGGGAGAAATGGAATGGGACAAATTATCTCTCATAGAAGAGGCAAGAAAAAGCTTTTCCAATGGAGGGGAAAACAGGAGATGTGAGAGGGAAAAAGTGAAACTTCCTCTCATTGCATTTAGCTCAAGGAAGGAATAACATGCACACTCAATTTAGTATGAAAACCTATGTTACACTACAGAAAGGTAAGGAAAAGGGGATAAGCAGGGTGGGGGAGGATCATGGAAGGGAGGGTAAATGGGAGGAGGGAGCAATTAAAAGTAAGCACTCTTGGGGAGGGACAAGGTCAAAAGGGTGAATAGAAGAAATGGGGGGCAGGATAGGATGGAGGGAAATATGATTAGTCTTACACAACGTGACTATTATGGAAATTATTTGCATAACTCTACATATATAGTCTATAAGGAATTTCTTGCCTTCTCAGTGGGGATGGGTGGGGAGGGAGGAAGGAAGAGAAATTGGTACTCAAAGTTTTAGGAACAAATGTTGGGAATTGTTTTTGCATACAACTGGGAAATGAGAAATGCAGGTAATGGGGTATAGAAACTTATCTTGCCCTATAGGGCAAGAGAGAAGATGGAGATAAGGGAAGGGTAGGGTGTTAGAAGGGAGGGCACATTGGTGGAAGGGGCATTCAGAATGCAAGGCATTTTGGGGTGGGAGGAGGGAAGAGATGGGAGAAAATTTGGAACTCAAAATTTTGTGCAAATGAATGTTGATAACTTAAAATAAATTCTAAAAAATTTTCTTTATGTTTCCACTTCCCCTTTGTCTTTTTCAACCCTACCCCCAGTTGTTCCAGTGGTTACTAATACCCCCTTGTATCTTTTCAGTGTCCCCCAAGGGGTGGTATTGCCCACTTTGGGAACCTATAATTCTAAAATCATCAGCAAGAATGTAGTGAGGATAAGTGAGATGCCTTTTTAGTAAGATCAGGTTTGAAACAAGGAAGATCACTGTCAATAATATTATTCAATGCTATATTGGAAATACTAGAAATAGGAATAAGAGAAGAAAAAGAAACAGAAGGAATAGGGAAGGAGGTAATAAAACTATATTTTCCAGGCAATATATCACAAACAAAACCATGCAAGAAGTAGTAAGAGATACTCCATTTAAAATTACCCTAGACTGTATAAAATTCCTGGAAGTACATTTAACTATATAACTATAAAAATTTTAAATAATTGCAGAAAATATCCATGAGTATTCAGGGACAATATAATAAAAATTAAGAACAATATGTCAAGAGGATGAAAGGAAGTAAAGGAAGGAGTTTTAGCAATATCTACATTATAAGGCAGTAATTATCAAAACTATCTAATGCTGGCTAAGAAATAGAAAAGTAGCTCATAATAAATGTTTCTTATATCTTTAGGTAAGGACAGAAATAGCAAATGACATATAAACTGAAATTCTCTGAAATTTCAAGATAGGAGAACCAAATTTAATTGATTTTACTAAACTGTATTGAGCCTTGTTCAACCCTCTTTAGAACTGTCCTGAGAATAAAGCCTATTGTCCAAGAAAAAGATATCAAGGGACCAGATAACTACATGAGACATCTGTGACTCAAAATGATGCTGGTTAAATGAATATGAAGAATGGGTTACTTGGATCCAATGAGACTTAATATTAATTAATATTGGTGATAACTATTGTATTGCTTTGGTCTTTTGTTTCAAGATACTTATGTTTGTTTTCTTGGTTACCTTAGTAACATGTAAATCTCTCTTCTCAGAACTAGTCCATCATGACACCTCTAACGAAATTTGATCTATACCTGACTTTATGTAAATACGCAACTATGGAAATGGTAAAAAAAACAAAACAAAACAAAACAAAAAATCAAACAAGACTTTATTTCACTGTTTGAACCTAGCCCTGTGTGACTGAGAAACTGCATCATCTCTATGTGTTCTTTAGCGACTCTTAATTAAGGAACTATATTGTACTGACCAGAAGGTAAGATTCAAAGTGTGATTTAAGAAATTTTCTCTAAGGCCCCTAACAGGTCCATCTACTCCCACAGCTGCCATCTTGTGGGTGTGTACTCCTGGATCATCTGAAGAAAGCATTTGCCCCTGAGTGGACAGCATAACCCTCTGGGGATCTCAGGGTTCATCTAATATGGACCCAGAAGCAGCTAACATATAGGTGAGACAGTTGTTTCCAGATTCAGGATGAAGGCTGAGTATACTATCCAAGTTTGTTTGGTTTTTTTTTTCCGTCTTTCCTTTTATTATGCGCACAATGACCAAGGCCCTGATTCAAGCATGTGTTACCATTTTCTCCCTGTACATTCTTGGAGCCCCTCTCTTTTCTGCTTGCATGAAAACAATGACAGCAATGCACCCTGGACACACTGCCCCCTTGGTCCCCTCAAAGAACTAAGCCTTTGACAACACCTCGTCTTGGCCTAACTGGACACTCATGGCATCTTGGCTTGTAAACGTCTCTCCTTTATTTGCCATAAGGGTATTGGTTCCTTCAGACCTGCTCCCTTTGATGGAAAGGGAAAATGTCAAGATATTAGGAGACACTCTGTTTTGCAGAAATAAGGCCCAGCAAGCAAGTTGTTCCTTGAGGTTAGCATAACAGCAACCCTTTGCATTCATTCTCTGGATGATTTTTGCACCAGCAAAATTCCAGAATTGTTTCAAATCAACATCATATTGTCTCTGAACTTGGACAAGTACCTATAGCAGTCATGTTCTGGGAATGAAGTCCTGTTATGAAACAACCTTATCACAATGTCGCTCTTATTCCTCATTCTCAGGGCTATAGATCACTGTACAGACATCGGTACAAGTAGGGAGATCTTCCCACACTGCCTCTAGCACCTGTACCACCAGAGGTAGGGCTCCAGCACATGTATCTTTTCTTGCAAGCTGTTCTCACTTTGAAATCAAATTTCTGTTTGATTCCTGGGTCTCTTATCTCTAATCTTCTTTGTTCAGCTCTGGCCGCCCACAGGTTAGACGCTAGTTGTGGTCCAGTTGACAGTTCAGAATGCTGAACATCATAGACTCCTCTTTGTTGTAAGAACATGAAGCAAAGCCTTTAGGGCAGATTTGACTTTATTTGGGACATATATAAAAAAAACAGAATACAAAGCAGAGAAGCACAACTTACATAAAAGTGGAACTTAGTCTCTGAGGAAGGAAAAACCTATGAATCTTGACAGCTACCTCTTTGGAAATACTATTGGGAGAAAAGGACATACAAAAGCTTTCTAAATAGAGGAGAAAGTATTACTTAGAAAATATCAGCTTCTTGGAGAATTCTATGGCCCAGGTTCTTAGATAAAAAAGAGGGAATTTTCTTGAAAATGTCAAGTTCCTTGAGACTTAGGAGAGTAGGTAAGACATATAGCAGGCCCTGAGTAACACAAACACCTTTTAAAAAATAAAAGTGTAATGAATCTAGGCAGAAGTGTAGGAATCATAAAAAACTGAGCCATGATAAAGAGAGATAAGAAACAGGGCATTTTCATCTCTCCATACTACAATGGTATAGCTCCAGTAGGAAGAGTTTGCTTCTTTAATCAGTTTTGGGTTGATTTTGCTATTGGGGAAGTCCAAAAACTTTAAGGCCACACTGTGAGTGTAA
Organism: Notamacropus eugenii; assembly: GCF_028372415.1. Lineage (NCBI taxonomy): Eukaryota > Metazoa > Chordata > Mammalia > Diprotodontia > Macropodidae > Notamacropus > Notamacropus eugenii. The sequence goes on from NC_092877.1 coordinate 270,332,454, forward strand.
TAACCTATATATGTCTCTTGGATATAGACGGGATTCACTGTTGTGTGATGATAATGACTCGTCAGCAACTCCAGTTTCAATGTTTCCTGAGTTAATTCTAAACCACAGAGTAGCACTATGGGTAGAGAGGACTAGATAAGTTTATGTGGGAAAAATTTTATTCAATGAAAAAGAAGGATAATTATTGATTGCTTACAAAGTTCAGTTCTGAATTCCGGTCAATTAATCAGGCAATGAACAATTATTTAGTACTTACTGTGGGCTAAGTACTGTGCTAAGCACTGAAGATTCAAAGAAAAAAGACAATCCCTGCCCTCAAGGAGCATATACTTTAACATTTTGGAATTAGCTTTTATCAGAGTCAGAGAGATGGTTAAATTTTCAGTGAGTACTTACAACTTGGCAATCAGTAAATGCTACAAATAAGGGCTTGATTTATTATTTTGATGATTATCTTGACTGAAGAAAATGACAAAGAAAATGCTAATAATGAAGATTAAATTTTAAAATGTGTCCAGGTTTTACCAAGACATTTTTGAGAAAATATGTCAGCAACTAAATATTCATAAGATAGGCAAAGAGGAGATGGAAGGCAATCTCAGAGGGAAAAGCAAAATCAGTGAGGTCAGGAAAAGCTTCCTAAAGAACTTTAGTGGAGTTTTCAAGGAAATCAGGGAATCCAAGAGGTAGAGGTGAGGCGAGAGAAAACTTCTAGTGTGGGGAAAAGCCAGGCAAACAGCCAGAGCTAGAAGATGGAGGGTGTTCTGTGATGATCAAGAAACAGACCACAGTAGCTTGATAGCAGAGGTAAGAGATAATTGTGTGTTTTCAAGTGGTTCACACTGTGACAAATTCTACTGCTGCTAGTCTTATCTGAGAAGGATACTCTTAGATCTGATATCCCTGATGCTCAGGTAGATCCATCAGTCTTAAACTCATTCCTCAGTGTTGAGCCAGCAGTGTTTTCTGCTTTCAACCAACATCTGGGAATATTCATTGTCTCACTGATCTATTTATATAATTAAGGAATTTCCCAACCCCATGCCATATTTTGCAAGTAGAGATTGCACATTTTCCATCTACAGTCTTTTTCTTTCCACGTCTCTGTCTTTTAGTCACTCATTAAATTCACTTTCTACTGAAGTCTCACTAAGGTACTTCCTTTACAAAATTGATTTGTGCTAATAGTTCTAGGTAATAACTCACTTAAAATATCCAGGAGTGTGCTGGTAAAGGTTAAACAACCAGCCAACCTTCAATCCCCAAAAGAGAAATATACACAAATGAGATTTTAAATTTAATCTACATTATTACCATTTTCTCCATCACTTTCTTAAGTCTGAACAATCAGCAAAACAATAAATAAAGCCTTAATTTGCCATGATTTATACTGTTTGTTGAACTCACACTGAAAATTTAACCACTGACTACTGGGAGCCAGTAGAAACTGGCTTCATCATACCCCTGAATATTACATTATACAATATATAAAAAAAACAAAACAAAACATAGGGTACTAAAAGAAAAGTATCTAATATATTTGTGTTAACTAGTAAATGCTATCACTGACATAAATCATTATATGAATTGAGAAAATATGTTAATGTGAAAATAATTGTACCACAAGGTTAGCATTTTCAATTCTTTTATATCTATATGTATTCTATCAAACAAAGAATGTGAATTCCTTAGAAGAGAAGTGGAATTTTATTATCCCCATAACTACGTATAAATGCATTGTCAAAACAATTGAAAAAGGTAATTTATAATGATTAATAAAAATAGTTTTTACCATAGATAATCAGTGATGATGACTACATGCAATAATAAAAATCAAATTCACTAAATGGCTGATAGGATTGTAACTGTGGATTCATCAGTTAAAGTTTAGGTGCATAAATTGTCCTGAAAATAATTCATGCATCAGTCAACAAATTATTATTACCATAATAAGTGGATCCAAATCTCATTATTGGAACTCTGCAAAGATTTTTAAATGCTACCAAATATAACCAGATAGCAATCCATAGTCAGGTTTGAGCTAAAATAAAATGTATCAGAGTTAGGATTTTTCAAAGTCAATAAATGAGAAATATCAGTTTTAGCAGTATTTTCCCCTATGTTATATTGCGCAGAACAAAAAGTATGGAATTAGAGACTTTTTTTATAGTATAATTCACTCATACTGGATTTCTATGCATTGGTAGCCCTTTTGGGAAGATTTTACAGACCTTTTGAAACTAAGTAGTAATGCAATCAATATTTTTATTTGAAACATAATCACTAAATTGGGACTATATTACTCACTAGATATAAAACTCACTAGATTTCTTTTAGGGGGAGTACACATTGTCATTTATGTTATGTTATGTGAATCTGAAACTTCATTTCCACTTGTTATTTAAGCTTTAAGAGACAGTGTTGCAAAATTGGATAGTAAATTCTTCAGAGCCACAAAGATCTTAACTCAAATCTTGTTTTTGATATATTGTGCACTTAACTTCTCAGTGTCCCCTAGGATGCTGTTAATCTATTAGGTGAAATTAGTATTTTATTCCCTTCTGATTTAAATTAGATAGGTCTTCAAAATTTGGGGGAAAAAAAAAAAAACAATTGTAGGTGAATTCCTCAATATCACCAAATACAGGAAAAGTCCTATTCCTGTATTTGTTAGTTATCTTTGTTTTGGGTTCTTGGACAATAACTAGGGGGAAACAAGTTATGTGTGACTTCTGCTTCCATATATATGTATGCTTGGGGATGTGAGCATTTTAATTAATTGATGTAGAGAGAAAGAGACAAGAGCAACAAGTCCAACAACCTATAACTAGTTTTGGTTCAATTTCTGTAGAAAAAGGGATTTTGTTTTAATTATCTAGATTGGATGGACACTGAGAAAGTTTCCCTGCAGAGATGGTCATGAGTTCATACAGAGAACATAACGGCCAAATTTCAACTCCTCTAAACCTATCTCTAAATTCTAAAACAAAGAGATAGGTTAAGATACACATTCCCTTAAAAAAATTAAATACTTCATACTCTAGGGTGCCTTGCAACCACGGGATGGAAAAAAATAATTAAAAATTTTTGTTTTCAATATTTGCTAGGTGGAAAAAAAATTATGCTAAGTGTAGGGAGACAAACAGCAAAAAAGAAGACAACCTTGTTCTCAATAGCTCACATTTTATTGGAGGGAAACAACATATATAGGAAATCTCAGCCTAAGTCATTGTTTTGCCAAGGTAATATTCATAGCACTTGTGGTAACTATGAATATGCCAGCTTATAGGAAACAAATCTAGCAAGCAAGTTTAACAGATGAAAAGACAAACAAACAAACAAACAAACGAAACAAGGAAACAATAACCAGAAGCAGGGTAGATATAGGGTCAGTTGTGATTCTGGAGTCCGTAAACCCACCGGCACAATCTCATTAATGGTAGAGGATATGAGTTAAGGGTACAATTTGGTAATCATTCTCTCCTGAATAAACAACAGTTACAATATTATCTTTCCCATGTACTATAATTCCTGAAGCCTTTGGAATGTCATCTGGCTTCCATTTTACCCATATTTTAGCTCCCGATTTCAGTCTATCAGTAGAACCCAATCTTTCAGTTACTCTGTTAGTTATTTCAGAAGGGTAAGTTTTCACAAGTGGTCTTGTTTCACAAGGAATAATAATGACTTGAACCATTCTATCATTTTTACAAAACTGTATGAGTCCATCACCTAAATTTTGGAATGTTCCAATAATTTCTCCTTGATGATCAGAATCTATCACTCCAGCCAGTACATGTATTCCTCGAGCTGCTAATCCTAATCTGAGCTGGGGTTTGCCCAGCTTCCTATTGTCACTGAAGGTGAAACAAACTTGGATACAAGGGTTCAGCAGGATCTGTAGGGGCAGTTCTTACTTCTCTATTTTGTCTAGTATCAAGTCCTTTGTCTCAGTACATTCTGTATAGTTCATTAGTTGGAATACCATCAATGTTTCTAAAATCTACCCCTGATCTCAATAGAGCAGTAAAATTCTCTCCTTGTCATTTTTTTCCCCTCATTTTGAATCTGCTGGCTATTTACTGCCGCCCCCCTCATGCGCACGTGAGCAGTGTTATCTTTTCCCCAGTCTCCTAGGTCACCTAACTATGGAATCTTGCCCAGCACCTACAAAAGAGGGTGCCCTATTTCCCCAATTAATAGGGTCAAAATCAAGTACTTGTAAGTAGGAGGAGCTGTCTTCACTATTAATTTCCTATGGTAAATTGTAAATGGAATATCATAGTATGCATCTGCATTTCCTGTCATTATGGCAGTCTTTATTACCTCCTCCTTTAACTTTCTTATACAGTCCCTAAGGAATACCAGAGCCTGTCTCCACTAGGACACATGGAGTCAGTAGGATACTGCTTACTGCAGCCTTCTGCAGCCAAAGCTAACACATTACTTGTATTGTTACCTCCTTGCATATTGTAATCTCTAAAAGTTTGCTATACAAAAGGATTCTGAGTAATACTTATAAATTTCAGGCAGTCAACGGGGTCTATGGCTATTCCTCCAATACCGTCATCACTGATTCTCACCATCTGAGATATTAATAAATTTCTCATTCTTTGGATGAATTTTCTCAAAATTTCTGTGACATCCTGCTGAGTAAAATCCTCACTTATTCCCTTAAACACTGACTTACCTCCTTGGTTGTCCTATTTTTGCCTCACTATTGGGCATGCTTCTGACTGAAACCTCTTCCTCTAAAATTATTTCACTTCCTTTGTCACTGTGGCAACTAGGCTGGATCTGTACAAAGGTCCCATGTGCATTTCTTTGATTAGCCTTCAGCTTCTTCTTAGCCTTTGCTTCTGCCTGACACCCTCCTAGATTGCTCTTGTACTCTTTTTCCATCTGAATTTTTTTCTTAAGCAGCTCATTTCTGTTTCTACATATAATACGGTAAGCTATTAGTAAAATCCAGCCTCTCCTACTTACCCCTGCCAACTCCATCCCTGGTCTTATTGGTATTCTTTGCAAACATCTTTCCAAGTCTCCAGGTTCTGCTTTCTGTAGCCTCTCTTCCCAGTTTTCACAGGGTCCAGTGTTTTTAGACCATTCTTTTGCTAGTGAGGAAAAGGATAAATTCTCCCATCCTGGGATTTTATTGTCTTCCTCTAAACTATTTCTGCTTTCAAACAGAGATATTTTACTTTGCGATCTCATTTGTGAAGCCAAATGTATCGCCAAGGCAATATTCACAGCACTGGTGGTAGCTATCAATATGCCAGCGTAGTTCTCAGTCACAAAATATAAAAGACTCTCCATATAGAAGGCAGAAGAAAAATATTTATTTAAGCACCAGAAAGTCAAATCCCAGAACCAGAAAGCAAAATCCATAATAGTGACCAAAAAGTTAAGAAACATGATCACAGCAGAGGGCAAAGCCATTCTCAAACCTCCCCTCCCCCTAGCCAGGGCCTTCTCACTATCAACTGTTACAATGTGTCAGTCTTAAACCTCCCCTCCCCCAGCCAGGGCGTTCTCACTATCAAATGTTACAATGTGTCAGTCTTAAACCTCCCCTCCCCCAGCCAAGGCCTTCTCACTATCAACTGTTACAATGTATTAGTTGTCCTGTGATCTTTCTCCTCTGACCTGACCTCACTCACTTCCTCTAGGTTCTGCTCCACCCTTCCTGTTCTGCTTCTTCAGCAAACTCCTCCCACCACATGTGACCCAGGCTTCCAGGCGATCCAAGCAGATCATATGGGCCTATTAATTAATACGAAAGATATTTCCATTTTACATTACTATTACAATCATATAGAAAGACCCAGTGGTACTTAAGTTGTAGTAGCAAGGTATATAGTATCTTCTTTAGTATAATTTTCTTTATTAAAATCCTATCTATTTCTAATGTTGAACTAAATGAGCCAGAAGATTTTAGTTTAGAGTGGGCCCTAGCAAACTAGAAAGCACATCCCTACTGGACCCTGTTGTTCATCACCCCACAAAGGCATGCAGAAGACTGTGGCAGGGTTTTAAGTTAGGGATCTTTGATGTGTTGCAACGTGGTTTTAAATTGTTTGCTTTGCCTTTCTAATAATTTTATACATTTTGAGCAACTGTGATTGATGTTCCAGTGATGTCCAACTTAAATTAGCTGAGATTAGCAGTAATGCAATGCAGATATTTAGAATGCCACTTGTCCCTTCACTGCTATCAATATATAAGACTTCATTACTTACCTGGCACAGAATATGCCATTCAAATAGGTTCTGGGTCCAAATCCCAGTGAGGTCTTATCTCATCTCCTTTTTACAAAATTTAAAATTGTTAGAATGCTAGCCACACAGTTGGCACTTAATAATTATTGATTAATTGATTAATTAATAGATCTGGAGCCAGAAGACCTAAGTTCAAATGCCATTTCTGCTGCTTCCTAAGTATATGACTTTCAAAAAGATGTGTAATGTCCAACGGTCTTAGTTTCCTCAGCTTTCAAATTAGATGATTTTAAAAAAATACTTTTCATACCTTTTTTTAATAACTTTTATTTTATCTAAAATTGGAGCACATTAAGCAACTGATTAAATTTCAGTTGCGTAGTCATTTAATGAATTTGATGCATTTAATAAATATTCACTATGGAAAAAATATAGTATTAAATATTAGTGATGATATTCAGTTAGGTAAGAAATAAGTATTATATACCCAAATCCATGTCCCTCAAAAGATTAGTGCAAAGCAAAGATTCACATTTTAAAATTCTTTTAGAAATAATGAATATCCTGTCACAGCAAAATTCAAGCTCTTAAGTATAATACCAATGCTATCAGAATGGTTGGCATGTAGTTATTAATTAACTCATTTATAAATAAAACATTGACAAATATCATTTATCAATATATTATTTATTAATGAATATTAACTGACTAATTATTTCACTAATTATAATATGAAAACATATTAATTGACTAATGATTGAACTATCCAGACAAATTATATGTCATCAAAAAGACCTGAAGTTTTCAAAAGAATTTTGAACTATCAGCAATTGTATGACTGTTCCAAATCACTTATGACAAGGGAAATTCAAATTAAAACAACTTTGAAGTTTCACTCCATTTATTCTCAAAGTAGGATGAAAGACAAAACAATGTTGTAGAAACTGTGGTATAAGAAATACTCAATATGATTTTCATAGAATTATGGATTTGTCTAATTGTTCAAGAAATTAGAAAGAAAAGTTCCTAATATGTGCTTACAAATATATTAGTATCATCACTTTTTGTGGTAGCCAAATCTAGAGGAAAAAAGTACTTGGCTATCAATGGCAATGGCTTAACGAACAATGGGATATAAATGGAATGGAAATATTATCACATTATTAAGAAACAAGGAATATGAAGAATTCAGAGAAAGATGGAAAGACATTTGAATAGATCCAGGATGAAGTAAAATCAGGAGAACAATACATATCCAAAGACTACACTAATTTAAAAAAAAAGAAGACTATATAAAGGTCAATATCTGAACAATAAGAATGATTGTCCTGGATGTGGACAACAGATGGCTATACTTTCCTCCTTTAGTAAAAAATTCGTGGGTGAACCGGTATGCCATATATAAGCAAATTGTTGAATACAGTTTCAAATATGTTCACTATGTCAAGTGTTTCACCTTCTATAACTATTTTAGTTTATTGCAAGGGAGTTCTCATTCTGAAGTATGGGGAGTATTTTTTAAAATAACTTTGATGTAAAAAAAAGCATCAATAAAAGTTTTAAAAGAAGATAATGAGCAGTATTGCAGAATTTACATAAGTGTATATATTCATCTTCATACTTTTCTGGTTTCATTCATTTTAACTTATTTTCCTCTTACTGATATCTTTTATTTTTATATCACATTTTTTTCTAATATATCCACCCAATCTTTACTATTCAAGCACCCATTCTTTGGATGGAAGATTTTCAAAGAATGAAAAAAAATCAGTCCAGCAAAACTAATGAACATGTTATATCTGACAGTCCATGTCATAGTCCAGATCCAAAGCCCATCAACTTTGTCATTAAAGAAAAGAAATGAATTTTCTTCAAACTTTTATCAGTTCAAATTAAAGATTATAATTATGCATACCACATGTAATATGATATATAACAAATAAATGCATATATACATAGTAAGATAAATTTTACATAATTTTAAAATTATAATTAATTTGGTTGTTTTCATTGTTGTATTTATGGTGAATATTGTGAGACAGCTATGAAGTACATTCAATGGAGAAGTGGATTTGAGAATCAGGGAAATTGAGTTAATTTCCTGTTTCAGTCTCTTAAATAACTTTATCACCCTGGACAAATAATTTCTTTTTTTTTTTTTTTCAGTTTTAGTTTCCTAATAGTAATATCTATAGATCAAGGTTGTTGTGAGGATACAGTGAGATAACATATACACAGCATTTTGAGAACCTGAAAGTGTTATATATATATATATATATATATATATATATATATATATATATGTATATATATATATATATATATATATATATAATTATTTTTATTGTTATTACAATTTTCCTGGTTCCTTACTTATCTTTGCACCAGTTCTTACTAATCTTCCCATACTTCCTTGAAATTATCATATTTGTTGTTTCTTTTGCACAGTAACATTTCATTACATGAATGCTTCCATATGCAATTTGCTTAACCATTCTCCTTTCAGCTTCCTCATTTTGTAGTGAAGCATTGTCTCTTCAAGCACCCAAACATAAGATAAGCAAAACCTATTCTTTTTTCAAATAGATTTCTGCTTTGACCTATTATTTCTGTTGATACATATATATTTCTTTACAGATGTAAAGGATAATATCTTCATTATATGCTAAGCTGACTTTTGAGGGCTGAGCCAAGAACATAACCAGGATGTATTACATTTCTGCACATATAGTTATGCATTCTTAATTTTTCTACTACTAAAATAAAGAAAAATCTATATAACAGTATCTCTTTGTAAGTCAGAAAAAGGCCATTGATAAAAGAAAGAGATAATCAATTATCAGATGAATTTGATCAATATTGAGCACTGAGATTTACCAGATAACAACCAACCCATCATATGCATATGACAAAGCTATGGAAGAGGTAACTATTAAAAGATGAAATACAATTTAATAATTAAATTTAATAATAATAAGTATATAGTCTTTAAATGGGGTTCAAAATTGACTCCACAAGTGTAGAACAGTATAGATATGACTAAACAACAACTCAGGTAAAAAGAGACTTGAATTTCTGGAGAACTGAAAGCTCCATATGAGCTAAAATCACAAAATGACAGTTAGGTATTGAATACTGGGTTTCATATTAGGTACCACATTTTAGAGTGGACATTGATCAGCCTGCAAGCAGCCAGAGGAAGAAGACATGAAAAGACATGATATAATGCTGCATTAGGTCAACTGAAAGATTTTACAAATGTGTATAAGAGAAAGCGTAGTGAGAAGGCATATATGCTAAGCACAAGGGATATAAAGAAATTTTAAAAAATTGATTCCTGTTCTCAAGAACTCACATTCTGTTGAGAGAGCCAACATAAAAACAATTATGTATATAATGTTTTCAAAACATACTCCCCATACCTCAAAATAAGAGCTCCCTTGCAATAAACCAAAACAGCTACAGTAGGTAAAATAATCTAATATATGGAGAACATTTGAAAATTTATTCAACAATCTGTACCCATTTGGTATAATAGTACACTCACCAACTCTTAAAATGAAGGGAGTAAGGTATAGTCATCTGTACTTCTTGTCCAAGATGGTCATTATTTTTGTTCAGAGACAGTAGATTAGATATAGATTATAGATTGGATTTGTGGAGTGAGAGTTAATAAGGAGTCAAGGAAGACAGAGGGGTTGTGAGAATGGGAGGATGGTAGTTTCAGGGACAATAATTGGAAAGTTTGGAAGAACATAGTGCTTGCAGAGAAAGAAAATGAATTCTGTTTTGGTCATATTAATCTGAGATGCCTATAGGACATTCAGTTTGAGCACTCCAGAAGGTAGTTGGTGATATGAAACTGGGGAACAGAAGAAATATTAGGGCTAGACATAGAGCTATGGGAGTCAGAATAGATATGATAGTTAAACATATAGAAGATGACTAGATCACTAAGATGACTAGATCACTAAGATCACTAGTTCACTAGATCACTAGATCACAGACCTCTGATATGAGGCTTCATTCTCTTTCCTTAAGAGATTAGTCAAGGAAATACTTGTGCCAACCTCTCCTAGGATGCATGGTGAAGTTACCTTCCCTCAAGAGAAGAAAGGAAGGAAGAAAAGTATTGTACTGTTTTCATGTACCCAAGTTATAGCTATCAAAAGGCTGGATAAGAATGATCCTTTTAGAGACACCCATAATCCTGATCTTGATACCAATGAGATAGATTGGAACTCCTTAGAGAATGACATTGCCTGCTTCTCAGTACCTCCTGGTGACAACAGAAGAAAGGTCACCAAGACAGAGACTGCCATCCCCTCTGAAGGTCAGGAGAAAAATGTATCCTTAACCTGTGTTTAGCTCCACATTATGTCAAAGACCTAATGCTTTTGCCTGAGGAAAAGCCATTCCAGTGGCTATATAAGCCTATCTTGGAGATATTGTAGATTTGGTTCCAGACCACCTCAATAAAATTAATATTGCAATACAGTGAATCACACAATGTTTTTGGTTTTCCAAAAAAAAAGTTATTTTTGCACTATACTGTATTCTACTAAGTGTGCAATAGCTTTATGTCTAAAAAATGTATGTACCTTACCTTAGAAATACCTTATTACTCCAAATTGCTAACCATCACCTGAGCTTTCTGCAAGTCACACTCTTTTTTCTGGCGTAGGGTATTGCCTCTGTGTTGATGGGTGCTGACTTATCTGAGTAATGTTTGCTGAAGGATAGAGTGACTGTGGCAATGTCTTAAAATAAGATAACAATAAAGTTTGTCACACTGTTTGACTCTTCCTTTCATTTAAACACTTAGAGACCATTGTAGGATTATCGTTTAAACTAATTTCAATATATTTTTGTCTCAGAGAATAGGGAAGTCTGAGGAAAGAGAGAGAAAGGTGAGTAGAGCAGTCAGAAAACATGTATCATTAACTGATTAGGCTTGCCATTTTATATGGACACTAATCATGGTTCCCCAAAACAATTACAATAATATGACAGATTACGGATCATAGCAATCACATAACAATCACATAATTAAAATGTTTGAAATATTGTGAGATTATTAAAATGTGACACAGAGACACAATGTGAGCATATGCTGTTTGAAAAAATGATTCCTGTAGACTTTCTACATGCAGGATTGCCACTAGCCTTAAATTAACAAACAAACAAAAACCCTCAACATTTGTGAATTAAAATAAAGCAAAATGCAATAAAATCAAGCATGCTTTCATATATTGCACCTCACTAGAAACTGCCTTAAGCTGTTCTTTGATGAGTTATGAAAAATTGGGTCATCTACTGTTACCTCATAGGAAAAGCTATCCTAAAATTTCTCAGAAGCTGCAGAGGAGATCCCAGAAGATCCAATGCGTTGAGACCAGGAAGGGAAGAGCAGTTGTGTTCTCCTTTCAGGAAATGTTACTAATTTGGTAAGACGCCCATCCCAAACTATCCTCTTTGGCTAACTGCTTAAAGTCCACACTATTATGGTTACATGAGCCCCCGTCAATTTACAAGTAGGTGTTGTCCTGGTTCCCCAGACACAGGTTGTCATACTATTTGGTGATGGTCTGCCTTTGACCACTGGATATTATGAATCATCATTTTCAGTCTTGGGGTAAATCCAAGACCTAGATAAAGCCCAAGTCAGTAGTTGCTAACTCTCTCAAACCTAACTTAAGGCAGGGGACAAAGTGATTGTATCCAGTAATAAAAGATGTATTATATGAAAGCACTTTTATTTCCACTGTATTCCATTCAACTCCCCTATCTTACTGGTCTGAAAAGAAGAGTGGCATTTCATGGTACATTTCTTTAAAACAGTATTTTATTTTTTCCCCAGACATGTCAAGAAATCTTTAGCATTCATTTTTATAATTTTTTCAATTCAATGTTTTTTGAGTTCCATTTTTGAAACTCAATAAGGTAGTAATACCTTTTGGCTGAAAAAATCTGCATCTGAGCCTTCCGCAAGTCACAATCATTTTGCTGGTGGAGGTTTTGTCTCTATGCCTCCCTCCCTCCTTTCCCTCTACTCTTCCAAAAATTGTAAGCAATTTGACATAGATTCTTTTTGTGCTATCATGTAAAGCATATTTCCACATTAGTCAAATTGTGAAAGAATAAATAGATCAAAAAAAATCATGAGAACAAATAAAGTAAGAGAGAAAAATGTTTCGATCGGCATTCAGAGTCCATCAGTTCTTTATTTGGATATGGATCGCATTTCCTTCATGAGTCCTCTGCAATTGTCATGGATTAGCGTCTTGCTGAGAACAACTGAGTTATTCATAGTTAATCATCACACAATGTTGCTAATGCTATGTACAATGCTTTCCTGGTTCTACTCATTTCACTTTGTATCAGTTCATAAAGCCTTTCCAGGTTTGTTTGTTTTTTGTTTTTTTTTGTTTTTTTCTGAAACCTGCTTGTTCATCATTTTTTATTGCACAATAATATTCAATTACATTCATATACCACAGTTTGTTCAGCCATTCTCCAATTGATGGGTGTCCTCTCAATTTTTTCCTTTTTGTCACCATGAAAGGGGCTGCTATAAATATTTTTGTGCACGTAGGTCCTTTTCCCCATTTTTATGATCTCTTTAGGATACAGACCTAGCAGTAATACTGCTGAATCAAAGGGCAAGCACAGTTTGGTTGTCCTTTGGCCATAGTTCAAAATTGCTCTCCAGAATGGTTGTATCAGTTCATAACTCCACCAATAGTGTATTACTGGCCCAATTTTCTGACATTCTCTCCAGTCTATCATTTTCCTCTTTTTTTTTTTTTTTTTTTTTGTCGTATTAGTCAGTCAGATAGGGATGAAGTGGTATCTCAGATCTATTTTAATTTGCATTTCTCTAATCAAAACTAATTCAGAGAACTTCTTCATATACCTATAGACAGCTTTGATATCTTCATTTGAAAACTATCTGTTCATATCCTTTGACCTTTTATCGACTGGGGAATGGCTTATATTCTTACAAATTTGACTCCGTTCTCTATATATTGAGAAATGAGGCCTTTATCAGACACTTACTGTAAAGCCTGTTTTCTAGCTTTCTACTTTCCTTCTAATCTTGGTTACATTGGTTTTATTTTTCAAAAGATTTTTAATTTAATATAATCAAAATTACCTATTTTACATTTTGTAATGCTCTTCATCTCTTATTTGGTCATGAATTCTTCCCCTTCCCAAAGATCTGACAGGTAGTCTATTCCTTGCTCTTCCAATTACCTTATGGAGTCACCCTTTATGTTTAAATCACACACCTATTTTGACCTTATCTTGTTACACAATGTGAGATGTTGGTCTATACTTAGCTTGTGTCTTATTGTGTTCCAATTTTCCCAACAATTTTTGTCAAATGGTAAGTTCTTATCCCCAAATTTGGGATCTTTGGGTTTACCAAAAACTAGGTTATCCACTCTGCTATTCACTTCTGTTTAATGGGAGAGTTCATCTCATTCACATTCACAGTTACGACTACTACTTGTGTATTTCCCCCTAACCTGTTCTTCCTTCTTTTTGTCCTCTCTCTTCTTTCACCCTTTCCCTCCTCACTGTGTTTTGCTTCTGTCTACCACCTCCCCTGGTCAGCCCTTCCTTCTGTCAGTCCCCACCATCTCCTTTACTTAATCCCCTCCCCTCCTACTTCCTGTTGGGTAAGATCAATTTCTATGTTCAACTAATTTGGTATATTATTCCCTCTTTGAGACAACACTGATGAACATAAGGTTCAAGTGATGCTCCCATTTTCCCTCCACTGTAATATATCTTTCACACCTCTTCATGTGTCATAATTTACCCCATTCTACCTCTCCCTTCCTTTTGCACTCATTGTATTCCTCTTTTCCATCCCTTAATTTTTTGTCATTCCTTCAAATTCATCTTAAACCCATATCCTCTCTCTATGTATATTCCTTCTAGCTATAGTATTATTGACACAATTTTTAAGAATTACCATTACCATCTTCCTTTAAACAGTGTAACTCTATTGATTCCTTTATGTTTTCTTTTCCCTTTTTACCTGTTTATACTTCTCTTGTATCTCTTAAGATTGGAAGTCAAATTTTTGGTTTAGTTTTGGTCTTCTAATCAAAGCTTGAAATCCTTCTATGTCATTGGATGAACATTTTCTCCTTTGTTGTATTATGCTAATTTTGCCAGGTAAGTGATTCTTGGTTGCAGTCCTAACTCCTTTGTCTTCTGGAATATCATAGTCCATTGACCTCAGATTCTTTTATGTTGTAGCTGCCAAGTTTTATTTAATCCTGATTGTAACTCCTCAGTATTTGAATTGTTCCTTTCTGGCCACTTGTAGCATTTTCCCTTGCTCAGATAGTTATCAGACTATTCTATAATGTTTTCTGTATTTTTTTTTAATTTTAGGATTTCTTTTCTGAGTCAATTCTTTTAATGTCTATTTTGCCCTCTGGTTCCAGGATATCAGTGTGGTTTTTCCTTGATAATTTCTTTAAAGTAACACTAAATGGATTATATTCTTCTGGGTGGTTCCATTGCAAAGATTGTCAAAGCAATTGTGGGTACTAATGGATTTTGAAAAGAAACTATGCTTAAATATTTGGGTGACTCAGGGTCTTAAATGGACTAAATTGGTTCCTGTTTTACTCAGCTACATATGACATTCCCCCATCTCTTAACCACCCTCTCCTGAGAAGCATGGAAGAGGGATTTCATTATGATGGGCATTCCTTCAATATCTCCCAAATGGAGAAAATGGAAAATGGACATTTCTGTTCTCTCTTATCAGTGATCCAAGACTAAGCAGTGGGAAAGGTAAAAACAAGCAACTAAGGCAAAATCATCACCATTGATCCTCTTACAGGAAAAGAAAGGTCAGACACAAAATCTGCTCCTAGATTGAGCATCAACTGCCTATGTCTATATTACCAGTTCATAAAATAAAAGGGAGTTTGATACTCAGCATCCTCTCCCTTTGCAGGTTGAAGAAGCAAAATCAAAACCATCACTGCTGAACCGAGATACTACTGTGATGATTCATATCAAAAAGGTCCTTCAGCTAGTGCCTTCAAACCCTAAAATGGAAGACATGTGGACTCTATGACTTATGGAGGTAACCAAATATCTTATCCTATAATCTTCAAGTCATGCCCTATCACTCTCAAAGTACCTCCCAAGGTATCTCTGTCTTCACTACAAACTTCCCTTGGCTCTCTGGTCATAGTCTAGATACTGTGTTTATTATATGATACCATCAAGTATAGAACTACTGACATGGGCTGCAAGTAGGTACCCTGTATCTATATAAAGTGTGGAATAGCAAAAACTAAACTATGGCCTCTGTTATAAGCCTATGGTCTATTATTATTGAAAGCATCAGTAGTTAGAATATCTCCCTCATGCTCAAATGACCATTATATATTCATTGCTTGTTTTATGATGTGAGGGAACATCTTTTTCCAATACCATTAATCACATATCCAACATGGAAGCCCAGGAAATCCCTTCAAAGCTCCAACAATGGGAAAAAATATATCCCTCCCCCATTAAGGTTTATCTTCCTGTCCAGACCTAAAAGCCAATGGATCCTCTTGTATAGTGATGCAGGACTCACCTCAGTCCTCTTGCCAGGGGCATAATTATTCAAAATTAGGATATTGAGTTTATATGGGAATGCCAAATTTTCCAAGGCATTGATTTTGAGTCTAAACCCTACTAGTTCAAAAACCATTGTCTCTCTCCACTATTACTGCCCCACCTCCACTCCTACTAGATTTGTCATAGTGATTACCTTGAAGAGCTGTTTCCAAATATACACCCCTGTAAGACAAAGATATTGAATCCATCTTTTTGTCTCTGCGCCCCATAGCCATGATTAGGAGTACTCCAAACTTGTTGATGTCACCTACCTATACCTGTTAGCCTTCAACAACTGCTCTCAGCTCTGTCCCTCTCCTACCTTTCCCATCTATGGAACTTACAATCAGATAGTTGGTCACCAAGCCACCCCTCTAAGCAGCAGCTCTTCACCTTGGTCATCCTCTTGGGCCAATCTTTATCCCCTCAAATTTTCTTTTTACTTCAGAGGCCTCACAGACTGCCCCAATGGAAGTCAGAAATTTCATAGTTCATCATTTAGAGAAGCCTCCCTATACTACCCCTGTCACCAAGGTGTCAGGAATCAAGACTCCCCATCCCCAACCTGAAGTGGAGGACTCTGGTTTAAAATGGGAAATCCTAATTCAAGTCTTTGAAGCTCCTAATCTCCTTTTACCTACATGAGTCACACCACCTAAATCCAGGCCTCTAGTTATGAAGGATTTTTCCTTACCTAGAGATCTGATGCTAGGCAGGACTTCTTCAATTTTGACCTTTCTCCCTGTGCTCATTCAACTCATCATTATAGCTTCTTTCCCCCAGGTTACCAGTCTTCCCCAGGCCACTTTCAGTCTCTCTCCTTCTCCTCATACCCTTTCTCCCCACTGACTTCAAAAAAGTCCTAAAACTGACCTGGGACAAAGGAATGTGAGGGAAAAGACTGACAATTCTAGCCTTGACCATACCTTACAAGAAATGATGATTCATGATGAATTGGCCCCCAGGCTAACAACCCAAGACCCACAGAAAATCTATTTAGATCAACTAAGCAACAGAGCCCTTGCTCAAAGTCAGCCTTATACCTCTGTCATCAATCCCAGACTCGCCAAGGAAATGTAAATGCAGGGGGAATTCCAGGCCAGGACCAGCCTTACATAATAACCCAAACTCAGGATGGGGCCAGTCTGGAAACACCAGACTGCAACAAAATCAACCTTTGGTCTCTGGCTGGAAATTCTAGACAAGTAAAAAACTGACCCAGCAATTTAAACACTCAAATGACTTGATGTAACAGTTGGAAATCTAAGTTCAAAAAATTCACTAATATCCTGACTTGATCTAGTACCATTTCTGAGATAGGTTCCTGGGGACTTTTCTCCACCTGTCAAACTAGTGGCTATCATTCTTTCCTGGTCTGTGCATATGTCTTGCTACCTGCTTTCAACTGCTAAGCCTCTTGCTGCCTCCACTTGCGCCCTCTCTTAAGTCCTGTATGCCCATGCCAAAATTATTTTTCTTTTCATTTGTCTCTGAGAATTTTCCTGTGCAACGTTCCCACTTTTTTGTTGTTGTGCACCACCCCCATCTAAAGAACTGTAAGACAATTTGGCACTACTTTGCCCTTAATTCATTAGTCATGTGGCTCTTTGGGGCCACCGTCCCAAGAGATCTAGACCAGAACTAAACAATTTTTATATCCACCTTGGTGAAGTCATTGCTTTGCTGCCAACTTCATCAACTTCTGGGCTTGCTGATTTGGCAGAAACCACTTTTACCTGATTCCCCTACAAGGCATTCTTTACTATTCCCTCTGGTTCTATTATAAATACCTTAGTCCACTGCTCAACCTACTGTGTAAGTTCCCCAAGAGGTACTGACTTTGCCTGCACCTCTGACAGTTATACTCATTTTTCCATTTTAATATTTACTCCTCTTAATGTCACCTGGGACACTAGGCAACTCCCTGTATCAGCAAGGACCCTGACATACACAAGAAGGCATGCTGTACAGGTTCTTAGATGTACTTTTCTAAAAAGGAAAGGCAACTTTTGAGGGGTCAACAATCTACTTTAATCAAGTACATATATCATTCACTTAGTTCGTGGGGAAAAGGCAGCACCCTGAACTTCAGAGAAAATGCAAACCGAGAAACAAAGATCAACAGACAGGGCTTCCAACTGTCTGACCATAATCAATACATACATAGTTACCAGAGACAGAAGCACCAAGATCTGGGTTTTCAAAGGAGGGTGGGAGGGTTGGTTCCTCAGTGGCTGCTCAGAGTCTCATTTGTCCAAACAAACACTTCCAATGAGTAAGTCCCAAAGTAAAACCTTACCTCAGAGTATTTATACACTTTTCAGAGTCAGAGGGCATCACAACCCTTGAGAACCAGTACATCATTAGAAAATTAACAAAAAGTGTGGGCCTTCCCTGATCAAGCTTCCCTTAATGGGCAGGCCCATTAATAGGTGGAGAAGCTCTTTAACTCTCAATATCATTACAGCCCTCAATGTGTAGATTAATAAAATCCTACAGCTGGTCCCTTGACAGACCTGTAACCTACCAGCCTCAGTATCTACTCTACTCTCATATCCATTTCCCATTTTCATTAATCTCACCTGTATTCTTACCATCATTAACCTGCAGCTACCCTTTTATAACTCTGATCCCCCTTTTTCTAATAATCCACTTTAGGAACATCTCACTGAATGAGAAGGTGTCTTTGTGCCTATTGTAATTGGCTTATGTGACACTATTGGCATAGTGAGGGTGAAACTGGATCATAAGGACTCCGCAATCCCTCAAGGAAGCAAAGATGGCTATGGCAGAGATCCTCAAGAGCAAATCCCAGATACAGATGAGAGCCTAAAAATTCTCCTTGGAGGCCAGAGCTATGTTGTTATGGTTATGGAAATCAAATAATCTTCAACTTCCTGCTGGCCAGTTGAGATGGAAATATATGTATATATATGGACTTGCTAACATTTTCTGTTGTGTTTGAGTGGACAAAACTCTCAAGGTCCATGAATTATCTCAAAAAGATGTTCCACTAGTCAGAATAGACAGACAATCTGAGAATATTTAAAACATCTCCTCCACATTCTCTCCCAGGTTAAGGAATTATTTCCTTGAATTATGTCAGATGAATGGAATGACTGAACCCATAGTCTTCTAGACATTATTATTGCATTCTCCTTTATAATTCCCACTAAGTTTTTCTGGTAACTTCTACACTGTAGTTCTAAGGAAAATGGGTACTACTGTTAAGATGTAGTCATTTAGACAATTCGTGTTAAATGATCATTAGGAATATTGATTGGGTTGTGATAATTGTTATTCTTGAAATATATTCTTTAATATTGTGGTTGTAAATTTTGGGACTCCTGTATGGAGTCACTTAGGCTAAGTGGTCCTTCTGACTATAAACATAAAAGCAATGGTAGATGGCTTGTACTTTTCCACTGTCCTGACTCTTATTTTGACCCTATGTCAAACATTGAAACAATCACAGCTTTTGGTTGTATGAGATTGGTCAAATACAGGGGCTGCAAATTATACATATTCTTGAGATCTCTGATTACCAACTCAAATTCTCACTCAATTTCTGGGCTCAGTAAGGAACCTCGGATAAGAACAAAGCCAATCTAGCTATCCCAACACCCAAATGGCTCAATAAAACAGCTGGAAAACTAAATTTCCCCCCAAAATCACTATGACGTGGTTAAATGTCCTCCACCAGGTGGTATCTGTAAGGGACTGGGGTGATTCCCCACCACATCTGATTTTGATTAGGAATGCCTTCTCCCACATCTAACACTTCCAGCATTGATTAACTGTTCTCGATCTTGCCCATTTCTAAAGTGTAAAACCTTCCTGCTCAGACCCCACTCTGAGTGTGTTTACTAACGTTATTGTTACTCTACAGTCTCCATCTCTCAAATTGTGAATTCCTTTGCTTTTGAGGGGTTGTGTTTCTACTTTCATTGCCTATGGTGTATGTTAATGTTTTTTTTGTTTTGTTTTGTTTTTTTTTATCTTTTTGCCTGTTTGCTGTGTCACTAATAATAAAGCTAATGATTTCTCTACCTCCCCAAATATAAATTTTCTGTAAATTCTCAAACTTCTATCTTTGATCTAACCCAAGTCACAAGGAAAAATATAATGACAGGATAGTAGATGTAGAACCAGAGTTTTTTTCCATTTTACAGATGAGAAAAATGAGGCAATATGGTATTAAGTGCCTTGCCCAGGGTCATAAAAGTAAGAAATGAGAAAATGCACTAGTATGAAGGACAATTTTGGACCTCTACTTTATTGGAGAAAGTGTTTTTTTTTTTTTCATTTTTACCTGATAATTTTTTAGATTTCTATATTATTTGAAACTTAAAATGAGAGAGACAGGAGAGAGAGAGAGAGAGAGAGAGAGAGAGAGAGAGAGAGAGACAGAGAGACAGAGAGACAGAGAGACAGAGAGACAGAGATAGAGAGACAGACACAGAGACAGAGAGAGACAGAAAGAAACAGAGAGAGAGAGAGAGAGAGAGAGAGAGAGAGAGAGAGAGAGAGAGAGAGAGAGAGAGAGAGAGAGGTTCTTTATTCTAGAGGTATAAAACATGTAAAATCATTTGGCTACATACTCCCAAGTATAGTCTGAACCAAGTTAAAATGTAATTGGAAAATATTTGACAAAGCTAAAAGTACAAGAAAATATACGTAATATTACATTTTAAATGATGTCAATATAAAAAGATCCTTATATATAGATTAGTGGCCCACATTTCTATTTGAATTTGACATAACTGTTTTATTCAATAATAATACAATTCTGTGGCTTTTTATAGTTTGTGTTACAAGAGGAGAGGAGAGGAGGAGAGAAGAGGAAAGGGAGCAGGAGAGGAGAGAAGAAGATACAAGGAGAGGAGAAGAGAAGAGAAAAGAAAAGAAGAGAAGAGAAGTCCATCTAAGAGATCACAAGAAAATTCTAAACCTCCATTATCAAAAGCTGAATGACTTTATTTTAAAACTCTTTAAATTTTAATTCAATTGAATTCCTTTCTTAAATATTCATTTCACATGTGTAGTTTCTAGAATGAATTCAGGGTCATATTTTAAATCTGACAGGTGGGGGTGTATTGAAACATTTCTCATTATAGACACCAAACCAAGATGAGTATCAGACTCCAAAAACCAAAATACTCTGTAGCTGAGATGCTCATTGCTTTTAATTATTCTGTGCAGCAAAGAATATTAAATGTAAAAGTCTTTAATATATTAATATTTAATCTGACATAAAATAAGATTAAGTTTCTATATGGTTAGTGCTGAAAAACAATGGAGACTTAACAACAAAACTGAGGACAAATGTCTGTCCCTTGTCATTCAGATAACATTCTACAAACCAGTCAAAAAATTCTCTTAGATAAATTTACTGGGTGAAAACTATTTAAATGACATATATCCAGACCACAGTCATATGATGTAAAATTTTATTTTCTAGGGAAAGTATCACTTTTATTTATCTTTCTAGAAATGTAGAGAAAAGAAATATATCAATATAAATTTCCCTTTGTATGATGAGGAAGGTGTTATATTGACTTTGTATAATACTTATCATTCAAAATGTAAATCAGTCTAGATCGAGAGATAAAATGTAGAGTGTTCCATTTATTATAGTAATATATAAAAGACAAAATAAGTCAATAATTATAATTTAGAGTATATAACTCTACTGAAGTTTACTGGTCCCTTCATTATACTATGATTCCTCTCCTTCTGTAAGTTCGCTGATATATGGTAAATCAACCTTATCTGGATCATAGCTATTGATAGAGAGCTCATTACCTGACTATTCAGCCAATTTTAGAACATTGGTTCTTATAATGAATTAGTGAGCCAGTGTGTATAATGTATAGAGTTCTGGACTGAGAATCAGTGAGAACAAGATTGAAATCTTACTTATGAAATTGCATTATCATTGACAATCACGAAATTTTTTTGAAATTTTATTTTCTTGACTGCAAAATGAGGAGATAATGTTTGTGATATTTATCACATAATAGTAGTACGGCTCAAATGATATAATGAATATAATACTATGCATGTAAAAATCAGTAATTATTCTTATCATCAATATATAGAACCCAAATTTTGTTCTGAATACTTTCTATCCAACTTACACCAGTTCTGTACTCTGAGGGAGAACTAAGTATATACTACTTTATTTTCATATAGTCTTTCAAATATAGGAGTTACCATCTGTTCCTATATACAATCTGCGCATCTTCAGACTAATCTTCACAAGTTCATTCTATTATATTTCCTATGTTATGTTTTCTAGAACCTTGAACCCTGATTTTCCTTCTGTACAGTGCATCTCTTGAAATAATTTTAATTTTTTCCAGTGTTTCTTTAAAAATACAGTATCTTTAAAGGAGGAAATAAACACACACACACACACACACACACACGACTTGCCTCATAAAGCAGAGGCCAATGACATTATTATGCTGTGTTAGTTAAATGCTAAATTTCAATTGACAAGCAAATGGTTTTGCCATACCCATATTTCAATAGTGAGACTCTCTAGGAGAGTTCTTTTTTTGAACTTGTGAATTAGCCCTAAAGATTCATATTTGAGACCAAGGAAAGAACGAATACACTCAGACTACAATTGTACTAATTATATAATTACAGATAACCAGGAAAGGACACAGGAAAGAATGATAAGTGACCCAAAATAAGATTCAAATGCAATAAATGTTGCAGCCCAGTGGTTTGCTCTTTGCTATCTCCCATTGATGTTTCTCCTGTATCATGACAGCAAAAGCCCCTGTGAAAAGGAAAAATCATGGAGGTAGGTGTAAAAATAGACCTCCCTGCTTGTACTTTTACACCAAAATAATGGATACCATGTCAGTACAAGTCACTTGGGCAGTCACGAAAACAGTCTATATGACTTGGCTTTCATGTTTCTGGGTTCTCCTTATCTTCTATTTTATAACCCTGTGTTGCTTTCATTTTTTTTATTTTCCTGCTTGCTACAGTGTATCATTTTTAATTATTGCCTCTATGTTTTGAATTCTTTACATTTATTATTCCTTTTGGCAAACATTATCATTACAATTATGTCCATTTTTCCAGTCATTTTCCAATCACTGAGCACATATTTTGTTTTCATATTTTATTATAATAATATTACTATGAACAATGTTTTGTACACACAGGCTCTTTCTTGCGGTTAAAAACATTTTTCCTTCACCTGTAGTCCCAGTATTGGAATGTCTAGGTCAAAAGGCATAGGCAATTTATTAATTTAAGTCATAAATGATAAATGGTTTTACAGAGCAGTTGAGCAACTCTTAGTCCTACTACTAGTGAATTAGTAAACCCACTTACCTTGACTGTTCTGACAGAATTTTCCCATATTCACCCGTGTATTTCATTGATGAGTATGAATTGATACTTCAGAATTGTTTTTATTTAAATTTGTTTATTTGAAATTTTGAAATGTTTTCAGTTATTTAAAGATTTAATTTCTTGCTATGTCTGTCCAGTTAGACCAATTGTTTATTGATAAATATCTCTTCATCACATGCATTTGGGTTAATTATTTATAGATTGTGAATGTCAGACTTTTTTCAGCTATATTCAATGCAAAACTATTTTCTAAGTGCAAAGACATTTCCAAAATATAATTTTTTTCTCCTAGCAACACATTAACTTTATTTGCACAAAAGAATTTTAATTATATATAATTTTGTACAATTATGATAGTCTGTTTCATATTTTCTCTTCAACTTTGAGTCTACTTATTAATTTTCTTTTCTCTGTTAACCGTAAATGCTGCAAATATTCCATTTCATTCTACCTTTGTGATAATACTTTTTTATAATCATATCATTTAAAAATTTCAAATTTACTATGATAGAAGGCAAAAGATACAGATCTAGTTCTATTATTTCCCTTTCCCTTGACCCCTTCCTAGTTTCTCCAACAGCTTTTTATTGAATTGAAGAGTTCTTTCTTTTTTTCCCCACTTATCTTTTTTTATTTAAGTTGTCAACATTCATTTCCACAAAATTCTGACTTCCAAATTTTTTCCTCATCTCTCCCCTCCTCCCACTCCAAAACTTGGAGGATTCTAATTACCCCTATAACCAATCAGCCCTCCCTTCTAACATCCCTCCCTTCCCTTATCCCCATCTTCTCTTTTGTCCGGTAGGGCAAGATAAATTTCTATACCCAATTACCTGTATTTCTTATTTACCAGTTGTATGCAAGAACAATACTCAACAGCTGTTCCTAAAACTTTGAGTTTCAATTGTTCTTCTTTCCTCCTTCCCTACTCACCCCCATTGGGAAGGCAAGCAATTCAATATAGGCTCTCTATGTGTATATTTGCAAATGACTTCCTTAATAGTCATGTTGTGTAAGAATAACTATATTTCCCTCCATCCTATCCTGCCCCCATTTCTTCTGTTCTCTCTTTTGACCTTTTCCTTCCCCAAGAGTGTTGACTTCTAATTGCTCCCTCCTCTCATTGCCCTCCCTTCCATCATTCCACCCACCCTGCTTGTCTCTTTCTCCGCTACTTTCCTGTATGGTAAAATTAGTTTTCATACCAAAATTAGTGTGCATTTTTTCCTTCCTTGAGTCGAATGTGATGATAGTAAGCTTCATCTTTTCTCTCTCACCTCCCCCCTATTTCCCTCCATGGAAAAGTCTTTTACTTGCCTCTTTTATGAGAGATAATTTGCCCCATTCCATTTCTCCCTTTTCTTCTCTCTCTCTCTCTCTCTCTCTCTCTTTCTCTCTCTCTGTCTCTCTCTCTGTCTCTGTCTCTCTCTGTCTCTCTCTCTGTCTCTGTCTCTCTCTCTGTCTCTCTCTGTCTCTTTGTCTCTCTGACTCTGTCTCTCTCTCTCTCTCTCTCTCTCTCTCTCTCTCTCTCTCTATATATATATATATATATATATATATATATATTCCTCTCTCATCCTTTAGTTTCATTTTTTTAGATATAATCCCATCCTATTCAACTCACTCTGTGCCATCTGTGTGTGTGTGTATATAATCCCACCAACTACCTAGATACTGAAAAAAAATTCAAGAGTTACAAATATTGTCTTTCCATGTAGAAATGTAAACAGTTCAGCTTTAGTAAGTCCATTATGATTTCTCTTTCCTGTTTACCTCTTCATGCTGCTCTTGATTCTTGTGTTTGAAAGTCAAATTATCTTTTCATTTCTGGTCTTTTCATCAAGAATACTTCAAAGTCCACTATTTGATTGAACGACCATTTTTTTCCCTGAAGTATTTTACTCAGTTTTGCTGGGTAGGTGATACTTGGTTTTAGTCCAGCTTCCTTTGACTTCTGGAATATCATATTCCATGCCCTTCGATCCCTTAGTGTTGAAGCTACTAGATCTTGTGTTATCCTGATTGTATTTACACAATACTCAAACTGTTTCTTTCTAGCTGCTTGCAACATTTTCTCCTTTACCTGAGAACTCTGGAATTTGGCTATAATGTTCCTAGAAGTTTCTCTTTTTGGATCTCTTTCAGGAGGTGATCAGTGGATTCTTTCAATATTTATTTTGCTCCCGGTTCTAGAATATCAGGGCAATTTTCCTTGATAATTTCATGAAAGATGATATCTAGGTTCTTTTTTTGGTCATGGGTTGCAGGTAGTCCCATAATTTTTGAATTGTCTCTCCTGGATCAGTTGTTTTTCCAATGAGATATTTCATATTATCTTCCATTTTTTTTTTATTCTTTTGGTTTTATTTTGCGATTTATTCATTTCTCATAAAGTCATTAGGCTCCATCTGTTCCATTCTAAGTTTTAAAGAGCTATTTTCTTCAGTGAGCTTTTGAACCTCCTTTTCCATTTGGCTAATTCTGCTTTTTAAAGCATTCTTCTCCTCATTGGCTTTTTGAACCTCTTTTGCCAGTTGAGTTAGTCTATTTTTAAAGGTGCTATTTTCTTCAGCATTTTTTTGGGTCTCCTTTAGCAAGTTGTTGACCTGCTTTTCATGATTTTTTTGCATCTCTCATTTCTTTTCCCAATTTTTCCTCCACCTCTCTAACTTGATTTTCAAAATCCTTTTTGAGCTCTTCTATGGCCTGAGCCCATGGTATATTTATTTTGCATGTGTGGGATACAGAAGCCTTGACTTCTGTGTCTTTCCTTGATGGTAAGCATTGTTCTTCTTCATCAGAAAGGAAGGGAGGAAGTATCTGTTCACCAAGAAAGTAACCTTCTATAGTAATTTTTTTTTTCCCATTTTTGGGCATTTTCCCAGTCAGTGACGTGATTTTTGGGTCCTTTGTCAAAAGCAGGGTATACTCTGGGGCTCTGTAAGATCTCAGTTCCTCCAAGCTGGCACAATCAAGTGTGTACACTGGCCTGGGAGCAGACAGAGATTTTTGTGCCCACAATCTTAGTAGAGTTTCCTCTTCACAACCACCTTTCCTCCAGTTCAGCCAAGCCAGCACTGGCATCTAACATTCAGATAAGCTGCATGGTCAGGGCCGCCATTCAATGTGAGATAAAGATGAGCTGCTACAGGGCCTCTACACAGAGCTGAGGTAAGAATGAGTTGCTCAGTGCTCCCAGGGGTTTTACGATGCAACAGTGGATGTGGGCTGCTGTGGGAGCTGCTGTCGCCTGCCTGATGTGGCCTCTGTGGCCGTTGCCTGAGGTCAGAGCTATGGGAAGGCCCTTCTCTCTTCTTGGCCAGCTGAAAAAACCCTGTCACTGACCTTTGACACCTGTGGGTTGAAAGATCAGCCAACCACTGCTACTGCGACTGGGGATTCTTCCCCTGAAGCCTGTTTACATCCTCCTCCCAGGGTCCCAACTAAAGCTGGGCTGGGCTTGGCTCCACGTCTGGTGTGATAGACATTTCCCAACAGCCTTTCAGGTCACCTTGGGTTGGAAATCTCCTTCACTCTGTTGCTCTCCACTTGTGCTGCTCTAGAATTCATTGAGAGTCTTTCTTCACAGATATTTTATGGGCTGTGTGGGAAGAGCTACTTCTAGGTATGTCTTTCTACTCTGCCATCTTGGCTCCACCCCCTCTAATGAGTTCTTTCTTGAATAAATTTTATTGCTGCATTTATTAAATGAATTAAATTAAATTCCTGAGTCACAACCATGGCTGAAGAACAGGTACAGGTCAAGTTGTTTATCAAGGTTGGCAGTGGGGGGTGCGGAGATTTGGAAGTTCCCCTTCTCCTGAAGACTTTTCATCTTTCTTTGGCTTAAGGGTATCACCTTCAGTGTCACCACCATAGAGAGCAAGAGGAGAACAAAGATAGTACAGAAGATGTGTCTTGGAGGTCAGCTCCCATTTTTACTGTATGGCACTGAAGTACACATGGACACTAAAGACTGAAGAGTTTCTGGAGGAGGTGCTAAGCCCTAGGAACTCCAAGTTGGCAGCTAAGAACCTAGAATCCAACACAGCTGGCTTAGACATCTTCTCTAAATTTTCTGCCTACCTCAAGAATTCAAACCCAGCAGTCAATGCCAACTTGGACAATGGGCTGTTGAAAGCCCTGAAGGTTCTTGACAACTGTCTGACATCAGCAAATCCCAAAGAGATTGATGAGACAAATGCAGAAGTTGAAGGTGTGTCCCACAAAATGTTTCTGGTTGGTGATGAGCTTACATTGCCTGATTACAACCTACTGACAGGACAGCTAAGTGGTGCAGTGGATAGAGCACCAGTGCAGGAGTCAGAAGAACCTGAGTTCAAATCTCGCCTCAGACACTTGACACTCACTAGCTGTGTGACCTTGGGCAAGTCACTTAATCCCAGTTACCTCATCCTGGGTCATCTCCTGTCATCCTGATGAATATCTGGTCACTGGATTCAGATGGCTCTGGAGAAGAAGTGAACCTGGTGACCTGCACAGCCCTCTCTCACTCAAAACAAAGTCAAGTGCAAGTCATGTCATTATTTCTCTGATGGCATTGTCTTCCACGGCAAGGAAGGATGAACCCCTCCCCCCACACACACACACATACACACACAGCTTACTGTCCAAGCTCCATATTGTACAGGTTGTATGTAAAAAACATAGAGGATTTTCTATTCTAGAGGCATTTTGAGAGTTATAAAGATACTTATGCAATGCTTATGCCAAAGAAGAATTTGTCTGTACTTGTCCAGATGCTGAGGCAATACAACTAATTTATGAGCTAGTAAAGCCATACAACAGGCATTGACAGAGTTTCTTTCATCCTTTACCCTGACACTTCTTTCACAAATGGCTTGCTAACCTGCCCAATCTACACATTTCAAATGACCATGAGCACAGAATTTTGAAATAATGTACAGAAGGGCAGGGAAGGTTGTTGGGGGTCAGCATGGGGAGGAAAATGAGTGTCTTTTAAAGGGATAGAATGAAAATATTTCAGTAATAAAATAACAAAAATACTTTAAAAAAATTAAATACTATGCATCTAGTCCTACCTAACTACTATTGCATGTGTGGTTCTGACTGTTACTTTTTGACTCACAGATTCTTCAGAAAGTAAGATGATCTGGTACTCTCAACTCTTGGAGGACTTACAAAATTTGGTTGTGATCCACACATTCAAAAGTTTTAGTGTAGTCAATGAAGCAGAAGTAGATAATTTTTCTGTAACTCCCTTGCCTTTTGCATAATCCAGTACCCTGTACAACATAGCTCATAATGTCAATGAGCTACACAAGTTCCTTTGCCAGGACAAGGCAATGATCCAGTAAGGACTGATGAAACATTTATTTCCTTAAAAAAATCTCTCCTCCCAACAAGAACAAAAAAAGCTACCTTACAAAACCAATTTACCAAATTGGCAACGTAGCATTTACTTTAATATTTAATTCATTGTAGATACTCAAAAATGCTTATTGAAAAGAGTGAATGGAATTTTGCTTGTTAAGAAACGGGAAGTATTTCTTTAATTTTGACAGTGTCCTATCAAGAATAGTCACTGAATTGGAGCAAAGTTCTGTTGCTTCTCTATATTGGTTTGATTTACATTGTTGTAGTGCTTAGCCTTCTCATTTTTATCCATTACCAGCCTTCTTTGATAGAATTATAATTAAGCACATTGATGAAGGTTTATGAATTTTAGTTTTAGAGGGCAACACCATAAAGTAGCCTTAGAATACAGAACAGGTATAGACTCTTTGAGGATTCAATCTTGAAATGCAACTTCAGGGAAGTTACCCCAGAGGGGATGCAACATATATAAGAATCTACCAAGTGGCTACTACATCCAGGCACTAAGGATATGAAGACAAGATTCAAATATTCCCAGCTTTCAAAGAATCCTCATGTACATTGTCCTGTGGGAAATGACATACACACATATGTATGTGCATATGTATATGAATACACATAAAGCACACAAAATGAGTATACACATGTACTGTACATGTGTATGTGCATGTGTATAGAAATATATCTATAGCATGTGCATAGATTTTATTTGTTAATATTATGTATGATCTTTATTAAATATTATTCTATTGACTGTTTATCATAATGTCTTGTATCAATAATCGCATATATTTTCACACACACCTATATCCCCTGTGTTTTGTATATGTCTGTGCGTGTATGTGTATGTAAAGCAAATAGAAACCAAATGCATCCTAGGCATGGAAAAGAGGCGGCAGTAATAACTGAGAGAAATAGGAAAATCTTCTTTCAAAAATGATATTGACACTATATATTTAAAGAAACTAAGTTTTTCAAAGGCAGGCTTGAAAGAAAGAGAGTAGTCCAGGAATGGGGACCAATCAATGTTAACATATATGTAACACAATGTTAACAATAGGAAGAGTAGTGTGGCTGGACTATAGAGTGTATGGAAGGGATTCATGAATAAGAATAGTTTAACATTAGAATTAACAATGGAATAACAAAGATTAAGTGGAACCAAGTTGTAGAAAGCTTTAAACAGCAAAGAGAGGAAATTATGTCTGATCTTATGAGAAATGATAGGTCCCTGGGGTATACTGAATAATCAGTAGACTATATTACATGGTCACATTTGTTTTCTTGGAAAATAGGCTTGATATCTCTGTGGAGAGTGAATTGGAGTAGAGAGAAACAAGGAGAGTGGGTAGAGGCATATTGTAATAAACCAGATGAAAGGTAATGAGAAGTTGAACTAGATTGGATTTTGTGTGACTAGAAGGAAGGATATCTATCTATCTATCTATCTATCTATCTATCTATCTATCTATCTATCTATCTATCTACCTATCTATCTATCTATCTATCTACATATATATATATATATATATATATATATATATATACAAGAAGTGTAGCTAGGTGGCAGAGCAGATAGAGCACTAGCCCTGGAGTCAAAACTACCTGAATTCAAATCTGAACTTAGACATTCACTAGCTGTTTGACCTTGGGCAAGTCACTTAACCCTGTTTGCCTCAGTTCCTCATTTGTAAAATGAGCTGGAGAAGGAAATCACCAACCACGCTAGCATCTTTGCCCTGAAAACCCCAAAGGATGTCACAGAGAGTTGGACACAATTGAAATGACTCAACAATGATAAATGTGAGAGTTGTTGAAATAGAAATGGTACGATTTGTCAAGTCAATGAATATGTGGACTGAAAGAGTGATGAGAAAAGCATGGCATTGGGGTTGCATCTCTGAGTGACTGGAAGATTGTTGGCACACTGAGCAGAAACAGGGAAGGTAAGAAGAGGAGTGGGGATTTTCAGGAAAAATAATTAGCTCCTTTTTGGACAGGAACATAATCTGAGATTTCACTACTGGATATCCAGTTCAAAATGTATAATATGCAGTAGGAGTTGTGTGACTAGAAGTTGGAAAAAGGAGGAAGGATGGAGATACAGATCTGAGAGTTATTAGAATATAGATAATTAAACCCATAGGGAATGAGTACAGCCTAAAATAACAGAACATAGAAGTGAAAGAAAAGAACATTAGAAAATTCTGACAGATTGTATGCATAATTGCACCACAAAGTACACCAAGAAAGAGTGGTCAGACAAGTAGAAGAACTAAGAAAGAGCGATGCCAGAAAGAGAGTATAGAGTATCCTGAAAGAGAATATGGTCCACAGTATGCTGTAGAAAGATCAAAATAGTATTAGAATGGATAAGAGGCCATTAAGTTGGTAAGAGACCACTGACAACTTTGTAGAGAGAAATTTCAGTCCAACAACAATGTTGTAAGCTAGATTCTGTTGGGTTTACAGAAAGAGGAGAACAAATAGAGAAAATGAGTATAGATATCTTCAATATTTTGGCTACAAAAGGAAAGGTGATATAGAAAGATAGTTTGCAGAAGTGGTACCTGTCCAATACTATTTTAACTTCCTGGAAAATTTTAAGATATGATCTCTGGTAAAGAGTATCCTTTCCCTTTTCCATATAGCATAATAATTATTTAAAAAGCTCCTGTCTAGAATATAAGAGAGGTTTAAACAGAGATACAAAATATCTTTATTCTTCTATGCAATTACACACACACACACACACACACACACACACACACACACTAAAACACTTCATTTTTTGACCATCAATGCACTATATAAAGATAGCAAATTCTTGTATCTCAAAGGTATATGCCAAAAACACAAGGAGGGGCCAGCCTTCCTGATATGCTATGTCTCCCTCAGCAGCACAAGGACCGAAGGCCAAAGTCAAGATAAAGGCCAGTACTCCAGAATATCACAGGGCATTCTGTAGATATTAAGAAGACAATCATTTTGGAAAGGTTTAAGTGTCATCCTGCTGAAGGCTGAGGTGCAAATCTCTTGAAGTTCTTTATTCATACAATTCTGTGAAATGGAAATCATGGAAGTATTTTTTAACCTATCATATATAGTATATACAGAATATAGTTCAGTAATGAGATCTTATGACTCACCATCCAATCAATGCTTTATTCATGAGATCATGTTGTCTCTCATTTAAAATAAATGGACTCAAATGAGTTCAAGGATAAGTTTCCTGAAATAGAGAGAGCCTTTATTTTTATGCCCTCAGGTAGTAATAAAGGATGTTCATGTAGTCCTTCTGGGAAAGAATTCCATAACTAAAAATCATTAGCCAAAAGGGCCCTCAGCCAGGAAGTTATGCCCTGACAAGATTCACACTGAACTGAAGAACTTAGAGCTAGACTTAAATAACTGACAAAATTAACGTTAACATCAACAGAAGTCCAGATGTCAGAAAAGTATGGCAAGGATCAGGAAATAAAGAATGGCCTTTCTATAAAAGGTAGGTTAAAGAAATAACTCAAGGTCATACATCCAGTAGGTCATAGAGTTAAAGAAGATTCTAGAATCCTTTTTCTTCCAGTCCATCACTCCACCAACCAGACCAAAATAACTTAAAAACCCAATTTATATTTTCACCATCTATGCTATTTTTACATTTTTTCTCAGCTTTCACAGTGAAAATAGAGTAGTCAGGTTTCCTTTTGCTTCTAATCAATTTCTAGTCAATTTGACTTTCTATTTCCAATGCCCTGCTCTGAATCTGCTGTTCTGGGATTGCCTGGATGACAGGGAAGCATTGAAATCAAACTAAAAGTCCTATTTTGACTAAATTCTAAAGTATATATTTCTTGAAGATATTTCAACTAATATTTACCATGTTTTAGCATTTACATGCTCTTTTATAAACAAAACTTAATTGATGAGCTTAGAGATATGTCAATGTTCTTTCAGTGCAGTCAGTAGAGTTGGCAGTAGATGTCCATTAATTCACTGAGATGACAGGGATCATGATTTACTGAATTTTGTAGATTAGTAAGCAAGGAAACACATATAATAAAAAAAAATTAAAGGAGCATATCATAAAATGGGCACTTTTTCATTTATTTTGACAAGCACAGTTTAAATTATTTATGACAATACTTCACAGTATGCTAATGAAAGGACTGTAGTATACCATGAAATGGAGTTTCCAAAGTAATGACAACTTACCAAAAATTCTGTGTTACTAAATCTTGTTTGAAAGGGCACTGAAATGCTGGGGTTTTGTGAGAATTAGTAAGATTCTACTATGTAGGGTGGATTCTTTAAATAGCATTTTATTTTTTATTGTGTAATGCAGAAGATTGGTCCTGCTGACATATCTGATTTCTTTAACTTTGCTGTGTCCCAGAAAAGTCCAATAACTCTTCTCAACTTCTCTTTGATCCTCTTAGCTGCATTTCCTTGGCAACTATATTTGACAGCGATATATAACATTATCTTAAAAAGAAGGCACAAGACTTAACAAATCTAGTCAGAGATGGGCACAATTCTTATTTTAAAA
This sequence comes from Notamacropus eugenii, assembly GCF_028372415.1. Classification (NCBI taxonomy): domain Eukaryota; kingdom Metazoa; phylum Chordata; class Mammalia; order Diprotodontia; family Macropodidae; genus Notamacropus; species Notamacropus eugenii. The sequence continues at coordinate 270,365,598 of NC_092877.1, forward strand.
TAATTTCATGAATATGTGATGGCAAAAACATGTGCTCTAAGAATGTGATTCTGTTAAAAGTCACCAAACTCACATAATATTTAATGCCAAAAAAAAAAAATGTTATTTTCTTTAGTCAGACTGTTTATTGGTTTAAAAACAATTTTTAAAATAGGGATATTTGTAAATCTGAAAACAATAAGCAAAGTTTAAGCAAATAAATACCAACTGTTATTAAACCACCAACAAAGCAAAAGTTTCTATGCCATTTGGGGTGCTATTTCAATAATAGTTGTAGCAGCCATTCCTACAGAATATGGACTGGCAAAGTTGAGGTGTGGGGAAATGGAATACATGAGTGTAGATCATCCCTTCACTGTCCCCAGTTCCTACTTAACCAGAAGTTATGACATTGTGACATGTTTGGAATGTTGAATAAGAGCTTTGTTTTTTTGTTTGTTTGTTTGTTTATAGAAAAATTCACAAATGCAAAAGAATAGCAAAAAACAACCTTGTAGGATAATACATACATTGAACTGGTGTAGAAGGTAGATGTTTGAATTATCCATATGTGTGCTTTTTGTGTGTACGTGCATGGCTTAATGGAGTGTTCTGGGTTCTCATTGCTTCTCCTAGAAGAAATCATATATAAGTAATTGCAAAATGTATGTTGTGTCTAAATTCTTCTATCACAGGGCCAGAGCCAAGATGGTGGAATAAAAGCAAGGACTCACCTGAGCTCTTTCACAAATTCCTACAGATATGTCTAAAAAGTGAATTTGAACAAATTTTAGAGTGGCAAAATTCACTGGGAGACAGTGTGGCAGATTTCCAGTCCCAGACAGCCTGAAAAGTCTATGGGAAAGATCTGTTACACCAGGCTGGGTGAATGCAGAGTGCACAGGCAAAAATTTTTTGAGGATGAAGGGGACCAATGCAGCACTGGAGACATTATAGTAAGCTCCACTCAGTAAGAACCAATACCAGGACGCCAGGCATGCCTTAACACAGTCAGAGCAATTGGTAAGACACCAGCACACACAAGGTTTATCAGGAGCAGACCCTGCCTGTGCTCTAATGTAACCCTAGGGGAGAAGGAGACATGCAGCAGACAGACCACCAATTCCCCACACCTCATGCTGCAAGCTTCAGTGTAACCCTGGGGAAACTCAGATAATCTTCACTTGGTCTCAGCCATGGCACACATCAGCCAGTTCATCACCAGGTAAAATGCAATATGGTATAAAGAACCAGAGACCAGAACATACCAAGGCAGTAACCAGGTCCCTAGCTCCCAGCACAAGAAATGTGGGACAGAAGCCCCTGTGCCCCAGAACCAGAGATCCAGAAAAAAGGTCATCACCATGAGCAAGAAGCAAATTAGAAAATCAAAGACCATAGAATCTTATTACAGGAACAGAGAAGATCAAAATAAAAATTCAGAGGAGGACAGCATTGACACTATACCCACATCTGAAAGCACAAAAAGGAATATGACCTGGTCTCAAGCCCAAAGACTATTCTTGGAAGAGCTCAAGAAGGATTTTAAAACCCAAATTGGAGAAGGAGAAGAAAAGTTGACCAATGACTTTAAAACTGCAGTCAGCTTCTTAAGTAAAATTGACCAAATGGGTAAGGAGATACAAAACTTAACTGGAGAAAATAACTCCTTAAAAGGAACAACTGGAAAAATGGAAAAGGGGGTACACAAGTTAACTGAAGAAAACAGTGTGTTAAAAATTAGAATTGGGAAAGTAAAAGCTATGAGGCATCAAGAATCAGTCAAACAAAACCTAAAGAATGAAAAAAACAGAAGAAAATGTAAAATATCTCTTTGGAAAAACAACTCACCTGAAAAATAGATCCTGGAGAGAAAATCTAAGAAAATCTAATTTTATAATCTAAAATCTAATCTATTTGTCTACCGGAAAGCCATGATGAAAGAAAGAGCCTGGATAGTTTCTTCTAAAAAGTCATCAAGGAAAACTACCCTGAGGTCCTTTAACCAGAGGGCAAAATATTCATTGAAAGAATTCACCAATCACCTCCTGAAATAGACCCCAAATTGAAAACATCAAGGAATATTGTTGCCAAATTCCAGAATTATCAGGTCAAAGAGAAAATATTGCAAGCACCCAGAAAGAAACATTTCAAATATCAAGGAACTACAGCAAGGATCACACAGGACCTTGAAACTTCTATATTTAGAGATCTGAGGGATTGGAATATGATATTCTGTGAGACAAAGGATCTTTGAGTACAACCAAGGATCAATTACTGAACAAAATTGATCATCATCTTTCAGGCAAAGAGGTAGAAATTCAGTGAAATAGAGATTTTTACTTTCCTGATGTAAAGGCCAGAGTGTAATAGAAAATTTGATCTTCAAATATAATACTCAAGAGAGGAATAAAAAAGTAAACAGGGAAAAAAAGAAAAAATAACTTGTTATTTAATATGAGAAAACTGTTTACATCCCTATACAGGAAGATCATACTTGCTAATCTTGAGAATTGTATATTTATTATCATATCTAAATGGATATACATAGAAAGAGAATGTGGATATTAGTTAAGTGATGAGATGAAAAAAATGTAATTAAAGGAAGTGAAAGAAGAAGAGGAAAGGAGGAAGCAGAAAGGGCTAAATTAGAGCTCATGCAGAGGCTAAAGTATATTATAGTAGAAGGAAAGAAGGGAGGTAAATGAGCATTGCTTGAGCTTTACTGTCCCAGGAGTTGCTTCAAAGCGAGAATAACATTCTCAGTTAAGTAAAGAAATCTAACTTGCCTTACATACAGAAGGAGGAAAAAGGGAAAGCAAAGGGAGTGGGGCTAGTAGAAGGAAGAGAAGATTGAGGGAGATAGTGGTCAAAAGTAAAACTCTTTTGAGGAGGGGAAGGGAGAAGAGAGAAATAAAAGCATAAATGGGGGGATAGGATGGAGAGAAAGACACAGATAGTAAATACAACTGTGAATATGAATGGGATAAATTCTCTCATAAAACAGAGTCAGATAGAAGAATGGATTAAAAACCACAATCCTAGAATATGTTGTTTACAAGAAACATATTTGAAACAGGGGTATACATAAAGGGTAAAGGTAGAAGGCTGAAGTTGAATATATTATGCTTCAGCTGAAGTAAAAAAAAATGCAACCCTAATGTCATACAAAGCAAAAGCAAAAATATACCTAATCAAATGAGATAAGGAAGAAAACTATATCCTGATAAAAGGCACCACAGACAATGAAGTAATAACATTACTAAATATACGTAAACCAAGTAGTATATCATTCAGATTCTTAGAGGAGAAGTTAAAGAAGTTACAGGAAAAAATAAAAAGCAAAACTATACTATTAGGGGACCTCAACCTCCCCATCTGTGAACTGGATAAATCTAGCCTCAAAATAAACAAAAAAGAAGTTAAGGAGGTGAATAGAATCCTGGAAAAGGTAGATACAATAGGCCTCTGGAGAAAACTGAATGGGGATAGAAAGGAATATACCTTATTTTCAGTGGTATATGGCACATACACAAAAATTTACCAGGTTCTAGACATTAAAACCTCACAATCTAGTGCAGAAAGTCAGAAAACATCTATGCATCCCTTTAAGATCACGATGCAATGAAAATTATATGTAATATAGGGTCATGGAAATGTAAACCAAAAATTAATTGGAAACCAAGTAATCTAATACTAAATAACAAATCATAGAAACAATCAATAACTTCATTCAAGAGTAGTACAATAATGAGACAACTTACCAGAATTTATGTGATGCAGCAAAAGCAGTTCTTAGGGAAACTTTTAGATCTCTAAATGCTTACATGAAGAAAATAAAGATCAATGAATGGGCCATACAACTGAAAAAGCTAGAACAGGAACAAATTGACAATCCCCAAACAATATCAAGTTAGAAACACTGAAAACCAAAGGAGAGAGTAAGAAAATTGAAATTAAGAAAACTATTGAACTAATATATAAAACTAAGAGCAGGTTTTATGAAAAAAATAAAATTGATAAAACTTTGGTCAATTTGATTTAAAAAAAAAAAGAAAGAAAGCAGAAAAACAAATTACCAGTATCAAAAAGTGAAAAAGATGAATTTACCTCAATGAATAGGAAATTAAAAAAATAATTAGGAATTATGTTGCCCAATTGTATCTACAATTTTGACAATCTTAGTGAAATGGATGAATATTTGCACAAATATAAATTGCCCAGATTAACAGCACAGGAAGTAAATGTAATGTTAACATGTTAATGAGAGTTAAAGATCTTCCCAAATCTTTAATGGGACTTCCCATTAAGAGAAGTTTGATTAGGGAAAATTTGTTTTGTAGGAAGGTCCACACCTCCTTTTGTTCATTTCTAATGTGGCACTGGTTCTCAAGGATTGTGATGCCCTCTGGCTCTGAAAAGTTTATACACACACACACACACTCACACACACACACACATATATATATATATATATATATATATATATATATAGATAGATATAGATATAGATATAGATATATAGATACACACACACACATGCACATATGTATATGTATATATGTGTGTATATGTATGTATGTTTGCAAATATATATATTTATGTGTATATGTATGCATATAATCTGAGGTGAGGTTTTGTTTTGGGGCTTACTCACTGGAAGTGTTTGTTTGGCCAGATGAGACACTCTGGGTAGCCACTAAGGAGTCCCTCAGCTTTAAAAACCCAGATGTCTGTGCTTGTCTCTCTAATAACTCTGTATGTATGAAATGATTAGACAGTTGAACTTGTTTGTTGATCTGTGTATGTATTGCTTATGGTCTGACAGTGGGAAGCCCCATCTCTTGCTCTTTATTTCTCTGAAATTTATTTTCTCTGAAATTCAGAGTGCTGACATTTCACCCTGAACTAAGTGAATGATATATGTGCTTCATTAAATTAGATTGTTGACCCCTCAAAAGTTGCTTTCCTTTTAAAAAAAAAAACATAAAAACCTTTACAACAGGCCCTCCTGTGTATGCCAGGGTTCTTACTGTTACTACAAAATACTTAAATAACCCTATCTCAGAAAAAGAAATTGAACAAGCCATCAATGAACTCCCTATAAAAAAATTTCCAAAGTCAGATGGATTTACAAATGAATTCTATCAAACATTTAAAGAACAATTAATTCCAATATTATATATACTATTTGGGAAAATTGGTAAAGAGTCCCACCGAATTCTTTTTATGATACAAATATGGTAGTGATACCTAAACCAGGACAAGCCAAAACAGAGAAAGAAAATTATAGAAGAATTTCCCTAATGAATTTAGATGCAAGAAATTTAAATACATTATTATCAAAAAGGTTATACCCACTTATCATGAGAATAATATACTTTGATCAGGTAGGATTTATACCAGGAATGCAGTGCTGGTTCAATATTAAGAAAATTAACAGCATAATTGATCATATCAACAAGAAACCAACAGAAACCATATGATTATCTCAATAGATGCAGAGAAATCTTTTGTCAAAATATCATACCCATTCCTACTGAAAACACTGGAAGGTATAGGAACAAATACAACCTTCCTTAAAATAATTATTAGTAAATTCATCAGCAAGCATTATATGTAATAGAGATAAGCTAGATGCATTTCCAATAAGACCAGCATGGAACAAAGAAGTCCATTATCAACACTGTTATTCAATGTGGTACCAGAAATGTTAGCATTACCAATAAAGGAAGACAAAGAAATAGAAAGAATTAGAATAGGCAAAGAAGAAACTAAGTTATCACTCTTTGCAGATGATATGATGATATGTTTAGAGAATCCTAGAGAATCAAGTAAAAAAAAAAACTACTTGAAATAATGACCAACTTTAGCAAAGTTGTAGGATTCAAAGTAAACCCACATAAAAAACCCAACAGAAAGAAATAGAAAGAGAAATCCCATTTAAAGTTAATGTAGACACTATGAAATATTTGTGAATCTACCTGCCAGAACAAATCTAGGGACTATATGAACACAATAACAAAATACCTTTCACACAAATAAAGTCAGATTTAATTACTGGAAAACCATCATGTGCTCATAGGTAGGCCAAGTTAATATAATAAAAATAAGAAATCTAACTAAATTAATTTATTATTCAGTGCCATACCAATCAAACTAACAACAACAAAAAAGTGGCTAGAAAAAAATAATACCAAAGTTCATCTAGAAGAACAAAAGGTCCAGAATATCATAGGAACTAATGAAAAGAAATGCTAGGGAAAGTGGCATAACCCAATCAGATCTTAAATCATGTTGTAAAACAGCAATCATCAAAATCACTTGGTACTGGCTAAGAAATAGAAGGATAGATCAGTGGAATTGGTTAGGTACACAAGACAGAGCAGTCAATGACAATAGCAGTCTACTATTTGATAAGCTCAAAGACCCCAGTTTCTGGGATAAGAACTCATTGTTTCACAAAAAACTGCTTCAAAAACTGGAAAATAGTGTGGCAGAAATTGGGCATACACCAATGCCTGACACTGTATACCAGAATAAATGGATACATGATCGAGTTATAAAAGCTGATAATATAAACAAATTAGGGGCACAAGGAATAGTTCATTTGTCAGATTTATCTAGAATGGAAGAATTTATGACCAAAAAAGACATAGCAAACATTATGAAATACAAAATAGATAATTTTGATTACATTGAATTGAAAAGTTTTTACACAAACAAAGCCAAAGCAACCAAGGTTAGGAGGGAAGCAGAAAACTGAGAAAGAATTTTTACAACTAATGTATGTGATAAAGGCCTCATTTCTAAAATATACAAAGAACTGAGTCAAATTTTCAAAAATAGAAGCCATTCCCCAGTTGATAAATGGTCAAAGGATATGAATAGGTAGTTTTCAAAGGAAGAAATTAAAGTTTTCTCTAATGATATAAAAAATGTTCTAAATCACTATTGATTAGAGAGATGCAAATCAATACAACTCTGAGGTACATCACACATATCAGATTGCTGAAATGACAAAACAGGAAAATGATAAATGTTGGAGAAGACATGGGAGAGTTGGAACACTAATTCACTTCTGGTGGAACTGTGAGCTGATCCAATCCTTTTGGATAGCAATTTGGAACTATGTCCAAAGGACTCTAAAAATGTAAATGTGCTTTGACCCAGCAATATCACTTCTAGGGCTGTATCCCAAAGAGATCATAAAAGTGGGAAAAGGACCTATATGTACAAAAATATTTATAGCAGCTCTTTTTGTGGTGACTAAGAACTTGAAATCAAGGGCATGCCCATCAACTACGAAATGACTGAACAAGTTGTGGTATATCAGCATAATGTGCTACAAGAAATGATGAATAGGTGGATTTCAGAAAAACCTGGAAACACTTATATGAACTGATGTTGTGTGAAGTGAGCAGAACTAGGAGAACATTATACACAGTATGAGCTACAGTGTGTGAGGACTTTTTTGATATTCTTAGCCCTTCATAGCAATGCAAGGACCTAAAATATTTCCAAAGGACTCATGATGCAACATGCCATCCACATCCAGAGAAAGACCTATCAAGTAGGAACATAGAATGATGCAGAATATTTTCTCCTTTGTTATGCTTTGTTTTTCTCATGATTTCTCCCATTTGTTTTAATTCTTCTATGCAACATGACTTATATGAAACTGTGTTTAATAGAGATGCATATGTAGGACTCATGTAAAATTACATGTTGTTGTTTGGGTGAAAGAGGGAGCGAGGGGTTGAAAATTTTGAACTTATGGAAGTGATTGTTGAAAACTGAAATTAATAAATTTGAAAAAAATAAATGTCAGTCATTCCATTTAAAATTTAATTTCATTAAACTTGAAGGAGAATCCAAGACATGCATTAAGTTTGGATTCTAAATGTTATAGTGTGTATGTACAATGCAGCCAAATTTTAATTCTTAGATATACTTGAAAACTGAAGTATCTGGTTATGGATTCATGAGCATAGGGGCAGATAGAATGGGATTTCATTGAACATAGAACTCCATTATTTTTGTGGTAGTAAAGAACTAGAAATAAAGTGGATACCTATTTGTTGGAAAATGACTAAACAAGCTATGACAAATGTAGCAGTATTACTGTGTTATCAGAAAGCACAAATAAGAAAATAATAGAGAAATGTAAAATGGCACATAAAGTGATACAGTAAGCAGAATCAGGAAAATAATGTATCTAAAAATTAAAACAATCTACATGGGAAAAAAACAGTGCAATGAAAGAAGGCAGGGTAATTATGTAAATAATGATTATGCTTAACACTGGAGACAAATTGAGAAAATAAAACTGCTCTTCATTGTAGAGTTCATGGACTGTGATTGTGGAATATTGCTTTGTATTATGTGATATAGTCAGTACATTGATTTTGTTGGTCTATTAAAAATTATTACAAAGGATGGTTCTCTGGGGAGTGGAGACATGGGAATAGATTTCCAAATTAATGTAGTGAAGTAAAAACAAAGGAAATCAGCTACAAAGGAAAGCACCTCTATTACTGATCCCATGCAGCAGATGTACCTGAAATTTTCCTCCATAGCAGACTAAAGCTTTTAGATGAAGAACAATATCCTATCCCATTCATGTTCCATTCAGTAAAGATCTGTCCCTTAGAAATTTATGGTGAAATATTGTAACAGAATAAAAGGTGCACACTTACTCTGTGCACATGGCAATCATCAGAAATCCATCAGCATGCTCCTTATAAAATAGTACATGAACTACAGGGTAAAAACATTGATACGGTCACTCATGAACAGAGGCAGCAATCAGAATTAGTGTCAAGAAAGTGTTTGTCTAAATTAATAACTGACTTCTGTTAATTGGTCAAACACAGCTTGGCAATAAAAGGTCATCAGCTGGATGAAAGGAATTACATCAAATCACAAGGTCTCTCCAGGGATAGAAATGAGACCCTCTGCTTCTGGCTCTTACAGAAGTAAGCTTTTATAAGCCTAGCAAACTAATGGGCCATGGAATTGTCTGTTCTTTGGAGAAAAAGTCAGAGCACATTTAGGATTTTGTGAAGACACTGTTTATGGCATTCAAAATTTCACGAGGAAAGTGCCAGAAAACATTTGCTTCCATTAGGAGACTTTGATCACAGGTCCTTTGGATGAATACCTTTTAAACTTTCAATGAAGGCTTAAAAAAGTTTGTGTATGTATTGTCAAAATACCTGAATTTTATATATTTTTAATTAAAAATGACATTGAAAAGGATCTATATCTTACATTAGTACTCTTGGACAAGAGAAGTGCTCATAAAATGAATTAGCATGTTAATGTAAATGATATATCCCTAGAATACCCCATGGCTAAAAAAATTAGTATGCTATTAAATATGAGATACTTAAAATGGGAAAAATTCTGATTTTCCATTTCCATGAAGTGGAAGAAATGGTACAGTAAGTTACTCCTTCAGAAGCTGGTATCAATCTTCATTAAAATAAAAGCAACAACAACAACTCTTATAGACTTCCAGATGTATTCTTCAATATGAAAACAAACCTCCAAGGGACATTGTGAGGCCGAATGGAACAAAACCTTTAAATCCACAGATATAGGGTAATAATAAATGATGCTCCATCTGGTTGGATGAGATATTGAGCTTTGTAGCATATAGATAGATCAATGAAAATCCACTCAAATTTACAGATTCTAGCAATATTACTGCCAATCTTATTAATGAGAGAGTATGAAATCATTTTTTCGTAGGATACTAAATTGGAAAGTGCTGAAAATACCAATTAGAACACAAAGCATATTTTAAGTGGCTCAAAGGAGTTGTAAAAGTATCCAAGAGTCAACAAAATAATATTCAACTTTAGGAAAAAAGAGTGATCCAGTAAAATCTTGGTAATTCACACTTGGTCAATCCTGCTCATTATGGCATTCCAGAAAGGAACAGCCTGGATAAAATCACAAAATTCAGATCTGGTGCAGTTCTGCTCATTTTATAAAGCCAGAGAGAAGTCAGGTGACTTGCCTAGTTTTATGCAGGTATAGAGTATCAGAACTGGGCTTGGAACTTGGGTTATTGGATTCCAAATATATTCTTCCTTCTAACGTACCAAACCCCTGATAAATCTACCTTTGTGTGATAAAGTCTCTCTTCATTTGTAATATAAAAATCAAAATCAGAGGTGCAATAGTTAAAGGCATTTTAAGGAATATAACTGTTTTCAGGCATTCTCAGTTTTTTAAAATAACATTGTGGCATTTGGGGCAGCATAGCCTATTTGGTAACCAGCAAAGCCAGCTGGAAATTCCCTAGCCCAGACACTCATATTCTTCTTGACTCCTCGACATTAAATCCCTGCATACAGGCCTATTCTCAAGTCCTTTAAATACATATTTCATATAAAATGCCTATTGAAACTGTATATTATACATTCATTAAAACAGGTACAAGGGTTTTGACTTGAATTGATCTTCTTATAGACAAGGATCATGTTTACAAGGCCTGACAAATAGTAAACATGTAAATGTTTGTTGAATGACTAACTAGTCTGAATTGGAAAATGCATTTTAAAGAAATGAAACTCCATTTAAATCCATTCTATAACTAACAATTCTGTAATTCAAACTTTCCTGCTCCCATTGAATACAAATGTGTGAATTTTCAGGACACAAAGGGAACAAGCAGAATTCACCAAAGAGATTCATATACTAGTATATGATCACAGAAAGCAAAAGAGAAACTTTCAATTTGAAAGTTGTGTTGACAGAATATAGTATTGATGGTTCAAACAGGCAGAATTAATTCACAAATGAGGCTTGGGAATAAGGGGGAGGAAATAATGATGCCTAGAAGTACTGAATTGTTCCTTGAACAACTTATCAGGAAGCTATAGCCGTATCAGAAATGTAGGTACACAGCCATCAGAAGCAAAATTAACATTTATCTCCCCAGTTCTTTTATTTAAAGCTGTTTACCATAATATATGTTCAAAATAATTTCGAAGCATAAATAATAAAACAGACAAAAGTTTATGAACATTCAAATAAAGGATAAATTAAAAAAAAAGAATTAGGTAAACAGAATGTATTGATCTCTTCCTTAGGCAATCCAATAGCCTGTTCTCATTCCTCATTCTGCACGACCTTTCTGCAGCCTTTGGAGCTGCCCATTGCTCTTTCCTCCTTCATACTCTCTTCTTTCTAAGTTTTGAGAATACCACTTTCTCCTGGTTTTCCTCCTACCTATCTGACCACTCCTTTACTGAATTCTTTTGCAGATCATACCTCTAACCATAGTTAGTCCTCAGGTTTCTGTGCTTGGCCCTGTTCTTTTCTCCCTCTATGTACTAGTTCACATCAGTTCTCATGGATTTAATTATATTCTCAAATCTACCTTTTTTCCACCAATCTCCCCTCTCACCTAAAATTTTGTATCTCCAAAAACCTTTCAGACACCTCACACTGAATGTTCAGTAGACATTTTCAAATCAGTTTATATAAAACAGAACTTATCTTTCCCCCTTAAGTTGTCCCACTTCTACCTTGCCTAACACCGTAGGGGGAAGACCCATCTTTCCAATACCACATATTTGCAACCCAGGAGCCATCTAGGATTCATCAATATCTCTCACCTTCTTTGTATCCAAGCTTTTGCCAAGCCTTGTCAATTTTACCTTAATAACATCTCTTGAATAAACTTCCTTCTCTTCTCTGACACAACCACAAAAAATTTCCTTTTATTAGTCACAGTTTATTAAAATGAGACTAACCATCAACCAAGAATTCCTTTTGCTTTAAAGATGGTATAGATAACAAAGGTTTGTGAGGCCACATGTGGCCTTCTGGGTCCTTAGCTTGGCCTTTTGACTGATTCCAAGTTTTATAGAACAAATCCCCTTAATAACAGGATTTGTTCTGTAAAACTTGGATTCAGTTAAAGGGCTGTACTTGAGAACCTAGAGGGACACATATGACCTTGAGGCTTCAGGTTCCCCACTCCTATCTCGGCTAAGTATGGGGTTATATACAGTCTATCCTGGTGATGATAGTGAGACAGAGAAGGTTTTGGAAGTGGAAAGACTTGTCAGAACTGTGTTCCAGAAATATTATTTAGGCAGCAGTGTAGAAGAGAAATTGAAAAGAGAGAATTTGTTGTTCTTTGTCCTTCGTTATCAGAGAGGACCATGATATCAGAAAGGAGATATCATGACATGAAACTGAATTGGATTTAAGTAAGGGAGGGCTGTGCAAAGTCACCAGCCTCACTCCAGAGCCATCTGGGTCAAGTGGCAAGATATAGATCTGGAAAGCTGGAGGTGGTTCCAGATGCAGTGGGAGACCTTGGCCTTTTTTAAGCTAAGATCTTTCCCAGGTCTCTGTTTGTCTGAGGCAATGACCTTTCAGTGATTAAGGATAGGTAAGAAATGAGGCAAAAAATGGCCTCTTTTATCCAGTTAAAAAAAATTAATCTGCAAGAGGAAGACTCTGAGGATTTCTGGTCAAAAGAGAAACAATTACTATTCACACTCACTCTGAATATCAGAGCCTAATTAATGACCAAGTGATGCTTGGGTTGGGACCTATTGTTGGCCAATCAATGAAAACCTAAGTGATTTGAATTTACAGCATGGTCCTTAAAAAAGAAATCTAGACTATATATCCACAATACCTTGTAAGGTTTCAGCAATCAGAATTTGTATTTCTTTGGGCAGAGCACTTGCAGGCAAGGTGGACAGAGAGGAGAGAGGGAGAGAAGGAGGAAAGGAAAGAAGGAAAGATGGAAGAAGCTGCTTTGCACAACTGATACTATCCAATTGTGTCCCCAGAGGTCAGCTACTCATCAATTACTGATTCTTGTTTTTCCTTTATCCTTGAAAAGGACCAAGATATCTGGAAAGTGATGTTGGTGTTGAAGAGAGAGAGATGGGAAAGCTGGTTCAAAATGTTAATGAATTCACTTAGACCTTATCTATAGCCATTGGGAGCTTTATTGGCACAAAAGCAGTAAGCTTGAGATTTAGCAAGGAGCTAAACAAAGGCAGTGATATAGGAAATGGATCAGATTTATACAGGATGATTTTAGAGTTTCCTTATCAGGGGTTGGAGATCTAGGGTGAGTCTTGCAAGATAAAGGCACAGGATGAGGACCATGAATGTCGCAAGAGAATGAAATCCCATTCCCCAGGATGAGGGGTGGGGACAGAGAATCTTGTAGTCCAGGATAAGGGGAAGTTTTGGTAAGGGGAGAATTTAGGGTACCAAGGGCTTCACAAAGTCAATCAATATTATTTTAACTCTTAGGGGACTGTTTCTATCTACATCATCAGGTCTTGAAAAAAAAATGGATTTGGCAGGACTGTGCAAAGTCACCAGCCTCACTCTCTCCTCTAGAGTCATCTGGGTCCAGTGGCAAGATACAGATCAGAACAACTGGAGATGGTCCTGGATGCAGTGGGAGACTTTTTTTTTTAAGCTAAGTTCTTTGTCAGGTCTCAGTTTCTCCTCTTCAAGAATGAGGGATAAACAATCAACACTAGATGGGTGTCAGCAGCTGTTCCACTGGGAACCCAAGTGGACAGTTCCAGTTGGCCATACAGCTACCTCTTTCTTTCCTTCCTTCCTCCCTTCCCTCTTTCCTTTCCATTCTTTCTTCCTTCATTTCCTTCCTTCCTTTTTTCTTTCCTTTCTTTTCCTTTCTTTGCTTTATTCCTTCTTTCCTCTTTTACTTTCCCTCCTTTCCTCCTTCTCTGTTTCCTTCCTCTCCTTCCCTTCTCTGCCTCTATTCACACAGGGAATCATACCCTTACCTATAGTGCTCTACCCAAAGAAATATAAATTTTGATCTCTGAAACCTTGCAAGATATCTTGAGGTTTACAGGCTAGATTACATATTTGAGGACTATGTCTTAACCCTTAAATCACTCTGGTTCTCATTGATTAGTCAAATAGGTCCCAGCCCAAGCCTCATTTGGTCATTAATTGACCTCTGGTGGCTCAGAGTGAGTGTTAATAACAATTGTTCCTACTTTGGCCAGAAACCCTCAAGATCTTCCCCTCCCAGGTGGATTTTTTTTTTTACTAGGTAAAAGAAGACATTCTTTGCTTCATTCTCATTGCCTCACAAAAGCAGAAATAGTTTAGAAGGTTACTGAGTAGTCTAGCCAAGATATAATTGGAGTAACAATTAAGGCATAGTTGAGGTACACGCTATGGTCTCTACAGAATAAAATTTTTGAGTATGTGAATATGTGCATGAATATGTATGTGTATGTGTGGGGGTGAATTTGCCCACAATAAAAATGAGAATAATCAACTTCTTTCCTTTGTGCACATGTTTGTGTGTGTTTTGGTATATAAATATATACACTTCAAAGGCACCATTGATAAGACTAGTGTTTGGATCAAGAAAGGTTATGCACTCGTACTCTATCCTATTCTGATCAAAGTGCACCTGGAGAATTCTGTTCGGTTCTGGATGTCAGATTTAAGGAAGGACATTTTAATGTCCAAAAAACTGCATACCATTGGAAGGAGGAAAGTTAGGGAAGTTAGGGTGTAGTAGGCTATGGCTTCAGTCTCCTGCCATAACCACAATTTGTAATTAATGGCATCTTGACTTGGTTGCTCATATGCAAGCTGATATTAGCAATGGCTGCATATAAGAATACAAGTGCCAAATGCAAAGTGAGAGAAAAGGGAGTACAATGTGCTAAAAACTAAAGAATTTTAAAACTTTAGAAACATTGACTTTTAGTATTCTAAATTTCAGAGTTTTATTTAAAAAATTCAGTGAAATGCTTTGAGAGAACTAGACCACATTAGTATTAATATTCTTTCAATAAGCAAACCAACAGACAAAAGTAAGTTTCAATAAAATTACAAAAAATATATATTTTTCTTTGGAAAGCCAAAAAAAAATAGTTGTTTTCTTCATGCACAAAAAGCCAAAGGAAGCACCATTCATATGCCATTTGATTGGTTGATCTTGCATTGCTTACAATGAATAGAAATTTTAAAAAGATCATTGTCAAGAAAAAAGTTTATGTAGCAGCATCTGATGCACAGAAGGAAGTGGTAAAATAAGCCAGTGAAGAGTTTGCATCTTCCAAATCACATCATTATATACTATATTTAATACTTGTAGTTAAAATGCAAAGAGAATGACAGAAGAAAAAAATGTGGGAAAATAAGCCCCATTTTGCTTCCCTTTCCTCCAAAAAGAGGCCAATAACAGACTATTCAGAAGCTACATGTTCATATATTTTGAATATTTTCTTCAATAAGAAAGTTGAAAACCAAATTATAATCACACACACAAAAAATCGAAATTGACTATGTCTTAAGAGAAAAAGGAAACTGAATTGGGAATTGAGTCTCTGATTTCATTGGTATATGGAATTCTCATATTGATGAGATTGGGGGTGCTTGTGGACCCTAAGATAATGACAGTCTGGGTTGTGCTCTAATGAATTCAACTCAAGCCTTCTTAACGCCAAAGAAAACAAAGTTTATTAAAGATTCTCCAAATTGGGTTGCTTCTTAAGGAACCTAAGCATTTGTGACGCTTGTATTCACAAGCGGGCCAGATAGGACCCCAGCTAGACAGAGTCTGAGCTGGATTGCATCTGAGCACCTTCATGGAGGCAAGATGGAACTTAAATACAGAAAAGAGTATAGGAGGGATCGGAGAGGTGGTCTGGTAGTCCAGGGTGATGGGAGGAGGCGTTTAGGAAGGGTCTTGAGAAGAAGTCCAAGGAGGGTCAAAGGCTGGAAACAACTGGAGGCTATCAGGAAATATCAGACAATGGAGGGTTTGGGTGGGAAGCAGGTGGGGCAATCCAGAGATCTTGATAGGGGCAGTATGGGAATGGATACAGATCTTGATGGGAGTAGTCGGCAGCCTGGGGAATGGGATTTTGATGGGATCAAGGGTGGGAGGTGCAACAGAGACCTGAGTAGAATGATAATGAAAAGCCCATGGGCTTCCAGAGACTGCTGGAACAAATGGGAAGATTAAATTTGAGTAAGAAAGGCAAGATTAAGTGGGAAGATTCAAGGGAAGCTCAAGGAGGCTCCCAGAGTCTGAACCCCATCAATGTGAGTAAAGTCCTTCTATCAATGCAGGTTAGAATATTCTTTGGAACATACAGGAAAAAAACTGATTAATGATGTCAAAATTATATCAGTTATTTGTAAGTAGTCAAGATATGGCCTACGTAGAGCAAAGTTGAAAAATAAAAGATAATCGAGAATTCTTGTAACGGTGCTGAAAGCTAACATACAGTTCTCTCAAATACATCCATTATATCAATGCCATACAATAACTCATAGGAAAAAACAGTAAAAAATTAATTCATGTTCCCTTCTATGCCTTATCTTGCCCTCACAAATATCCCTGGTGCTATCTGGAATGTCTTTTGGAGTTAACACTATAATAGTATCTCATAGGGGATCCATATTCCATACTTCCTGGGGAGAATGTTTTAGTATCTAAATAAAGTAAAAGAAATGTTTGTCAATGTAGCATAACTGATTTCACTTAATTTTAAGCCTTGATTTTGTGATTGAACTATTTTGAGTTTTTTCCCCTACAAGTTTTTTTTTTCATTTTTAATAAGATAAGCACCTGTGTGATACGATTTAGTAAATAGCATGTGCATGTTATTTGTGGACTGTGTGATAAGACAGATCACTAATAGAAAACATGAAAAATAACTTTATCAATAATCCTGAAGCAAAATATCAGTCAAATTATGTGGTAAACAACTTATGAACACCCATAGTTAAAAGCCAAAAATCCAAAAGAGCCCCAGGACCATCAGTTTGTTACTAAGGTTCCACTACGGTTAGTTCCCTACAAATGAGATTCAAGCAACCTGTGTTGGCTTGAGAGTAGTATGGACTGAAGGAGACTTGTCAGAAGTCTCTCTGAAAGGGAGACCCATAGTCTTCATCTGGGCAGAAAGGGAACCTAGCCAGAATCCAGTATGGAAGAAGCTCATTGGAAGTTCTAGGACCACAGGCTGTTGTTTTATTATTAGGAATGTGTTTATATACTTTGATTAATGAAGTTTGATTGCATGCATTAAGAAGTATAAGTCTAATTAGTGTTTCTATTGCTCTAGTTAGTATAATTAATGGGAAATTGGCTACATGTGAACACTGTACATCACAACATTTGGAATAGGTATGGGGAATCAAATATACCCCTGAGTTCTAGAAGAAGGAAAACAGGATACTGTAGAAGAGCATGAAGAACAGGGAAGAAAATTGTGGTTGAAGGAAACACAAGAATTGCTTCTATTTGTTATTTTTTTAAACACCTATTTTATAAATATGGAATGAAAACGGTAGCTAGTAAAAGCAAAAAAAAAAAAAAGAAGAAGAAGGAACTAAATTGCGAAGGTATCTTATAATTCCCCCTAAACATTCTCCTGGGGCACCCATCTCCAACTCTCAGAGCAGATTTTCAAGAATCAACCTAGGGGAAAAAAAGAAGAAACTTAAGTCAAAGAGAGGAAGGTGGAGCTCAGACCTCTGAGAATGAAAAAGTGGAGGAAAATTCTAACTATGGTAGCCTCTTAAAGCTTCCATTAGGAGTGCCTGCAGTAGACAACCCTTACTCCCTAAGGGTCACATATTTAACACTTGTCTTCCGATAGATCAGAGAAAAAGCAACAGAAACTGGGAATGGGGCACAGTATACTATAAAAATGTATATTTCATGTTGATAAACATTCTCATACATTATACCACATACGCACATACATATATGTATATAAATGTATATATAAACAACATATACATATAGAATTTTTAAATGAAGAAATTAAATAAAATATAAAGTAACTAAATTGATATGTGATGATGTGATATACTTGGGAAAAAAAAAATCCAAAGATGTGATAAATATTTGTCTCATTATCTTAAGTCAAGAACTCACTTGGCTTATGTCATTAAGTAACCAAGACCTTTCAGAATGATGTCTGCCTTCATTTTGATTAAATACTTCTAGAGCAGGTAGTAAGAAGGACTGCTTTTCATTTTACCTTCATATCCTAGCATGGGGCTTTGCACATTGCAAGGGCTTAATAAATGCTTGCTGAATTGGATTTGACTGCAGATTAGTAAACCTCATACCCACAAAGAAGAATTAAATCAGTTTTTTAAAAAGTTGGCTTAAGTTATTAATTTTGAAAAACAATAAAATTAATGTTCAGTAGCTAGATATATAGAAAACATAGATTCATGTATATGTGCACATACACTATATATAGCATATATATATCCATGTATACAACATATAATGTGTGTATATGTGTGTGTGCATATGTGCATATATGTATATGTGTGTGCATTATATGTGTATGTGTATATATACACATATAGTATGTGTGTTTATATAGAGAGAGACAGAGGCAGTCAGAGAGACAGAAGTAGAGAATTTACGTTAAATAAAAATTAAGAAAAGTAAATCTAGATCTATATTTTAATTTTGAAAATGCTTATTTGAAATTTTGTATTACTATAAAAATGATGACAATCATAAATCCTCATAAATCATATATCTATATATCTGCATTTTTAAATTAACACAATTTTCTCATGCATTTTATGCATTCTTTCTAAAACATATCTAAGACTATGTGCCAATAGTCCTCAAGCAAAGCAGATTGGTTTATCAAGAATATCTGATACAGAATGCATAAAATATTTTAAACTTTTTACTGATTTTTGTGTAATTTACTTTTTTACTTTTTTGAAGAAAATGTCCCTGTATGACCTGCTGTTAAGAATTGGAAAAATATCACTAAATCATGAGTCCTAAGGTTATTGGAGAGGTATTATTTTTATTTTTTTAAGTCTATCATCAGCACTGTATTATATCTGGCCTCACATGGAAGAAAGTGGGAGCAATGGATGGAAGATTTATAAGTTCAGATTGAAACTTGATATGAGGAAGAACTTTTTAACAATTAGAATTCTCCAACAGATGTCTTGGAGAATTGGTAAATCCCCCCCTTCCTGGAAAGTATTCAAGCATAAGCTTGATGATCACTTCTCAGGTGGAGTGGGGATTTCTTTCACATATGGTTTGGACTAGATTATTCCTAACATCCCATCCAGCTCTCAAATTCTGATTCTGTGATATAGGTCTATATAATTGTACATATAGTTATGGATAGAAACAGTAAAAGAAATGTGTTCCTAAAATGCTCAAAGCATAGTTTTTAAGAGGTGTTTAATAAATGTCATGAATCCTGTATATCAATGTTCCTTGAAGAAAGGGGTATAGAGTTAAAATGCTTTAAAGCCCTGGAAGACATTTTTTATAAGAAATCCATTATATCCTTGGCTTTGCAAAGTACTTTTCTAATTCTGGAAAATTGTTTCTAAGAACAACTATTTATAAGAACAAAGTCCCCCTCTGAATCTCCTTACTTTCATTAGTCCTTCATGTCCCTTTCTCCTTTCTTTGCTTTTTCTTTCCCCTCCTCCATTATGTCCCAATTTTGAAGAGAATAAATAATTATGTAAATTGACAGATGGGAAAAAAGGAATGAGGTAGCAACTGATGTAGTAGTCAGAGATCTCCATTTGGAATCAGAGAACTTGATTTGGAATTTTGATTATACTGCATTCTAATTGTCCGACCTTCAATAAGTCAGTAGTTGGATTTTCATTTCCATGTGGATTGTATTGAAATTTTCTTAGTTATATTTCCCTTTATGTATTTATTCTCCTAGTGGGGAACTGGTGGCCTCAAGGCCACATGTAGTCCTCTAGGTTCTCAAGTGCAGCTGTTTGACTGAATCCAAATTTCACAGAACAAATTCCCTTAACAAAAGGATTTATTCTGTAAAACTTGGACATAATGCCACACCTAAAAGACCTAGGAGGTCACACGTCACCTCCAAGCTTCAGATTCCCCACCTAGCCTAGTTCTACTTACTTTACTCAGCATTGGTCTATTAAAATGTTTACAGGTGTCTGAATTCTTCATATTTGCCACTTCTTACAGTGCAATAATATTGTATTATGCCAAACACCACAGTTTGTGTGGCTCCAACTCCCACATCTTCATCCATCATGGGTCCATGATTCTTTATTTCATCCATTGTTCTCCTTGCTGCGGCTGCTGCTGCTGCTGTACCCTCCTAACTGAACCTCATAGACCATATGTAAGAGGAAATAATCCACTTGGCTGCAAAACTTGCCCTAGGAATTTTTTTTCCCCACTGTGTATATAGCTGCCATTCCCTAACCCCTTCTCTACTTCTTTCTTGCTCTGACATCTAGCTATGTGATCACAAACAAGTCATTTTATTTTTCAGAAACTTAGTTTGCTCATCTGAAAATAGGCACCATAATATCTTCTTACCTCCTGGGATTATTGTGAGCTAAATTATAAAGCATTTTTATAACACTAAGGAAATTGTATGATCCTACAACATGAAATTGAAGACTCTACACATGGTTATTTTGGTGATAAGAAAATGGTTTTACTAATAAACTTAAAAATAGTGTGCATCTTATTGAAATAAGGAATGCATCTTATTGAAACATGTTCTCATTCATTTTATAATACCTGAAATACTTTAAATATTTAAATTTAAATTCTTTAAATTCTTTTAAAAAAGATAGGAAAGGCTATATGAGAAGAAACTTAGCAAGAGTTTGACTTCTAGATCAGATCAAGAAAATGCCTAGTCAAGTATAAAACCTAAATATATCTTTGAGAAGGCTGCTTGCTAAAAGTTCTTTCTGCTTATTAAAAGTCAATACCTAAGTTTAGCAATGTATCCAATTTTTAACGTACAGTAAATCATTTCCTACTTACAATTGTTTGTAACTTTCACTCCATAATATCCATGAAACTGGCCATAGTATAACTTATATTCCCATTCTAAATTATCCTGGCATTATTTCCAATTTGCTATTTTGTTCTTCTAAATAATGATAATAGACATTCCTACTTACTTCTGTATATACCATCACTTAAGGTTCTTTTAGAGAAAAACACTCTGTGTGAGAGTAATTCTAAATTTGTTACCTTAGAAATTTACCTAATATGATTTATTTAGCAAAAATTCACTTTTATTCTCCTTCAAAAGATTAATATGTTGGTTATTTTCATTTATTAGAAATATGGGCTGTTTTATCTGTGGGAAAATGTCTTAATGTGGCATGTTCATATTTAATATCCAAAGTTAATAGCCAAGTATAATCAGATTGCTGGTCAAACAATATTTACAAAGTGCTAATTTTGTTGAAAAGACTATATTACATACTGTGGAATCTGATAAAGCTACCTCTTGTGGAAATGTAGAAGTGCCTTGCTGGGCAGCTTCAATTTTTCCTAAGTCTTGGACACAGGGAGATAGGGTGTGGAAGGTGAAACACAAATTACTTTATCTTCCTGAATATTCTCTCTCCCAGCTGACATGATGGTAAATAAGTGAAGTATGAAAGTACTTGACTTACTTTGTGAGATAGTACAATTTCTTTTATGAAAAAAAAAGATAAAATTCAGTATTCAAGACAACTATCACTTGTCCAGAAAATTAATCAACAAATCAGTACATCGCCACATATCTATTGAACACTCTGTGTCAGTCATTGCAAATACCAAGACAAATAACAAAATCATTTCTCCCTTCAAAGAGATTTCTTTCTATTGGTAAAAATTATAAGCATATTCATATAAATGAGATGAGAAGAAAGAGTGGTGGGGGAAAAAAAAGTCCTTTATATCAGTTCCTAAGCTGTAGTTTGAGAGAAAATAGAGATTTAAGAGGATGAAGAAGGAAGAATATTCCAGTCATCGGGTAATATCCCGTACTGAGTCATGGAGAAAAGTGACTCATTTTTGTTTGGAAGGCACAGCAGTTAAGGAACCAGCATGGTCAGATCACAGAGTTCATGAAAGGGAGTGAGAAATCTGGACAAGCCCATTTGGGGCAAGTTGTAAAGGGCTTTGAATGACAAATAGAGAAGCGTGCATTTTAACTTGCGAACAATAAGGAACCACTACAGCTTTCTGATGAAGACAGTGAAATGACAAGATCTATGTTTTAGCAATATTAATTTGACAAGGCAAATTGTAAGCATAATTGATTATATCAATAATTAAACTAGTACAAATCACGATAATGTCAAATGTAGAAAAAAGCATTTGATGAAGTACAACACTCATTTCTATTAAAAATACTTGAAAGTATAGGCATGAGTGAACTTTTTCTTAAAGTGATAAGAAATATTTACCTAAAATCATCAACAAGCATTATTTGTAATGTGGGTAAGCTAGAATCCTTCACAGTAAGATCAGGTGTGAAACAAGGATGCCCATGGTCACTAATATTTTTAAATATTGTATTGGAAAGTTTAGAAACAGCAGTAAGAGAAGAAGAACTAGGAGGAATCAGAATAGGGAATGAGGTAATAAAATCATCTCTTTTTATAGATAATATGGTGATAGACCTGGAAAATCCTAAAGACTCCACTCAAAGGTTAATTGAAATAATTAATAATTTTAGCATTAGGATTTAGCATTAAGATATAAAATAAACTCACATATATTAGCTGCACTCCTACATGTCACCAACAGGATCCTGAAGGAAAAGAAAGCTGGAGATACCCAATTTAAAATATCTCTAGACAGTATAAAATACCTGGGAATACAGGTACCAAAACAAACCTAGGATCTTTATGAACAAAGCCATTATAACAAACTTTGCATAAAAATAAAATCAGATTTAAATAAATGGGGAAATATTGATTGTTTGTGGGTAGGCAGGGCCAATATAATAAAAATGACAATTTTACCAAAATTAATCCATATATTCAATATCATCCCAGTTAAATTAACAAAAAATTTTTACTGAGCTAGAAAAATAACAACACAATTCATTCGGAAGAACAAAATGACAAGAATATCAAAGGACCTAATAAAAAGACAGTGTAAAGGAAGGAGATTTAGCAGTACTAGATCTTAAACTATATTATAAGGCAGTAATTATCAAAACTTTCTGGTACTTGCTAAGAAATAGGCAGGTAGATCAGTGGAACAGAGTAGACATACAAGCTACAGTAGTAAATGAATATAACACCCTAGTGTTTCACAAATGTAAAGACTTAAGTTTTGGAAATAAGAATTCATTATTTGATTTAAAAATTGTTGGGAAAGCTGGAATGCATTCTTGCAGAAAGTAAGCATAGGTCAATATCTTACATTATTTGCGAAAATAAAGTCAAAATAGATGTATCACCTACATATAAAGGAAGAGATCACAAGAAAATTTGAAGAATATAGCACATTATTATCTATCAGATTTATGGATAAGTGAGCAATTTATGAACAAACAAGAGATAGTATTGTGAGATATAAAATGAATATTTCTGATTATATATATATTTTTTAAATTTTCATACAAATAACACATATATATCCAAGATCATAAGGAAAGCAGGAAATGGGGGGAAAATTGCAGAGTTCCTCAGATAAAGATCTTATATCTCAAATATATAAAAAATTTTGTAAAATCTATGTAACTGTGAATAGTTTTCCAACTGATGGTCAAAAAGATATGAACAGGTAGTTTTACAAATAAGAAATAAAACAATATAGAGTCATGTGAAAAAATCCTTTAAATCTTTATACGAATTAACCCTACCTTCAAATATTAGTTTACATCTATTAGATTAACTAAAATGACAGAAAGGAAAAGTGACAAATGTTGACGGAGATATGGAAAAATTGGGACTTTAATTCACTGCAGGTGGATTTCTGAGCTGATCCAACTATTTTGGGGAAAGATTTGGAATTATGCCCAAAGAGTCATTTCTATACCCTTTGATGCAGCAATGCTACTATTAGGTCTGTTTCCCAAGATAATTAGGGGAAAAGAAAAATAACCTAAATGCTCTAAAATATTTATAGAAACTCTCTTTGAGGTGGAAAAAATCTTGAAGTTACGGGGATGCTCATCCAATTGGGAAATGGATAAAGAAATTGTGGTATATATTAATGATAGACTATTACTGTGCTATAAGAGATGATAAGCTCAATGATTTTAGAAAATCATGAAGAGACCTCCACGAAATAGTGAAATGAGCAGAATCAAGAAAGCATTGTATACATTAACAGCAGTACTGTTTTAAGAATAACTTTGAGCTACCATATCATCCTATTATAAATACCCAAATTAAACACAAAGATCCTATGAAGAAAGATGCAGTTTGCATCCAGAAAAGGTCTCTCTGTCTCTGTCTCTGTCTTTCTCTTTCTCTCTCTCTTTGTCTCTGTCTCTCTGTCTCTCTTTCTCTCCTTCTGTCTCTCTTTCACATACACACACACACATACACACACACGGAGGCATGCACACAACCACGCACACACACACACACACACACACACATACAGATTTGTGTCTACTGGTAGCCATCTTGAAGTTTGCGGAAAGGAATAGAAACAGATAATTGTTGTCTATTTAAAAGAAAGCAAGCTGTACATAATGGATCTACAATTTCAGGGACTTCATTTTTCTATTCCACTTTGTTATGGAAATGCTTGTTTTATTTCTTAAGTTAAGAATAAAATAAGTAAATTAAAAACAAACAAAGAAATATTCATGTGGCACTTCTGTGCAGATGAATTGGAAAGAATGGAGACATGAGTCAGTAAGACCAATTATAATGTTATTTCAATGGTCCAGGCAACAGGTAATGAGGATCCAAGTTAGGATTTTGTCTTAGGAGTATACAATGAAAGGGACAAATAACAAATATGTTTTGTAAAATGAAAAAAAAAAAGGCATATATGAAGGCAGAATGAAATTTTAAGAAACATAAAAGCTGTATCAAGAAAACATTGTAAGTAAACCACATAGCTAAAAAAAGCACATTTATACTCTAACACACACACACACACAAAAGTGTGTTTGTAACAAGGTTACAAACTTTCAAGAACTATACACATGTCAAAGACAAATTCAGCAAGATTTAGAAGGATGAGACTTAAGAAAATATTGATTTTTTTTAAAAATTTTAACCAATTTCTTAATTTGGAAAAGTTTTGTCAGAGCAGTAAGAGTTGAAGCCAGATTTCAGAATTTGAAAGACATTTTTTAAGTAAAAGATACAATGAAGTTTCTACCTATAGGCAAAATCTGAAGAACAGCCATGAAGAGAAATGGTACATCAGAAGAGAAAAGTGGCATATTCCAAAGAGAATACATGGCTGGTGCAGTCAGTTTTTTGAATATGAATAATGAAATTCAAATTTCTCAATTTGGTTAATAAAATTTAACGTTCATTATTTTATAAAAGTTGACCCCTCAAATGCAATAAACATTAAGACCCATTACACCTAGCTTCTATTCTCACTGTCTTGTGTTTTCCCCTTAAGTGCAAAATATCGTACATCCTTAATCTTCACTAATATTCCATTTTTGCCCCTCCCCAAAACAGATTCTCTTTATGAGCCTTAAAATCTGATCATTTTCTCTACATAACATGCTTTTCTTTACTCTGTTCCTTTATGAACACAGTCCCAACCCAGGTTTCTTTCATTTATTATTAATCCCCTATCCTTTAAACCCCTATTCTTTCAAAAAATTCTTTCAAAAAGAATTTCAAAAAAATCATTTTTATGTTGCTTTATAGATATTGACTTTTGTCTCTTTATATTACAACTAGATAGGAAACTACTTGAGGATAGAAGCCTTATATCCTAATCACTTTTCTCCCTGTAACATCTATTGGAATAGAATTTCAGGACACATTATTTTACTAAACTGTTTCATAGTATTATATTCCTAAAAATGTGATGTCATTCTCCAGGGTTAATATAATCTCATGTCGGCTAAACATGGTTGATCAAATCCCTAAAACCCTGAAAAGTTCTTGTCTATTTCTATGTAAGACAATCTGCCCATCAATTAGATTTTTGCTGAATTCTTATATATTAATGCCTGTTGGTCAAAGATAGGGAGCCTCATTTTGTTGTGGATATAATTCTAGTTTTAAGTAAGATTTATGGGAACATGTAGAAAGGTAAATTTGTGATACTGGGAAAATGAAAATCCTTTCCTTAAAACCTACCTTGGGCATGAATATTGTGCAGATTCTAAAGCCAGTTCAGTCAGCATCATCTAATTTGTTCAGTGTTCCCAAACTCACAGGTGTTTTGTTTTATCTTTTCAACTATTTTCTACTAGTAAATCAATCCAATCTCTGTTAACACTAATGCCATCAATTTTAATAGCTTTCAGAGATCCTCTTTTAGCTTCCAACTTTTAAATGATGTTTGTCAGCATTTAATAGCTACAGCCCATTATGTTTTGCCTGTTTTTTATTCACTACTTTTAGCAATTTTTCATGAAAATGACTTTTTCATTATGTCCATGTTATTTCCACCTCTTATTTTGTTCATCAACTCAATTCAGCAGACATTTCTGAGCTCCTGCTATTTGTAAAATACATGTATTTGGGGATGCAAAAACAAAGAGAAAAATAATGGCTTTGTTCAAGGATCTTTAATTCTAGATCATAAGTAACAGGAGTTAGAAACACAGAGGACTGCTGGAGAACAGAGAACTCAGGTTCGAATTTTGCCTCAGACACTTAACTCTTTCTGTTTCCTTACTCATAGTTTGGGAAATACTTTACAGAGCGGTTGTGAGGACCAAATGAATAAATAAATATAAAATGTTTCTCAAAGAAAAGTAATTTATAGGTATTATTATTATTAAGAAATATGATAAATTCCATATCTGCTATCCTTGGAAAATAGGAAGAAAGAAGATTCCCAAGAATATTTATTAGTTAGAAAGCACCAAGATCTCACGTAGGACTCTGGGAAATAGGTGAAGAATATGCAATATGACTGCTGCTACTATTACCACTACTACTACTACTAAACATACACATACACACATATATACATGTATAATATATATATACATACATATATGTGTGTATGTATTTGTTGTGTCACAGAAATATGTATGTATGCATATGTGTGTCACACATCTGTGTAGGTGTAATTTTACATGTGTATTTGTGAAAAAAGTCATCCATATTGTTATCATGATTTGCTTCTTGTACATTTTGTTGGATAAGGTATTCTCTGAGTTATCAATGACCTATTCATTTATTACAGGTCTAGGATTATAGAAATAATTAAAGTATTAGGTTAAGCATACTTTTCTATTTTCCATTAAAGTTCAAAAATTCTGATTATTGTTCAATAAGAGAAAATTGATTCCATTTTTAATTCATGTAATTGCCCAGTAAGATCAGAGTTTAAAAGGTTAAAGGAAAATGTGAAGTGAATAATTCAGGTGGCTACCTTGACTTTCGGTCATTTTCTTTAACCTTTGATTTACTATACCCATTCATCCATCTTTCTATCCTTTTAATGCAAGCATCCACACATTCATCCAAATGTTCATTTATTCATTCATTACAGTGAGCAGGTACCATGGTAGGTATAATGGATACAAACCAAAATCAGAGTGGGTTCTATGCTCAAAGAGTTTATATTCCATTTGAGGAAACAATATGTACAGGGGAAATCAAATAAACAATTAAATAAATATATGCATGTATGTGTGTATTAGCAATGTCTGGTGAGAGAAGATCAGGTGGCATTTGATCCTAGTCTTAAAGGAAGTTAGGATTTCCAGGAAGCAGAAGTGAGAAGCTAACACTTCCTCAGAATGGGGAATGGCATGTAGAAATGCAAGGAAAAAGGAGATATCATGTATTCTAGAAATAATAACAATCAGTCCAGCTGATAAGTAAACATGAGTTCTGATATGATCACAAAAGGAGAGAACTAGCTTGGAGAGAAAATTGAAGACAGTCTTGGACAAAGCCCTAGAATTTATTGACTTAGATATTAGAGCAAGTAAAGCAGACCAAGAAGAAACATATAAACTGGTTGGAGATGGAACAATGTTATAAAAACCCAGGAATCATAGTGTCTGGGAGGAGTAGGCAGTCAACAATGACATATATGAAGAAATCTGTCTCTGGGAACAATAACATTTCTATCCCAGTTCATTAAATCCTTTTCTTCCCTTAAAATGCATCTCAATCACCTTCTTTATTCAGTTTTCTCTGATCCTTCAAATGTTGGATCACTTATGTACTACTTTGTATTTAAACAACTTTGCATCTATTTGCATTATTTGCTTTATATTTATCCTTTAGTACTTGCCTATTCAATAGAACATAAATTCATTGTTAGTTAGGGATGTTTTGTAAACATATATCCTTAATGTCTAGCACATTTCCTGGTACACAGTTGTTTTTGTTGTCATTCAATTGTTTCAGTTGTGTGCAACTCTTCATGAACTCATTGGGGTTTTCTTAGCAAAGATACTAGAGTGATTTGCCATTTCCTTTTCCAGCTCATTTTAAAGATGAGAAAACTGAGGCAAACAAGATTAAATGACTTACACGGGGTCACACAATTTGTAAGAGCCTGAAACCAGATTTGAATTCAGAAAAATGAGTCTTCCTGACTCTAGTCCATAATAATAATCCAGTCCAGTTCCATAATGGCCACTGAATTGTTGATTGCCTGATGATTGCTTCCTATATAACTAGACAAATTAATTAATGTCTTAGGGTCTCAGGTTGCTGACCTGTAAAATGAGAAAACTGAACTAAAATGCCTTTGAGGTTCCTCACTTGATTATCTCCCTTTTTATATGTAAATTTCAGCCATTCACTTTCTACTTTTTTCCTTCCCTACTGCCTTCCAACATTCCCAAGTCTCCTCCGTCCTTTAAAGAACAAACCAAACTAAATAAGCAACTTCACTAGATACTACCATTTTCTCATATTATAATTTTATCTCTTATCAAACTCCTTTAAAAAATTTCCTCTAGTTGCTGATCAGTATATGAGTTTCCTCTCATTTAGTCCTCAGCACTCTACCATCTCATTTCACTTAACTGAAATTTCTTTCAGCCAAATTGTCAATGCTATCTTAATTGCTAAATCTGATTTTTCTTTCCTTCTCAGTCCTTCTTCTACTATTGATCATATTCTCCCTTTTCATTGCTGTCTCTCTAGGTTTTCATGATACTATACTTTTGTTTCTCCTCCTGTCTTTCTCACTACTCTGTCACTATCTGTTTTGCTTGCTTTATGTCATGCTTCCTAAATATGGAAATACCTCATGTTTTAACTCAGTTTAACTCAAAATCAGTATGTCCAAAACTGAATTCATCAACCTTCATCCCAAATCCCACCTCTTCCAAATTTCCCTGTTTACAAAGAAGGCATCACAACCATTTTAGTCTTCTAGGTTTATGATCTCAGCATTATCAATTATTTCTAACTCTCCTTCCCTCCATATATCCAATCAGTTGATAAATCTTGCCATTTCAACCTCCATAACATCATTTAAATACAATCCTTTTCTCCTGTCCCATAGCTACCAACTTAATTAAGGTCCTTACAGCCACTATCTAAGATTATTTCAATAACTCCCTAATTTGTCTTCCTGCCTCACGTTTCTTACCATACCAGATCATTCAACGTACTGCTGTTAATGCAAATTTTCTTTGGCACAGATATGACTATATAACTTTCAGATTTAATTAATTACAGTGGTTTCCTATTGCCTTTATGATAAAATATAAACTCTACTGTTTAGCTTTAAAATTTCTTCATATCCTGGCCCCAACTATTCCTCTAGAGTCACTGTTCATTACTCCCCTTCTGTACTCTTCAAGCCAGCCAAATTAGCATAACAATAATGATATATTTAAAAAGTGCTTTAAGATTTACAAAAGGCTTTTCAAATGTGTTATTCTCATAATTCCCTGGAAACTAAGTGCTATTTTTACCATCTCTACTTTACAGATATGCTACTGAGACTGAAAGAAGTTAAATGAATTGCCCAAGGTCACAGAGATTTTAATAAACATAAGTGTTTGAGGCAGAATTTGAACTCAAGTCTTCCCATCTCAAGATCCCACACCCATACAACTGTTTCACTTAGCTGCCTCTTTGTTCTCATCTCACAACTTTCCTTCTTCTATCTCTTTCCCTTTGAGCTGACTAGACTACTTCTCATTTCAGTCATTTTCAGTCTCATCTGACTCTTTGTGACCTCATTTGGGGTTTTCTTGGCAAAAATACTAGAATGGGTTGCCATTTCCTCCAACAAACAGAGTTAAGTGAATAACTCAGGCTCACACAGCTAGTAAATATCTGAAGTCAGATTTGAACTGAGAAAGGTAAATCTTTCTGCCTCAAGGCCTGGCATTCTATCCACTATACCTCCTATCTGTCCTGGCCATCCCACATGCCTGGAAAGCATTCCTTCCATAACCCTGCTTCATAGAGTATCTTTCTTTATGACTCAAATTAAAAACCATCTTCTCCATGAATTCTTTCCTGATGTCTTTTACTTTGAGTTCTTTCCCTTCTAAACTACATTACATTTAATAACGACACAGCCCTCCCTCACTCAAAAACAAAGTTAAGTGCAAGTCATGTCATTATTTCTCTGTTGGCATGGTCTTTGGCAATGAAGGATGAACACATACACATTATATTTAACTACTTTGTATATCTTTGTATATATTTATTTTATGTCTATGCTGTGTGCCCTTATAAATATACTTGTTTTCTCCCTCAGTAGACTGTAAGTTCCCTGTGATTAGGAATTGTTTCAACCTTTATACTTCTATTTTTAGCACCCTGAACAGTGCCTACCCTCTACTAATCACTTACTAAAATACCTTTTGATTGATTGGTTCATCTATTAGATTATGGTCCTAAAGTAACTAATAGCAATTTCAGTTGAGTGATGAAGATGGAAGCCAAACTGCAAGAAGTTAAGAAGGGAGTGGGATATGAGAAAGTAGAGGTAAGATTAAGGCAGAGTTTTCTGGTAGTTTAACTATGAAAGGGAAGGGAAATAGAAGTAAATAGCTTGAGGATATAGTAAGATCAAGTGAGTTTTTCTTTTCCATTTTTTTTTCTGTTTTGTTTAATTTTAGGACTCAGTTGTGAAAGTTGGCACCTAGACACTTCCCCTCTTCAACTTGTTTTCCTGATTGTTCTTTTCTTTATTAAGTGACTTAATTTTATTATTAAGATGGATGTGTCCAGGTTTAGAGGTGATTTTGAGTTTGAGAGGTTCAGAGATCCTGAGTTCATGGGCTATTATAGTATATAGCTTACTGCCATTCCAGGAGGAGCCCCCTGAAACTATACTGTTTTAGGAGAGGATAACTAAAAAAAAAAGTGAATGGGCCTAAATCCTACCTTAACCAACCAGAGGTCATGGCCATCAAAGGTGATAGTCTAGCACTAAGAAAAATT
Organism: Notamacropus eugenii; assembly: GCF_028372415.1. Taxonomy (NCBI): domain Eukaryota; kingdom Metazoa; phylum Chordata; class Mammalia; order Diprotodontia; family Macropodidae; genus Notamacropus; species Notamacropus eugenii. The sequence goes on from NC_092877.1 coordinate 270,396,930, forward strand.
GGGGAAAATGCCTAAACAGCCACTCTGCAAGCTGCTCTCTATCTTTTATGAGGTTTAACTGTCAGCCTTCCAGAAAAGTGTGCTTATACATTGTTTAATGAATCCTAACTTAAGTTGTTCTATCAAAGCTTGCTGTGTGTATTTTACCATTTCTTTCATGGTCATGAAATGTTCCATACTGTACATTAAGTACCTTTTTATTCCTCCCCACTTAAGAAGGCTTTAGACACAAGCCAAACAGAGGCTAAGCAATAAGTAAATTTTCCTCCTGGGAGCTAAGCAGGGGTTGTAATAAGCAGGAAGTAGAGCTCATCCTTTCCCAACTAACTCATTAGAGGTCAAGCTTCTCAAGTGCTCCAAACTCTGTACTTGGAACTACTGCAGAGGGACTCCTCAGTGAAAAGGGGTCCAGCAGCATGTCCTTAATATTAAATATGTCACCATTATGAAAATGACTATTGGTTTAGAGGGAATTATAAATTAAGCAGAGGAATGGTGGGATCAAGGTCAAATTAGAGGGCTTGTATTTTGCAAGGAGGAGGATCATCTCTTCCACAGAAACTGCAACAAATAAGAAAAGAAAAAGGTGGAGGAGGTGTTACTGCAGTGATTTAGATCATAAAGTTAGAGTGGGATTGGACTAGTGAAGAAGGAAGCATGAACAGTGCTATAGTTATACAACTTTGCTGTTTTCTTTAGGAGAGAAAAGACTTTTTTTATACTGTATGTATAATACATAGTAAAAGCAGTTGAGCCAATTTATTTCAGGCATATATCCATAAGGAGAGAAGAGCATACAAAATGTAACCTTGTTTTCCAGTACACTGAATTTCATATAATGAAAAATCTCAGAAGCGAAATCACAAATTCCTATTTCATAACCTGGAGTCTAAGAGATCAAAACAAGTCTAGAGAAAAAAGTGCAGTTTCAGATTTCGTGCTTTATTTCTGAGTTATTGACAAAGACAGGCTCAGTTATTGAGGAGTCAATGAGCCAGCAATTTGTTTAAGCCATAAAACAGTGGGGTATATGTCAAATTCCAGCTTATTTGGGGAAAACATAATACCCCCCTTGAAGGAATTTTTGAATCTTTAATAAAGTAGAATTTTTTTTAATATAAAGAAAGATAATGGCTATATAATGCATGTTATAGAGGATCATAGATTTAAAGCTAAGGAATTTTATTTACTATGGAGTTCAATCCTCTCATTCTATAGATGGGACAGTGTATCTTAAATTTGTACTCTCTCCCCAGTCCCCCATGCACTCTGGTGTCATAAGAAAAGCTGAGGAGTCTTTGCAGCTCTTTGGTATCTGGTATATCAATTTGTGCTTTGTTAATGTATCCTCTGTTTTGATTGGACATTGCCAAATCTAGATAAGTAAGTGACTGTGTTGGCTAGTTTTTACAGTACAGAGACTTTCTGATAATCTTAGCAGATATCTAGTTAGAAGAGAAGTACTATTCATATTAATAGGTAAGACTTTCTAAATGTCTTTAAAGGATATTTTTGTAATTCAAAGTGCTTATATATCCAATAAAAAAGAGAATAGGATTTTTCCAATTGCCAGTTAACTGACAAATAGTAAACAAACAAAAAAGCAGTTTTGTAAGCTGCATATGTCCATGAAAAGAGCAGTAACATAAAATCCTGTATTCCAGAGGTTGTATTCCCAAGCACTTGGAATTTTCTCCCTTATTATTATTGAGTCTTTGTCCTGGGTTACCATCTCGTGAGGTGCACAGGCCATACTCATTTCACTCCTGAGGACGCTTCAGACCTTCTATCTCTACCCCAGAAGCTACCACTTTGTAACTCTTTTCAATTGATTTGTGATTCTCTGACTTAGCTATTCATGAGGAGCTCACACCATGGTTATTTCACTCCTAAGTCCACTCCTCACTCTCTAAACATTTTCACCTCTTCCCTACTAAGCTTACTTTCCCTACAGATCTTGACTTTCTAAATCAGGTCTGTACAATATATGGCCCATGGGCCACTTGCAGCCCATGAAAGTATTTTGGGTTTTCCATGAAAAATGTTGAGGATGTAAAAGAAAGTAAATATGTAACAAGTGCTGTGTCCATGCCCTGCTTGATTCCATCTTCCACTATTCACTATTGTGCCCCTCGTGTAACTTTGCAGATGGTTTACCACTGCACACTGTCTCCTGTTTGTCATGAGACCTGCAGCCACCAACCATTGTCCATTTGTCTCTGAGACGAGTGAGAGTTGCATCTTTTCACTGTGCTTTTGGTCCTTATTAGTGTCGAATGGGGACAAAGTGAGTGCAGCTTCTCGCCAATGCAACTGACGTCTGCTAAGAAACATGTGGCAACAATGCAAGGGGTTCTTCCCCTCTCTCTCTGTGTGACAGCCCTCAAAGTTGCATGAGTTTGGTGCTCCTTCCAAGGTCAGACACTAAGGTAAGCATGTCTTTGCATGTGAGCAGTTACTGTAGAGAGTTTTGGATTCCAACACTAAAATTTTGGTGACGACTTTGTAAAACGGATGATAAGAAAGGGAAGATCAAATCAGAACATAGTGTTTAATCCATAATGGACAAATAGATACTTGTTCACCTACATAAGAGAGAAAATATTGTGCTTTGTTTCCTGAGAAGTGATAGCCATTCTGAAGGAATACAGTCTTTGTTACCATTTCAAATCAAAACATACCAACTTAAGGAAACTGGACACCAATGAAAAACAAATGAAAGCATCCAAATAAAATCTTAGTGGAGAACAATGTAAACTCAGAAAATGGGACAGCTACTAAGGTTAGTTTTCAGATTTCTAAAGAAATTATTGTCAAACATGATTCTGGAGCTCAATAAACTGATTGCTGACACAAGAGATGTAATACATCCAACTCAATGGTAACAGTAAGCAAACCTAAAAAATGTATGAAAACTTCTACTGTCTAGCAAAGTCATTTTTAACATCATCTTGATTTTGTGATAAAAAAAAGATCATAAGTAATAAGTGAAATTAATTTGTATTAATTGAAATTTTATTTTATGTGGTTTATTTGCAAAATAGTTTAATCATTAATTATACCTTTACTTGGAAAATGAAGTGCTAAAAACCTATCTGTTGCCTGAAGAAGTTTAATGTATTTTAATTTTGGCCTCTACATATTGCCAAGTTGTGCTGGTCTGTTTTAGTTGCTCTTTGTATGTTGCCTTCTGTCACTGAAGTTAGAGCCTATCTTTTTTTTTTTTTTTTAATTTTTTGCTCACACTTATAATCCCAGCATTTAGCATAGTTCTTGGCACGTAGTACATAATGAATATATATTGTCTACCTCTCTCTCTCCCTCTCTCTCTCTCTCTCTCTCTCTCTCTCTCTCTCTCTCTCTCTCTCTCTCCTAACAATATGACTAGTCTCCCCAATAGGTTAGGTCTTTAATACATTGGTAAGGGAATGTGATCCAGGTTAATGTGTAGATAATGATTAAAAAACCAATCTCTTTGTATGTATTTGCAATACTATTTCCTTTGCCTATTTTCAAGTAGTATTTTTAAAATGTAGATGTATTAGTGTGAGTGGTTGGCTCTAGAAATATCGCTCACCAAGAAGGTATGTTACATTGTATGTGGCATGTTGTATAAATAGAAATCCATCAGTGAAGACTTAAGAGCAAGCATGGAGAACAGGGAAAGCATATTTTTCTTCAACAAGGTCAAGTTTTAGGAACCTGATAAAAATAAAATGCAACTATGTAGTGGTAGTCTATCTCTGAGAACTTTGCCCTACCTAGGAAAGAGGGGTCCTGAATGATCTAGCCAACTCAAAGTTTGAGTATGTTTTGTTATGTCCTGTGCAATGAATTAAACTGTGAATGTGACTCTTGATGTAGCACAGCAAGGCTATGACCATTACATTGTGGGGGTGGTTACTATAATAACTGCATTAAAAAATGAAAAAAAAAAAAGATCTAAGTACTTGACTGGAATTGTTTGTATTCTGTGTCACTGAACAAAATGTTAGTAACTGAGGGACTTTGGAAGCATTCTGCATTGAAGGTAGCACTTCAGCTACTGCTGAGGAAAGTATTCTAAGGAGCAGTAATAAAGATAGAAATATTTTCCAGGGAGTGGGATGCAATGATCTGGAAGGAAGAGTAAAGTGTCAGAAGTCATATAGGCAATTGATAAAATTCCAGGTTTGGGGATCAGCTGATTGACTGATTTGACTTGAAACATTTACAGGAAGAAATATTGATGCCATACTCTAGAGAAGTTTAAGTGCAAAATCCAGAAGTCTGTTTATCCTAAAAGCAAGAGGAAACCATCAGAAAATTTTGAATCAAGAAGTGACATAGCCAGGCATGTGTCTTAGAATGATTATTTTGGCATCTGTGTGGAAGACGGATTGGAAGGAAGAGAAAACTGGTCCAGAGAAACCAACGAGGAGACTAATATAATATAATAAACCTAGCAAGATGTGATGAAGACTTGAAATAAAGTGGTGGTCATGTGAGGAGAAAAGAAAATATTTGTGAGAGATATGGAAGTAGAACAGACAATACTAATTAGATGTGGTAGGGGAGGGAAAATATACAGGAACTCAGAAATTGGAAACCTTAGTTATTAAAATGTTGTTGGTTCCCTCAACAGATTTAGGGAAATTAGGAAGACAAAAAAGTTTCAGGAGGAAGATAAGAATACTCTTCTGGACATGTTGAATTTGAAATGTCTATGGTGTTTCCAGGTACAGATGTGTAGTGGGCAGCAGGTAGTACGGAAACAGAGTTCATTAGAGAGATAAGGAACTCATGTTACATGACATATTTCAGGTAAACTTAAAGGTTTGGTTGCTGCCCCTGATATTTGTTAGTGTAACCTTGAATTTGGTGAATTTCATCATCCTATCTTTAAAATAACATGGTTGTACTATATGATCTTTAAGGTCCATTTGAGTTCTCAATCCTGAGATGGGCAATTTATATCTGATCTTAGAAGTTGAGCTCCTTCCAAAGTATAAGAGGGATGGTATTAGCTGCACCCCCATTTAAGGAGGAAGTCTGACCCTTCTGGTCATACTTTTTTTTATTTTGCTTTCTTCCACTGTCCAAAACTAGATTCGATAGTGCAGCTTTTATTTGCCCATATATTAAAATGTTTCTGTACATATATTTTCTACTCTGAAACCCCATATAGCTCTACAAAGTTAAAAAAATTAGGTTAAGGGAAAAGAAAAGGAAATAGAAACAATTATGTTTTCTCCAAAGGGATATAAAAATTAAAAAAAAAAAACGCTGAACCCTTTTTTAGGCTAAGGTGTGGGATCTAGAGATATCTAAAATCTAGGATGGTATTTTATTGGTCAAATAATTATGGAGCCAATAAGCTAATATTTAAACTTGGCATTTTCAGAACTCTGTTTTATGACTGGTTATAACAAATTCTCAAATCAGCAGTGTTATTAGAGCTCTTGTCAGCCATCTATAAGGCAAAGCAAAGAACCAAATGATGGTGAGATTTTTAATTTTCAAAGTCATTCATTTGAATGAAAACTTTATAGGTTTTATTAGAGCTATAACTGAACAGTTGCAGGGTGGGAAAGCTATGTCACTCTTTTAGGGCCACTTGTTTTTCTATAGTCTCTGGAATAGAGAGACTTTAGAGGGAGGATGATGTCCAGGTTAGTCTTGGGCCATAAGTCACAGACAAAAATTCACCATTTAGAGCTGAGTCCTCTGTTACTATATGAATGGGAAATTGGCTTCAGGCAACCCATCACTTCTAACTAAGGAGTTCAAAGGAGAATGGAAGAGAAATAGAAACAGCTTTCATAAATAGAGCATGGAGTTTCATGAAAGAGTAAGGCTTTCTCTTTCCCTCCCCCCCTTCCTATATGCTGGTTACTTTTACCCTTCCTACAGACACGCTCAAGGATAAACTCTTTGATCCATCATAGCAGTGAATCTAAGGCAGCCACAGTTTCCTCATTTTTTAAAACACTGACTTGGACCAACCTCACCCTCAGGCTATCATAAAGTAACAATTAACTGCATCTACCTGGATACTGGATGTTTTTCACAGCTAAACTTTAAGAAAAGCTTTCATTATTTGTTGCCTCCACTGCTTGTCCTTTCACTCCCTTTTCAGACCTTAAGAGTCTCATTTGAAATGTTAATTCTCTATAAACAATACTCTCTCCAAAGTTACAAATTATCTCAATCGTAATGGCTGGTTCTCAGTTCTCATCTTCCTAGACCATTGTAGTAGGAGAAACATCTGCTAGTATCCCTGCCTCATAGACTAGGCTTGTTTTCCCTTAAAGAGAGAGACAGAGAGAGAGAGAGAGAGAGAGAGACAGAGAGAGAGACAGAGAGAGAGACAGAGAGAGAGACAGAGAGAGAGACAGAGAGAGAGACAGAGAGAGACAGAGAGACAGAGAGAGACAGAGAGAGACAGAGAGAGACAGAGACAGAGACAGAGACAGAGAGACAGAGACAGAGAGAGAAACGATATATCTGCCTCTCACTTTTGTGTATGTACTGACTTCTCTTTAGCCTCTTTAGCCAATAGGTGCATTTTTGCCATCTCAGAGCGCACAGCACTCAACATTGAGTCACATAAGGTTAGAATTAGATAGTGACTCCCCCTTCCCCCAAAAAGCTTTTGTGTGATCTTTAAGAACCAAGTGAGAAACCAAGTTGAGTGTAGAAAATTTTAATTAATTTTTTTTGTTGTTTTATAATCCTTGAAGGACTAGCTTCCTTCAAAATTCAACTCAAAAGCTACCTCAGAAGAGGCTATTCCTGAGGGCAACAGAGGCTTGTTCCTTTCTCTCCTGTCCAGAATTATATTGTATTTACGTAAAATGTGGACTGGCCAATGAAAACTAAGTCCCCATGAACATTTGCAAGATTCTCTATTTGATGCAATTCCCTATATGAGCTTTGAATCACACCAGTTATTCTATGACTTGGCTATCAGCTGAGTAGCAAAGAGACGTTTGTAGATTGATTAATAGGTGTACATACAAAAGACACTGACCAGCCAAATCAATCTCTTTTCTTGCCTGAGCACATTTGATTGAAGAGAAATGCTATGAGACTTTAGATACGGAAAGGCCCTGAGACCATATCTCACCTAGAATTGGAGTGAAGAAAGTGAGCTCATGGTCTTAAGCTGGATGCTCTCTGGGATGGGACTAACTCCTATTTTTATCTTCTTTCCTGCAGAATACTCTGCAATACTCTGAACATTTGGAGTAAAACAGGTCTCATGACAGAGGTTCATGCCAGAGGTTATACACAACTTAGCCTGGTGAGGAGGGACTTTTTTGAACTGGGATAATAGTAAGATTTGGTACTAAAGCAGGAAAGCCATTTATCCAGAGGATACGACACTAAATACTTCTTTGAATGAAAGCTTTGCATGAGCAACTTCAACTGAGTCCATTCTAGAGTCTGATGTGGTATTGTATTCTCAGTAAGCACACTTTAGAAAGCAATATAACTCACCTTTCTTCAACTTATATGACTTAATTGAATCCACCAAATCTCTGACTTAGGCCCAGGTGAGAGTCTCAATGAAGACCAGCTCCTTGAAAGAGTAGGTATTATAGCAATGGCAGCAACAGGAAACCTGGTATGAGAGTGTTGCAATGGATGCTATACTTGTTCGAGGTTTCATGGCCATGTGGTTCTAGGCTATGGGAACTGTTATAACGTTAAAAGGTAGCTGAGGCAGGGTGGTAGTGTAGAAATGAACCGTGGAAGTGGCCATCTCTCTCTACCTAAGGTCTGGGGGCTAAAGACCCCTCACCACAGGCTGTCTTCTTTCTGTCTGTTTCAGGAATGTTACCTTCAGGCATCAAGAAGGTTTCCTATAGTATCTGATGATAGTGTCCATATCAACAGCCAAAGAGAGAGTGGATGCAAAGAAGAAAACAGATTCAAGACTCCATAGTTTTTCAGAAACTACACCATATATCTGGGGATAATATTGAGGACTCCAACCAAAATTTTCTAAGAGTTATGGATTAGCTATTGGCCATATGTCTCTCTAAAACTAAGCTAATTTTCTCTTGGACTCCTATATACTTCTGAAAGAGTGAATCATATTCTTTTGGAGGGATCTTTTGTACCTCTTTTCCAATTAAGTTACTGTAGTAGATATCCATTTCTAAAACAACAAATTAAGTCTGACCAACCAAATGAGAACAACCAATTGTCTCAGTAGGGAGCACTTGGGTGGGAGTTAATGAGCTACATAGTTTGTTCTAGCCTCTAAAAAAAGAAAGAAAAAAAAAGAGGGATCCTTTTTGTATCAGTTTGTGATCAGTTGCAGGGTGAAGAAAAAGACCTTAACTCAGTCTGATCCCCAGAGGAAGGGAGATGTGTGTGTGTGTGTGTATGTGTGTGTGTGTGTGTGTGTGTGTTCATCCTTCATTGCTGAAGAAGACCATGCCATCAGAGAAATGATGACAAGTCTTGCACTTGACTTTGTTTTGAGTGAGGGAGGGCTGTGCAGGTCACCAGCCTCATTTCTCCTCCAGAGCTATCTGAATCCAGTGACCAGATATTCATCAGGATGACTGGAGATAGCCCAGGATGAGGCAGTTGGGGTTAAATGACTTGCCCAAGGTCACACAGCTAGTGAATATCAAGTTTCTGAGGTGACATTTGAACTCAGGTCCTCCTGACTCCTGCATTGGTCCTCCATCCACTGCATCACCTGGTTGCCCCTTCATTAAAGATAACAACAACACAGAGAGACAACATGAATTTTGGGAGAATGTAGTAAAAGTAGTTCTTAAGTGAAAATTTGTGTTTTTTTTTTAATTGCTTTTATTAAGAAAAAAGAAAAAGAACAGATCAATGAATTGGGCATGAAATTTTTTAAAAATCCTAGAAAACTATCAATTTTTAAACAGGCACTAAAAATACATATACTGAAAATCAAGCAAGAAATTAACAAAATTGAAAGTAAGCAAAAATGAATAGAATTAGTATCTCTAAGAAAAAAAAAACAAAATATACAACCCATTACCTAATTTTATTAAAAAAGGAAAAAAAGAACATTATGATAAGGAAAAACAAAAAATGATAATTAATAAGAAATGAAGATAAAATAATGAAGATTATAAAAACTATGTCGAATATTTATGCCAATAAAATTGACAACTTAAATGAAATAACAAGAACAAGAAATTGAAACAACCCTGTCTAGAAAGAAGAATTGAAGATACTACAAATAAATTTCTTAAGTTGGAAGGAAGGAAACCTAAGATCAGATGGATTCAAAAGTACATTCAATCTAACATTCCAAGAACAATTAATTGTAATATTACATAAACTTTGAATAAATAGAGAAATAAAAAATGCCACTAAATTCATTCTATGATGTAAATATGAACGTTGTTGTAAAAGTTTTAAGTAAAATATTATCAAGGAGGCTACAAAAACATACACACTGTGACTAAGATATATTTATGTTAAGATTTCAGGGTTATTTAATATTAGGAAAACATTAGACATAGTAATACTCATAACAAAAACAAGAAAAAACTGATTTTATCAGTAAATACAAAAAAGCTTTTGAAAAGCTGCAACACCCATTTCTGTTAAAACACTACCAAATAGCAACAAATGAAACTTTATTGAACATTGCAAATAGTATGTAATGTATCTAAAACCAAGATAAATCATTACACACATTGGGAATAAAATAAAAACCTTTCCCATAAAATGAGAATGGAACAAAGATATCCACTGTCAACAATTTTATTTGACTAAGTAAAAGAAATGCTGGCTATAGCAGTAAGACAAGAAAAATAAATGGAAAGAATAAGTAGAGATAAAATTATCATTTTTAAGATACTGTGATTATAAAGAATATTAATCCACTAATATTAATTGAAACAATAACTTCAGAAAAGTTGCAGGATGGTGGTTGTTGTCCTTCATTTTCAAAGAGGACCAAAATAACATCACCATGATAAAGTGAAGTTTCACTGTGTCTGATTGTAGCTGATCAGACGAGCTTGGAATACTCTAACACAGGTTGAACACAAATAGTTCATATGAATATTTGGGGTGGATACTCCAAATTTAAGCATCTTACATTTACTTTGTGCTGTCTTAATTCTGCTTTGTTCACAGATCACAGCAGCCTTTCTGATGTGGGCACACCATGCTGAGTGTTCCTGTGTCAATGTCTCCCATGTCACACAGTCAAATGCAAAGTTCTTGAGAGAGACCTTGATAGTGTCCTTGTGTCACTTCTTCTAACCACCATGTGATCCTTGTCCCATGTGAGTTTTCTATAAAATGGTCTTTTTTGGCAAGCATACATTTTGCATTTGAACAACATGGTCAGCCCATCGGAGTTGCTCTCGCTAAAGCATAGTTTGAATGCTTGGCAGTTCAGTTCCAGCAAGGACTTCAGTGTCTGGTACCTTACCCTGCCAGGTGATCTTAAGATTCTTCCTAAGACAGTTCAAACTGAAGCGATTCAGTTTTCTGGCATGGCACTGTTTCACAGGCATACAATAATGAGATAAACACAGTGGCTCTGTAGATCTTCACTTTGATAGTCAGTCTAATACCTCTTCTCTCCCAGATTTTTCTTTGGACACTCCCAAGCACTGAGCTAGCTCTGGCAATGCATGCATCAACCTCATTGTCAGTATGTACATCCCTGGAAAGTATACTGCCAAGGTAAATGAACTTATCCACAGCATTCAAAACTTCTCCATTTGCTGCAATCTATTATTCCACGTATGGATGTTGTAATGATGGCTGATGAAGCACCTGTGTTTTCTTGGTGTCAATTATTAGGTCAAAATTAGCACAGGCAGCAGAGAGTTGGTCCATAATTTGTTGCATCTCAACTTCAGAAGCTGTATTGAGTACACAATCATCTGCAAATAGAAAATCATGCACCAATACTCTCTCCACTTGGATCTTGGCTTGTAGCCTTTCCAAATGGAAGAACTTGCCATCAGTATGGAGTTAACCTTGATCCTATGTTCATCCTCATTAAAAGCATTGGACAATATGGCTGAAAACACCATTTTAAAAAGCATGGAAGCAATTACAGAGCTCTATTTCACTCCATTTGTGACTGGGAAGGGAAGAGTGCTTTGTCCACTATCCAAAATCCAGGCAAACATGTCATCATCAAATTGAAATACAATACTGATGAACTTCTCCAGGCAGTCCAATTTTGACATAATTTTCCATAAGCCCTCATGACTAATTGTGTCAAATGCCTTGGTCAGATCTACAAATTTTGTGTAAAGAGCTGGCATTTCTCTTGGAGTTGTCGGGCAGCAACCACCATATCAACTGTTCCTTGGCCTTCTGAAGCCATAATGGCTCTCAGGTATATGACTATCTTCCAGGTGAAGGATCAGCCTATTAAGGGGGACTCTAGCAAGAATTTTGTCAGCAGTGACTAAGAGAGAGACCCCACTGTGATTATCACAGGACAATCTATTCCCTTTACATTTATAGAGATGACCAATTGAGGCATCCTTGAACTCCCAAGGGATAATTTCCTCTTGCCATTTATGGAAAATTTCAGTCAGCTTTTGTATGAGGAATGGTCCCCCTACTTTGCAAATCTCAGCTGGAAAAGAATCAGCACCAGGTGCTTTGCCATATAAAAGGAGCCTAATGGCCCTCAAAATCTCTTCTTCAGTTGGAAGTTCAGCAAAGGAGTGATTGACTTCAACCTGAGGTAAAATGACCTCAGCATTGATTGATGATGGTCTGTTGAGAACACTATGGAAGTGTTCAGCCCTCTTCTCTTGGATCATGTCCTTATCACTAATAAATGTGTCTCCATCAGGACTGAGTAGTTGTGATGCACCATAGGTTTTTGGTCCATAAATAGCTTCCAGGGAATCATAAAAATGCTTTGGATTGCTACTATAAGCATAAAACTGAATTTAACCAGCCTTCTTATTGAGCCAGGAATCCTGCATCTCTCTAAGCTTTCCTTGTACTTTGCATTTGAGAAATTAAATGCTGCCTTCTTAGAGGTGGATGAACTATCCTGCTGGTGTATCTTGTGGAGTTCTCATTTTTCATTTGACAGCTTCTAAATTTCCTCATCATTTTCATCAAACCAGTCTGGGTGTTTCTGAATGTTCTGACCCAGATGAAAAAATGCAGTGCTGTAAACCAAACCTCTGAAACAGGGTTGGCAAATGAAGGTGAGCTTTTTGAAGTTGGAGCTGGATACACATTTTTCTGGAGTTTGTGCAATGAAGGGGAACACCTTGAAGATGGAGTGGGTTTTGCAATCCAAACTAATCTAGTCAGCAAGCTGATATGCCTGCAAGAAGAAGTGATAATGGGATTGCCACTCACAGGAAAATGCCATGCCACTATCATCAGTGCCTATGCTCCCACCATGATGAGCCCTGATGAGATCAAAGAAAAAGTTGCGGGATAGAAAAGAAATCAATACAAAATATCCCCATTTCTGTATAATATCAATAAATTTCAGGAAGAACAGATGAAAAAAGAAAATCTATTTAAAATAACTATAGAACATATGCAATAGTTGGGAGTCTCCTTTTGGAGTTAAATGTTGCATGTGCCTTTTGAGTTACATGATTGTCTTGACTGTGTGAAATACCTGGCATTCTTGGCAAAACATGGAGATTCATAAATAGCTTGCTTGTTTGACCCAACCTGCCAATTAGAACAGAAGTTGGAGAATGCTGCTATTTTTTTAATCTTTCTTTCTCTTCTTCTCCTCCACTAGCTCCTGCTTCTCTTCCTTCTTTCTTTTCTTCCTCCTCTTCTTTCTCTTCCTCCTTCTCTTTCTCCTCTTCTCTATTTGGGGCACCAAAAAGTTACATCAGTCCTCTTTCCAGAGAATACATTTTTTTTTCAGTTATGTTTTGGGGTTTGGGGGCTAGACTTTTTTTGGTTTTTATTTCTTATCATTATTACCTTTGTTAAAAAGCTGAGACAATCTGCATTTTGTTCTGTATAGGTTTCTTTTATGCTTTATTGAAGTGTAACTCTGAAAAAAACAGGCTTTTTAAAAAGCCCCTTTTGTTCCAAATGTACGTACTCGACTAAATCTTTAAACCTGAATCACTCTGATTTTTATCAAATGGCTAATAATAGCCCCCAGCCTAAACTTTAGTGATGGATTGTACAGTTTTTGATGTCTTAGAATGAGTGTAAGTAGCAATTATTTTCTCTTTTGGCCTGAAACTTGGAAGGCATTTTCCTCCAGGATTGATATTATTGTGACGATAAATTAGGCCATTTTTTGTCCTAACTATTATCTAATATTTAGTCATTCCTGAAGAGATGGTGATAACTTTTTTGGAATGCCTGAGTTCAACTAAGGGACAGGGCAAATATCAAGAGGATTTCAATTAGATGGATGAATTATAGCACCAACAGTGAATTTGTCCTTTAAAGTTACTTTTGAGTGATTCCCTATTCTTTAGCCTTTCTGTGTCAGGATCTGTGTCATATCAAGAGGATCTCTTGTGGAAAGGAGAGAAAGAGGGTTCCAGATATGTTGAAAAATCCGTGAAGTTTGCTAAGCCAAATTCATCTATGACCCTAAAATATGACCTAACATAGAATACAAACTGTAAAAATTTCTTGCAAAAAATTGTTTACTGAGGGGGCAGAGCCAAGATGGCAAAATAGAAGGACAGACCTGTAAAAGTTCTACCACAGCCCATAAATATCTGTAAAAAATGACTCTAAATAAATTTTAGAGAAGCAGAAGCCACAATATGACAGAGTAAAAGAGATTTCCAGTCCAACGCAGTCTGGAAGGCTGACAGAAAAGGTGTATTGTACTAATGTCAGAGCAGAGTGTAGCCCACAGAGCCCAGTTCAGCCTTGGTCACGTGGTGTGGCAGGGACAGGACAGGAGCAGGCCTCAGGGAGTGGGATCCCTGGTAGTAGCTGTGGTTCTCAGATTCCTCAAGCAACTAATGCCAGAGACAGCTCCAAAGGTCAGTGAGAAAGCTCTTTCACCTAGTTGAGAAAGGAATGCAGTCTAGCCTCAGTTCCAGGTGGTGACAGCATCCATTTTTGTAGCCTTCAACCTAATGCCCCTGGGGGAATCAAGCAGCTGATCTGAGTCTCAGCCCTGAGTGAAGGTCCTTGGGTGAAGAGGAGCACTGGCTGGTGTGGTGGAGTTGGTGGAGGCTATTTGCAGATCATGGACAGAAGAGTGCTTATGGTTGCCCCCAGACCAAAGTGCAGGGCTGGAGAGAAGTAAACTCCTCTCTCTTGATTGTGTCATCTTGGAGAAATTGAGAACTTGCGGGTCCCGAGAATCCTTCTTGACAAAGAACTCAAAAGTCAAGTGACTGGTTGCAAAAATGCTAAAAAAGGGAAAAAAATAAGACTACAGAAGGTTACTTTCTTGGTGAACAGGTATTTTCTTCCATCATTTCAGATAAGGAAGAAGAATGCATACCACCAGAGGAAGACCTAATAGTCAAGGTTTCTGCATCCAAAATCTCCAAAATGCATATGGCCTCAAGCCATGAAAGAGCTCAAAAAGGATTTTGAAAATCAAGTAAGAGAGGTGGAGGACAATTTGGAAAAAGAAATGAGAGAGATGCAAGAAAATCATGGAAAGCAAATCAACAGGTTGCTAAAGGAGACCCTAAAAATGCTGAAGAGAGTAACACCTTTAAAAATAGACAAACTCAAAAAAAAAAGATAAAAATAGACTACATCAAATGACAAAAGAGGTACAAAAACCAATGAGGAGAAGAATGCTTTGAAGAGCAGAATTTGTCAAATGGAAAAAGAGGTTCAAATGCTCAGTGAAGAAAATAGTTTTTTTTAAAAATCGGAATGGAGCAGATGGAAGCTATGACTTTATGAGAAACCAAAAAATTACAAAACAAAATAAAAAGAATGAAAAAAATAGAATACAATGTGAAATATGTCATTGGAATAAAACAACTGACCTGGAAAATAGAAAATTTAAAAATTATGGCACTACCTGCAAATCATGATAAAAAAAAAGAGCCTAGATATCACCATGCAGGAAATTACCAAGGAAAACTGCCCTGATATTCTAGAACCAAAGGAGAAAATAAATATGGAAAGAATCCACCAATTACTTCATGAAAGGGATCCAAAAAGAAAAACTCCTAGGAATATCGTAGTCAAACTCCAGAGTTTCTAGGTGAAGGACAAAATATTACAAGCAGCCAGAAAGAAAAAAAATTGAGTACTGTGGAAATACAATCAGGATAACACAAGATCTGACATCTTCTACATTAAGAGATTGAAGGGATTGGAATATAATATTCCAGAAGTCAAAAGAACTAGTATTAAAGCCAAGAATCACCAACCCAGCAAAAGTGAGCATAATACTCCAGAGGAAAAATGGTCATTCAATGAAATAGAGGGCTTTCAAGGATTCTTGATGAAAAGACCAGAGCTAAACAGAAAATTTGACTTTCAAACACAAGAATCAAGAGTAACATGAAAAGGTAAACAAGAAAGAGAAATCTTAAGGTACTTATTAAAGTTGAACTGCTCACATTCCTACATAGAAAGATAAAATTTATAACTCTTGAAACTTTTCTCAATATTTGGTTAATTGGAGGGATTATATACATATATATAGACAGAGGGAACAGAGTGAGCTGAATAGGAAGGGATGATATCTAAAAAAAATAAAGTTAAGGAGTGAGAGAGGAATATACTAGGAGGAGAAAGGGAGACATGGAATGGGGCAAATTATGTCCCATAAAAGAGACAAGAAAAAACTTTTTCAATGAAAGTAAAAAGTGGGGACGGGAGAGGGAAATGTGAGGCTTACTCTCAACACATTTGGCTTAAAGAGGGAATAACATGCACACCCAATTTGGTATGACAATTTATCTTACACTACAGGAAAATAGGGGAGAAAGAGATAAGTGGGGAATAGCGAGAATGATAAAGTGGGAGGAGAGAGTAATTAGAAGCAAACATTTTAGGGGAGGGACAAGGTCAAAAGAGAGAATAGAATTATTGGGGGGCAGGATAGGATGGAGGGAAATGTAATCAGTCTTTCACAATATGACTATTATGGAAATCTTTCACAAAACTACACATATATAGCCTGTCTTGAATTGCTTGCATCATTGAAATGAGTCGGGAGGGAGAAAAGGAGAGAAGTTGGTACTCAAAGTCTTAGGAACAAATGCTGAGAATTGTTTTTGAATGCAACTGGGAAATAAGAAATACAGGTAAGGGGTACAGAAGTCTATCTTGCCCTACAAGAGAAGAGAGAAGATGGGGATAAGGGAAACTAGGGGTGTGATAGGGGGAAGAAGTTACCAAAATGCATGGTGTTTGGGGTGAGGGAGGGGAGAGAAGGGGAGAAAATTTAGAACTCAAAATCTTGTGGAAAAAATGTTGAAAATTAAAAATAAATAAATAAACATCTGAAATAAATAAATTAATAAAATTATTCACTGAAATCTTTTTTCTGATTCTGATATCAGAATGTGGAAGGTTCTCTGACTCTTGAAGGTTATGTTAGTGCAGGACAAATACTGAAAAGCAATACTATATGGAAGAAGCTTTGTATATAGATTTAGTGATATTGAGGATGGGCTTTAAACAACTAAAAGAAAAAGATCATGCCTTTTTTTCATTCTAGTGTTCCCCCTGAGGCATCCAGTCAATAATTCTTTTAACTGCCCTTTCACTGTGACTCTCTGACCACTTAATTCCTTCTATTGCCTGCACCTGGCCCCACCCCAGGCTATTTATCACTCTTTAATCCCACCCAGATCTTCCCACAGTCTATTTCAGTATAAAAATATCTGTCCTGTCTTCATCAAATGTGCACATTCTTAGCATCCCATCCACTTCTATCAGTGACACAATCAATCTTATCTCTGACTGAAATAAGATTTGAGTGGTTGAGTTCTTTCCAAGCAGACTTCCATCCTGTACCTTCACGTTTTGGGGTTCCTAGCACCCCAACACTGTATCTATGATGGACTCTTTTTATTTGAAGAAAACTCAATGAACAAGAATTTAGATAGTACTGTCTTAGGTATTATACTAAGAGCTAATATACTAATTTGCATTCCTTGAGTTGTAAATCATTTGTGAGAGAATGTTGATATCTTCAACAAGACTTGGGAATTTGTAAGGAAAAGTGGTCGAATGGGAGTAAGAATAGTATATTCTCTTCTGTACATACTGAATTTCAGAAACCTGTGATGCTTCCAAGTAGAGATATATAGCCATCAGTTGGAGATGAGTCCCAGAAGACAGGAGAAGGGAGATATGTGCATGGAGATGAATGCTAAATCCATAGGAATCCAAAGTTATGAGATAATATTTGTAAAACACTTAACAGTGTGCATACTATAGATGCCATAAGAATGTTTATTATTTTTAATAAAATTTCAAATCCTTTAAAACAGAACAAATGATGCCACAACTGCTAAATATACCTTACAATAGACATAAAAATTGTGCAGTGCTACATGTTATATATTTGTATCTAGCTATTTTCACAGATATGTCAAATAGGTAATATTTAATTATATTCAATTATTATTTATATTTGTGATTACTGAGGTTTCTAAAAGTCATATTTAGCATCTATTATAATTTAGAACAATTTGATATATAGAATATTTAATAATTAGATACTTCAGAATTTACAGAGGCTATGAGGAGTGAAGGTATTTGCATCTAACCACCCAATTATTTAGCAGCAGATTTGTGACAATTTCAGTCAATTTCAGTGAAGTTTTCCTGAACCACAACAAGATAAAATTGAAGTGTACAAGCTCTGATGATACAGAAAATCACCATATATATGCAAAATATGAGTGACTTTCTTGTCTGATCCAAATTCATCATCACGTTATTCTTTCTTTCAGGAATATATGATGAATAGATGATTTTAATGTGTTTTTACTTCTTTTGTTGACCTCTTCATTTATTTATATCTGTCAATAACTCTTAAACATTTGCCTAACATGTTTTATTAAACTTTTTCCAACAATAAATTGGAAAGTGAACTATTTTTCTCCTGGCAAATGAATTAAAACAAAAGACAGAAAATATAATTGTGAGCTTATTATTATGCCATAGTATTTTGACTTTAGCCCTTATTGATAAGATACAAGTATTCTTTAACAAACTAACTTGAAAGCTATTATTTCAATGGCCTCAAAAATTTGAAAAAGGGGGAAAAGACTAAATTTCTGAAAATAGAAAAGGAAAGTTGGAAGTGTTTACATGCAAATAAGTTTTTAAAAATCAGCTGTACTGTCAATATGCACATTTTCAAAATGGAGAATTTTAATATCATTTCTCTGAAGCTTTTATGATTTTGTTTTATTCAAGCATTGACTGGTAAAAATGCTTTCAGTAGCATTAATTTTGACACACATACATGAATGGAAAACTTCAATAAGTCTTCCATTTCCATTTGTTCATGGAAAGCATTGTTTCACTACAATAGTGTAAATATACTCTCTAAAGTGAGGCCACCCACACAAGAATCTAATGTTAGAGAAAGAGTATAGAAAGAAAGTCTGGTCATTTGGCAAAAAGTCCCAGTAGAGTAACCATGCCAGCTTTTACAGCTAAATCCAAATGTTCAACAGATGGTAAACTGAAAAAGGTGCAGCTGGAGCTGAAATATTATTTGGGACAAGGTAGGGAGGGAGAAGTACATGTCAGAGTGGCCCTGAAAAAAAACAACAAAGAAGAATATTAATGAGGTATCTTGGAACAATATCTAAAGAAGGTCATATTATTAAGTCATATTATTAAGATTTCCAGCTGAGAAAGATAATGGGACCCTGCTGGACTAATTTTGGCTATAATTTATGACATGACTTTTGGGCACAAAATATGATATTATAATATAAGACCTTTCATTGCTATAAGTTAGATTAGTTCTGCAGTACAGTAAATTGTTTCAGAATTATTCTGTATGAATATTTATTTTACCTTCCTGCTTGCATATAAAATCTGTTACCCAAATACATTATTTCCATTCCCTCATTCTTCGATACCAATGCATGTAAAGTAAGAGTCATAATTTTTAAAATTTAATTTGTTTCAAATTTTTAAACACATCAGCAATGTGAAATTATTGCCAGGGATCATGCAAGTTGTTTTCTGGAGATTAGCACTTTGGTCCCATGTTTCTATTATTACCTTCAATTCCCCTCTAGGAACTTCTTGAAAATAATTTAAATTTCCATCCCCCCCCAATAGAGCTAACCTATATTTTCCCCTGGTTTTATGACCTAACTAGAAATGTTGTTAACTTCTCCTGGTAATAACTTTAGAGTCCCATAGCTCCCAAGGAGAAAGATACTATCCCCAATGTGACTCTAATTGTAGGAGGCCAGAATAAACAACATGATAGAAAACACAACCGCCAACCATTTTAGAAATTGAGTCAACTATTTCCTAAATGCTATCACTAGTCTTATGAGATTTTATTTTCTGACTTCTTAAACAAATTATCGATTAGAATATATATATATATACATATGTATGTATGTATGTATATCACAATTAGTTCTTCATATTTTACTCAGACCCAAGAGAAGTCATGGCAAATTCCATAACTGCATTGTTTTAGACCAAATGAAAATCAGATGTTGAGCTTATACAAAGGTTGATATAAAATATGTACTAATTTACAAGAGAGACAGAGACAGAGAGAAACAGAGAGAGACAGAGACAGAGAGACAGAGAGAGAGACAGAGAGAGAGAGAGAGAGGAGAGGGAGAGACAAATATTAGTCAGATCTTACTTTAGATTAGGAATTTAGTACTTGGATAGATCCATAGTAGTATCTTTCAGCACCTTGCCTAGGAATGTTTGTAAGCAGGAAAAGATCCATAAAACCAAAAGGGGACCAAAGAGTGACGCTGAACAGAACATTACCCTGTGTATTTCTGCTGTTGCTCTTATTTTGGAAGGATAAGAAGAGACCCATGAGGAACTGTTTTGAAGACAGCTGAGGAGACTGATCTGTTGGGAAGAAAGAGGAACAGCAAAGGACATCAAACTCCCTTGCCATCTAGTATGTTAAACTGAAGATTCTTGTTAAGCTGATGCTGAACTCTAATATTTTTCTTGCTGCTGAAGTGCTCTTATCATAACTCTCTAAATTCAGCAACCTCTAACAAAAGTTTGCTTATCTTGCCATGAGACAAAGATCCAGCTGTCACCCCTCTTCCTAATAGTGAAGGACATGATCTTTATTATCTGTGCTTAATAATAATAAACATCTAGAAGA
This sequence comes from Notamacropus eugenii, assembly GCF_028372415.1. NCBI lineage: Eukaryota > Metazoa > Chordata > Mammalia > Diprotodontia > Macropodidae > Notamacropus > Notamacropus eugenii. The sequence goes on from NC_092877.1 coordinate 270,417,187, forward strand.
TCAACACTCATTATTTGAGGTCAATAGTTTTTGAAAGCTATAATGTCATGACATAGAGATGATTACTGACACTTCATAGTATCCATGATCTCATCACAGTGGGTCCTCCCTTCAGCCATGTAGGTCACAACTTTTCCATGCCTTCTCGTTCTGTGTAACTCCCATTCATGTCCTTCCATAAATACTCCTTAAGAGAGTCCACCCATTGTAAATAATCCAGACTAATATAGAAGATTAAATTCATATTTAGAGTATACTTTCAAGCTGTGGATTAAAGATAAATATGTTCACAGAAAAGCAATCAAGATGATTAGGGGTATTCATTAGGACCAATGTGATAAATAATTTGATGATGAGGTATCAGGTGCCACAATAGTAGTCTTTAGCTAACTAAATAATTGCATATATCTCTTGATAACAGGTAAAAGAAAAAAACGGAGAAAATTTCCTGGATCCTGTATTTTTGTACAAAAACCAAGGAGGCTAGGAATGGAGTAAATACAAAAACTGTAAACAGATGATGCTAAAATACCTCATATTTTACTATATTGCATATGATAAGAGCTAGGACTTGTCTATCTGTCAATGATGCCACACTACATATACACAAACTGCTAATGATGATGATGATGATAACTAACATTTATATAGCCCTTAAACAAATTTGATCATCACAAAAATCTAAAGAAGTAGGATTCATTAATAATCCCATTTTACAAATAGGAAACTGAGACAGAAAGCACTTACATAACTTGTTTAGGGTGAGTAAGTTAGTAAGATTCTGAGGTCAAATTTGCACACCCTAGACCTTTCTAACTACAACACTGTATCCATTCCCTAGCTGACTGACACACATATATGGACCTGAGATTACATGTTACTTTTTTGTGAAATTTTCTTCCTTTCTTTTTCTTTCATAATTCCTCATGAGGTTAATTTGTATAAAGAGGGTAAAAATGACTTTGTTTCTAATATAGTCAGTACTTAACACATACAGTCTACCTTTTCTGTAAATTTAGGAATATTAGTGTAATTTGTCCAATAAGGAAATTCTTCTCAGGCATTAACCTCTCTCACTTCTATTTAATCACTCCATGTTTACCACCAAGATTTCAGCCAACCAACTGACCTGCATAATACTACTAAGCATTATTATGATGTGACCAACAAGAAGGATAATTAGGTATTTTCTGCGATCCTCACAACTTCTTAAACCTCTCCAAAGCATAGGTTGTGTGCCAATTATGAAGCAACTTCAACTATTTCCATCATCTAGGACAGCAGTGTCAAACTAAAATAGAAACTGAGGATACCAAACTATACAATAAGGTTCCCTGCAAACCACCTATTGACTTTTATTTTAAAATGTAATATTGCTTATATTTTATTTTACTAAATAGTTCTTAAATACATTTTAACCAGCTCAAGTCCACTCAGAGGTGTTGTAAACAGCATGGAGCCCTTAATTTGCATGGAGCCCTTTGGTCTAAGACACCAGAAACTTCAAAGAAGGTAAAAGTTGCATGAAGTAATATCTATTTCAAAGTCACTAAGCACCTCTTCTCCCTACCACTCACCATGCTTCTATCAGCAAGGATATATTAGTCACCTGACAAATAAGCTTATAGCCCCATGCCCCAACCACCCACCCTCTTCTTTTAAGTGTCACAGAGATCTAAGATCCAACTATCAAAATTTGCTGAGGCATCAATAACCAGTGTTGTGGCATCATTCTGTGATGCAAAGAGTTGTGTAGGAGAGCAGAGAAACAGAGGAACAGGTCAGGACCCAGGTTTGTAAAAGACCTCAACCCTACACCCTGATTCCCTTCCCCCCTATCTTTCTACTGCCTAGGCTGCAATATTACCAACATTGTAGAATTGTTTTGCATTTTGAACCCCAAAGTTAATTGTGTACTTTAAATAACAATTTAATTTTCTAATATTACACTGGATTTATTATGAATGAACTCCCCTCAGGAGTATTTATGGGAGGATATTAATAGGTCTTACACAGAATAAGAAAGCATGGCAAGGTTGTGTCTACCTGGGTGAAAGGAACTGAGAACTTATAGGTCCCTAGATTACAGGTCAAACCAAGATTGCAGTGGAAAGGAGACATTCAATGATGTCTATGTCATTATATTATAGTTTTCAAAACCTTTACTCTCAAATAATGGATGTTGATCTTCCATACATTTATGGCTGTCTCTGAACAGATAAGCTCTCAAAATCTACTTTACGGAAAAGGATACTTTTTTTCCTCTAAATAATGAACAAGATTAATCAAATACTTGACCAAGTGGAATAATTAAGTAATTAAATAAAAGCAAACAAGAAAAAAAGAGTTAATAAGCAAAACTCCGGAAGGGAAAAATATAATAAATTAGAGGGGATATTGGGGGTGAAAAAAAGAAAGCCAGTGAGAAAAGGACCACATTAAGAAAAATAAGCTTAACATAATGGAAGAGACAGAATACCCTTTTTATAGTAGAAGATGAAAAAAATCACAACTTGGAGGAAAAAAATCTTCAGAGACAAATGGCAGAAATTATAAAACTGTCTTTATTTTAAATATGAATGCATTAAACAATCCAATATAATGAAAAATAATAAGAAATTAGATAAGAAATCAAAACTCAATAGTCTCCTGGTTATAAGGAACAAAGTTTTAAAATATAATAGAATTGGGCAGAGCCAAGATGGCAGAGTAGAAGGACAGACCTGCTTTAGCTCTATCCCCACAGCCCATAAAATACCTATAAAAATGACTCTAAACAAATTCTAGAGCAGCACAAATCACAAAGAAACAGAGTGAAATAGATTTTCAGCCCAAGACAGCCTGGAAGACTAACAGGAAAAGGTCTGTCACACCAGGTTCAGAGCACAGCCGAGTCCAGCCTTGGCTGCACAGCATTGCCAGGAGAGGTCTGGAGGAGGCTTCAAAGTGTAGAATTATGGGTAGCAGCTTTAGGTTCCAGATTACTCAACACACAAACACCAAAGACAGCTTTAAAGGTCCATGAAAAAACTGTTTCAGCAGGGTGATGAAGGAGAAGGGTCTTGTCCTAGCCTAAGCCCCAGGGTGGTGGTAGCCACTGCTGCAGTAGCATCTATTTTGGACCCTTCCCCCTAAAGACCCTGGAGGAATTGAGTGCCTAGTTTGAGTCTCAGTCCTGAGTGACAGTCCTGAAGTAAGGAGTACACTGGTGTGATGGAGCTGGTGGAGACTCTGGAAAGGGAACCTTACTTACAGATCCTGGGCACAAAAGTTTGCGGTTGCTTCCAGACCAGAGTACAGATCAGGAGAGAAGTAAATTCCTTTCCCTTGATTTTGCCACCTTGGAGGAACTGAGAACTTACAGGTCCCTAGAGTATACCCTCCACTTGACAAAGGACCCAAAAGCCAAGTAAACCAGCTGGGAAAATGATACCAAAAGGGAAAAAATAAGACTATAGAAGGTTATTTTCTTGGTGAAAAGGTATTTTCTTCCATCCTTTAGGATGAAGAAGAACAAAGCATACAAGCATAGGAAGACATAAAAGTCAAGGTTTCTGCATCCAAAATCTCCAAAAAAAAATATGCAATGGTCTCAGGTCATGGAAGAGTTCTAAAAGGATTTTGAAAATCAAGTAAGAGAGGATGAGGAAACATTGGGAAGAGAAATGAGAGCAATGCAAGAAAATCATAAAAAGTGAGTCAACAGCTTGCTAAAGGAGACCCAAAAATGCTGAATAAAATAACACCTTTAAAAATAGTCCAACCCAAATGGAAAACGAGGTTGAAAAAGTCAAAGAGAAGAATGCTTTAAAAAGTAGAATTAGTCAAATGGAAAAGGAGGTTCAAAAGTTCACTGAAGAAAATAGTTCTTTAAAAATGAGAATGGAGCAGATGGAAGCTAATGACTTTATGACAACTCAAGAAATTACAAAACACAACCAAAAGAATGAAAAAATAGAAGATGATGTGAAATATCTTATTGGAAAAACAACTGACCAGGAAAATAGATCCAGGAGAGACAATTTAAAAATTATGAGACTACCTGAAAGTCATGACCAAAAAAAGAGCCTAGACATCATCTTTCATGAAATTACCAAGGAAAACTACCCTGATAATCTAGAACCAGAGAGTAAAATAAATATTGAAAGAATCCACTGATCACCTCCTGAAAAGAAAAACTGCTAGGGATATTGTAGCCAAATTCCAGAGTTCCCAGGTGAAGGAGAAAATATTGCAAGCAGCCAGAAAGAAACAATTTGAGTATTGTGGAAATACATTCAGGGTAACACAAGATCTAGCAGCATCTACATTAATTGATGGAAGGGCTTGGAATATGAAATTCTAAAAGTCAAAAGAGAGCTAGGATTAAAAGCAAGAATCACCTACTTACTTCAGGGGATAAAATGGTCATTCAGTGAAAAAGAGGACTTTCAAGCATTTTTGATGAAAACACCAGAGCTGAATACAAAATTTGACTTTCAAACACAAGCATCAAGAAAAGCATGAAAAGGTAAACAGGAAAGAGAAATTGAAAAAACTTACTAAAGTTGAACAATTCACATTCTTACATGGAAAGATAATATTTGTAACTCTTGAGACTTTTCTCCATATTTGAGTAGTTCAAGGGATGATGTACATATAGACAGAGGGCACAGGTTGAGTTGAGTAGGAAGAGATGATATATAAAAAATAAAATTAAGGGGTGAAAGAGGAATATATTGGGAGGGGAAAGGGAAAAATGGTATGGGGCAAATTATCTGTCATAAAACAGGCAATGAAGGGGAAAAGGGGGGAGGTTACAGGGAACAAGTGAAGCTTACTCTTATCACATTTGGTTTAAGGAGGGAATAATATGAACACTCAATTTGGTATGAAATTCTCTCTTGCACTACAGGAAAGTAGGGGAGAAGGGAATAAATGGGCTGTGGGGGGAATACAGAAGGGAGGGGAAATAGGAGGAGAGAATAATTGGAAAAAAACAATTTTGGGAAGGGACAAGGTCAAAAGAGAGAATAGAATAAATGGGAGGCAGGATAGAATGAAGGCAAATATAGTTATTCTTTTACAACATGACTATTATGGAAGTCTTTTACATAACTACACTTGTATAGTCTATATTGAATTGCCTGCCTTCTCAGTGGAGACAGGTGGGAAGGGAGAAAGAGAGAGAAATTGGAATTCAAAATTTTAGGAAAAAAATGTTTAGAACTGTTTCTTATGCAACTAGGAAATAAGAAATACAGGTAATGGGGTATGGAAATCTATCTTTCCCTATAAGAAAAGAGAGAAAATGAGGGTAAAGGAAGGGAGAGGTGTGAGAGAAAGGAAGACAGATTGGGGGAAGGGGTAATCAGAATGTGCACTCTCTTGGGTTATGGGAAGGAAGAGATGGGGAGAAAATTTGGAACCCAAAATCTTGTGGAAACGAATGTTGAAAAATAAAATTAAATACGTAAGTTGTAAAATAACAAAATAGATTGATGTAATGGGGAAAAATACTACAAGGGAATAGAAAAAAGGAAATTGAAATGAAGCTATCTGAAAAGCAAAAAACAAACATTTAAAAATAAAATGTGGTAAACAACAAAAAGGAAACTACATTACGCTGAAAGGAATGAAAGACACCAAACCAAGATCAGTATTAAACATATAAGCTTCAAATGCCTTAGCTTCTAATTCATGAAGGAGATATCAACTAAGACATGAGATACAGAGAGTAAGACAATAGTGATAAGAGACTTTATTGTATTTTTCTAAGTTGTAGACATCTAACAGAAAGATAGAAAAAGAGGAAAATATAAAATTGAGCAAATTAATGCAGAAATGAGCTAAAAGTCTTGCAGTGGCTTCTAAATGGGACTGTAAAGGAACAATGATCTTATTATTTCTCAACATGCCAAGAATCATTTACAAAAAAAAAAATGACCATATTTTTGGGCAGAGATAATACTGCAAACAAATGCAAACAAAATCAGAAATAGTAAATGCATTTTCTACTGACCCTAATAATGAAGAGAGATATTTGTTCCTGGGACCACAAACAAAAGGTACAGATTCAAATGGAGATTTAAAATGAAATTCTAAATAATGAATGTGTCAAAGAATAGGCGAAAGAAACAATTTGTATTTATTGGAAAGAAAATACTAATGTTGAAACAATATAATCAAAATTTCTTGTAATATGAAGTTAAAGCAGTAGTCAAGGTGGGTAAAATCATATCTTTACTTATATAAATGAAAAAAATTAAAACAAAACTAGAAAATTTGACATGACTTTTTTAACATAAAAACTAACAAATAAATAAATGAGAAATAAGCAACAAAAAGAAAATTTTGAAATTAAAAGAACAGATAAACTGGAAACCAAAAAAATAGTAGAAATGATAAATAAAACAAAAATTTGCTTCTTTGAAAAGCCTAATAAAATTGATAAGCCTTTATCTAATCATTAAAAAGTGGAGAGCAGAAAATCAAATTAATAAAATAGCAAAGGAAGGAAGTAAAATCACCCCAAAAATCAGAAAAATAGAAAGATTGATCAGAACATGCTATGCAGAGTTCCATGCTAATAAATTTAAGAACACAAAAGAAATATGGGAATATCTTCAAAAATATAAAATAACCAAACTATAAGAAGACCAGATTTTAAAGATCCCTATCTCAGCAAGGAAATAGAATTAGTTATGAAAGAACACCCAAAAAACTGGGGGAAACCTTCTTGTCCTGATACTTTATAGGAGGATTCTCTCAAGATTTGAAAGAACAATTAGTACCCATACTTCACCAATTTCTCTAGAAAGTTTAGAAAGTTCCCTACCAGAGTCCTTTTATAGGGCAAATATAGTTCTAATACCTAAAATAGGAAATGATGAATCACAGAAGAAATACTATACTATAATATCATAAAGAGTATCAAGACAAAACAAAACAGAGTCTTGTGAAACAGACTAGGTAGATTTATCCAAGAAATCATTCATTATGACCAAGTTGGATTTGTATCAGTGATTCAAAAATGATTCAACATGACCATATTGAAAACTGAAACACAGAATACCATACAATTATCTCAAAAGATGTAGAAAAGGAAAACAAAATTTTTGACAAATTACAGCACTCATTTTGCTAAAAATCCTCTAAGGTACAGGCATAGAGAAGCTTTTTAAAATATCATGAAAACATCTATTTAAAACCAAAAATAAGCATCTCACATAATGAAGATACATTAAAAACTGTTCCCATAAATATTAGATTAAAGCAAAGGTGAAAGAAATTAAAGACACAAATATAGGTAGAGAGAAAACAAATCTTTCCCTGTTTGGTTATGATATGATAATATATTTGGACAATCCTAGGGAAATTGGACAAGATCCTAATGGAGATAATTAATAGCTCCAGAAAACTTGCAAGGCTACAAAATAAAGCATCAATATCAATTTCATTTCTATAAAATAATAATAACATCCAAAAACAATTATATAAAGAGAAATAACTCCAAATCACAGCAACATGTGTGAAATATCCACAGATAGATCTACTAATATACACAAAAGATTTACTTAGAACCAATTTCAAAGTTTTCTTAAAGAAAGAAAAATTGACAGAAAAAATCATGGTATCCCGGATGCAGAATCAACATGGACTGTAGGCCTATATAAGAAGTGAGCTCTAGCCAATAGCTAAGGATTTTTGCTGAATGGTGAATGAGATACTCTCTCTATGGCTATTAAAATTTATGTAACAGCAAAATGAAGATAGAATGATTTTAGGAGAATAAAAAATGAGATACATATGAAACCCATGTAATGATATCCCCATGATTCAAAGATTTAAAAATCTCAAGCTGCTTTTAAAGAAGTAACAAATGCAAAGTTTAAGAGAGCCCTTCTGACCTTGGGTCTTTTGGGCCAGAAGGAACAGATGGTCCACATTTCCCTTAACCACAACTGACAAGGACTGGGGGGTGGTTACATAAACCCAAAGAATCATTAAAGAAATTAGGTATGACTGAATGAGCACTTAATGAATGAAATAATATTGGACAGTAAAAATTGCCTCAAAGAAGCTCCTTTAACTCAAGAAATGAAAATTTGTTTTGAGAAACTCCCAAACACATGCATCAATCTAGAAATAGACTAGGATTCCCTAAAATTCTTTATAGATGTTATCTTTCATTTAAAACTACTAAACAATTTTGGCCACACAAAAAAATTCAGAATACATACATACACATGTACATACACACAGCACATACACATATACATATATATGCCAAATTTGACAAGGAGTAATTATCATAAATGGGATAGCAGCATCAGAAACAATTCAGAAAGCATCCAGAGTCATGAAAATGACCATCAGAGAAATAAAGGTAATAAGTGTAATCATAATAAATGTAAATGAGTAAATAAGTGAAATAGAAGAAAACAAAATGATACAGAAAAAGAAATAGAAACAAAAGGATAGAGAAAACTAGAAAAGATCAAGAAGTTTCTTCTAAGCAACCTAAACAAAAACTATGATGTGTCCAAGATAATCTTTTGCTATCATGTATGCTTCAAGATCATCAGAGTAAACCATCTCCTTTTTTTTATTCTTCCAATAAAGATGTCAAATACTTGAGATTAATCTCCCTCAAATTCTGATAGGAATGTTGCAACTCCCTGGGAAAACAAAAGAACAAATTATGACCAAGTACAATCTAATTAACAACTTAGTCTCACATAAATTTCCAATAACAGTAGACTTTTATGTTACCATTATTATTATTATTTTACATTAGGACAGAAATTGTGTGTATATGAGTGTATCCATATCCATATCCACATATACAGACATACCTACATGCACACATATACATATGCATATATACATATATATATCACTATGAGACAGTATCACAGATAATGATTACACATGGCAAATCCTTCAGATTCCTAAAACAAAGAACAATGATCTTTTTCATGCCACTGAGACAACCAAGAATCCTAATTATTGTGAATATACAAACTGGATATTTGTCTTCTAAAGCCATAAATTTTTTTTATTACAAATAGCATTAAATGTATACTGAATTTGATTATATTAAAATAGTCTTCTAAATTGGAAAAATCAAAATTTGAAACCATAAAATTTGTCAATGAAAATAGAATTTGGTGATGAATATCCTCACCCTTACTGTGAAATGTCACTGAATTAATGAATTAAAGGAGCCAAGAAAAGGATGACCCAGAATATTAACAACCTGTTAAGTGAAGGCTTGTTTAAGTCAACAATATGTCCCTTAATATTCTCCATTTGACTGGTACAGAAAATCAGTAGCACATAGAGATTCACTGCTGATTTCAGAACTTCAAACAGCAGTTGAGAAAATTCAGTGAAGCACTGTTTAATATGTTAGATCTCACTCAAGATATTTACAATGTTTCCAGACACTGCTTTGGAATGAAAGACTTAGCTATTATGTTTTCCCTACCAGGGAAGATGAATATCTCTAATTTGCCTTCACCTAGGAAGGACATCAGTATACGTTCATATGTATTTTCATAGAGATACATCAGTAGTCATACACTTGCTCATGGACTATGTGTCCAGGACATAGATATTTCTGATGTCCTAAAGATTTTTTTTTTGTGTGGCCCATTTAGTAGATGACATTAAAGAAAGTAGAATCACTTGACTGGACTTTTGAAGACCAGTGGGCGAGCTATTTGGAATGATAAAATCCAGCACTAGTCACTTCCACTTAAGTTTTAGGTATAATCTGTAAATCGCATAGTTAAAAAATATCAGATCCTAGGGAAGCAACAAGAAGTGTGTTAATTAAGTTATTCATATGTGTACTTAGAGAGAGAGAGAAATTCAGAAGAACAAAGATTCTTCTTGCTTTCAAAAACCTCTATGAATGAAGCATTTTCTGCATGATTTTTTTTTTTTTTTTTGATTACAACACCAAAGACAAAATTTGGTAGTAAAGATTAAACAATGATATAAACTTCAGGTAATTACCTTTGATCAAATAGAAAAAGAGTAACAAATTTTAGTGAACCCTAAAGTACCATTTTCCTAAACCCTTTTAATTTAGTCAAGGGTGGAGAGAAAAAGGCTAGTGATCATGAATGTCTTAATCAAAGGGTGTTCTTGATCCTGTACAAATAAATATCCTAATCAGTGTCTGTCAAGCATCCTTCCTGGGCTGATGAGGCCTCTCGCTTTAGAAACTGGTAAGGGTTTCAATAAGAATGAATTAAAAAAAAATTACAGCCCAAGACAATCTTTTTGGCATTTTGATTATACACAGCTGAGGTTAAGACCAAGGACCAAATATAAACACTGAAATAATGCTATCTAGTTTTTAAATGTAGGAAGAAGGTTAGGGCTTTACTAGGCTCTATATGTCCTATATGTAAGGCACACAAAGATAAAATGAGTATACAAAGACAAAATGAAAAATATCTCTTGCCCCTAAATAGCTTAGATTCTTTCAGGCCGAAATAAAAGTTCATTTTAATCTGCCTATCTAAAGAGGAGTCTATCTAGGAAAGGAAAGAATAGTTCTTCTCAGGCTTTTATTAAACCTAATTACAGATAATTAGAATGGTAATGAACCTTGTGGTTGTTTGTCCTTCATTCTCTAAGAGGATCAGTGACATCATAAGGGTGATGTGTTGACTTGCAGGCAAATTAGATTTGAGGGAGGTTTAACTGTGCAAAGTTGTCAACCTCACTGTCTCCTCCAGTCATTAGAATTAAATGTCAAGAGAAAGGTCAAGATGACTGGTGATGGCCCAGGACGCAGTGGATGACCTGGGCCTTTCTAAATTAAAAGCTTTCCAGGTTACAGCTAGTAATAACACAATTAAGATCCTCACCCAAATGCAAGTGATTTTCTAGTACTAACATCCTCAGCTTGAGTCCTCCTCAAAGAAGCTCATTTCTAACAAAAGTCAGCTTATACTGTTGCTGGCTATCTCTAGCATTTAAGAAGGCTTTATTTTTTTAATGCCCTATCTTCTATTTATCTTTCACAATGCTTGCACTACAGAGTTAATATTTTTAATGATTAGCATAAGCTAAAGCCCACTGGATACAAAGTTGAGTGAAAGTTCATGAGAGCTCTTCATATTTGCACCCCACTTTCTTCATTTGTGCAATAAATATGTTGGATAAATTTAAAATCAGATATCTTCCAGATCTAAAATTCTCTATGAATCTATCATTTATTGCTAATTTCCATAATAAGCAATTGCTAGGAATTAAGAGTAATAATATGTAATTTACCTCATTCGTGTATATGCTCATGGCTATGACTGTTTCATTCCCCTCAATTTGTCTTTCTAGAACAAAATCCTAATTTTCCTTTTATACAATTTTCCCTAGTCTGATATTAGAATGTTTGTTTAATTGACTTTTTCAGACATTGCAAAGATGACTAGCAAATGCAATATTCCTATTCTATTTAATGCTATTAGTCATTTATTTCTATCAACTATATTTCAATTTTTTAAATAAAAAAGTTTAATATGCCATATGTCATAGACTTGCCCTAATTCTTAAACGCCCAAATGAAAGCTATCAATTACTCATCAATCTTTGGTTTAGCTTCACCGATAGCAATAATTACAGCAAGAAACAATTGTATTTGCTTTCATTAGGTTGTTTTTTATTCAAAACATAAAGAACTGAGTACTTTATTTATTTGGATAATTAAAAAGAACTTTTAGATTTTCAAAAAGCTTTTCTTTTTCAGTTAAAATATGAGACATTTCTCTGTATGCCTTTCTGTTATCTTGCCATTAAACAATGTGAAAATTTTACATGTGGAAACCAGACTGCATGAAGGAAAATGTGTGTATTTTTTTCCCCATTTCATCACTGCAGTTATCCAGACAGATCGCTTTGGGGGTAACATGACAAACCACACCACTACTATATTTTTCAGAAAAAAATATATCTGTTGCTCTGTAACCAAATTAATTACACCAATTAATTACATTTTTGTCTTTACACTCCAACATTTTGTTACTGAATAGTTGTAAGGGGCAGCTAGGAAGTAAAGCAGCAGGACTGCAGTCAGGGAACCTGAATACAAATCTGGCCTGAGACCCTTATGACCTGGGCAAGGTATTTAACACTGTTTGCCTCAGTTTCTCATCTGTAAAATGAACTGGAGAAGGAAGTAGAAAAATTGCTCAAATAGCTTTGCCAAGTAAAGGCTAAATGGGATCACAGAATGTCAGTCAAAATTGAAGGATCTCAACAAGAAGATGCTTACAGATATTTTGTTCCCTTATTATTGCTAATTTTTTAACAGACTACCCAGTACCATTGCCAGCCTTCTGTTTTTACTGTGCATGTTTTCTCTTGGCTCTGCTTCTGCCTTTCTGCACTTCAACACCATGCTTCTGATTTCATCTCACCCAGAAAGATCTATAGGTCCCGATGACATTCTCACAGTGGAAAATCTACCTGAGGGGCAACTAGGTGACACAATCCATTGGCCTTGGATTAATGAGGATCTGAATTAAAATCCAGCCTCAAATATTTACTAGCTGTGAAATCCTGGACAAATTACTCAATCCCCATTGCCTCAAAAACAAACAAAACTGACAATGAAAACAAAAAGAACTACACAACTCTGTTAGGCTGCCCACCTTATCTCATTGGTGATTTCCTCTTGGGGGCATCCATGGGCCCAATCTGCCTGCATTCAGCTCCAGGCTCTGCTTCTGACTCTGGATTTCAATACGTGCCTTTACAAAGGTACCTTAAGAGGATTTAATTTTTCTTCTCCAAGGTTATTAAATGTTTTTTCTTTGATTGCATAATACTTTTTTTCAGGAATGGAGGCTAATGAAGAATACTGTTAGAAATATCCTTGAATCTTGCAGTTGTTCTCTCAATAGTGAATAGATAAATTTATATGAGGATGTTTTTGTCTGTTTCACATGTTTCATATCTCAAAGTTTAGATTTGCTTAACACAATATTTTATAATTATCTCTTTTTTTTCTGAATTATGTGGCTTGATTTTCACAAAATAATTTTCAATAGAAAAAGCAAATATTTTCTTAAATACCATAATCTAATTTTATTTACTGTTGCAAAACCACAAAATAAAGAAGAAAACAACAATCTTTAATCAGAGAATCAATTTTGTCAAGGTGTTCGAAAAGTCTTCATGTCAATGTAGACCTTACTAACTTTTTCGAAACATATAATATTCTTCCCAAGCTGTCTTTAGGTAGAAAAGCAGAATAATCATCTCTGTCCAGCAATTAAAATGGATCTAGTCAGAGCAGTTCCCACAATCCGGAGTCCACAGTGCAGTTAATTATGTATTAGAGCTTAAAACTGCACTAAGATTTTTGGGATGCTTTCTATACAAAGGAAGTTATATAACCTCTCTTGGTCTCAGTTTCCTCATCTTAAAAATGGGAGTAATAATAGTACCTCACCCTACGGTTGTTGTGAAAATCAAAAGAGATAACATATGCAAACCTTAAAATACCATATAAATGTTGACTATTAAATTTGGATGTTAGATAGGCATGTAAGTGGACCAGCACAGAACTTGAGACATCATCTATTTCAACCAAAATTTTTGCGTGAAGACTCTCATGTATGTTTCAAATTAGCTACTATCCCATATAAAGTTCACCACTGCACAGTTGTATATTTGATTTAGTGAACCGTAGACAATAAAACACCAGTAATATCCCATGCAAATATCTCATGTCCATGTGGAAGCTATGGTGGGTCATCAAAGGCCATGTCAACAGAATGCAAGTTCTGGCAGGTCTTATGAGGTTAAAAAGAGAGTAGAGACCTCAAATCAGATTATTCATCCTTTGTCCTGGGTTAAGTTTAGTTTTGTTTGTAGATGTTGGCTACAGAGTGATGTTTATTTTGCTGTTGTTGTTCTGTTTTTGATTTTTTTGACTCGACAGTCTTCTAAGATCATCTACTAGGATGCTTTTGGAAGGGTTGTGATCTTTTTTCATAGAGGAAATATACACTAGTGAAATCATGGCACTGAAACAACTGAAGCGTCACTCCATTGAACCCTATTAAATTTCATCTCATTAGATTCAGGCCATTATCCAGCCTGTTGAGATCTTTTAGGATGCTGATTCTGTCATCTGATATATTATCTATCTCATATCTTTATATCATCTGAAGATGTGATTAAAATACCATCTGTCTTTAGAGAATCTCACTGTTTAAAGGACTTTAGAGGTCAGTTTTCCAAATCTTGGCCAAATCATTCCATTTTTAGGCAACTTTGGCTGTTAGGTAGAGATAGATATGGATTTACATGTATATATATATATATATTGCACATTTGGGTATTAAATATTTGTGTGTGTGTGTGTGTGTATAGACTTGCTCTGCATGCATCAAACTAGGACCAATCAGTGAAAGTAACAGGGGGGTCAGATTTTAGCTTAGTGTATGGTATACTTAGAACAAACTATAAGTACTACACTGCACCTGCCTCAATTGTCTTCACACCCTTGTTCTCACCAGCCCGTTCAGCTGGAGAAAGTCTTCATTTTTTTGGAGTAGACATTCCCCTAAGTCACTGACAGGTTTAAGGCCTCCTAGTTACCCTCAGTCTGATTTTAGCCTGTCTGTCAAGCTGGTTTTACTGGGGTGTTCCCACTGTGCATGCTACAACTTCTTGGAGTCACAGATGAGAGTTGCATGAAGGTGGACACAAAAATGGATGAGCAGCCCTGAAAAAGGTCTCAGTAAACCCTGATAACGGAGGTGTTAGGCCTCTCTGAACATCCCACACGACACTTCTGTTCAGGTAAAGGATGTTGAATTTATAATTACAAACAATGAGTCAAATGATAGATAGCTTTTTGAGTTCAGAGTTGCTATTTTGAGAAGGAGTTTTTGTTCGTTCTTTTTCTCCAGAGAACTTATTCCCAATTCTTTTGCCTTCCTTTTTTCTCCTCTGCCCCAAATATTCTTAGGGTCTCTGAAGTACCAGGGAGAACCAGATAACTAAATAAATATAACTTGATTTAAAACAAAAAAATAAATCATTTCTTGAGCTAGACCTCTTCTGCAAATGATTTAAAACTATTTTCCATAAATGTATATATTCACATACGTATATATATACACATCTTTATATATATATGTATATATTTATATATACACATATGTACACATGCACACACATACATATATATGTATATACACAAATGTGTGTGCATATATATATATATATATATATATACAGAGAGAGAGAGAGAGAGAAAGAGAGAGAGAGAGAGAGAGAGAGAGAGAGAGAGAGAGAGAGAGGAGTTCAGGTAATGCTTCTGACAACATGTGGACTATGAAACCCTGGGCAAGTTAATTAACTTGTCAGTTTTCCAGGTAATTGTGCAAAAGCGGGGTTCTACAGGGGAGAACAGTCAGCATGCAGGCTAATCATCTTCCTAGACCTAATCCCATCTCCTTATAATGATTACATGGGGTGACAGCAGTTACCACAAATGCTAACTAACCCAAATCCACATCTGAAATATGGGTCAATGGCATACTTAGGGAGGAGCTGATACAAAGTATCACATACCTTTTGGAGATATGTATCTATCAGGATTCACTTTCTTATTAAGAAACATTATCTTTAAAAGTTGTCATTGTTCAGTCATTTCAGTCAAGTCCAACTTTTCATGACCTCATTTGGGGTTTTCTTGGCAAAGATCTTGGAAAAGCTGGTCATTTTCTTCTCCAGCTTTTTAAAAGATGAAGAACTGTGGCAAACAGGGTTAGGTGACTTGCCCAAGGTCACATAGCTTATTAGTCCCTGAGGCCAGATTTGAACTGAAGGTAAGTCTTCCTGACTCCAGATCTGTCACACTATCCACTATGCCTGGTACTGGTCCCTTATGAACAGCCAACCAACACATTTCTGTCTTATGTGTATGTTTTTTTTTTTTTTTAATCAACTCCTTTTAATTTTTTCTTGAGTATTTTTTTTCCATCAGGAGGAAAGTCTAGAACCTAGATTTTTGCCTTTAACAAAGGAAGGGTATGGTTTTTTGAAATGGATAAAGATGCATAGAAGGGCAAAAAGCTTTAAATCTGCTAATCCTGAGAAAAATTAAACCCCTGAGGATTGGTATTATGTTGAAAAGAATTCTAGCTGCAAAACTAATGAAGACACCAGGCATGGCTCCAGGGGCACATCTCTCTTTTACATTTCAACTGTATATCTGTTTGCATAATGAAAGTAATATTGGAATGAATATATGTAGAGGGAATTAAAATAATAATTTAACATAACTTTTTAAATATTATAGAAATGTTTTAATAAGATTTTTTTAAAAGAATGCTACATTTTGCAATTATTTACTACTTACATTGATCTCACTCATAAACATAATCTTAGGATTGTTGGTCCATGAACTTTGGCTATACAGAAATAAATTTGTTTTCTTTTAACCTTAAAAGTTGCAAAATGATTGCTATTTTTTTTTCCTTTCAAGTTCTTCAGGTTGTTGAAAAAATCACTAATTTGGAAAGAGAGGGAAAGCAAAAACAAGAATTAAGTTTAAGGAAGCCAGATTCTTTGAAAATTGGACATTTGTAGTTAGGGGTTGCTCTCTCAGCTTTAGCAATATTCACAGTCTTTGTGCTTACTCAAAGGGCAACCATGACATTGAACAACTTCAAGATATTCCAAAAATCATATGACTCACATATTGCTATTAGGCAAAGTTTCCTTTGCCTGAGGGGCATTTATTCTACTCAACACTAAGGAGACTGGACTGAATCTTTCCTAACATACCTCTTGGAATCCTTAGGAAAGCTGAGCCTTCCCTCTTGCTATACCCCTTTCTCCCAGTCATCTCCCCAGCTAAGCTGTCCTGTTGAGCAAATTACAGAGATAGGCTTCAGGTTTGTCCTCCAGGGATACACTTTTTTCTTGGTTTCCTTGTCAAATTTCAAAAGTTTAAAAATGATTATTAATTACTGAAAAGTAATACAAACTATTTTTTTCATACGAATATGACCTTTGTCTTTTGTTGTTGCTGGATAGTTGTTTTTCAGTCATGCCTGAATCTTTACAACTTGAATTAAGGTTTAGTTGGCAAAGATACTGGAATAGTTTGCCATTTCCTTCTTCATCTCATTTTACAAATTAAGAAACTAAGGCAAACAGGTTTATGCAACATGCCCAGGGTCATATAGCTAATAAGGGTCTGAGGCCAGATTTGAACTCAGGAAGATGAGTTTTCTTGACTCCAGGCCCAGCACTCCAACCACCTTGCCATTTAGCTGTTTTTATCTTGTCTTCATAAATAAAGCACTTTACAATGCCTTGCATATTAGTGCACCTTTACTCAATACTTTTATAATTTGACCTAAGTAGTTTGGTTTTAACTCATCCAATAAACCACCTAGACACAGAACTGTTTTCCTCTGAGACTTTCCCTCTTCCTTCTAGAAACTAGTCCCTTCTCATAATTTATACCACCATTTCTTTTCAGGCACATACTTGTCTAATTTCTTTGCTGTTTTAGACACCAGACCCTGGGGAAAGAGTAAAGCTCCAAGAGTTGGCATTTGACAGCAATTACAGTCCCTACTTTATCTGACAACTCCCACTGCAGGTTGTTTCTAAAGACGTCTAAAGACAATTTCTCAACACATACAAAAAATAGCATTTTGATTTCTGAAGGAATTATTTTTATTCTGTGTATATTGTTGCTAAATAGTCCCCACATTCCAACAGCATTGTATGAGTTTCCAAGTCCAGGAAGACAGCCTGACCTACATATAGATGGGAATTATATTTTGAAAGATATTGAAGGATATTTTGAAAGATATAATAAGGAAGAAGTATTAAAGGAGATGAGATAAAAATTAAAAAAAAATTTAAAAACTCATCTTAAAATTACAGATTATGGGGAGAATGCTCACAGGAAAAAATAATTTCCTTTACAGATGACAAAGTCCACACAAATCTAGTTAAACATATTTAGTTAACATGTGGCACCATGTTAAAGCAAGAAAGCAAATATGAGTGTATAAATCATTACTTTCAAGTCTGTAATTATAACCCCATTAGTGGGCTTCAACGATAGATTGTAGAGCTTTCTAATAAGGATTTACTTCTTTTCACTTTGGCTTACCTTTGCTGGGCCACCCCTCTTCCTCATCCCAGCTCCATCAACAAATAGAAACTTTAAGCTGAAGGGGATTACATCACTGGTGATTTCAATGGATGTTCTCCATCCTGTTAACTCTAACAGAAGGATTGTAAGATTAACTTCCTCTGGCAATGAAAGATAATTTTAATCTTAGAGTTTGTGTAGCAAAAACAAACAAACAAGCAAATAAATAAAGGTAGAGGAGTGAGTGAAAAACTCATGTCATATTTGTCTTTTCAACATCTTTAAAAAATACTGCATTTTTGCTACTCCTATCTTGATTATTTCAAATCAAGTGTATAGATGCTGTGTGACTGACAATGTCAGTATAGAACAGAAGACTAGCAATGTAATAGTAAAAAAAAAAAATAAACAAAAGAGACAAAATACATATATCCTTGAAAATCTATGGAACATACTTGGTAAATGATGCCTGATTATATTCTACTTGTTTTATCCTTGTACCATCATTTTCTGGAAAAAGAGGAAAAATCACCTCCTTAGATTATATTCACATTTGTAAACCATAGACCTTCTGCAATCATCTAACAACCACTAAAATAATAGTGACATTTCATTTTGGCTGCTTTTTTTTCTCCTTACACATTAAGCTTCTTCTAAAGAAGTCTGACTTAAAGAAAAAACAAATGCATTTGTTCATTTTTCTCTAAAAATTTTTGTCATTTAATAAAGGTGAGTAAATAGCTGTAAAGTTGTTTTCAAAGTATTTAAATGGACATGAAACAGCAAGATATAGATATTTGAAAATATTGGTAAATTAAATTATTCTTGGATTGAATTGCATCTTAAAAAGAAAGAACATTGCTCTAGAATTTATTTAAAATTGATCAAAAAGTTAAACATCCCTTGTGTCGCTTGATAGGAATACAATTATTGGATACACTTAAGTCCTGTAACCTGCTTTACCTTAAAAGGATTCAAATTTGTAAAAATTTCAGGTTATTGAATCTCAGATTTCTTAAAAGGATTAACTCTACACAGATGGGAGAAAGATGTCCATGCCTACATTTTCAGTGACAATGAAAATATTTTTCTCCTTTGTTGTTTTGTATAAAAGCAGTTGTAATACTGTTGTTTCAAACTCTCCATGATCCCATTTGGAGTGTCTTAGCAAAAATACTAAAGTGGTTTGCATTGCCTTCTCCAGTTCATTTTAGAGATGAAAAACCAAGGGGAAGAGGATTAAGGTACTTGCCCTAGGTCCCCCAGCTAGTAAGTATCTGAGGCCACAATAGAACTCAAGTTCTCCTGATTACAGAACTAGTGCTCTATTCACTGTGCCACCACCTAAGCGTCCCATACAAAATCATACTTAGATAATGAAAACAAAACAAAAAATCCTTTTACTTACATCAAAACTTGTGAATTACTGAATATCTTTCCTATTTGTCCTACTCTCTGCCAAAACAAGGCATGTTTCCTGTTGAAACCTTTTAAGGATCCTTTTCTAATTAATTGAAATTAGGAATTGGATTGTCCAAAGCATAAATCAGAGCCCCCACCCTATTTCAAGAATTTATAAAGGCAAGGAATGAAAGATGGTCAGATGGAGCCTGAGGGGGTAGGGAGATAAACCAAGACACAAGGTTATAAAGACACATCAGATATAAAACTCTTTACGACATCAAATCAACATAACCCTCTCTTAAGAGACCTACATGCAAATGAAATCAAAAGGAAAAACTGGAGATTGATTTTTTCTTTCAAATACTAAGTTTACAATATTAAACATTTTCAATAAGGTTTTAGGAATAACATTTGGGAAATGCAGTCTTTCTTTTGTCCTTCAAGCTGCAATTTTATTGCCCCCCTCCCAAAGTTTCAGGAATCTTAAAGGGCATGAGCCAACGTGGCAGAATCAGCTAAGACACAAGGCTGATTAACTGCAAGCATTTGTGTGGCATCTGCTGATACAAATGCAAATTGTGTATTACAGGTCTTAATGGAAATAGAATTAAGATGGTCTAAACATAAATTCCAAATCTTACAATACGGGATACAACAGTGAGAAACTCTCTCACTTTCTAACACCGGAATTCCTTTTTTTTCTGGTGTATTTCTAGAAATTTCTCATAGCATAACAAAGAATAACTAGGAAATAATGGAAGGAATGTTAAAGGGTTTATCTCATTATATGAGTGAAAATAAAATCTTTAACTACCTAGTGATGCCACAGATAAAATTCATCTTTTTTATCAGAGCTGAACAAAACAAAAATATAAAGTGATCCTTCCAGCTAATAAAGATTATCTAGAAGTTATTTTTATAAAGGTCAGTAAGCCACAACCAATGCTGAGAAAGTATATGAAAGTCAGAGATAAATACATTGTGAACTACTACTTTCTAGCCTACTGAGAGGCAGATGGAATGAGGTTCACTTGGTTAATTTTCCAGCCAGCAGGCACTGTAATGTTTCTACTAGGAAACACTGAAAGAACAAAGGGGAAAAAAATGAATAAGTATGGATCAGCTCTGCTGGCTATGAAGTTATCTGTACGCTGGTATTACCTACAATAGTGTCCTTTACCAAAAATGCATAAACAGCATTTGAGGGATTCTTACAACGCCAGAGTTAGAAAAATCCTAAAAGGTCATCCAGTCTACCTGAACACAAACCCTGCTCTACAGTCTCCCTGACAAATCATCATCTGTCCAGACTCCCCTGTGTGAGAAGTCAGTCTAGGGTGGGACCTACATTTTAAAGCCTTATTTAAAAACCCTGAGTACTGGCAGGCATATGCTCACTATGATGGCAGTGCACATACTCACTAATTCCATCTCCTCATTTGAAGGTGTTCCAATTAAAATACTTAGGAAGTTGCTAAGCAGCACTAATCCCACCCCCTCATGATTACTTCATCTGATCAAAATACCTTTGTCCTTATGTGGAAGATGCTTGCTCCTGGTAATAAAAAGCAGTTCACTGATCAAATGAAAGCCAGTCCTCCAAATGCTTTTCTGCCTACACTGTCTGCTTTTTTCTCTTGATAAATATCTATCCAATTTCTCCTTCCTCTATTCTTTTCCATCACCATACTTTTCCTCATATTATTTGACTTGCCCTGAATGATATCACCAACACCATCTCCATGTTTTAACAAACTTCCTCTCTTAATTTTTATGACATGTATCTTAGTATCCCCAGGTTCTAGTAGGGTACCTTGCATATAAGATACCAGTTATCCATTAAATTAAACTGAGTTTAATTGATTAAAAACACCAAAAGAATGAATGATTCATTTAAACTTTTATCAGTTGTGTTTACATAATGATGATAATAGATAGCATTTATATTAACAGCTATTTTGTGACACACTGTTCTAGGTGCTTTACAAATAATATTTCCTTTGATCTTCATAATTCTAGGAAACAGGTGTTAGTATTGTGTTCATTTTTACACTTGAGGAAACTGAAGTAGAGATTAAGTGATTTGCCCAAGGTCATACAATTAGTGTCTGAGGAGGGAATTCCAGAGTCATCTAGCTATCTCTAAGAATAAGTTAAAATCAAAAGTCCGTTTACCTTGTTATTTAACCCTTTCTCCTTTAATTAATGATTCATTCTAGTTCCAAGGAGCAAGACGAATTGTAACCTTAAAATCACACTGAATAAGGAACTGTTATTGCCTTTTTATTCTCCTCTAGTCTGGTCTTTCTTTATCTTTTATATTGAATCTTCATCCAGGTCAGCTTCTATAACACTTTCTTTGGCTTTCAAGAAAATGCAATTCATTCTCTGCTTGATCTCTTCCAAAGTTGGAGAACCCAACATTGTTTGAAACAGCTTATTCCACTTTTGGAGAGCTCTTATTTATAGGAGATTTTTGTCCATTTCTTGAATTTTTTTCCCCTTGAGATTAAAATTAAATTTGTCTTTTCCAAATTCTAAACAATTTGTTTAGCCATTCCACAAAGAATCATGTAATTGAAAAGTCAGTGAGGAATTCAGGCTATCTGATCCAACTTACACACCAAAAGAATCTGCTAAAACGCATTTGATAAGTTGCCATCCATCTTGTTTGAATCTCCAGAAGGAGGGAGAACCCAGTTCCTCCAGGGGTAACTTTACACACATGTGGGAAGCTCAGAATGTTTAGAGGTTCGTTTTTTTTGGTTGTTTGCTTCCTGATATAAATACTACATTTCCCTCTTCGCAATTTCCACTTCTCCAGTGCTAAATAGAATATATTGATTACTCCTGTTGGAGAGTCCATGAAGTATTTGAAGATGGTTAGAATGCCACTTGCATATTCCCTTGTATATGCTAACTATACAAGGAAGAAACTCAGTTTCTTCAATCAGTTCTCATGCGTTCATTGGCATACAATCATTCTCAGTTTTGTTCTACTGTCTGTGACCTCATTTGAGGCTTTCTTGGCAGAGATACTGGAGTGCTTTGCCTTTTCCTTCCATAGATCATTTCACAGATGAGGAAACTGGGGCAAAAAATGTTAAGTGACCTTCCCAGGGTCACATCATAAATATCTGAGACCAGATTTGAACTTAGATAGATGAATCTTGGGAACTCCAGACCTGGCGTCTCCCTAGCTACCAATTCTTATATGACATAAAATCAAATACCTTTACTGTTCTGGTTGCCCTCTGAACACTTTACAGTCCTGAATCAATAACTGAATTATAGATTCAAGTTAGGAATCTATAATTTGAATCAAATAATGCTCAGATGAGCTCAGTTTGATATGCAGAGAGGTGTCAAATATAGGGAAATAGGAGCCCCCTCCATTATAGCCCACTCTACTCCTGAGTCCTCCAATTTGAATTTAAATTGGGAAATATTTCAAAAATAAATTAAACTGAAAAAATATTTAACAAAATGAAAATATCATGAAGCACAGAAAATAAGTTTTAAAACTAAGTCAATATGTAGCCACAGGAATCCCTACTTACAGATTAGTAACCCCTTTTTTTTAAAATTTTAGTCTGACTCTACTGGAGTAGAGTTTGTGAACTTATCACCTACTTATTCTTGGAAGCTGTTGCCCCATTTAATGTAACCCAAGATCATAATAGTATTTTTGTCTGCCACAAAGCACTGTTGACCCATGTTAATAATTACAGTAATAGCCAAGGGTGTCATGAGATGTTGTGCTATATACATCAAATGAGATGCTGTATAGAAAGTACTTTGCAAGTTTTAAAGTTCTATATAAATGCTAGTTGTTATTATTAACACAGAATTATCAGCTGTAAATGCAAACAGTACTAAATTTAGGCTAATTTCATTTGAAAAAAAAATGAAAGGCAATGCAAGTAAAAATTTCTTAAGTTCCATTTATATGCCAGAGTACTATGACAAGTATGAGGAGACTACCAAATTTAGAGATTAGTTAGTGAGCTATAAAATACAACTAGTGCATAAATTATTATTTGCATAAATGTTTGTTCTTGAAATTATTTCAGTGTCCTATTATATAAAACAGAAACAGTTACTTATGATAACATCCTATTTTGGTAGTAGTATTTTTATACAGAAGATGACAGTTGGCTGAGTCTTGTGAATGTTTCTTAAGATCTGGTAAGCTGAGCCTCAAAAGACATCTAAGTATGGGATTTTTACTAATCAATGAAACTGTACAATTTGTAAGGACAATCCAAAATGAAATTGGGATCCTCAGGCGCATGGTTTCTTAGAGGATAAAATCCAAACTGCTTGATCTGTCATTCAAGTCCTTCTATAATCTACCTGCAATTTACCCTTCTAATCTTATGCTATAATATCCCCTTTCACAGAATCTATTCTTGAATGAAATTGTACTATCGTATTGTCCCCAGATCCTTATATTCTTCTTCCCATTTGCATTAACATAGGTTTTCTACTTCCCATGCCTGGAAGAACACATTCCTCATCTCTACCTGTTAACATCTGTCTTTTACTCAAAGTCCATTTACAGTACAACTTACTTCTTGGGATAGCTGTGATGGAAAGGTGAATGAGACCTGAAGTTTCTAAAAGTTGGTAGTTACTCTGTAAGGTATATAAAGTACTAGCAAATTACTTGATATTGGTGATTGCTTGGCATGGTGGTAAAGACCATGTCCCTAGCCCTTTGTGTTAGAATAAAAAGTAGTTTTGGAGTTTGTGTGGAAAAGAAAGGGAGATCATTAGCAGAGAAAAGGGGGAGACTGTCACTAAAGGAGAAGTGAGGGATATGACTGTGAAACAAAAATATTTTAGTGAAAAGGGCATTTTGTCTAGCTACAGATCCCTGGAAGTTTGGGGTTACCCCTATGGTGAGCCTTAATTATGAAAATATGAAAGGGTAAGTTGTGGTGTATGTGAAGATTGTACAGTCTGATCCTTGTTTTGGACTCTATGCATGGTTGCCTTCCAATGTCCTTTTATGCAATGGTAATCAGCATTTTAGTAGCTGTGATGAAAGACCTTTTCTAAATGTTATATATCCAAATGATAAGAGTTTTAAACACCCAGTAGAACTGGCCAAACAAAAAAAGAGTGTTCTAGAAGAAGCAAACAGACCTAATGATCAGATGTAAGTGTCATTAGATGTAAGCAGTAAAGTCCTTTTTCGTGGGTGAGTGGGGCTAGGTTTCTACTTCCTCTGTGAGACTTTCCCTGAACCCTCAGCTGAGAGTAGTTCTTTCTCAGTTTTCTTGTACTTCATTTAAATTTCTCCTTTGCTCTTTTCACATTCTCACTGTACACATTAGGACTGGCCCGCCATTACATTAGTATAAGAAACTGCCACTTGATGAAATACCTTCTACAAACTCAGATGAACACATTCTCTGCACTTTATAATATCAGAAATTGACCTACAGCACTGCAACTTGGACTTACTTGCCTTGGATCACAAATCCAATAAGTATCAGAGGAAAGACTTCCTGTAGCCTATGATTCTGCCAAACTGACCTTTCCTTTGATCTCCTGCCTTCCTCTCTGTGCCTCTCTGCACGGACTTTCCATATTGCTGTAATATGCTCCTCCTTTACCTCAGCCTCACAGAATCTTTCTCTTCTAATATACAGCTCAAGTACCATCTTTTGCTTGAAGGTTTTACTTCCCTAACTGCCAAAATGTTCCTCCTAGAACTAAATTGTATTTAACTTTTTACATATCTGTATTTATTCACTTTATATTTGTACCATAATAATAAACTCATTGTTTTTCCCATTAAACCATAATAAGGTCTGTTTTATCCTTTGTATTTGTTTTCCCAGAGCCTATGGCTCAGAGTGCTTTGTCTCATAGTAGGTGCTTAATAAATCTGTGATTATAGATTAATTGGTTCTTAGTTTCAAAGCCAATTCTAGGCCTATACACCACACTGCCTCCACTACTCTACCATGAACCATATTTAAGTCCTACCCAGGTCTTAGAAGATCTCTCCAGGACACTGCCTATGATACATATGTTTTCTATAAATGTTTGTTGAATGGATTTATATTGAAAAAAAAGAATAAAATAAGTTAAAATAAATTTTTGTTTTATAGTCTACAATTGGCTTAATTTTGGGTTAATTATTTACAAATTCAGTGAGTAAATGGGCATTTATCCAGTACCTGCTATGTGCCAGGCACTGTGCTAAGATTTAGAAATATAAAGAAAGTAAAAAGACAGCCCTTATCATTGAGAAACTTACATTTCAATGAGGGAGAAAACAAGCAAATAGATATGTACAAATAAGCTATAAGCAGGATAAATATGAAATGATTAACAATGGAAAGGTTCTAGCATTAAGAGGGTTTGGGAAAAGCTTCCTGTAGATGGTGAGTTTTATGTGGAACTTCAAAGAATCCAGGGAAACCAAAAGGGAGAGTTGAAGAGGGAAAGCATTCAAGGAAAAGGGGTCAACCAGAGAAAATGCCTGGAGTCAGAAAGATAGACTGTCTTATGCACAGAGCAGCAAGAAAGCCAGTGTTAGTGAATCAAAGCATATATGGTGGGTGAGATAATACCATATAAGAAGACTGGAAAAGTTTATGGAGGGGGAGCATTTAGGGGAGAGTGGTAGGTTATGAATGGCTTGGAATGCCAAACATGACTCATAAAAACCCAAATTGATCTTAGAAGTAATAGAAAGTTACTGAAGGTGGTGCTTTGGGAAAATCACTTTGGGTGCTGAATGGAGGATTAACTGGGGTGCACAAGTTATGTCAATTTGAACAATCAGTAGGCTATTGTAATAGTCCAGGCATAAGATGGTGAGGGTCTGTGCTAGGACATTGGAGAGAGAAGAAAAGAAGACCTATTTAAGAGATATTGCAATGGTGAAATTGACAGACTTAGGCAAATAGATTGGACTTCAAGGGTATGAGCTAGTGTGGCATCAAGGATGACACCTAGTTTGCAGGCCTGAGAGAATGTGTAATTAATTAGAGTGGGAAGGAAGGTCAATGCTTGAGTATGGTTACTTTCACCACTGGTCAAATGTACAATTCTCCACTTGCCTCAACCAAGAATCTTTGTGAATTAATGTGGCCAAAAACATTCACACCTTACCGATCAGCTAGCAATCTTGGTGGTCAATTAGTAGGAGGTGACCTTTTTTGATAAAGACACGTGATTCACCCCTAGAAACTTTTCTGAAGCCTTTCTAGGCTAGTAGGAGTTGGCAGAGATCGTACTCAACTTGTCTCAGTCTTAAGATTTCAAAGATATCTCCATGTCACAATGAGACTTTAGAGGACACAGGTTTAAAAAATAACAAATTAAAAAAACATAGCACAGAGTTTATTTACATTTATTTTTAAAATTAATTTATAAGTATTTAATTTATGATTGAAAAAAAATTACAAAAATCTTGACTCAGGAGATTCCTTGGTACCATTGCATCTATGTATTTACTTATAGCTTGTCAATCATTTGGGAGTATATGGCATATTTAGGAAAGACTAGCACCTCTGGTGTGAGGGCTTACCCAACCATTTCAGGATTTCTCATCCACCTTTGTTGTCCACTCAACTCTCACCTGTGACTCCAAGAAGCTGTAGCATGAACAACAGCCTTACCCTAGTAAAACTGTCCTAGAAGACCAGCTAAAGCAGGTTGATAGTAACCAACAGGACTCAAACCTGTTGGTAAGTTAGGGGAATGTCTACCCCAACCATGTGAGGATGAGAACAATTTGTTCCAATGGCCATGAAAGTAGCTAAAACAGAAACTGTGGAACGTTAGAGCTTGTTCAGACATTGAAAATACTAAGACTCTCCACTGCATCCTGGGCCATTGATAGTTATCTTGTCTTTTGCCTTGCCACTGAACTTTGATGGCTCTGGAAAAAGAGTGAGACTGATGACTTTGTGAAACTTTACTACACTTAAGTACATTTCATGCTCAACACATGATGCTCTGATGAAAAAAGTGGACAAACAAGAACAATCAACCAATCATTTGACAGAAAGAGGCACAAGAACAGATGACTTGGCCTCTCTACTGTCTTGTAGCACCAATGTGATATTCGTAGCACCTACTACAGCCACGAATATGCCAGCACAATACTGAATTTTGAAATATATATATATATATATGTATATGTATATATCTCCACATGGAAGACATAACTAAAACATTTATTTAGATACCAGAAAGTCAAATCCCAATTCCAGAAAGTCAAATCTATCATAGTAACAAAAAAATTCATATGCAATAATAATACAGCAGGCAATGCCATACCCAAACCTTCCCCCCAGCAAGACTTCCCACAAACCAGCTCCCTTAAACAAAATCACAAACAAGCTCTCTCACTCACACTAGCTAGCAGCCTGCATGCTTGCATCCTTCCTAGCTCTGATTCTGACCATTTTTTCTCCTAGCTCTGCTCTAGCTCTCCCTCTTCCTGCTCCACCCCATTCCTGTTCCATGTGACTTAGACTCATGGGACTCAGGTTTCCATGTTCTTAAGCAGGTTGCATGGGCCTATTAATGGATGGGAAAGATTTTCCCATTAAGAAGCAAAATCACATTAACAATCAGCGAAAATGCATTATCAATACAAGTCTTTAATAACATTGATCATTCTCTTCTCCCTGAGACTCTCTTCTCTCTAGGTTCTTAGACACTATTCTTTCCTATCCATCAGGCCACTTCTAAGCCTCTTTTCCTCCTAATCTTAATCCAGGTTATGTCCTCAAACAATAGATGTACTACAGGGCTCTGTCTTTTACTCTCTTCTCTTTTGCTATAATCTTCACTTGGCAATATTGGCTCCCATGAATTTCATTGCTACCTCTATGTCCATTGTTCTCAAATATACCATTCTGCTCTAACTTCTCTATTGACTTCCAATGTCATATCTCCAACTGCCTTTCAGATATGTCAAAGTAATTGTTCAGTAGCTATCTTAAACTCGACATCTTGAAAACTAAACTCATAAAACTTAAAAACTTTCCCCCCTTAACCTTGTGCCCCTCCAGACTTCTTCATTCCTGTTAATAGCACTACCTTTCATTAAGTCCAGGCTCATAAATTAAATGTAATCATTACCCCCTTAGTATCTCTCATAATCCATACTCAATCATTTCCTAAGACCTGTTGATTTCATCTTTGAAACAGCATTCAAATATATCCCCTCCTCTTCTCTGTTATTGCTAGTACACATGTATAGGTCCTTAACACCTCTCTCATAGAAAATTTTAATAGCTTGCTGATGAGAATGCCGGGTGAACGTCTCTCCTCACCCCAATCTATCCTCCATTCGGCTGCCAAAGTGATTTTCCTAAAGTATAGATTTGACAACATCACTCCCCTATTCAATAAACTCCAGTAATTTCCTATGACTTCCAGAATCAAATGAAATGTCTGTTTGGCAATTTCAATGCCTTCATAATCTACCTCCCCACTTACCAATCTTTCCATTCTTTTTATATCTTGTTCTCTCTGATCCAATGACATGGGCCTCCTTGTTGTTTCATG
Source organism: Notamacropus eugenii (assembly GCF_028372415.1). Taxonomy (NCBI): domain Eukaryota; kingdom Metazoa; phylum Chordata; class Mammalia; order Diprotodontia; family Macropodidae; genus Notamacropus; species Notamacropus eugenii. The sequence goes on from NC_092877.1 coordinate 270,446,273, forward strand.
AAGAAGACACCACATGTTTCAGGTATGAGTATTTCCCCTGGCTGTCCCCTATGCCTGGAATACTCTCTCTCCTTGTTTTCTAACTACTGGCTTCCTGGGCTTCCTACAAGTACTGACTAAAATCTCATCATCTACAGTAAGTCTTACCCAAACCTTATATCTAGTGCCTTGAATCTTTGGGTTGTTTCTTATTGATCCCATGTAGCCTATATTTGTACATATTTCCTTGTTAATTCCCCATTAGATTATGAGTTCCTTAAAGGCAGGAACTGGCATCTGCCCTTTTTTGTGTATCAAGGGCTTATTCTTGTTGTTTGTCCTTTATTCTTGAAGAGTATTGTGGTATGATACAATAGATATTTTAATTAAAATGAAGAAATAAAAACAAATAAACTGTAAGGGAAGGTACTAGGAACCACTGTCAAGTGAAACACAAATGTAAATAAACATAAAACATCACTGAACTTATAGAGAAAATCAATTAGAAAATAATTCTGTAAATTGTGTACATTACTGTGTAAAAATATTGTTTAATTTTTAGGAATACATATATTCTGTAAGATGAAGTATGTCTACAATGAATACATCGCCACAAATTAAACATATTCAGATACATTATCCATATTTCTATTTATTCCTTTGGGTAAATACTAAATGTTTTCCTTTCATGAAAAGAGTTGTAAGAATGTTCCCTATTGTAAGAAAAAATCATAATAATATCAGAATAAAAGATTTGTGTTTTGTGATTTTTCAAAACAAAATCCATGATTTATTTTTTTCAAAGCCAGTTGAGAGTCATGAAAGTAACTTAATCGTTTTGAGTGTATATTTGATGGAAGTGATAAGTACAGATTATCTAAACACATTTTGTTTTCCTCCAGTGTGAGTTAAATACTTATGGTATGCAGATATGAAAATTTAAAAGTTGTGTGTAGATATGATATGCATATTTTATATGAAATTGCATAAGAAAGATTTGGGAAATACATTTAGGGTTTAAAGAAGCAAGATAACATATTAAAATATTCTTTCCTATGCCAACAAACTTTTCTACTTGACATTGTTAAGAATTATAGTTGATACTCAAAAGATAGATTAAAGAACAGCTATGCATTGCAATTGTACTCCAATGAGGATATCCTGTGAGTGTAGGCAATAGGCAGGCAATACTATTACTTACTTTTAACTTATTGTTCAATTTAAAGTAATTCTTAAGTTTCCATTTTATCATACTCATGCCAATTGCTAAATTAATTTTTAAATTCAGCCTAATTTCAGATTTCCTCATTTTTTTTCATAATGTTGCATGTTGCAAGATATGCCCCAGATGCATAGAAGGAAGTATCACTTAGTCAAGGATGGTCAAATATAGAATAAATGCAGCAGAAATGGGCAGTGGAAATTGCCAAATTAAAGATAGGAATGATCAGAGCATATATTTAAATGATTAGAGTATTAAGGAGGGAAATGAAATGGAGAAATTTGGAGCAGTTTTCTATTCATTTGGGGCTCTGTTCAATTCAACACTTTAATCCTTGGTCCAGAAGAATGCATAGATGGCATACTTATCACATTTTCAAATAACATTGAACTAAGAAGTGTAGATAACATTATGGAATCAAGATCCAAAAGGGCATAAACAGACTAGAAAATAATGAGATAAAATTTAATAGGAATAATGGAAAATTGTAAAACTATAGCTTTTAGACCAGCAAGGAAGACTAAATCATTTTTCACCCTTGAGATCTCTCAAAACTCTCCAACACAGGAACTAAGATGAAAAAAAAAAAGTGATTCCAGTTCTTGGCACTGACTAGGACAGCAAGAACCTTAACAAAGTAATAATTCCATGACAAAACAACAGAGTAAACCAGTTCCCTGACCTATAAATCACTTCCCTCATTCCTTTCTTTCCATTGCCCATTACATTCTGAGAGGCCTGAAGGAACTGATCCAAGGTCTTACAATAAGATTAAATTCTTTGCTCAGTCCACTCATATACACCCTAGTGTCATGGAATAAAATACAAATAGCAGAAACTTGCTCTGACTGGGACAGCCACTTGGCAGTGCCCTGCAATTCAAGGGAATTTACCTCCCAAATTCAGGAACACAGAGAACTGGGAAAGTATATTTACATAGCCCTGGGGTACTGTACTAAGCCAAAGGCACACAGCTGGTATCAGTTCTATTATACTAGATACTCCTTGGGGCAGAAAATAAAGCAAGTGAAATATGAATTGTTTAACCTGGAAGGTTGCAGAGATGGCTTTGAGCTTCAATCCCAGTGAAACCACACTCAGTGGAGAAGGAGTCAGAAAGTGAGCAATAAGGTAATATAAGAAAAAAAAAAGACTGAAATTACTAGTAATCTCAAGAGAAAGCAAACCCAATTAACAAATATAAGTGTATGAAGATTAACCAACAGGGAAGATAACAAGAAGAGAAGGGAATATGGTAACAAGATCAAGTCCAGTCATTTATGAATAAATATTGCAAGACAAAGTAAAATGAATATCTATAACACAGAGGACCTGAGGATTACACACTATGGGCATCCCAGAATGGTTTAAATGAAAGAAATAAGAAGAAGCAAATCTAACTAAATAAACAAAGGAGAAAAGAATATCTGATTAAGAATGCAAATATATGTAAGTGAAGGATAATCTAAAGGAAGAAAAATAAAAATCAGACAATAATGTTATAAGAAAACATGATCTTCAGAACATATTGATTTCAAAAACAAGATGTATAGGGGCAATATAAAAATTACAGGCCTCTAATAAAAATACAAGTCAAAAATATCTGAACACATTATTACAACAAATAATACAAGAAAACTATCTGGAACTTCTGAATACAGAACACAAAAGTACTAATCAAAAGAATACACAGATTTACTGGGGACAGAGGGGAAAGCACATACAAAAACACAAAATTATATTTCAGATTTCAAGACTCATAATAGTTAAATCTAACAATGCTAAGGACAAACAAGAAATTGTTCAAGGAACCACGAGACCAAATGAAAGACTTCTAAGTTTAATGGAAAGGAAATTTGAATAACACCAAACAATTTTCTATTCTTTAGAAAATGCTGGAAGGAATGTAATAATGTGTTCCTAAGAAGCAATGGAATTTGAGAGCAAAGTGACTTACCCTGAAAATCTAAACCTAACTGTAAATGAAAACAAGAAAAATGAATATTCAATAATACATAGGCATTTGAAACATTTTTTAGAAAACCATACCTAAAGAAAGTCCTTTTGAACACTCCAGACAAAAAGAATACAAGAAAGGTAAACAAACATAACTACCAGAGAGGACAAGAAAAAAAATAGAGAAACCATGAAGGAACTTCTTTTTATTTGTACAGAAGACCAGGATAAAAACAGAAGCCAAATAAAAGTGATAGTGGAGAAAGAGGCTTGCGACATCATAGACTAAACCTCACAATAGTCCTCCTACAAGCAATTGAATGTTTTTCTGTAAGACTAAATTAGAAAATGTGACAGTACATAAAATGCGATGGGGAGAAAAGAAGACAGAGGGGACTTTAAGATAGCGTTTTATCAAGTCAAAGACTAACAATGAAGGGAGAATAAATCCTACAGTATTTTGGGAAGTATTGAGCCTATAGGAGAATGGGTTTGGAGCCAAAGGAAGGAAGTGGAAAAAAGGTGAGGAAGAAAAAGAATAATCCTGTTTCTGGGGAAAAGAAGATATTAATCAAATTTACAAGCCAGAGGAAATGTTGGTGTTTTTATATCTTGGGGAAAATTCAGTAGTTCGTTGACATAGAGTTGTCATGCAGAAACAATTATTTTTTTAATTAAAATCTTTCAAGAATTTTATGCCAATTAGAAGGGATTATAACATTTTTCAACTCAAAAATATTTATTGATTTGAATTTTTTAGCAAAATCCTAGTTTATTTGAAATACACCTATATTTGATAGCTTATAAAAATGTCTATGTACAAATGACGTGAGGTTAAGGTATTTACATGACTAACCTAAACAAAATGATTTACTACAGAAAAAGAGGGACATCATAGTATATCTAGACTATTTTTCATTCCCTGTACTTCAATAGACATTGAATATAAATTACTAAAATGGTAGTATCATGATTGAATACGATATTGTGTAATATGGAGGAAATGTGCTATTGGAAAATAGAATTGCTCTAAACAATGTTTCTCCAGTAGTTCATCCTGTCCTTTTCACATACTTATACCCATTCTCTAATTAAAAAATAACTTTTTAAAAAATCTATGATTTATTCTGAGAACATTGGCAAAAAAATATCTACACCAAGTCAATATTAGTCATTCAATCAACAAACATTTATTAACTGTCTGCCTCAATATAGATACAGTTTTGGTGCTGACAGCACTTACCACAGTGCTGGCACATGGTAGCTGCTTGATAAATGTTTACTGAATTGAATTTTATTGGATTGGATTCCCCTTCAGTGCTCTACAGCTCTATTTTTGTTGTATTGTACTAGAACACTACTAGATCTTTACCCTTGCTTTAGATTCTGTAGGTTAGTAAAAACAAAACAAAACAAAAGATGAAGGGGGAGGGGCCAGGAATGGAAAGAAACCAGTTTTCTCCCATAAGCTTCTATTATCTCCATGAAATATTTATTTAGAAGTTTTCAGTTTCAAGATCTCTGTAAATTCACCTGTTGAGTATCTCAGCTACTTATCTCAGGAGCATTGACCTTGCCAAATGCTTTATCATGAGTAAGGGAATGGGAAATAAATGAATGATTAATTTTGGCTATCTTTCATCTTATGTTCCTAATTCACTCATTTGTATTCTTAATCAAGTAGGGTGTTCATTTGTAGATTACATCAAAATAACTTCTGAGACTGAGTATCGGTGACTTACATTTATTCAACAGTTGACTTTTCAAAGCATTTGTCACAATTATCTCATGTTATAAGAAAAGCTGTGGTAACATATGTTGCTGATTTAGATGTGACTCTATTTTGCTATTTGTTTTAATTATTCTTTTAAAAATCAAACCTTTACTAATGTTGAGAATTGTTTTTGTGTACAACTGGGAAATAAGAAATACATCTAATGGAGTATAGAAATTTATTTTGCCCTACAGGACAAGAGAGAAGATGGGGATAAGGGAAAGGAGAGGTGTGAGAAAGAAGGGCACATTGGGAAGGGGCAAGATGGGGAGAAAATTTGGAACACAAAATTTTGTGGAAATGACTGTGGAAAATTTAAAATAAATAAATAAACAAAAAATTAAAACAATAAAAATCAAACCTTCTAATACACAAATAAAATAATAGGAGGGAGTGTTACCAATAAAATTGATCATTGAGATGTTTTTATTAATGTGTACATTAACATTGTAAGATAATAACCATGTTTCTATTGTCTTTTGCTTTCAATTTGGAACTTTTTTCCCTTTGTCATAAATTAGAACAATGTTGCTGTTAATATATATTTGTTTTTCTATATTTATTATGAATCTATGCATTATTGTTGTTATTCTTTCTTTACTCTGCATGACTTCACATAAGCAGTCCCATATTTCTTTGATTTTTTCATACATTTGCCATTTCTTATACAACTATCATTTTTTCACCCATATAAAAATTTTGTCTAAAAATTCATTTCATATAACTTTTACATTATTTTTACCTTTCTCCCCCAATTAGCAAGCATTTATTTTTTCCTTCCCATATGTCTCCCACCTCCATTAGGAAAATAAAACAAAACAAAACAAAATAGTTTTCATACACATATGTTACAACAAAATGATTTTATGCATAAACCATATCAAAAAATCTCTATCTCATTTGGCATCTTGATCCCACCACATCTATGTCAGCAGATGTATTACATGATGTGTAACTGATTGTTATCATTTGTTATTATTACGCAGTTCAAAATTCTTAAATCTCTCAGTATTGTTTGCCTTTACAAAGTTGTTATTATAAATTACATTGTACTCCTGATTTTGTTTTCTTCCTTAAGTATCTGTTCATAGTAGTCTTCCAAGGTTTCTTTGAAATGATGCCTTTATTTCTAATAATAACAATGGCAATAATAATGACAATGTACTAATAGGTAGCATTTATATTGAGCTGTGAGGTTTGCAAAGTGTTTTGCATATTTATAACTCATTTGATCCTCACAGCAACCTAATGTGGCCAGTCCTATTATTATTCCCATCTCATAAATGAGAAAACTAAGTCTCAGAGTAAATTTGGTAATTTATATAATGTAACAAAAGTTCAGTGTGTTGAAGGTAGAATTCAAATTCAGGTCTTTTTGACTCCCAGTGCTGTGCTCTATACACTTAGACACATTTGCATATGATTGCGTCTCGGGGGAGGATCCAAGATGGCGGAGTAGAAAGACACACATATGCTAGCTCTGAACCCACAGCCCATAAAATATCTGTAAAGAAGAACTCCCAACAAATTCTGGAGCAGCAGAAGCCACAGAACAACGGAGTGGAGGAGATTTCTGTTCCAGAGAGACCTGAAAAACTGACCTGAAAGGTCCTTCACACACTGGACCCAGAGCAGAGCCTAGCCCTCCTTGGCCGAGAGGCACCAAGAGGAGCAGATCCAAGCAGGCTTCAGGGACAGAATCTCCGGCGGCTGAGCAGGTCCCTCCACCCACAGGTGCCAAAGGTCAGTGAGAGGGTCTTTTCAGCTTGCCAGGAGGGGAGCAGGGTGTCTCTATAACTCAGGCCCCCTGGGGAGGCAGCAGTAGACAAGCAGTAGACAAGGGCTCCCAAAGCAGACAGGAGCTCGGATCCATTATTGAAGGTCTCCACATAAACCCCCTGAGGGAACTGAGCCCCTTGTGGCAGGCCTGCCCCTGTCTGACCACCTGAACTTAATCTCACACTGAATAGCAGCCCTGCCCCCACCCAAAGCCCTGAGGCTGGGAAGCAACATTTGAATGTCAGACCCCAAGCACTAGCTGGGAGGATCTGGAGGCAAGGTGGGTGTGGAGAGGACACTCAGAAGTCAAGTCACTGGCTGGGAAAATGCCCAGAAAAGGGGGGAAAAAAAAGTCCAAAGAAGGCTACTTTCTTGGTGAACAGATATCTCCTCCCATCCTTTCAGGTGGGGAAGAACAAAGCCTATCATCAGGGAAAGACACAGAATTCAAGGATTCTGTATCCCAAACATCCAGAATAAATATTCTATGGGCTCAGGCCATGGAAGAGCTCAAAAAGGATTTTGAAAATCAAAAGAGAGGTGGAGGAAAAACTGGGAAGAGAAATGAGAGAGATGCAAGAAAAGCATGAAATGCAGGTCAACACCCTGCTAAAGGAGACCCAAAAAAAAATGCTAAAGAAAATAACACCTTGAAAAATAGGCTAACTCAATAGGCAAAAGAGGTTCAAAAAGCCAATGAGGAGAAGAATGCTTTAAAAAGCAGAATTAGCCAAAAGGAAAGGGAGGTTCAAAAGCTCACTGAAGAAAATATGATTGCATCTCATCAATTTCATCAGTTGCAATTGTTTATTGTCATGGATATGTACTGTTTATTGACTTTTGAGTTAAAATTGGTTTCCAGAACAGCTGGACCAACTGTCAGATCCCTTGATATTGCATTAATGTGTCTATTTTCTCTCTGCACCATGTTTTTCCTTTTTGTTTAGGTTAACTTTGCCTATCTGACAAGTGTTTAGAGGAAAATCAAAGTTCCTTTAATTTCACTTTCTCTTATTATTAGTGATTTGGGTCATTTGTTAATGTCTGCTGATTGTTTGATTCCTTCCTTTGAAAATAGTCTATTCATTCATATCCTTCTCATGTTTGCCAGGTAGTGGATAGCATATAATCTTATAAACTTAAATCTATTCCTTATATATGGAAATGAGGCATTTAATAGAAAAACTCATGGTGAACTTTGGAAAGAATCTCTGGAAAAAGACAAACATCAATGTCCTCCCGTACTAAAGTTTTGGGGTTACTTTGGCTGTGTCCTCTCTACACCTATTGTCTCATAACTATTAAAATTTTGTGTGTGCATGTATGTGTGTGTGTGGGGGGGGGTGGGTGTGGGTATGTGTTTGCTAACTGTTCTCTAATTCTGGCTGTATCTGTGGGAAAGTTCCCTCAAGTCTGGAGGAAATCTTTTGTAAATATTATATTTGCCCAGCTTTTAGTTATCTTTTCTAAAGACCTAATTTCCCCTCCCTGATATTTAAGAAGCACACCAGTGAAAGCTGGAGAAAAATGAACCAGAAGACTAGCCCTACAATCTACATTTCTAAGTACCAGTCATCATATCCAACTGGGAGCACTCAAACTGGGAGTTGTACTAAGAACAGGGCAAGTGAATCTTGAGGTGGAGGAAGTTACATACAAAATGCAAAAGATACTTTGCTGCATTTTAAAGGTGATTAAATATAAGCTTCCAGGGTAACTTGAAAGCGTTTTGTTTTGGTGAGAAGCTTCTTTTTATTTTTCTTGAATATTTAAGAAAAAATATCACTAATTTTGTGAAATTAGAAGAATTACTACAATAGACTACTAGTAAAGTTAAATATGCTAGTTGAAAGAACTGAGCCAAAGTTTGCAGAAGGATTTTAAAATATAAATGACCAATCAAATTCTTTTCTGCATTTACTCATTCTATAAGGCAAATGATCTATTATTGAACATTCAAACAAGCATTTATTGAGCACTACTATACGCCAGTGACTTAGTCAAGCACTGGGATAGAAAGAAAACTATACTACTTGATATCTCTTTTCCTCTGTAAATTGCCTGAGAAAGGTATTTACAATTATTTTCTTCTTCATTTCTATTTTCACTCTATTTAAAATTCTCTGCAGTTTGCTTTATGAACTCATCATTCAACTGAATATCCCTCTCCAAAGTTACCAATTACCTTTAATTACTAAATCAAATGTCATTTTCTTAATTCTCATCTCACATGATTTTTCTGCTACTTTCAGCACTGTTGACCACCCTATAATGGTGGATACTCTCTTCTCCCTATTTTTGTGACATTATTCTCTTTTACTTCTCCTACCTCATCTGAATTTTATTCTGTTTTGTTTTCTGGATCTTTACATAGATGACTTATATGTTTACCACTAACGTAATTAATTGTCTCCCCAAAATTTGTTGTTGGCCCTCTTCTCTTCTTCTTCTACAGTATTTTGCTCAATGATCTCATTGATTCCTACAGATACAATAATGATCCCTGATGATTCTCAAATCTTTTTAATCCAGCCCTAATGTCTTCTGAACTCAATTTTCACATACCCAGCTGCCAATTGAACATCTTGAGTTGGATGTCCTATAAATATCTTAAAATCATATTGTTTCAAACAGAACTTGTGTTTTGACCTAAATCCCTCCCCACTTCTGAACTTTCCTATCACTGTCAATGACAACATCTTCTTCTCACTGACCCAGGTTCATGTCCTAAGTGTGGTTCTCACTTACCCCATCACCACCATATCCAAACTGTTTTCAAATCCTACTGTTTTCTTTCTCATATTTCTGATATAAATCTCATTCTTTCCTTTAGCATTTCCACTATCCTGGTTTAGGCACTAGTCATCTCACACCTGGATTATTGTGATACTTTCTGATTGGTGTCCCTGCATTAAGTTTCTCTCTATTCTAGTCCATCCTACAATAAGCTTCTAGAATGATCTTAAAACTCAAGTTAGGCAATGTCACTTTCCTATTCTTTAAGCTTCTAATGAATTTAAACTCCCTTGATCAAATGTAAAATTCTGAACATGAACGACCAACCTGTCTTGATGTTATGACATTTGACAACTCATAATCTCTTGGCTTTTTTCTGATGGATTTTGCATGGCATGCTTTTTTAAAGTGGTTCTTCCAACTGTAGATTTCCCACTCATCCTTCTGTCTATAAGCAAATATCATGTAAGATCAGTTCTTTTTGTGATGTTAGCTCCACTGGCAAGAGAGTTCTGACTGTATGTAATACTGACGATATTAATTTTAGAAGCCTCCTTCTATTTTTTTCCACATATAGCGTTTATTCTACTGGCTAAAGACATAATGTGTGCCTTAAGAATTTCAAATATGATTCATTCAAGAAGTACAATTGAAAGTGTACATTATTAAGTCTTCATATAAATGAATTCTACAACACAAAATTTAAGAAATACTCCAAATTTCAATATTGAGAAATATTATAATATAAATATTATATTATCTTTGGGATAGTCAATATTTAAATAATGAATGAAAGAGGGACTTGTGAGAAGTGGGCTTTCATTAACCCTACAAGTTCATTGAATGCCTAAGGTAAGGTAATGCTAGTGTAAGGCATGGGAACTAAGAAATCTTACTATGGCATATATTAAGGCCTTTTGAGATGTCAGAATCACACCTTTTTAAAAAAAAATTATGCTCTTTTGGGACCATGGTCTATGGAACTTGTTGGATTGAAGATAGCACAGTCATTGGGTATAAGAGTTCCACAAAATTGGTTGCAAAAGAACTATTTTTTAAGTAGAAATATGTTCCAATATACAAATTTGTGGGTAAAATAAGTTGTTTACCAAAGGATTCCCCAAAGAATTCAAGGTGTCTATAACAATTCAGCTTTTATAAAACACTATTCTTGTCACGATAACATTAAGTTGATCGGCAACAGGCAATGGAAGTACAAACTTTCAGTCACTTGACCTTTGTAACTATTGAAAATTCTCTGTTAAAACCTGTCTTACAACCACATTTTACTTCACCACTCTAGTTATTCAAAGAGTTAAAAACATTAAGAAACTGAGAGGAAACAATATTACTGCAGTATATCACAATGTTACCTATTAAAAATAAACTGTGTACAAAGGACTACGCAAGACACTGGAGTTGCAAATATGAAAAATGACACAATTACTGCCCTCAAGGAGCTTACAGTCTAATGGAAAAATAGGTCAATATACAGATAAACAAGATGTAGAGGAGAGTGCAATAAGGATAAGGGAAAAGTCAGAGTGATTTGAGAAAAGCTTTGGTAGCCAAGATCACTTTTAGCTAATAGAACTTGTACATTAACGCCTAATGCTTTTCATTGATTTAGCTCACCTAAATGATGCATTCTACTCTCCAAGTCAATTCAGTTCAGCAAAGTATTATTAAACATCCACCATATGAAAGGTATTTGAAGAAGAAAAGGAATTAGAGATAGTCCATTGAAGGATCTTCTTTATCATAACTTTCCATTTTTTACCATTAAATGACTGCTTCTTCACTTCCTTAATCAGACAATATGTTTAGTAGTTCTTATCATGACAACTCACTATTGTAATCTTTGAAATATTATTTCTAAAAATTCTTAAAACTTACACATTATTATACACTTATTTATATATTATACAAATAAATATAAATATATTTATTTTTTATAATATATAACTTACACAGATTATACATTCTGGGCTCCAGATTGCTACAAGTGTTTTCCTCATGATTGAGAATTGTCTCCCCTGCCCTTCCCCTTACTGGGGTTATAAAAGTTTGGTTTGATTACTCTATTCTGGGTAAAATTGTAATTTCATGTTTGTCATCAAGTGATGTATTTTGTATTTTTCCTGCATCATGTATTTTATCTACAATAGAATCAAATGCAAAAAAAAAAAATCACTTGGAGTATTTATTTACTCTAAGTGAATGAAGTATGCAAAAGTCTATTTATGTAATTCTTCATTGAAAGAAATGAAGCAAGAAGAAAAATAGATCAGCAAAATAGAGAAATGGCATTAAACCAATTAACGATTACTAGTACATAACTATTTTTATGAGATCCTTCAATGAGCAATTTCGTAGAATACATTACATATACACATTTATATTGTACATATACACTTATATACATGTATGCATGAACATGCACATCTATATACATATGCATGCATGTGTATACATGTGCTTATATATACAGATATACACATGCAGAAATAGATAACCTGCATGCATTTGTAAAATAGCTGTCATCCATATATTTCAGTAGTTGATAAGTAATAGAAATATGTGAATAGAAGAGAACTACATCTACTCAAAACAAAGGTTTGCTTCTAGTTGATAATTATCAGCTGGTTAATTGAGGATTCTAATACGATCCTTGGTAGGGCTATTGACTTCTGCTAAATCCCCCACCATTTAGCCCATAGGTACTTTTGGTTAGGAGAGAGACTTAACATAATTTTCCATTCTTTAAGTATTAAAGAACTATTAGCACATATTCTCAAGGGTTACACTGTCCTATAAGCAACACCTTCTTTTACTCCCAACACAGAGGTCTTCATTAACAAATCTTCTTATTCATTAAGTTAGGAGGCTTCAGATGAAGAGGACAAGTAAATTTTTTCAGCACACAAAATTTGGGGAACATTAGTAAAAGCATCGTGGTCATAGAGTCATAGAAAAGCTGCATAACTTCCATTTTATCATTGTATGGCAGGAAAATGTGACGATCATTGTCAACAAGTATGTCTCTCTACTGGACGATAAGGGACATCAGGTCAGGAAATGTGCCTTATCTCTACTTTTTAAGATTCTTTAATGCTAAGTACAGTGTTCTAAAAATAGTATGTGCCTAGCAACTGTCTAGTGAATTGAGATAATCTTTATTAAAGGCCAGAGTTATAGATTTCACTTTTGATAGGTTAATTATGTATTAAATATCTTTTATTCCAAAACCAAGCTCAGTGACTTGCTCTCTGTAGGCATTTAATAAATACTTAAGCACTGAGTGATTTGGTTAGTTGGAAGGAGTCTATGAACCACTGAAAAATTAGTAATTTATTTTGGAATAATACTTTATGTATGAATGCAAACATTAACACTTTAATACAAGTTTTAAAAATAGACTATCTGAATCACTGCATTAAAATCACTCTCCATCTGAAAGTTTGGATATAGTCACTGGAAGTGACTGTCACTGGAAGACCAAAGAAAACTTCAAAGGAAAAATTAAATATAATGAATTATTCTTCTATTTTACATTTGTCTTCCAAAACATAAATCCCATCTTTAAAAGTTATGTTATATGCTGAGGTTTGATCTTTTTTCTTCATTTCTTTGTCTTTTTTTTTTCTGACTGTATTTTGTGCCAAGAAATCTAAGTCTTCTGAAAGTTTGACTGTATTTGTGATGTTGAGTCACTTTCAACAGGTCAAAGGTTGCATATTTTTCCGTCAATATTTCCTCTACAATGCAAAACACAACATTTATATGCATTATTTATTATGCATTATTTAGGAGAATTGTATAGCTTCTGTGTCCAAAAATCTCATCTCCTGTGAACAACCTTCTGATGATAAGTCTCTATGAATTTAATCTGATCTTCATATGCCAGCTATACTAAGTCTTGAGCTACATTAGTAGAGTTTTTCAATTTGGTAAGATCTGTCAGAGGTTATGATCTATTGTCAATAGTCTTCAGGGATCCAGACTCCCCTCTCTTTAGTATTAGGCTTCGGAACAACTCATTAATAGGAAAAATACATTTTGACCATTGTAAAACGCAAATAAGATTCATTCACTAATTTCAACCATTTGCTCATTTTTCTTTTTCTTAAATGTCTTTAGAAATGGCAACTATTTATACAATTTGTTTTTTAAAGGTTTGAAATATAGTGAAGCCCTAAATCTTTTCACTGGATATTATGAAATAAAGAAAACGTTGATTGGGCAAATACAGACATTCATAATATACCATGTATTGTCCTTAAAACAGAAAGTGTTTTTTTCTTTCTCTCTCCTTCCTCATACCCTCCTTACTACTAGAACTTCCTAGAAAGTTGGCCTAAGAGTCAAAAAGACTTAGGTCTCTGATATATGCTAGGTATTGTGACCCTTTGAAACTCCCTTAAGTTCTCAATGTCCCCCCAAAATTCTCTAAGACTCTGACTTATAGAGTACCAGCCTGCATTGGTGGAGTATCCTATAGGGAATTCACATATTTTTAATACAATAGTAACTATAACAATATTATTATTAATAATGAAAACAATAATAATAAAACCTAACATTTATATTTACATGCCCTTACTGGGGCAACTAGGTGGTGCAGTGGATAGAGCACTGAGTCTGAAGTCAGGAAGACTCATATTCTTTGAATTCCAATCTGGCCTCAGTTGTTTAACTGCTGTGTGATCCTGGGAGAGTCACTTAGCCCTGTTTGCTTCAGTTTCCTCATCCGTAAAATGAAACCGAGAAGGAAATGTCTAATCATTTCAGTATCTTTGCCAAGAAAACTACCAAATGGAGTCAGCAAGAGTCAGACATGACTGAAAAAAGACTGAACAACAAGACGTATTACATACCAGACACTGTGCTAAGTACTTTTCAAACATGATTTCACTTGATACTTAGAGAAACCCTGCGAAGGAATTATGATTATTATCCCTATGGCACAGGTAAGAAAATTGAGGCAGATGGAGGATAAGTGGCTTTCCAAGGTTACAAAGCTAGCAAGTTTCTAAGGCTGGATTTGAACTCAATTTCCTAACATCCTATCTGGCACTGTATTCAGTGTAGCATCTAGTTGACATATTTATTCTCAGTCTGTCTGTCTGTTTGCCTCTCTCTCTCTCTCTCTCTCTCTCTCTCTCTCTCTCTCTCTCTCTCTCTCTGTCTGTCTTTCCCTCTTTCAACATTAAAATAAATCCCATAAGCTGTGCCCCTATCTCACCTCTTTCTACTTAATGTCAAATTTTTTTTAAAAGTGACATTCATCAATTCACTAGAATTTTGGCATTAATTGTAATTAATGGAAAGACAGGTTCACGAGACCTATTATTTAGCAAAAATCTTGTAAATTTTTACCATTTTAAAAATTATACATATATATATATATATATATATTACATGCAAGCAATAAGGGAAAATGTACACTGAGACTGTAAAAAAATAATCCCCAGTCCCTTCCCCTACTCTAGGCAATTTTGTGGATGTTCACCAGGTCTAGAACTCTCTACCTTGTCATCTCTACTTCTTGGCTTCCTTGGCTTACTTAAAGCTTTAGTTAAAGTCTCACCTTCTGAATGAAACCTTTCCTAACCCTTTTAATTTTAGTGCCTTGCCTGTGATGCTATCTTTAATTTATCATAGTTTGAATATTGTCACTTCCTTTAGACTGTGATCTGCAGAGCAGGAATTGTTCTTTTTGCTTTTCTGTGCATCCCCCATGCTTAGTACAGTGCCTAGCACACAGGAGACAGGTAACAGAGGTTTTCTGCTGATGGACCAACTAATATCATTTTGAGAACCATTAAGTAAGAGAAGTACATTAGCAGTCCTGGTAAGTAATTTGCTCCTTTTTTCCTTGTTTTTACAAGTTTATTCGTATACGTTGAAAAAGCCTTCATCGGCAGTATTATAATTGTCATGGCTTAAAGCATTTATTGAGAACGCCAATATTTGCTTTTTCAAGTGCTTAACTATTTATGAATTGTGAAGAGAAATAGCAGATGGTGGCTAGACTTCCTCTCCATCTTCCCCCCTCCCCTGCACCAAGTTAGTCTTTTCTAAAGCAGAATTTACTAGGAGAATAATATAATTTTATTTTTAATAGCAGCACTAAAATGATGTTATGGGTGCTAACTAAATTGTAATCTGACAGTAATTCAAATATATTTGACTGTTTTTGCCCCATTCATATTCAGGGTTAGGTCAGTTAAGGTCATATCCATTACATATTTCATAAATATGTGAACACATAAACATATACCTGCACAAATGGGTATGTAATTACTTTTAATATTATATTACATAAATAGAGATTGCATGAAATTATACGCACACACATGTAATTACATACCCATGTGTATATATATATATACATGTGTGTATGTATATATGTGTATATATATACATATATACACACATATGTATAATATGGATATGTAAGTACATACATATGTATATATAGAGAGGCACGTGTATGTGTATATTATCCTTCCTCAAAGAATAGAAGTTCCTTCAGGTAAAAGATCATTTCATTTTTGTCTTCATTTCTAACACCTAGTCTAGTTAAAAATAAGCACTCAGTAAATACTTCTTGATTGATTGATTGATTGATTGATTGATTATGGTCAGGGTGAGCATCAATGTGTTTCTCTTATCTTAAATATTTATCTATCTATCTATCATCTATCTATCTATCTATCTATCTATCTATCTATCTATCTATCTATCTATCTATCTATCTATTTTCCTTTTTCTCTGATGCATATTGCCCCCATTTAAAGAAATATAATTGCAATTGTCTCTTTGATTTGTCTATTTCTGTGAAAAATAACTTGAAAATTAGGGGAGAAAAGCATTTTGGGAACAAGTAGAACTAGGAATATCAATGTGGCCGCATATCAATATTAGCATATGTTTTATTTCATATAGGACAAAGTTCATAGTACATTTATAAAATTACACAATGCATTCAAAGTACATTTCATAGTACAAAGAATACATATTTCTTCCTCTAGAAATTGACTTTTTTCTTAGGTTTTATAATCATAGATCAAATAATTTAAGACCTGGAAAAGAAGTTAAAACCTTTCACTCTAATCCTTTCAGTTTTTAAGAATAGAAAACTGAGGCTTAGGGAGGAAATTAACTTATTGAAGTTCAAATATTTCTTAATAAGGTATAGATTGTTTGGAAAATCTTTTATTTGCTTTGCTTTTTTTTTTTATTTCAAGGAAATATTTACATAGAAGTTATTTCTAATAATACGGATGGCAGCACCTCTGTGACTTACTAGATACATCTCATGAAGTTACCTCTGGTCCATAAAGATTAAATAGCTTGTCCAGGTTACGTAACTAGTAAGTGTCGGAGGAAAGAATTGATTGTTGATCTTTGATTTCATGCTCAATGCTTTTTAAATGTTTCCCTGTTCCCTGCAATGGTTATATGTATAGATTGTGGTGATCTTCCTGTCTGGTTAACAAGCCTACTTACTAATTACACAGGTAATACGTACTCTTAATATCCTCATGGAAGTTACCATATTGGTCTTCTCAACTCATTTAACACTCTACACATACATTGTACTTGTTTAATACACGTGTTTGATACTACTAGTCCTATATCTGACACTTACAAAATATACCTAGGCAAGTCACCATGTTCCTCAGCCTCAGTTTCATAGTTTTTTAAGGATGTGATTGAACTAGATGATTTCTAAAATCATTTCCTTCTGCCTTTAAAAATCTATGGCACTTACCTAGACATGTCTTTTTTTATAGTATTCTTTGATTCTACTGTCTTCATAGAGCGCCCTTAATCTACAGACCCTCATTAAACTGGAATGTCTAATAAAGTAATAGAAATTGCTCTCATTTTTTTAAAAACTTAAATGTGCAACTAGGTGGCACAGTGGATAGAACACTGGATCTGGAGTCAGAAAGACTTGAGTTCAAATTCAGCCTGAGACACTTAATAGCTATGTGACCCTGTTTAAGTGATCCTATCACTTAACTCTGTTTGCCTCAGTTTCCTCTTCTGAAAAATGAGCAGGAGAAAAAAAATGGCATAACACTGCCAAGAAAATCCTAAATGGGAGCACAAAGAGTCAGATGTGATTGAACAACAAACAGCAACATTTAACAACTAAAGATTTGCAAAGTGTACTACATTCATGAACTCCCTTTATTGGAGATACATTTGGGAGCTTAGGACAATTTCCATAAAATGTACTTGAATAGCATTTTTGTTTGTTGGCTTGTTTTTCTCTATTGGTTTACTAATGATATAGAATTTTTTAAAAATGTATTATAGAATATGAATATATTCAATACACAACCAGATGATACCAGTACAATTCAAGTTTAGCCCTTGAGATAACGTAATAAAAAAACTTCTTGTGTATCTTTTGCCTCTTACCATTTACCATACCATACACCATTGTATAGTTATCTGCCTTAACTATCATTAACTAGATAAAAATTATCTTTTTTTAATGTTGGGGAAGTCACCATGGCAGACATTCAAATTTAAAATAAATTTATATGTACATGTTCAGGAAATCTTGTTGACTTCAATTTTAAAGAAAAATATAAGTATTGGAAAATTAGTCATGGTTTTTGAATGTAATTCTAACTGTTGTATTTATTTAAATAAAAAGGGGAAAAGTTTTATGTGGGCAAGCCTTTGGTTGAATAAACCAAGGATCCTGCATTCTTCTACTCTGATATAATCATGGATCTTTGGGAAATGTTCCTGCACTACATTTAAATTTGGTATTAAAAAAGTTCACTTGGGGTACAGGCCAGATTTATGACCTTTTTGGTAGCTTCTGTCACTTGATATAGCTTAGTGTACTCTGCAGAAGGACCTAGGATGTTTCTTCTGATTAAATCATATTGTTAAAAGTCACTTCTTTTTCTATAACATGAAACATCAATATGTTATATTAGACTTATTTTGAAATCAATTTTAGCAAACACTTTCAGGTTTCAGAGGTCATCTACCCAAAGAGAGAAGTTACTAACAGTATCCAATTTCTTAAAATAATTCTTATCAATCATATTATATGATTAAAGAATATCTATCCCTAATAGATATCCTTAAAAATACTATCTCAGTTTTCCTTTTTTACCCTCATTGAGCACACCTCAGTCTAAGGGAAACACTGGGATGATAGATAAAAAGAGAGAGAAAGAGAGAGAGAAAAGAGAGAGAGAAGTAAGAGAGGCAGAAAGAATATCAAAGTAGATGAGTAGATATTGATAAAGCTATGGGTATGGATTCAGTGATATTTTGTAAGTTTGATCTTTGAACAGCATTTCCATGTTAGATATTCTCAACATTAATGAGGTAGTATCTGGTCAAACAAAACACAATTACCCAGTGATGAATAATGCTTATGACCTCAGATGTTTCTGTAATAAAGCATGCAATATTTATCATATTAAATCAGTTCCCTGCTTCAACTCTCTCATATTATCCAATAAAAATCAGAAATTGGATTGTTCTGCTTCAGACAGAATTCTGTGAGCCATCTGTTATCCCTAAATTTCAAACTTCCAGATGTTTCACTAACAGGACACCACCACCTTTATTTCTTTTACCCAGGAGCATTATATATAGCTAACCTTGGCATTATATGTAGGCCAGCAGGGGCTTGTAACAGAATCCTACTACCCAATGAACTAAGATGACAAGAAAACTTTGCCCTGAGTGAGAAACTAAAGGTCTTGACTCTCACCAGGAAATATGAACCTTACACAGGTACAAAGTCTGGGTCACATGACACTACAAAAAACATGTCCTGTCAGAAAATATTGCAAGTTTCATTTAGACTCAATGCTAGTAAGCAGAGGCAGATGAACGGAACAGAAATATTAACAATGGATGAAACTAGGCATTGCTCTATTATAGAGATTATTAAATTTTTTATGCTATGGACCCTTCTGGCACACTGGTGAAGTTTATTCACTCTTCTCAGAATAAAGGTTTTACATAATTGAAAGAAATACTGTTTTTCAGTGAGTGGTCAATGTAAACAAAGATGAATGGTTTTTCCCATCCAGGTTCATTGGCCTCCTGAAATTTAACCAGAGACTCCTTCGATCTCAAGTTAAAAACCCCTGTTCTGAAAGACACTACCAAAAGACAAAACAATTCTATTACCTAAAACGTTTACTTCTGTTGCCCTTATATATTATCTATCCTTGTTTGCAGTCTCCTCATGAAACTAAATATGCTTTGTTAGTTAAGTAGCAATGGTCATTCATTGTTTGTCCTTTGTTCTCCAAGAGGACCATGACATCAAGAAGATGATGACATGACTTGTAAGTGAATTGGATTGAAGTGAGAAAGAATTGTGCAAAGTTACTATCCTCACTCTCTTCTTCTGAGTCATCTGGGTCCAAGGGCAAGATATAGATCAGGATAGCTGGACATGACTCCAGATGCAGTGGGAGAACTTGGGCTTTTTGAGCTGTCAGTTTGACAGAGGCAGCACCCATTCAGAGATTAATATAGGTAAGAAATGAGCCAAAGAATGATCTCTTTTACCTAGTCCCAAAAAATCAAACTGGAGGGGAAAGACTTTCAGAGTTTCTGGACAAAGCAGAAACAATTGTTATTTACACTCACTCTGAGCCCTCATATCCCAAACAATAACAAAATGAGGCTTGGGCTAGGACTTATTATTGGCCAGCCCATGAGAGTCAGAGTGATTTGGGTTTAAGGCACGGTTCTTTAAAAAAAATCCAAGATATCTCACAAAGCTTCAGTGATCAAAATTTATATTCATTTGGGCAGAGCACCCGCAGGTAAAGGTATGATTCCCTATGTTGACAGAGGGAGAGGAGGATGGAAAAGTAGGGAGAGAAAGGGGGAAGAAGGGAGAGGAAGGAAAGTAGGAAGGAAGGAAGGAAGGAAGGAAGGAGGAGCTATGTTGCCCAACTGGAATTGATCAGTTGGGTACCCAGTGAACAGCTGCTATTATTCACAGATCATTGTTTGTCCTTGCTTCTCTCAAATGACGATGATATCAGTAAGGTAATGACTTGACTTGCATAAGAATTGGATTTCAGTGAGGGAGGGCAATGCAAAGTCACCAGCTTCACTTTCTCCTCCCACAGTAATGGTGGGCCCTAAATGAAGGAGAATATGTTAATAAAAATACAGATGAGCACAAGCACTTGGGAGAATCAAATAAGGCTAATAGAAAATGCAGCACTTTAGCTGAACCTTGAAGAAAAATAGACTTTGAGAGGTGGCAATGGAGAAAGGGTGTATAACAGGAATGAAAGACAGCCTGGAAAAATGCAGAGTAGGAAAAATAGTATGTTGAATTCAAGGAACAGAAACTAGTTTTGATGTGTTTTATTTTGGAAACATATGGTTTATAGAGGAGTATCAAATAAGGCTAGAATGGTAGGTAGGCTTTATTTTTCTTGCATTTTTTTTTTTTTTTTTTTTTTGCAGAATGGCTAATCAGGAAATATGTTTTACATAACTTTATATGTATAATGTGGATCTTTGTCTTGTCTTCTCAATGGGTGGGGAAGGGATAAAAGGAGGGAGGGAATGAAACAGAAAAGAAAACCTTTTTAAAAAGTAGGTAGGATCCAGTTTATGGATGCTTTTAAAAATGAAGCTGAAAAAATTGTGTTTTATCCTTGTAGCAAGAACTTCAGAGGCATCACAAGGAATACAGAGCAAGGAAAGGACATTTCATTTAATATTTTTTAATTGGCATCCCTGGAAAGAACCACAAAGGAGACACAAACGTTTTGCTGTACAGTGGGAAGACCCATCTGAAAGAAGATAATACTATTTTTCAGTGGACCCATTCTGTGAAATCACGTAACCTTCCTCCAGCTTGTTCAGTAAGTAGTTCAGAAGTATCAATAGAAGCAGGAAGAGGAGACAGAGAGAGAGAGAGAGAGACAGAAAGACAGACAGACAGGGAGACAGGGAGACAGAGAGGGAGAGAGACAGAGAGATGGAGAGGTATTAAGTACCTTCATACTTTCTATGCCTTCTAGGTTCTAGGCATGGTGCCAAGGACTTGGGATATAATACAGGCAAACAAGATAGTTCCTGCCCTTATGGAGTTTTAATTCCAACAGGGAAAGATGACACATAAAGGGGAACTGGAAAAGATGGTATGTATATTCATACTGCTGGCATGGTGTAGAGAAGTAGCTTGAAGACCTAATTCTGTGTAAGATAAACAGGAAGTTCACCTATCAAAACCCAGCATTCCAAGTCTGTAGTCCAAGGTCCCAGTCATGATGGAACGGGGGAGGCAATGTTAAGAATGGTGGCCAGAATATAGGGTGCTCCAGGGTTAAGAAATGGCAGATTGTGAATATATTATAATTGAAATGGTCAAATATATACATATATATATATAAAACATGTATGTATATACACACACATACACATATATGTATAAATATATATTATATAGACATATATTATATATATTTTTAAACAATAGTATTTTTCCAATGACATGTAAGACAGTTTTCAACATTCATTTTTATAAGGTTTTAAGTTCCAAATTTTTCTTCCCCCTTCCTTACATGAACAATTATCTTTTTAATTTTTTTAAAATTTTTGATCAATACTACAACAAGTACATAATAAAAAAAGAAAAAAGAGACATTACAAACTTAAATATAAAAGAAAAATGTTACGTACACAGTAGAACATAGGAAAGGATTTAGAATATGTAGCTATAATTTACTATTTCAAGAAAGCCTATATATTAAATCCTGTACATTATGTTGAAAGCTGTCTATCTTCTCTCTGCTTACTTGTAGGTTGTCTTTTCTTCTCTGCTGTACATATTTTACTTTGTTCTTTTTCCCTCTTCTTCCTCTCTACCTGCCACCCCAAGGCTACAATTAGGCATGGATAGACTTACATAGGTATTGATATATACAGGTATGTATACATGTATGTATACATACACACACATATACATACATACATACATACATGCATACATATATAAACGTATACTTTTCCTAAGAGATTCTACTCCTAATCTTGTTTTGGTTTGTGCATGTCTTTTTTTTTTCCCTTTGTCTCCGAATTCCTCTACTTCCTCCTGGTACATAACCTACTGCAACTCCAACAATCCTTCCCTTATCCTCCCATTCACCTAAAATCTAAACATCCTTCAATACCCCTTATAACCTATTCTCTCACCCTCTTCTCTTCTTTCCTCTCCCCCTTCCTTATCTTCTTAGACTTTTGTTTCCTTCTAAATTTAGAAGACTTTTATACTCTTCTAAATATATATGTATTTTCCCCTCTTTAACCCATTCCCTATGAAAGTAGTTTTCCAGAATTAACAACCCCTTTCCCCATCTAATTCCTCTGTATTTACTCTTCCTCTTGCACCTCATTTGTCTAAGACAATTGTTTTTTTAGTTGTTGTTGAAGAGTTTACTTTTTGAAGTCAATCATACTCAGGTCAACCCCAATCTTTCTTATAAGCCACCTAATTACTAATAACAGTCTTAGACACAGATGTTACATTTTCCATACATAAAAGGTTAACATTTTGTCTTTACTTAGCACCTTGTAATTGGTCATTGGTACGTACCTTATATTTCTCTTTACTATTGTACATCAAATCTTCTATTGAGTTCAGGGTTGTTGTTGTTTTTAAAGTCCTGAATGTCTGACAGTTGATCACATGTCCATTTTTTCTTCATTCAGAGCTATGCTTAGCTTTGCTGGGTATGATATTTTCAGCTGACTGCCCCTTCTTTTGCTCTTCAATATATGGTATTACAAGATCTGTGAACTTTTAGTTTTGCCAATGCTAGGTCTCATGTGATTCTAATTGTGGTAGTATGATATGTAAATTGTGTTTTTCTTGTTGCTAACAATATTTTATCCTTGATCTGGGGGTTTCAGAATTTAACTAAAATATTTATGAGAGTTTTTCTTAAAGGATCTCTTTCAGGTGGTGATAGGGGATTTTTTCTCTTTCTACTTTCCCCTCTTGTCCTAATACTTCAGGAAAATTTTCATTAACTATCTCTCATATTATTATATCAAGATTCTTATTTTTTTATCAGAATTGTCAGGAAGTCTAATTATTCTTATGTTTTCCCTTCTTGATCTGTTTTCTAGGTCTGTTGTTTCTCCTATGAGATGTTTCACATTCTCTTCTAGTTTCTCCTTCTTTATATAGATATAGATAGATATTTCTTCATCTCTTCTAACTTCATTGGCTTCACCCCTTGCACAATTCTAATTTTCAGAATCAGTTTCTTCCTTAAGATACTGGATCTTCTTTTCTAATTAGTTAGCTCTCTTGCCATAATCTTCTTGTTTTTCTTGTATTATTCTTATTTTTCTTTTGAATCTTTCTCCACCTCTCTCATTTGACTTTTAAAGTCATTTTTAAGTTCTTCAATGAATTCTTTGGGACAGGTGACCATTTGACATCACTCTTTGGAGCAGAAACAGGTTTCTTTGCTTTAGTATTTTCCTCTGAAGATGAACCTCAGTCTTCTCTATTCCCATAGTAACTTTCTATGGTTGGATTCTTTCTTCTTTGCCTGTGCATTTTTATAATAATTTAGTTTTTATAATCACTTCTAGTCCTAGGATATGGGGGACTGTCCTCTGGACTCTGATCCTCTTCAGTTCTTCCCTCTGACCTTGAACACAAATCAAGATCTCAAACCCAACTCTTGTAAGAGCCCACAGTCAGCAGCATCCTTGCCTCACTACTTCTGTACTCACAGATATGTTGGATCCTCTCACCCCCAACACTCTCCACAGCACAGCTGGGTCTGATGTTCCTTATCAGTAGAGGTTCCCTAAATCTTCCACGGGCCAGATGCCCAACTTTCATCACTGTCCCTGGAGCCAAGACAACCTCTCATACCAACAAAACCCAGGGCTTTCTGCTTGTTGCTTAAGCAGTTTGCTGCTGGTTGTTAAAACGGACCCTAGCTCTTCACAGGGAGGGAATCTTGTCTTAGAATTTTTGTTCAGGTCTTCTCTGATTGAGAACCCGTATTCTGCCCCCACTCCTATTTGTTTCACCACTATACGTTAGCCCAGAGACACTATTTTAACTCTTTTGTGGGGGAAAATCTTGATAGTTTGAAATTTTCTGACCTACTTGCCATCTTCCCAGAATCCTCTCCCATGAACAATCATCTTAAATATATTTCCACATTAGTCATGTTGTGAAAGAAGAATCAGAACAAAAGGGACAATCATAAGAAAGAAAAAAAAGTGAAAATAGTATTCTTTGGTCCTCATTCAGACTCCATAGTTTTCCTCTGGATGTGGATAACATTTTCCATAATGTTTCTTTTGGAATTGCCATAGATCATTGTATTGCTGAGAATGTCTAAGTCTATCATGGTTTATCACTGCTGCTGTTACCGTGTACAATGTTAGATGGGTTCTGTTCACTTTATTAATTCATGGAAATCTTTTTCACATTTTCCTGAAATTTGCCTATTCATTTCTTATTGCACAATAGTATTTCATTACTTTCATATACTGTAACTATTTCAGCCATTCCTCAATTAATGGGCATTCCCCCAATTTTCAATTCTTTGCCACCACAAAGAATGTTGCTATAAATAATTTTGTACATGTGAGTCTTTTTCTCATTTTTATGATCTCTTTGGCATACAGACCTAGTAGTGGTATTGCTGGATCACAGGGCATGCACAATTTTATAACCCTTTGGGCATAGTTCCAAATTACTCTCCAGAATTGGTGAATCAGTTCACAACTTCACCAACAATGCATTAGTGTCTCAATTTTCCCACATGACCTCCAGTATCCATCATTTTTCTGTTTTGTTTTATTAGCCAATCTGAAAGGTGTGACATTATACCTCAATTGTTTTAATTTGCATTTTCTTCTCTATAAAAATTTAGAGCACTTTTATACATGATTATATATAGCTTTAATTTCTTCATCTGATAATTCTCTGTTCATATCCTTTGACCATTTGTCATCTGGGAAATGACTTGTATTCTTACAAATATACATCTCTATATACATCTCTATATCTTAGAAATGAGACCTTTATCAGAAACATTGACTGTAGCAATTTTTACCCAGCTTTCTGTTTTCTTTCTAATCTTGTTTGCATTGATTTTATTTCTGCAAATAATTTTAATACCATCAAAATTGTTCGTCAATATAGTTTCAAGACTAAAAAGAGTGAAGACAGAGATGATGGACTATTCAATAAGGGAGAGTGTAATTCTTAGTGAGGACAAAGAATAGTTTGAGGAAGTAAGAAGCAAAGAAAAAAATGGAACTCCTGGAGATCAGAGAAGTATTTTTAAGTTCAAAGTTGGCCAAGGATAGGAGAAAGAAATGCCAAGAAAATTATTCTGTTGTTACTTATAATTGCAATCCAAAGTACCAATGTTCATCTGATTATTGCTATCCAAATCACAAGCAATGTATGTAGAGTTCAATTGAAATCCTGTAAATACAATTATGTTTTAAAAATTCATATTATATAATAGTTCCTAGTATATAGTTAGACTCAAAGTATATAGTTTAAATACTGATTTTATCAATTGATAGTGGTACAAAAGAGTTACTATAAAGGGTTTAAAGGATCATATAAAAATCTCTCTTGTGGTTGTATAGTGAGGTTTTCCTCACCATTTCCCCCTTGTTTTTCTAACCAAATATTCTTTATTTAAAGTAAAGTGTCCTAAGCTTCTGGAGAATCCTTTAAAAAGTAAAACTAAAATATCAGAAATTGCATTGATTAATAAGTTCTTTAAAAACCCAATTGACCCTGAAGTTCTAAAGAAATCCACTAGAAGGGAAATTTTTAAAAAATGATAAAAGTTCATTTTTTCTTTTGCCATTCACAAGACATCTATTTACTAGACAGCCGTATGAACACTAAACATATTTGAAAGTTACTGGAAATTGGTCTGGTGTCATAACCTTAACAAGTAACCTAGAAGTGGAAAGTCATTACCTTGATTAAAATATTCATTTCAGCTTTTTAGCAGAATTAAACTAAGAATTATCCATCAGGTGAACAGTAGTGTTCCCCATATGCACTCCTGTGAAAGAGTTCAAAGGCATGAGTCAAAGAGACAAACTGCATGAATTGACAAGCACTGAAAGAGGTTAATTAATCATCACCTATATTCTTTAAAATACATTTTCTTAAAGTTCATAGAAACATACTTTTGTTTCCTATTACTTTCATAATTGTTAAAGTTAGAATAACAAAAAGAGTGAAGGCATTATATGAAAAAAACATTCCTTTTTTATTTGAACATAATTATATAAAGACATTTGTTTTTTTACTCAAGAATTTTAATAGAATCCATGGCGAGTATGTCAACTGTTAGGATGACACAATATCTATTTCATGCCACAAGCTCATTTCTGTTCTTGTTGCATGTGACGTAAATTTTGGAAATTTGCAATTCTTTCCACTTTGTTAAAAGTCCCTAGCAATAAGGTATGAGTGAAACAGTAGCATTGTTTTTTAGTATTTGGTGTTATTTTTCTTCTATATTACTAGTTTATAATTTTCATTTTCATTGGTTTCTAATATTAATTCCCATCTTTTCTCTTATACAATATTACGGGTTTTTATTGGGTCAACTACCTTACAATAATTTCAGGCTTCTTATAAAATAAAGCCACAGAATTGGGCTTTTTGATACTACTTCATGTTATGAGCTTGCTTTCTTAATTAACAAGAAGAGAGGAAAGTGACATCGGGGTAGTATGGTAGTAATCAGGAGAGAATATTGGCTTTGTACATTTTTGGTGAACATTAATTTAGGGACAGAGAAGTGAAGCTCTAAAATATTCTTTCTAAAATGTATACTATCATAACCTTTTCTAGTTCTTAATAGTTCAATTTATGGTTTTTTTGAACATGTTGACATGCAGCATTTATATGATATGCCATATAAAGAAAGTTTATTTAATAAGACACTCTATATTCTATGTCAGGGGATCTTAACCTAAGGTCCACACTTGGTGAGAGGATTTTGTGGATAGATTTCAAGAGAGCCTTCAAGTTGGAGGAGAAAACAAGTCATTGTTATTTTCACTAATCTTTGTTTTTTTAAAAATTCTAAATATTCCATTTTATGTATTTTAAACCATTTTTCCTCAAAAGTTCATTAGATTTCATTAGATTACAAAAGTATGTATGCCACATAAAAAGTTAAGACTCCCTGCTCTACACCATTGCATTTGGTTGTGGATTGTGCTTGAAACATCTTTTGCCACTGCAGTCAAATTCTATCAACTCAGGATAATTACTGCAATTTTTTTCTTGCCAATATCTTCAATGGCACTTATTTTGTAAAAACAAAACAAAACAAAACTTCATCCTATCCACAATAGAAGAATATTCTTTTGGGTTCACTTATTTCAAAGATCACTAATGTTTCAGAGGACCCTTTCCATGTGTCTGTGTCCATCACAAAACTGATATGTTTGAATAGAACAACCTATTCTCTGGTCCTGTATGTTTAGGTTTAGATCAATTTCATTTAATTCATAAATATTTATAAAGTTCTTAATATGTGTCTGGTGTAATACTAGGTTTTGGAGATTAAAAAGGAAAATAAAACAGCCCTTACTTTCATAATTACAACATTCTCCTGGGAAGAGAAATAGTATGGTGTGATAAAACATATATACTTTGCCATCTTTCTTTTTATATAAATTTTTATTTATATTTCCTGTTTCATCTATTACCATAATTATTCAATATATAAGCAACTATATTCTTACCCCTCCCAGAGAACCATTTTGTATAATAAATAATATTTAGAGAGGAAAAAAATACATAAGTTTCTCTTATTTATTAGTTATTTGAAGCATTTTTTTCATATGGCTTGTGAATACTTATCACTTCTTTTGAAAACTGTTAATATCCTTTGAATATCTATTGGAAATGGCTATTAGCCATATGTATTTATCAATTATTTACATATTTTAGATACCAAACCCTTATGAGAAAAATTTGATATAAAGTTTTCCCCTTTGGATTTTCTTATCCTAGATATATTATTTTTGTCTGTGTAGAAGTTTTTCAGTTCAAGTAATCAGTTATCCATTTTATCTATTCATCTATTTATTTATTTATTTTTGTGATTGCCTCTGCCTAATCTATGGTTAAGAATACATCTTCTACCCCAAACTGTGAGAGGTATATGATCTTTTTCTCTTTTAATTTGATCAAAGTTTTATCTTTACTCTTACGATACTGCTTCATTTAGAAGGTATTGTGACATATGGTGTAAAATGTTAGTTTAAGACTAATTTTTGTCAGACTGCATTCCAGCTTTCTCAACAAGTATTTTTTTTTTTAAGATGAGGGTTTTTTCATAGGTAGTTAATGCTTTTTCCTCTTTGTCAAATATAGTATTACTGAGTCCTATTGTTTCTGAAACTCCCTTGTATAGTGTTTTCCCCTGATCTATATTTCTCTTTAATCACTACCAGATAGTTCTGATGCCTGCTGCTCTACAATATAATTTAAGGTCTAGAAGTGTTACTCTATGTATATATTTTTTTCATCATTTCCTTTAACATTCTAGATCCTTTGTTTTTTCAAATGAATTTTTATTTCATTTTATAAATATCTGTCAAGAATCCCCTTGACAATTTGACTGGTATAGTATTAAAAGTGTAAATTACTTCTTCAGTATTGCTGTTTTTATTATATTTGCATAGCACAGCCACAAATATTAAATATTCCCCCAGACATTTAAATGTTTTTGTAATTTCTTTAAAAAAAAATTTGTATTGAAATCTATAAAAGTGTTTATATGCTTTGATTCCCAGATATTTTGTGCTTTTTGTAATTATTTGGAATGATTTCCCAGTTACTGCTTTTTGTGTGTTCTTATTATTAAAATATGAAAATACTGCTGATTTTTAAGGATTAATTTGATAACTTACAACTTTGCTGAAGCTGTAAATCAATTTATGGCTTAGCTGATGGCCTGAGTTTTTCCAACTAAAGCATCATATCATCAGCAAAAAAGGTTTTATCTCTTCTTTACCTTTTCCCTTTAACTTCTTTTTCTTTTTTTTATAGTTTTATTGTTGTAACCAGCATTTCTAGAATTATATAAAATAATAGTAGGAAGAGTGGGCTTTCTTGTTTTATTCCCATATTTATAGCAAAAGACTCTAGTGTATCCTTATTATATATGATGCTTGTTTGTGGTTTTATATAGATGCTCTTTATGAAAGTTTACAAAGATCCCTCTATAAATACATATGTATATATGTATGCATATATATGTATGTATACATACATACATATATATGCATACATACATAAAAGGGTGCTGTACTTTGTCAAAGCTCTTCCTGCATCTACTGACAATATCATATGGTTTTAGTTTTTTGAGTTTTTAATATGATTAATTATATTGATTGTTTTTCTAATACTGAAACATCATTTCTTCCTTTCTATAAATCGTATTTCATTATTACAAATGACTTATGAATGAATTGCTGTAGTATGACAGGATTTTGTTAAAAATTTTAAAATCAGTGTTCATTAATGATTGAAGCCTATAATTTTTTTTCTGTGTTTTATCTTTCCCTGATTTAGGTATTATGACTATGTTTATTCTATAAAAAGAATTCTAGTATGTTGCTATCTTTCACAATTTTTGAGAATAATTTGTGAAGTATGGGTACTAACTGTTCTTAAAAAGTTTGCTAAAATGCTCCTGTGAAGTAGTAGTAGGCTTAATTTTTCTATTGATAGCTTCTTTACAACTAGATCTATTTTCTTTTCTGGGATTACGTTATTTAAAATATCTATCTGACTTAAAAGTTTATATTAGGCATTTATATTAGGCATTAATGCATTTCTTTTTTTGTTGTTTTTCTCAATTTTCTTGACATATAAATGTGCATAATATGTTCTGATAATTCTTTTAAAAATTATTTTTGCTTTTGCTATGATTTTACCTTGCTCATTTGCTATTTTATTTTTTAGATTTTTCTATTCTCTTCCTTCCATATCTACAAATAGAAAGCTACCTAGTGTATTAGCAAGTGTCTTTTTACCATTTACTATTATTTCCCTTCATGGTTACTCTCAGATCTAAACTTTATGAAGCCAGAAATTATATCACCTTAAGAGGGTTCACTTTCACATGTGTTCTAGTTCATGTTCTATTAGTCCGATAAGTCTCATTTAACTACCTTCATTACTAATCATCTGACCAATAGTTGGTACAACTGCAATTATTTCTCATATTTGCTTTGACTTTGTTGAGGATCTTAAATCCAGTTCCATTTCCCCAAATACCCTATCTGTCTAGATGATATATCAAGAGGATTTAGCTGACAACCACGGTACTCCCAGGCATCTTCCTGACACCTATGAGCTGGTTGCTGTAACCTCCAGATATGACCAGAAGATATCCTGTGAATTTTTTAAACATTATTTTCAGGTCCAGGATCATAATCAGTAGTTATGAGTACCTACCTCTCTCCAATCTTGCTTTCTGAACTACGTTATCCAGAGTAACTTTCCTAATACTTCACTCTTTTCCTCATATTTACTCTAATCTTGTTTCATACTTCTTGGCATAAAAATATGGCATTGCAACTTTTTGTCCTATTTTTCTCATTCTTCTCAGTCAGCTTATGGTGCATTACAAAATTAACTTTCCTCAAATCTATTTCTTATTAACCTAAGCAAATACAATTTGTCTGTAGCTAAGGCAGCCAAAACTAACATAAATATACAATTTGAAAACCTAAATGCTTCAACATTTAATGTATCTAAAACAGTTCTGGAGGCAGTGCCAAGATATCAGAGTAGAAGTACTCAGTTACTCTGGTCAAGTCAGTGATCCCAGACGTTTGCAAAGGTTCTATGATAAAAATGGTATCACCTCCAGAGAGAGAACTGATGAACTCTGATTGCAGATATAACCATACTTTTTAAACTTTATTTTTTCTTTGTTTTTTTGTCTGTCTTCTTCTGAAAAATGTCTAATATGGAAATATGTTTTATGTTATTTCACATATCTAATCATCTAGTTGCTTGCCTTCTGAAGGAGGAGAGAGAGGAAGGAGGGAAGGAGAAAATCTGAAATCTTTTTTAAATGACTGTTACTTTTTTACATGCAATTGAGAAAACATTAATAAAACATAAAATATGTTTAAAAATTAAGAACCTGGGGCATTTTTAGCGTAAGTACTGCCTCTAGGAAAGGGGTTCTTAACAGTTTTTTTTTTTATCTGTGTCCTAAGATCTTTTTGTTACTCTAATGATGCTTCACAATAGTGATGACAAAAATAATGATGATTCTTCCCAATAATGTTGTTGTTTTTAATAATAAGTAAAGTGCTACAATTCAGTTAGATTCTAGTGAAAATTTAAAGAAAACTTGCATTTTTCCCTATTTGAGTTAAGTTTAGTTAAGCTGATTCCCTTCATTGCAGCCATATTGAAGTCTTCCAGCTTTACTGGGACAATGGTTGCGATTTGGTGACATAGCCTTCAAGTACTGAGTGTCACCTCCACCCTATAACAAGTTACTTATATAAAAAGTTTAGTAAAATA
Source organism: Notamacropus eugenii (assembly GCF_028372415.1). Taxonomy (NCBI): domain Eukaryota; kingdom Metazoa; phylum Chordata; class Mammalia; order Diprotodontia; family Macropodidae; genus Notamacropus; species Notamacropus eugenii. Next base: position 270,478,337 of record NC_092877.1, read on the forward strand.
GAAGTTTAATAAAAAATTTCTCTAATTACTACATTTATCCTATATTTCTGAGAAAGTTTCCATCTCCATTAAAATAGCATGAATTTCATCCCAAGTAGTGACATTTACATCACTACAACAAATCAAATTGGATCATCAGACATACATTTGAAGATGTTTAAATCTCTGTGTGATATTCAGGTAGCTGCCACCAAACTACTAGTGGTACTTTTGCAGAAAGCAGAAACTAAAGGTAAACAAAAGCATGGCTATTGGACAATCCAGCAACCTAGCTGAACCCAGTCATTTGTTTTGCTGTCATAACATTAATAAGCCACTCAGAACTCATTTGTCATTACCATTTATGTCTATCTATTCATTCATATGTGCGTACATAGACTATGTTTATATGTATATATAAATTATTGATATAAATAATGACATAAATATATGTAAATAGGTAATGTATAGGCAGACAGAAAGAGAAACAGATCCAAGTAGACAGAAAAACATAAATTTCTCTGAATGTCACAGGTATATCAGTTAGGACAATTATATTTTATTACTTTTTTTATGTTGTTAGTTTTCTTTCCAAGATATATTACAGAGTAACTCAGAATGTCTTTTTTGGCACACATTTACTAAGAAAAATTGTTTCAGATTTTCCCAGTATAAATTTTACTTTTCCTAAAGGTAGAAATCTCTGTCTAACTAGTATATTTAAGACTTTATTCCCTCTTTCTGTTCCATAGGCTGTCTTGCCCAGTTAAGTTGCTGGTTCTGTTCCTTGACCACAGAGCCTATGTTGGAAAACTTAGGTACTCACACTCAAAAGACTGCATGGATCACCTGGATCCCCATGGCAGGTACAACAGGAATTTCCTTTCTGCTTTTGGTCTTTTACATGACTCCAGAGAGATTGATTCATGTAGAGCTCTTAAGTCACATTTTTCATGAAAATTTGTGCTACATCTTACTTTACCTTCTCTGGCTCCTATCAATTCTGGTTTTTAAAGTTCTATTGATATGTTTTGTTTTGACATTATTGACATTTACAGATTACTTTTACTTTGTGAGGGATCCATTGCAACTGTGAAACAGTAAAGTAAAACTAATAATACAGTGACTTTCATCTGAAAATGCATGTATCATTTCGATTCGATAGCACCATTCCCCAAAGCTCTATTTTTTTAAATAAATATTTCATCATTAGTCCCTTGGAATCATGAGCAGTCATTGTAATAATCCCAGTTCTTACAGAGTTCAAAGGCTTTTTTTCTACAATGTTTTTGTATAAAATTGTTTTGCTGCTTTGACTCATTTCATTCATTATTAGCTTGTAAAAGACCATGACAGTTTTCCATCTTATAATCTTGATGTTAAAACATAAATTGTTCTCCTGGATGTGCTTGCTTCACTTTTTGTCAGTTCACATAAATTTGCCCATGTCTCTTTGAAAGCATCTTTTTTCTCCTTTTTACAGCTCAATAGTACTCCATCACATTCATATACCATGACATAGTCAGTCACTCTTCAATTGGTAGGCATTCTTTATTAGTTTGTAAAAGTCCAAGAATTCTTCCATCTTATAATCTTGATGTTATAGCATAAATTCCTCTTCTGGATGTGCTCACTTTACTTTTTGTCAGTTCATGTAAGTTTTTCCATGTCTCTTTGAAAGCATCTTTTTTCTCTTTTCTTATGCCATAAGTCATTTCTCAATTGGTAGGCATCTTCTTAATTTCTATCCAGTTTCTCTTCCCAATCTAGACTTCTCACCTCTATGAATATGAGAATCCATTTTAATGTAAAAAAAAATCTCTTAACCTTTCACATAATGACTACTATTAGTATCCACTGTGAAAATGTATAATCAGAAGAAATTATTCAATATTCAATGAATTTGATTGAAACTTTAAAAGTAATTTTCATTTAAAAATCATAATAGCATCTATCTATCTGTGTGTAATAAAATTTGAATGAGTTACCTTAAGAAAAATGTCTATTAATAACCAATAATTTGGGGAGATTCAGAGCTCTTCCCTCTTCTAAAGATTTGATTTTAAAATTTCATTCTTATGAAGGACATTGCTTATAATGAGACTGGACTAACTTTATGTTCAAGACTCCACCTTTATGGAAGTTTTGTGTTCTGCTCAGGCTTTGGTGGTATACATTCTGGGAACAGATAGTCCAAAGCCATGCGTGATCTGGTGTAAATATAATTTCTTTGTCCAAGGATGGCATGTTGTTACTCTCAGTACCTCATTTTAATATACCTCAGCTCCTATTAGGTTATCCAGTTGGAGCTGATTGCCATCCTTGAGGAAGACCTACTCTTTGGAGGGGATTTGAACTGTGATCCTGATGCCATGTTTGTCTTCGGTCTAAAAGAGACAGCCAGGTAACTATCATTTTGTTAATAACCTGTTGGCCTTATTAACACAATGGTTAAATTAGCCAGAAACTATATCTCCTGACCCTTTTTAATCATTACAGTGAGCAAGCATGAGCACTTCTACATTCTACGGAAGACTCTTACTTATTTTCTCTAATTTATCACACTGCAGACTTTTTTTGGTATTAAGATCAATATATGAATACTTGTGGTACATATGAATTCATGGACTTCTGTTATCTAGTTAGTCCTTCAGAGGTCTATGGATCACATACAACACAGGAGTCTTTCAACTACAGTGTTTGCGAACCATTGCTATAGAAATTCTGCTTATAGGGGTGCAAGTTTATTCTCTTTGCTTGTCTGTCTGTCCATCTATCTATCTATCTACCTGTCTATTTATCTATCATCTATCTATCTATCCGTCTATCTATCTGTCTATCCATCTACCTATCTATCTATCCATCTACCCATCCATCCATCCATCCACCCATCCATCCATCCATCCATCCATCCATCCATCCATCCATCCATCCACCCATCCATCCATCCACCCATCCATCCATCCATCCACCCATCCATCCATCCATCCATCCATCCATCCATCCATCCATCCATCCATCTATCTGTCTATCTATCTGTCTGTCTGTGACAACTACAATTACCAAAACACATTAAACAGTTAAATACTATTTAGAAAACTGCGATGAAACACATTCTGTGGAATTTGTAGCAGCAGCAGCAGCAGCAGTAGTAGTATAAATATGATTATAAATACTAAAGGAATTGAAGGGCTTAGAATAGCAAGTAGTAGTGAGAATTGGGTGAACCATACTGACTCCGTCTTGTGACTCAATTCTACATCGAGGTCAGTTCCTTTTCTTTTCAATTATGTGTATAGTTCAGTTTGGGAGAAAACTTTATTCCATTGTGAGACAACTTTGTTGCACTGTTTGAAGGCTCAAACCTTGTGTAAATGAGAAGCTGAACTATCTTTACTACTGCTTAGGGTGATGCTAACTAGAAACCTGATCAAATCTGAAGATTGATGTAAAGAGTTTTCTCACAATTATATATTTCAAGGAACCTGTTTGTCTTTTTCTGAAAACTGGACCCATACTGATAACTCAGTTATTGTTTCTATGTTCCATTGATTGAATACAGATACTTTGAGTGAGAATAGGTTATTACTTTTTTCTAATTTCAAGGAAATGCACCAATTCTCCCTTTTCTTCTCAACTTGAAAAGTCCCTAATCTTTCTTCCTATTAAAAATCAAATTATATATTTCTATATCCTGGTTAATTATTTAATTTTAATTAATTGGTTTTATTTCATCATTTATTTTTACAACATAAAAGTCGGTTTCCTTTTGTATTTGAGGTTCAACCCTAAAATGAGGAGTTCTTATCCAATTTTGTTGACTAGTTGGCACGAATTGCTTAATAGATATGCTCAGAATCTCCAACCATTGTTTTCTTAGTCATTTCATCTTTCATCTGTCACCCTACTAACACAACTACTACCATGAGTTCTACTTACTTTTTTCTAGTAACTTTTATTTATTTAGTGCTTTAAGATTTATAGAGCCAATATTATACAATATATATGCATATATATTACATTATATATAACACATATATATATGTACATGTAGATAAAGATGGGGATCATCGAATATACTGTTTAGTTCACCATAAAGTAATATGTATTTGTAAAATTCATGTTACACTGTTTGAAATAAGGGTAGAATTTAATTGTTCAGTTGGATACACTAACTACCTCAAACGCTGAATAAATGTTTTATCATTAATCATCCATAGTCAATATATTCATTACTCAATCTATGTCTGTCTTTTGCATATGAAAATTTATATGTATTCTAATTTATCTCTTGCTTTGTGTACTATGTCAATAAAGTGAAAAAAGGTAACCATCTTTTACTTACAACTAAACCAGCATTTCTACTAATATTTGATAAATTGTATTGAATTTGTATTACTTGAATTTGTTTATATTATTTGAATTTATTTACTAACTTAATATCAGTCAATCTGAACAGTCATTCCTATCATTGAAAATATATCATATTTCTCTGGGAAATAACTTTCCCCAAATTTGCTAGCTATACACATAAGAAAATGACCCACAGAAATTTACCTGGTAAGAAAAATATTAAGTTCCTACAATTTTCAGTACCAATTTATAATTTGAGGCTGAAATGTATCAAAACTAATGCTTTAAATGACTTTTACCGGACACCAATTATTTTTTTCTTTTACATTCTGTTGTTCTGAAGAATATTATACAAATATCAATTAATTAATTTTTATGTAAAATAATTATCATTTAGAAAAGGAAAATAACTCAATTTTTTGAAACTGGGTCCATACAGCCTTGATCCTAGTTTAAGCACATATGCCCTGAGTTTTACTGAGAGCTTAGAATAAGCTTTGTGTCAATTTTCCTTTACTAGATGGAGCCATGAGGGTGGCAAGATAGAAAGAAATCAGTTAAATTACCTTGAAAACTATACTTATAATTATTTAGACAAGTCTCAGATCAACTGTCTTATAAAGAGGGCCTTCTCTAGTATAGGAAAGTTATAGGTTTTTATTTTGTGTGTGTGTGTGTGTGTGTGTGTTTCTTTTACCCTTAGAAGATTTGAAGCTACTTTGCCTTATGGGAACCATGCTAGAGATATCTAAGAAGACATGGTAGATGTATGGATGGTTGGAGAGGAGAAGTAAGGAAAAATGGTATTTATCACATCTCAACTCCTATAAAATGTCCATTTTGGGGGTACTCATGACTAACAAGATTAGAAACACTTGATCATTTTTAATTTTCCCCCCTGATGGAAAATTCAAGTGACTGGTAAAGTGCTTCCTTTTCTACTTTCTCCCCCCCACCCCTTACTCTTTTTAATCTAAAAAAGGGCAATTTAAATCTAAATTCTCCCATTTACTTTTATTGAGATTTTCTTTGCTTATTTGTTTTTATTTCAGATCTAATGTTTGCTATGTGAAAATACCATTGTTTTTAATTGTTTGTCTTTTTTAGAGAGGTAGTGTAAATGCAGAGATGACAGTGATTATTTGAATACCTAGAATTTTATGATTCTCAATTCTGATCTATAGTCTGTGAAGAAGTTTGTCTAGGACACAGGGATATTATTATTATTAATAATAATTTGCAATAATAAGTTCCTGGAATTATCTGCTGTGGAGGGAAAACCATGAGCTCCCCTAATATACACAGCAGCTTTGAACAAAGACACTTTAAGGTAAATCCCACTCTTCTAAATATTAGGAGGGAGGAAAGGGGAAAGGTGAGGAAGAGAAGGATGTGGAGGAGGGAAGGCATGGACCAAAGCCAAGAAAAGAGAGAGACAGGGTCTGAGAAATTTTCTTCCAGGCCATTTCTCAAGAAAGAGGGAAGTCTAACTCAGTCAAACTCTGACTTCCAAAACTGCATCTGCTGGTTTCAATTAGACCATTGAAAGTCATTAATTTAATCCCAGTCAATGATTTAGGGAACACCTGGAGGTATTTCTAGGTAGCTTAGAGGGCTGCAGAAAAAAAGATTATGTAGAAAAGTAGTTATCTTACAGATGGGCTACTCTTACAGACACTAAAAAAAGGACTGTTTTGATCTTCCTGGTAGCAGTAAACTCCAAAAGAAAAAGAAGGGGGTGGCCACTCTTCTATGAGGTGGAACTAAGAATCTAGTTGTGGAGTGGCTCTCAGCATCCAGAGGTTAAGTAAGATAAAAGAATTCATTAATTTGATAAGGAACTATGATTCAATTCAAATGAACAAAATTCAACAAATATTGATGATGGCTCTGTGATGACATAAAGTAAAATCTAACCATGGTGTATCAACAATTTAAGAATTTCCACTGTAGCAAACCCCTGCCAAGCCCTGTAAGCATATTCATTACTACTACTGATTCCAAATGAGAAAATTAACAATTGTTGAGTTTACAAATCACAGAAAGAAGCTTGTGTTTCAAAACTAATTTGTGTAAATTACCACTTAAAGTGGCAAAGTATCCCTAGTTCTAATTCACACAGAGACTTTAATTTACTGATGGCATCCCTGTGATGACCTTTCTGTTCTTCACATATTGCAACTCTAAAACTGGATATTGGAACTAAATCAATTGTAATCAGATGTTCTCTTAGGATTTGTTATCTTCCAACACTCACGTGAAAGACTAACATAAGACATGGTTTCCTTTCTATTTGTACATCCTTAAAAATATATACTAATCTTCCTCAGAATCTTAGAATTAATCATAGGCATATGTGTAATCAAATAAACTATATTCACTTCAATATTCTTTAATAAAATATACAACTTGTTACAGACACTTTCAGATAAAACAAAAGGTGATGTTAAGGAATCTTTCTCATCATCCAGGATCTTCCAAGTTAGAATTTCTATCTAATGTACACAAAAAGTTTGAGTGGAAAAGGGAATCAAGAGGATTACAAAAACAAACATTAAGCTATTCTATAATAGATGGATTGCAGTTTGTACTTAGTCAAGATGGAAGTTTTATGTAAAGCTACATTCTATGGGGAATAATTATTTTTCAGCAAAAAATTAAGGAGGTGGTGAAAACATGATCATGTGGGAAATTGAAGAACTGTTTTCCAAGGTAAGGTCAAGAGAAAACTTCAGGTTTTGAGGCAAAAGTGGTAAAAATGTTACTTGTCTTCAAATATTTGAAAAGCTGCCATGTAGAAAAGAGATTCAACTTAATCTGTAGCTCTCCAAGGCAAGGAAGTCAGACTATTGAATGGAAGTGACTAAGCGGCAAATGTCAGTTCAATATAAAGGAGATCCTATAGTTCAATGTCTGGGAAGTTTTTCAAGCAAAGATTAGATGACCACTTGTCAATATCAGAGCACAAATATTTCATGCATTATGTAGTGGCTGATCAAAATGACCACTAATGTCCCTACCATTCCAAGATTGATCATTTTATGGATTCCTCTCTCATATTATCAGTCATGAGAGCACTGATTCCAAATAGCTGCTTGACCCTTGAATGTATTCCCAAACACAATTTATAATACTTTTCAATGCTGGAGACACTCTCATTAGAAATGGACCTCATTTTCATACCCATGGGAACTATTATTATGTATTTCTCAAAGAAACTTTGCAAAGTGGTTGAAAGATGGTAATTATCTAGTAGTAATTATCTATTATGAAAATGTTAATTACATATATGAATATAATTTTATGGTTTATATTTCCTATAATCCTCTAAAGCTTCATGTACATTTTTCTAACTATATAATGAATTTATCTATAAATTTGAATATATTGCCATTCAAGTCTTCCTTGCACTTTAACTTTTTTCCCTTTAGGTTTGATTACTTTGTTAGCAATATTTATTTATTGAAATGACTTTCATTCTCTTATGGAATGCCACAGAATATCATTCTGCATCTATAAATTTCCATTTTAAAATCTTAAGAAATCTTAAATTTAGATACATCCAAACTAATTTTTGTTGTTGGGTAGTTTTCAGTTGTGTCTGACTCGTTATGGACCTTATTGGGTTTTCTTGGCAAATATACTAGTGTAGTTTGCATTTCTTCTCTAGTTCATTTTACAGATGAGCAAACTGAGGGAAACAGGGGTGAATGACTTGCCTAGGGTCATATAACTTGTAAATGTTTGAGGGTAGATTTGAATTCAAGAATAGGAGTATTTCTGACTCCAGTCCCATCACTCTCTATATTGCTCCACCTATCTGCCCTATCAAATCATATGTAAATTTTATTATAGATTTATGAAGTGATTCTAAATCTTGATGATGATATATTAAATTTTTAACAAAATAGACCAAATTATTCATTGTCATATCAAAGATGTTCACCTAGTATACGCTGGCTTTTATAGAAGACGTAGAACATGTACAACACTTTAATATTCAGGATATGTCATGTCAAGTCATTGTGTGGAAAATTCTTTGCATGTATTCCATCATCTGTGACATCACTGTTTGGGAACTTGTTGATAATCACAGCATAATTATTAGGAGAAGGGGGCTAAACAGAATAAGCATTTATGGAGCTGCTATGATGTGCTGAGTACCACTACTAAGCACTTGACAAATATCATCTAGTTTGATTCTCACAACCACCTCACTAGGTAGATACTATTATTATCCCCATTTTACAGTTGAGAAAACAGGGGGTAAGTGACTTTCCCTAGGATCACACAGCTAAATGTATGAGTCCAGATTTGAGAGCAGGGCTTCATGACTTTTGGCCATGAAATTCCACCCAACATACTGAGGGCTTTTCTGTATATATCTTAACATTTGCTTGATTAAGTGTAATTTTTCATTGCAGTGTCAAGAGCTCATCAGCAACATAAGTCATGGGGGAATTTCCTTAATTATATACTATATCTTATTTTATTATTTCTTCTAATTTGGTATTGATTTTTATCTTTGCTGTAAATAGTCAATGGTATGGTTTTCCTGGCTTGCCTTGATTTACTTGCATCAATTCATGCCAATCTTTCCATATTTTCCTGAATTGATTGTATTCACTATTTTTTTCAACTATGTGGAGATATACATACACACATACATATACGTACATGCACATATCACAATTTATCTATTTCCAATTAATACATGCCAACTCTGTTTATAGTTCTTGGAATTCAAGCAAAAAAAGTATGGCTATAAAAATGTTGGTGTTAGTGGGAGGAAGGTATAACTATTTTTATCATTGACATCTATTGGATTTATTCCAGCAGTAGAACTTCTGAGTCAGAGTATGAATATTTTAGCCATTCTCTTTATGTAATTTCAAATTAGTTCCCAGAATGATTGTGTCAATTCACAACTTCACCAGCAAAGCATTTATTTGCAATAGGATACCCATTATACATCTGAAATTCTGTGAAACATATTTTCTTATTCTTTGCAACCATGTTGCAAAAAGGAGCAAGAAAATCAAAAGTAAAAGCATTGTATTTATCTAATCATCAGTAATTTGGAGTATGCTTTCTTATATCCATTAAGACTTTGTTATTCTTTTATTGGTTATTGTTTGTTCATATTTGTCCATGCACTTAGCACAGTATTTGGCATATTGTAGGTGCTATATAAGTATTTATTCCTTTTCCATTTTTATGGCATAATATCTAGATAGTCAGTTTCTGAATCCATTTTGGATTTATTGTGTTGTAAAACATTATTCGAAACCTAATTTCTTCTCATTTACATTCCAATTTTCCAATTAATTCTTGTCAAATAGGGAGTTCTTTCAAGTAATTTATGTTTTCCTATTATTTAATATAAAGTTATTGAGTTCAGTGATTTTATTCTACCTAGTCTAGTCCATTTCATTGACCTAGGTTTTCAGGTTTTTTTTAAAACTGGAACTAAATGCTTTTGATGTTGACTGTTATAATTTGTTATCTAGAAGGTAAATAAATGAATGAATGAATAAAGCACTTATTATGTGAAAAGTACTGTGATAAGTACTGGGATATACATAGCAGAGTAAGATAGTCTTAAAGAGTTGACTTTCCAATTGGGGAGATGGCACAAATGCAAAGTTTTTACTTTATGCCAGATATAAAACTCTTGTGGTCCTTAGGGTATAGTGGAAGAGCAGATGTTAATGCTTTCCCCTTTTATGCAATTTCCACCAATAAAATGATATGTTTGACAGCCCTATGCACTTTGGTGTCAAAACCTTTCTTTTTAGTCAATCAATAAAACTTTATTCAGTGCCTACTATGGGTAAGGCATGGTACTAACACTGAGGATATAAATATAAATTTAAAAAAATATGCATTCCCTACCCTTAAGGAGCTAATAGGGAAGATAACATACAAAAGGAAATTGAAAAGCTGTTGAGAGGATGGAGAGGAAGAGGAGGTACCTCTCTTGGGATGCAGAGTTCCAAAAAATTCAAAAGCAGTGGAGCTGTAAGGAAATAGGGAGGAATAACTGCATTATACTCCATTCAAAGAGCAGCCATCAAGCCCATGACTCTCTTCTCTAGGCAGGGAGTCCAAGAAGAAGAGCAGAGGGGACTAAGGACATGTGAGTACCAGGTATATTCAATCTTATGTCATAATGAGATTTTCATGTGATGAGTTTCCTGGGAAAAGAAGGAATGATGAAAAGTTTCAAAGAAGTCCAAAAGTAGCATAGTTGATGATCTAATTGCTTTCTCCATTCTCCATTTTTATTTTTTCTTAATTTTAATTTTATATTCAAGATCTTTTGTTCATTTAAATTATTTATATTATTTTTTCAAATTATCTAATATATTTTTGGCAGCTCTATTTGTACAGAACTAAATATATAAATTACCTTCATTAATACTGTCATTTGTAGCATATTGTCAAGGTTTGGCAAGAGACTCTGAATGTTTCTTCATTTATTTGAATTGTTATTTAAGTTGGAATGAAAAGTTGCTTCAGGCTCCTCTTATGTTGGGGTAATTCTTGTTTCCCATCCCAGATCCCTACCATTAATAGTCTTTGGTAGAAGGGAGACAAAAGGATAAAACTTACCCCCAATAAGGCTTCAGTGCCTTTTCCATCATGCCCGGGGCAGGCACACGCACACTGGTTTGTATACTGGCCTCTTGACCTTCCTTGGCTCTCTTTTCCCTTTGGGGCTGTTTTGAATTGACCATCTAATTTTTCTGTTATGCATGGGGAAGACTGGGAGGATATTCCAGGCAGAAGCTCTTTAGCCTTGAGGTCCCCTAAATCAGAAGCAGCCTAGACAGGTGATATTCCCCTTTTATGTGACTGGGTGGAATTAATGTTTGAGTATTGAAGAAAAACATACTATACTTGCAAAATTTCTCCCACCAAAGTGAATCCAGGGATGTGACAGAATGATACCTGGATGAATCATTAAATTTCCAGTGTTAGAATAATACTCTTAGGGAATCAGTAAATGGTACAACTTAAGGCTAGGTATTTGCTTTGTTGATTGTTTAAGATTAAGAAATTGATGGATAAAATATTAATAATGCAGACTAAACTTGAAAATGTGTCATGTATACATTTTTTTTTCCCAGCGAGCCAGCTGGTAAACATTTAGGAGCACATTATCAAACAACTCTCCATTGAATGGAACTCAACATAAGCCCCATGCCTGAGGGTCAGTTTGAGCTTCCTTGAAGGAATTATGCCTTGATAGGATTCTCTCCTTTTTGTTTGCTCCTATACATTCAGCTATAATTGCTTTGCATCTGGCATAGAGTTCCTCTTTGGGGGTTTTTTATTTGTTTATTTTTTTTTCTTTTCTCCTTTATTTTTTAATATAATTTGTTTATTTTTCAGTTTTCAACATTCACGTCCACAACAATTTGAATTCAAAATTTTCTCCCCATCTCTCCCCACCCCCCATTCCAGCACAACATGTACCCCATCCACCCTTTCCTCCAGTCTTTCCTCCCTTCTATTAACCCCCTTCTTCCATCCCCTTCCCCTCTATTTTCCTTTAGGGCAAAATAGATTTCTATACCCTGTTGCCCATACATTTTATTTCCCAGTTGCAAAATAAAAAAAAAAATTAACATTCATTATTAAAGCTTTGAGTTCTATATTCTCTCCCTTCCTTCCTCCCCATCTACCCTCATTGAGAAAGCAAGCAAGTCAATATAGGTCATGTCTGTGTAGCCATGCAAAACACTTCTCTAATAGTTATGTTGTGAAAGACTAACCACACTTCCCTCTGTCCTATCCTGCCCTCCATTTATTTCATTCTCTCTCTTGACCTTACCTCCCATGATAGTGTTTTCTTTTCATTATTACTTTCCCCAATTTGCTATCTCTTCTATTATCTTCCCTCTCCTAGCCCCTTCCACCCTGCCTTCCTCTAGTTGTATGCTATGCTCTCCCTCATTTGAAAGGATGGAAGAATATACCTTTACACCAAGAAAGTAATTTTCTATAGTCTTTTTTCCCCTTTTTGAGCATTTTCCCAGCCAATTACTTGACTTCCGAGTCCTTTGTTAAGTGGAGGGTTTACTACTACAGTCTTCAGAGATTTGTGCAGTTGTTTTCTGAGATATTTCTAGAGTCCTGTAAGGTCTCAGTTCCTCCAAAGTGGCATAGTCAAAGGAGAAGTATTTATTCCTCTCCTGGCCTGCACTCTGGTCTTTGAGTAACAACAAGCAGTCTTTTCTGCCTTGGAATTGTGAGTAGGATTCCCTCTCCAAGCCACCACCAGCTCTGTCACACCAGTGCTCCTTCTCACCCCAGAACTGCCACTCAGGACTGAGACCCAGATTAACTGTCAGTTTCCCCCAGGGTCTGTAAACTGAGAGCTCCAGCAGCAGTTGCTGATGCAGCAGTGTCTGTCTCCATCCTATGGCTAGGGCTGGGGTTGCGGCCTGACCATGCTCTCCCCCACTCTATTTGAAAGAACTTTCTCACTGACCTTTGAAGCTGTCTTTGGCATTTGTGGGTTGAGAAATCTGGAAACTGCAGCAGCTGCCCATGATTCAGTGCCCTGAAGCCTGCTGTAGTCCTGCCACTCTGGGCTCTGCTCCACACCTGGTGTGATAGATCCTTCCTGTTGGCCTTCCAGGCTGTCTTGTGCTGGAAATCTGTTTCACTCTGTCATTTTTGTGGCTACTGCTGCTCTAGAATTAATGTATTCATTTTTTACAGGTATTTTAAGGGTTTTGTGGAGAGAGTACAAGCAAGTTTGTGCTTCTACCTGGGAGGAGTTTTTGAGAATTAATGAAAGTAATTATATCTTCTGCCAGCTTCCTGGTACCATGACCTAGAATCCCAGAACACCTTATTATAATGCAATTATATTCATAGTCATCTCTTTGCAAATATTTATAAATTTGGTAATACAAGGTGATCCACGTTATCTTTTTTTTTTTAGGTGGTGGTAGTATTACTTGGTGGCACACAAGAAATCAACTCCTTAATTTTCATCTCCTAGTAGAGTTCTTGAATCATTATTTTAGATACTTCCTTTGTGTTCATTCCTACTACTAATGTCAATATTATCATGTTTCAATTTTTACATCAGTATGTCCAGTCTTTGGACACTAGAATAGAAGGCATTTAAAAGGAACATTTAGAGTACCAAGAATTAAGTTAAAGTGCACAAATTTTGGGAAAAAAAAAAAACTCTGTGATGCATTGCAATCTCTTCCCTTCTTGTCATTCAGAAACTGACATGCTAAAAGTAAAGAGAACTGCCTACCCTGATCAATGGACTATTTTGGAGTTTTTCTTTCTTTCATAAATTTTCATAGTCAAATAATTCATGACAAAGTGGTAAGTGAAGAGGTTTTAAAAGATGATATTTAAGAAACTGTAAAGTGCTATATAAATTTAATCCATTATTTTAAGATGTTATGTATTTCAGAGGTATCCTATAATTTTCTTAATAAGGAGCATGTTGGCTGGATTGCTCTCTAATATAACTTGTCTAAATCATTGAAGACTGAGATACAGAATGGAAAGTCTTTCAATGAGCCCTCACAATTTGGAAGTATAATTTCACTATCAGGTAATCAGTGGTTGCAAAATTGGATTTGCTAAGTACAACTGATATTCTAACCAAATTACCCTACATAGATCTGGTGAGGATAAAATATATAATCCTTAGAAAATTTTCTAGACTCCTTGGAAAAACATAAAATGTTACAACTGGTCATTGTAATACTATGGCATATAGTAACTATGACATTTTAGTGAATTTTTAAAAAGTGGAAAGAAATTTATTAAAAGCATCTTCTAAGGCAAGATTTGTCTGGTAAGGAAAAAATAGCATTGAAACTTCATTGAGGAGGCATTCATATTTATATATGGTTTCACAATTAAATCTCCTCAAGCAGTAATCATTTTGTAATACTTACTATGCTCTATTTTAATATTACTGTTTGAGGCATATTTCTCTTATTAGAATTCTTTGTTTCATCTTCCTTCAATTTTATAGCACATATTGTTTTGGGACCTAACAGGCACAACACTTTAGGTAAGAATAATGTATGTACTGAGACAGAGAAACACCAATCCTTCATCTTCCCTCTTCTATGTAAGGGACCACACCAAAAAATGTATATGAAAACAAATATTTAATTCTAGCAAAACAAAATAGTCCATTGACTTTTCAAACACAAAAGCAACCACAGAGCAAGAAAAAAAAGAACCATAATTATTTTTAAAGTGCTATTTGTATTACTCAGTTAACTGATTCACAGTATCTCTATTCTCAGATGTTTTAAAAAGTCCACATTTTACTTGTTTCTCAGTACTTATAACTGTGTAAGACAACACCTGTGGGTGGGTTCCTACTGGTAGACCTAGAGGAAAGTCAAGCTTTCTGGGGCTGAGAAGTATGCTTAGGAAAAGCATAGCCATGGTCACATGGGAAGTCTCTACAGGTTGGTAGATTGTGGTATAATCAAAAGAGAACTTGAAGAGACTTGATAAAGAGGGTCACATGAAGAATTCTAGCTAAGTGCATAATTCTCTGTGTTGACTTGAAAGTTTGGTTAAAGAGGCAAACAGGATAGGTGATGTGTGTGTGTATGTGTGTATGTGTATATATATATGTGTGTGTGTGTATATGTGTGTATATATGTACATTTGTATATATATACGTATATATGTATGTGTGTAATATGTATATACATGTTTATGTGTGCGCACATATTTATGCATGTATATAGAGGTTTATATGTGTATATACATGCTTATATATAAAATACGTATTCATGTACATATATGTACATGTCTGTCTATGTCTGTACATGTTTATATGTGCAGATACATACTTACATATATATGTTTACTGTATACTCATATTCGTATATGTATATGCATGTTTTGTGTGTATTCACATACTTATATGTATACATGTTTATATATGTGCACACATGTTTATATAAAATGTTTGTGTGAGCATGTTTATGCATGTTTATATATGTTTGTATATGTGTATGTATATACATGTTTATATTGTTTTTTCCCTTAAAGCTAGCAGATACAAGTGTATACAGAGCCAGAAAAATTTTGATTTTCTGATAAAAAGAATGAGAACAATTTAGAACAATCCCAACCCAGGATGTCTGTGTTACTCAAGTTTATGATCTCCATATATATGTTTAACCATAGTATGAGAGGATTTTTTTTAATTGATTAGTATTTGATTGTATTGCAAATACAACAAGATCAAAGAAGTGACAGTGTCAATTAAAAATACAATGCAGGATATCTGTCTTTCCTTTACCATTAACATGGTATAACATAGTATATGTCCATAAAATATTAAGATAAGTCCCATTGTTCAAGATTGTGCCTTGGGTTAAGTTGCTTCATCCTTAATGGTCATAAACTGAGGAATACTCTTAGCTTTATCTGGCCTTATAGTTGTTGACACAGGGAGGGGGCATTC
Organism: Notamacropus eugenii; assembly: GCF_028372415.1. NCBI lineage: Eukaryota > Metazoa > Chordata > Mammalia > Diprotodontia > Macropodidae > Notamacropus > Notamacropus eugenii. The sequence continues at coordinate 270,494,154 of NC_092877.1, forward strand.
TGGATTTAGGCAGAGAATGAAGTAGGGAATATCTTTTAGGCCAAGGTGCTTCTTCCTGTTGATTAGTTCAGGCTCTGGCCTTTATTGAGGTTCAGTTGATCTTAAATGATTATCACCTGAAAACTACACAGAAAATGATGAACTAATCCATCCCCAGAGCTATAGTCTAGCATTTCCAGCTGCATCTCCAATCTTTCACATTTCTCAAATTGGATATCCCATTTATTTCAACCTCAGCTTCTCTGATGTAGTATGACCCAACCATGAGAGAAGGGTCCCTGTGGGAACAGAGAAGCATGAGGTTCCTCCCTTGCTTGAGTGTTTTCTCACAGAATGTTCAGTACATCCTGCTTGCCCACTGGGCATTGAGACTATGAACAAATAATTCCAGCTTGAGTAGCCCATTCTATGTTTTAAAGAAAAGCACTACAAAGGGGTCCTTACTTGGATCAGGGAAAACAAGTCAAGTTTTTTGGATAACTTCTGGGAATACTCAGACCTGCAACAAGCAGAGATTAATGCATCCATCACACTGTAATGGGGCTCAGAGTACAGAGGCAGACTGAGGCAGAGGGTATGGGGAAGGGATAGTGACAGGGGAGGGACATATAAATTCACTTCTGTAACTTCAATAAGAGTTGAAAGTACTCCAGGAATAAAGTTTGAAACACTGTCCATCCAGACTGCTGCAGGTGGAGGAGTGCTCAAGGGTCAGGGTTTGTGGGAAAGACAGAGCCTAACTTTTATCTGTATCATATTAGGATTTGTTCATTAACATATCAAAACTATCTCAAAGTTAGCTGGGCAATACTGGGTTACTTAATTTGCATAACACTTCTCTGGTTTTTATTGTGCATATTTGGAGCTTATCTGTAGTTTATAGACAGAGTGGCCATAATATTGACAACTAGCAGACTTTTCCTAAATCAGACAATCCTAAATTGTCTCTGGATGTGGTCTTAATTAAATTAAAGAGCAGTTTGGAGTTAAGTGGCTGCTATGTTAGCCTTTGCTCTCTCAATTACCATTCATTTTGACCTTATCACTTTCTGTGTAAGCTGCTTGATTTTTCTGCCATTCAGCTTCCTCATTCCTTTTTTGTTTTTAAATTCAAGGCAATAGGAGTTAAGTGACTTGCTCAGGGTCATACAACTAGTAAGGGTCAAATGTCTGAGGTCCTGAGGTCGAATTTGAACTCAGGTCCCCCTTATTACAGAACCAGTGTTGCCCTAGCTAATCTCTGGAACTTTTTTTCTCTCTCTCTTAATTCCAAATACTTCTGACTCTCATTGATTGACCAACAGTAGGTCTCAGGCCAAGCCCTTGGTCATTGTTTGGGCCCCAACTGGCTGAGAATAAATGTAAATAACAATTGTTATTCAGTTGATCTTAAATGATTATCACCTGAAAAACTACATAGAAAATGAGGAACTAATCCATCCCCAGAGCTATAGTCTAGCATTTCCAGCTGCATCTCCAATCTTTCACATTGCTCAAATTGGATATTATTTTTTTCCCAGAAACTCTTAGGGTATTCCCCTCCTAGATCTATATTTTTAAAGAGGCTATTCTTTGCCTCATTTCTTTTTAAGCTGTAATCACTGAATAGTCACTGCCTCAGTCAAGCTGAGATCTGTTAAAAATCTTAGCTTGAAAATGTCAAGATCCCCCACGGCGTCCTGGGCTATCTTCAGTTGTCCTGATCTATATATCTGGCCACTGGATCCACATGGATCTAGAGGAGAAAGTGAGGCTGGTGACTTTGCTCAGCCCTCCTCATTTAAATCCAGTTTACTTGCATGCCATGGCATCACCTTCCAGATGTCACGGTCCTCTTCAAAAATGAAGGACAAGGGAGTCAATATGGTGGAGTAGAAAGATGCACATGAACCAGCTTTTCTAGCACAAGCCATAAAATACCTCTAAAGAAAGGCTCTTAACAGATTCTAGAGCAGCAGGAACCACAGAACAACAGAGTGATTTCCAATGCAGGGTGACCTGGAAGGCCAAAGGGAAAGGTCTGTCTCACTGGATGTGGAACACAGCCCTCTCCAGCCTTGGCCAAACACAGCCCTCTCCAGCCTTGGCCACACACTGCCAGGAGAAGCAAGACCAGAGCAGCCTCATGGGAAGAATCCCCAGCAGCAACAGGCAGTTCACAGATCCCTTAACCCACAGGCCCCAAAGGTCAGTGAGAGGGCTTTTTCAACCAGAGAGAGAAAGAAGCAGGGTCCTCCCATAGCCCTGGCCCCAGGTGACAGTGGCAGCATCCAGAGTCCATTGTTGAAGCAGTTCAGCTTAAAGCCCCTGGAGAAATTGAGCAGCTTATCTGAACTTCAGCCCTGAGCATAGTCCTGGGGCATGGCAGAGTTGGAGTCCCCTGAGGAGTAAACTCCTCTCCCTTGATTGCACCACATTGGAGGAACTGAGACATTACAGGTCACCAGAATATACCCCACTCTTGACAAAGGACCCAAAAGTCAAGTAACTGGTTGGGAAAAAGAACCAAAAAAGGGGAAAAAAATTAGAATGTAGAAGGTTACTTTCTTGGTGAACAGGTATTCTCTCCCATCCTTTTGGGTGAGGAAGAACAGCATTTACTACCAGGAAAAGACATAAATATCAAGGTTTATGTATCCCAAATATCAAAAATAAATATGCAATGATCTCAGGCCATGGAAGAGCTCAAAAAAGGTGAAAATCAAGGAAGAGAGGTGGAGGAAAAACTGGGAAGAGAAATGAGAGTGATGCAAGAAAATCATGACAAGCAAGTCAACAACTTGCTAAAAGAGACCCAAAAAGAGGGAAATATCTCATTGGAAAAACAACTAACCTGGAAAATAGATCCAGGAGAGACAATTTAAAAATTATGGGACTGCCTGAAACCCACAAACAAAAAATAGCCTAGACATCATCTTTCATGAAATTATCAAGGAAACTGCCCTGATATTCTAGCACTAGAGGGCAATGTAAATAGCAAAAGAATCCACAGGTCACTTCCTGAAAAAGATCCAAAAAAGAAACTCCTAGGAATATTGTAGCCAAATTCCAGAGTTCCCAGATCAATGAGAAAATATTGCAAGCAACTAGAAAGAAACAAATCAAGTATTGTGGAAATGCAATCAGGATAACAAAAGATCTAGCAGCTTCTACATTAAGGGATCGAAGGGCTTGGAATATGATATTATAGAAGTCAAAGGATCTAGGATTAAAACCAAGAGTCACCTACCCAGCAAAACTGAATATAATATTTCAGGGGATAAAATGATCATTCAATGAAATAGAGGACTTTAAAGCATTCTTGATGTAAAGACCAGAGCTGAAAAGAAATTTTGACTTTCAAATACAAGAATGAAGATCGGCATGAAAGGGTAAACAGGAAAGAAAAATCACAATGGACTTACTAAAGCTGAACTGTTTACATTCCTACATGGATTTGTAACTCTTGAAACTTTTCTCAGTATCTGGGTAGTTGGAGGGATTACACACACACACAGACACACACACACACGTACATACATACATACATACATACATACATACACACACACAGAAAGAGACAGAAAAAGAGAGAAACAGAAAGAGAGACAGAGAGCACAGGATGAGTTGAATAGGAAGGGATCATATCTAAAACAATAAAATTAAGGGGTGAGAGAGGAATATATTGGGAGGAGAAAGGAAGAAATGGAATGGGACAAATTATCTCTCATAGAAGAGACAAGAAAAAGCTTTCCAATGGAGGGGAAAAGGGGAGAGATGAGAGGGGAAAAAGTGAAGCTTACTCTCATCACATTTGGCTCAAGGAAGGAATAACATGCTCACTCAGTTTGGTATGAAAATCTATCTTGCACTACAGAAAAGCAAGAGAGAAGGGGATAAGTAAGATGGGGGGATGATGAAAGGGAGGGCAAGTGGGAGGAGGGAGCATCTAGAAGTAAACATTCTTGGAGAGAGACAAAGTCAAAAGAGAGAATAGAAGAAATGAGGGGCAGGATAGGATGGAGGGAAATGTAGTTAGTCTTACCCAACATGACGATTATGGAAGTAATTTACAAAACTACACATATATAGCCTATATTCAATTGCTTGCCTTCGCAGTGGGGATGGGTGGGGAGGGAGGAAGGAAAAGAAGTTGGAGCTCAGAGTTTTAGGAACAAATGTTGAGAATTGTTTTTGCGTACAACTGGGAAATACAGGTATAGAAATACAGGGTATAGAAATTTATCTTGCCCTACAGGACAAGAGAGAAGATGGGGATAAGAAAAGCAAGGGATGTTGGGGGGAGGGGGGAGAGGGAACATTGGTGGAAGGGGTAATCAGAATACTTGGCATTTTGGAGGGGGGAGGGGAGAGATGGGGAGGAAATTTGAACCTCAAAATTTTGTGGAAATGAATGTTGAAAACTTAAAATAAATTTTAAAAAATGGAGGACAAACAGCAGCAAGCAGCAATGAACTCACAGCAGCAACCTATAAACCTACTTATTATAATAACTGGAGTGGTGATCAGAGGGATCATAGCATGGTGCAATCCCAACATAATGTCCAAAAGAGAACTCATTATCTTTTCCCCAGTACCTTTTTCTGCTTCTCAATATTCCTATTATTGTTAAGGACACCACACATTCCCCCAATCATGTAGGCTCAAAATATAGCTGTCATCCTCAAATCCTCACTCTCAACCTGTTGTCATATTTTGTTGTTTTGATCTTCACATCATCTGTCCTATATATTTCCTTCTCTCTGCTGCTCACTGTCACCTTTCCCCTACCCCTGAATGCAGTCTTCAACCATCTCATGCCTGAACTATTGCAATGACCTTCCAGTTTTTTCCTCTGCCTTAAGTCTCTCCACACTCCAATCAATCCTTTACTCAGATGGCAAAGTTATTTTTCTAAAACACAGATATAATTATATCACACCTCCTCCCCTACTCAATAAATTTAAATGTCTCCCAATTACATAGGTATTTGCATAGTTTTCCTCATTATACTGTCAACTTCTTCAAGCCAGTAAAATGACTGAATACAGACATGTATCCAGAAAGGTGGAAGTTGAGATTTGAACTTGAGATTTGAAGAAACATAGGGTAATTAAGAGTTAGAAGTAAGGGAGAAGAATATTCTAGACCTATGGGGACATCCAGTCAAAAAATACAGAGATGGGAGATGTGATATCCTCTTCTGAAGACCAACAAATAGGTTAACATTGCTAAATCACAGAGAAGCAGAGAGAAAAATATAAAACAATTAAACAAGGAAACAAAAGCTATAAGAATGTGAAAGGGTCAGGTTATAAACATGCTTAAGTGGAAAATAAAAAAAAAAACAAAACATGCTTGATCCTATAAGGAATAAGGAGACTACGGAGATTATTGCATGGGGGGTTGACATGGTCAGACCTAAACTTTAGAAGAATCACTTTTTATAGCTGAGTGGAAGTTTTGAGTGGGATGGGGTAATGCATAAGAAATTGAAAACACAAAGGGGCAGAGGTAGCGTTTTCATATCTCTATTGATTAATGGTAGGTTCTAAAATAGGTAAAGAGGATGGTAGTTGGAAAGTTAGTGATTGGATATAAATATGGGTACTTAGAGTATTATTTGAATTTCTTGGACACAGATTATATGAACGATGCTCTTGGATTGATATAGAATGATCCTAACAGGGTGCACTCACACAAACACACACACAGGCACACACACACACACTAAGTGGAGAGAGAAAGCGGGAGATAGCTAGATCATATATATATAGGTTGCAAAGAAAGCTTCCATTTTACACTAAAGAGAAATCATGTTCTGCACCACAGAATAAAGTTGTGATTAATTAGCCTCCCAATGCTAATTTTATACTTTAAAAAATATCCAGCAAAATTAGTAGTTGTAGTTTATAAATTAGTAGATCTGTAGCTAGCAAGTTATTATTCCTGAGGAGAGGAGCCAAGCAGGAAAAAAAAATAATCCAGTGTGGGAGGAAGCATAATGAATCAGTGAAACAAAGTGGCTGATACTAAGGGATTGCAGTTAACGACATTCTTGGAACTGATTAAAATTGCTTAATTTTTTTGAGGGTTTTATTTAAAGAAATTGTTACTACATTTCATTTACCTCAGCTAAGCAGTGAGATTACACCAACATGGCATCCCATTTAAAGAAAATGTCAAGTAGATCTGAATTTTATCAGCTTACTATAAAATTACCTGGTTTATGAAAGCAATCTTTTAAGATTTACCAAAAGACAAAGAACAAGTTGATGGAAGTGTTGTCATTAAGGGCAATGCATTTCTGGAATTAAAAATGTGCCTCTCATTTTATAAGATCAAAATTAAACAAACAAAAAAAAAACCCTGTCAATTTTTATCCTTAGCTTATAAATACATATATTATGCTTTTTTGTGTTTTCATTATTGTCTTTTTAAATTTTATGTTTTTTAGATTATGAGTTCTTAGTATTAAGTGGTCACATTTAACAGCTCTTCCAGAATTAACACAGCATAGTAATACCAGAGGCACACAGCAAATAAGCCCATTCTTTAACAGGTGAGGGCTAAGTGGATAACTTTGAATGGAAAGTCTTAGTACCACCTCTGCAAGCAACCAATAAGTCTGCCAATGTAGCATGAATAAAGATACAGCATCATCTGAAGACAGATGTAGCATGAATAAACTCTGCCCTTTTAGGCTGTTTACATTTTACACCCTCCTCTCCAGAGGATCATCTAGTCATGTGAAGGGGTTAAAAACTCTCCTCTCTCCCATTACCTGAAACCTCCTCCCACTGTGTTCTCCTATTTGAGGGGCCTAGTAAATGGTACCCCAGTTCCATTTTACCACCTAACATTGGATTAGCCTTGATAAAGGGGCATTTGCTTCAAAGACATAGCAAAATCAAGCAAAAACATTTTCCCCCAATAAGAAGGAGTCACAATTCACCAAAACACCACCTCAGTCTCTGCAGAGGTGTGGAGAAGGAAATTAGCCCCATAGCTTAGCCCAGACCTGCACAACTTGGCAGTAGGTAGGGGCCAAAATTAAAATATGCTAAACTTCTTAGGGCTCCGGATAGGTTAGACTAGAGACAGACTGACTATGGTTGGTTGCTGCAGGTCACATAACAAGCAGGAGAGTGCTCAGTGGCAACCATACATTTTTCACAGCCACCCAAAATACTTTGGCAAGTGACCTGTGACCCTTATATTGTACAGTCCTGGCTTAGCCCAATTTCTAGCCGTTATTAGTCACACCAAGTTCAAGTCCAAAACTCTGCTTCTGACCTAGGTTGGCTACAATACTTGGTCTAGATTCCTGAATTCTGAGACTCCAGGACACTCACCCTCTACCCCATATGGTTCACACTCCTAAGCTAGATGAATGACTCCAGTCCTTGAATAACAAATTTAAAAAAAAAAGCCAGTTCCCTGAGTCATTTTAAGAGGCCTCCAGGTCTAACTGGGGATGAGATAAGGTAAATTCCACCCTTATAACACCTTGTAAAAAAAGCCCTTCACTGTCACATGTGAACATAGGAAAAAATCCAAAAAGTTCTCAGTCAGACAGTTTTGAAAACACATAAATGCAGAGAAAGAAAAAAAAATAATCCAAGAAATTTTGTTTATTGTTAGGTCATTTTTCAGTTGTGTGCAACTTGTTTTTGTCTCCCCTTTTGGTTTTCTTGGCAGTGATACTAGAGTGTTTGCCGTCTTCTTTCCCAATTAATTTTACAGATGAGGAGACTGAGATAATCAGGGTTAAGTTACTTCCCCAGGGTCACATAGTGTGTACGGCCAAATTGGAACTCAGAAAGATGAGTCTTCTTGACTCCAGGCCCCAGCATTAAGCTTCCCTGATCCAGGGAATAGAGGTTTTGAATGTTAGCTCTCTTAGGTTAGAGACGATTTTACTTTTGTCTTTGTAGCCCCACTACTTACCACAGTGTTTGACAAATAGTTGGTGCTTACTACTTGTTGATTAAGTAAGACAGGATCAAATTTGAAATAAACTGTTGTTGTTGTAGCTGATTCACTTCAGTCACATCTGACTCTGTATCCCCTTTTGTGATTGTCTTGGCAAAGATACTGAAGTGATTTCCTACTTTCTTCTCCAGCCATTGCACAGGTGAGGAAACTAAGGCAAACAAGGTGAAGTGACTTGCTCAGAGTCTCATAGCTAATAAGTGTATGAGGCTGAATTTGAACTCAGGAAGATGAGCTTTCCTGACTCCAGTTTTTGTGCTCTATCTAGTGAACCACCTAGATGATCTTGAAATAAACTTAGATGAGCTCATATGAATATAAAAAAAAACATAAAGAATATAAAACACCTAAAATAGACTCACTCCCAAACAAGGTGAATGAAAATTTTCTTGTATTATGAGAGAAATATGTTCCCTATGGATTCATGTGCTGGATAACGGCTGCTAAATATGTATTTACCACAACACAGAAATTATGGAAATAAAAACCTTGGTTTTAGTTTTATGCTCAAGCGTATGTTCAGGCCTTAGAGATATCCTGGACCCTCATAAGGATTCTGACAAAGTTTCTCATATGCAAAATGATGTCAGAATGACAGAGAAATAATTCATTTACATATTGAAGTCTCGTACATTCTTCTTAGACCATAAAAGTTAAAGAGAAGATAGAGCCATAATACCAAGCTTCCTTCAATATCATAAAAGTTGGAGAAACTTAGTTAAACCATCATAATCTCATACATCATGAAAGAAAATAAACTTCAAAAAATATATCCTATATGTAAAACATGTCAGTTATAGATTAAACTGCATTTAGAGTATTTACATATTACCAAGGAATTAAGAATGGTTGAAATTCTTCCTCTGATTTCTAATTTAAGGACTGTTTAAGGCTCTGAATACATTTCCACCTGCCATGGGACAGGGTTTTGTCAGGGGATGTTGATATCTCTCTATATCTATATCTATCTATCTATATACACACATATATGTATATATTTACATACATACATCTATATATATATTTAACATTATATTTTCTTCATTACATATAAAAGCAATTTTAACAGTAATTCTTTTGAAATGTTGAGTTCCAAACTTTGTCCTTCCCCTCTCCTTTCTTTGAGATGGCAAGTTATCTGAAATCATGTAAAACATATTTCCACATCAGTCATTTTGGGGAAGAAAACTCAAACAGAAAAAAAAAAAGAAAGAGAAAAAGAGTATGTTTAAATCTGTATTCAGACTTCAGTTATTACTTTGGAGATAGCATGTTTTCATCACAAGACCTTTAAAATTGTTTTGAATCACTGTATTGCTGAGATTAGTCAAGTCATTCAAAGGTGTTCATCATACAGTATTGCTGTTACTGGGCATGCGGATCTCCTGGTTCAGCTCATTTCACTTTGAATCAGTTCAAATAAGTCTTCCCAGAATTTTCTGAAACCATCCTGTTGATCATTTCTTATAGCACAAAAGTATTTCATCACAATTATATTCCACAACTTGTGCAGTCATATCCCAAATAATGAATATCATTCAATTTTCAATTCCTTGACACCTAAAAGGAGATGCTATGTTTTTGTATGAATAGACCGTATCCCTCCTTTTTTAGCATCTCTTTGGGGTACAGGCCTACTAATGGTATTGCTGGATTGAAAAGTACACACAATTTGATAGCTCCTTTGAGCGTATTTCCAAAGTGTTCTACAGAATGGTTGGATAAGTTCACAACTTCACCAAAAATGCATGTGTTCCAATTTTCCCACATCTTCTCCAACATTTATGATTTTTCTTTTTTTGTAATGTTAGCCAATCTGATAGTTGTGAGGTAATAAGATGACAAACTGTATTAAGACAAATTTTTAGTTAACCAAAATTTGCATAAGGAATGACCTTGATTCCCAAACAATAGAAAAGAAATAAAAAAGTTCCCATAACACATATAAGATGAAAGTTTGTATTTATAGTAAAATCTTATCATAACCTTGGTAATGATATTTCCTTTGGTATGCTGTAGATTTTATAGATAGTTCAGTGAATGCTTTTAGATGCAAAGTTTCTTGATTTCCAACTGACTGAGGCTTCCATTCCTCGGTTTATCTGAGAAATCCAGCAACATCCAGTAAAAACCTGGGACTACTTATCTAGAGCTTGATGATTTGGAAACTATCTTAAGTATACATCTCATCTGATGGCCATAATATTTTCAAATAGGTGCTGTTATAACCCAGCTTTTAGAGATAAGAAAACTGAGGCACAGAGAATATTAATGACTTGCCTATAGTCAGAGAGCTAGCAAGTTTCATAGGTATGACTGGAACCCTATACTTCCCTAAGTCCAGTATACGTACTTTTTTCATTAGACTTGTCAGTTATATCAGAGTCAGGAGGGAACCTATCTTCCTAACCAAGGACTCTGAGAATACTAGGTACTCTTTGTTTAGGGTTGTAGCAGTCATGATTTTAATGACTAGTGAGAATTCCTAGGTATCTCATAAGTATGTAGTGAGACCATAGAACCACTTTTGCTGTAAGCCTCAGCCACAGAAACCAGAGTTCTAGAAGAAGAACCATACCCAAAGTAGCAGCTCTTTTTCAGAAACAAAAAAAAAATTGAATAAAACTAACATCAAAAACTTAAAAATATCTGCACTCAACTTTAACATTGATTAAAAGCTAGGTGTTTGCAAGACCATTCATTTAGTTTGCAAAGTATGAGAACTGAAGGATGCCAAAACAAAAAGTCATTTGTCACAGATTTTTCATTGTCTTAGTCCAGATGTTCAATCTAATGAGAACCTCTATAACTCCACCTCCATGAAATGTGCCCTTTACACAAAGGTCATATTGACTGTTGGCAAGAAGTATTATTCATTTAGTACATGCTCTTTGGTCCTCATCTAAAATTGCCAGAGGCCTTCACAAAACTACATGGTTTCTTCTGACTCACTCTTGTCTTTCAATTTTTCCACATATAAACAAGAGGTTAGCATGCAGCCCTATGCAATTCATTTATGGGTACTCAGCAAATGCTGCCTGTTGATAATGACATCCAAATGCATTACGAAAAGAATGACCAAGCATAAAGAATAGTGAAAATGTTTAAGTAAATATTGAAAATTGTAAATTGAATTCTTACTGATGTGGCACTACCCATGAATTATCATCTTGAATTCATAATGCTTTCTTGGTTAATTCTCCTCCAGCCTTGTGCTCTAGGAAGACTTGGAAAATTAATCTCCCAGATGAATGTGAGTTAGTAAAAAATAAATTAAATGATACTATTTTAGCCCTCATTCCCCAAGTGTCTGCACTTTTGATCCTCTAATTAATTTTAAATGGAAACATAGAAGACCAGCCAATATATTCTACACTTCTTCATTTTTTTTCTATGCATTTGAGGAATAAGTGTACTTAAAGGTTGATATCTGTCACAATTAGCCCTTATCTGTTCCATTTATGTTCTTCAGTGAAGTCAGAGGCCAAACATTTTAAGTATTTTTCCCTGATTGAATGTTAAAACTATGCAGCCAAATAAAGTCAGTGAAGTGCATACAATCATATTATCCAATGATGTCTGGGAAGCATTAGTTCACTTTGCCTCACAGCTAAAGAAAAATGTGTGCTCATCGTAGGAGTAATAAACATGGGTAATTATGCATAATTATGGAGATTAAGTTCCAATTAAGGTTCAATTTCTGTAATAACCCTATCCAAAAAATCTATTCAAGTTTTTGGTGGCACTAATTAAGATCAAGGTAACTCAAGGTGCGAAAGCCCTCTTATGGTTAGAGATAAAGGCATTTTAAAAAAATCCTGGGTGGTTTATACACATACCAGTATTCTAGAAGCATTAAGTTTTAGTGCACATACGCCCCTTTGCTTCAAAACTTTTAATGCTTCCCTATAGTAGCATCACTGAGCCAAGAAAGGATTTTTATATCCAGCAGTTACACTCTGTGAGCCACTCTAACAAAAGCAAAATACTCTGTTTTGCATGTAATTGTGGCAATTGAAGGATGTTTTCTTTTCAGTATCACTTATACAGCAGGCTTCACATTTCTATTTCACCTAAATACAGTGCTATCCTTGTATAATCATACTAAGAATTCACCTGGGAAAGTTTCCATTTTATTTTGTAAATACTAAGTCAGGTAATAAAGGAATGTCCCTCTTCTCCCCGTCCCTCCCTCCTTCCTTCCTTCCTTCCTTTCTTCCTTCCTTCCTTCCTTCCTTCCTTCCTTCCTTCCTTCCTTCCTTCCTTCCTTCCTTCCTTCCTTCCTTCCTTCTTTCCTTCCTTCCTTCCTTCTATCTTTCCTTCCTTTCTTCTCAAAGAATTTCAGAAGCCAAATATGACCATTATTTCATGGTTAAAGATAATGTTTGCAAGAGTGTTGGAGAGATGTCAATATCTTTATGTAGCCATATCCAAAGTTTGATAGAAGCATTCACTTTTTCAACTCTGTTATACCATAGGGGCATTCTCCCTATTATAACACACACACACCCATGGACAAACCATAAACACATATGTGTGTATACACATATACATGTACATATACATATATGTGTTTATATTAAACCAATGATTGAAAAAAAGGATAGTGCAAATATAAAAGACTTACATTGACAATATCCATTTCTGCAAGCGAAAATTCATGGAAAACTGCTGAATAGGTGTGCTATATGCTTTGTGACTTAAAATGATTATTCAACACACAATATTTAGTTCCAAGAATGCATGACAGCCTGAAACCATTTAAAAGAAGCACCTGAGGATTAAGATAAATACTTCATTATTATTTTTCCACCTAGTGTTCATTATAATTCTTAAGGTTTAGAAATGGCTTCATTGTCTCTCCCACATATAACAGTTCATCTGTGATAGCCAATAATTGGTTCACCTGCCTTCCCTTTTCTTGATTGCATTACATCTCTCACTCTCCCCTATGCTACTAATAATAATCCACATTCCTAAAAGGCTTTAGAGTTAGCAAAGGTTTTCTTGTAACAACCCTTTGAGATAGGTAATAGAAGGACTAGATAGACAGCATGATTCCCAAGGTCACGTAGTCTGGGAAGTGGCAAACAAGTCTCTCAAGTCTAGGTCTAGTGATCTTTTTACTACACCATTGAGATGAGGACTGGTCCCATGGCTGCATTGGTATAGAGAACTCCAAGGTGAGAAAATTCCCCTTACAAAGCAGACCAACATTTTTTTGGGTTTGTCCTAAATCACAGAGGCTTACCTAGAGTCACAGAGCCAATATATATTGAAGGTGGGGCTTGAACTTACATGTTTCCTGACTCTGAAATCAGTTGTCTAACTGTTACACCATGCTGACTTTTTATCATGCCAAATATGATTATGCACAATAATGGGGAAAATATATATATATGTATGTATATACACACATACATATATACACACATATACATGCGTATATGTATAAATATGTACACCACTACAAACATATACACCTGTTTATGTGCATATACATAGATATGTACACAAATATATGCATGCATACATATATACATATGTGTATATATGTGTATGTGTGTATATATATATACATATATATATATATATGAGAGAGACACAAGGGAGATATGAAAGAGAATTGCTTTGCTTCTTGAAAAGAAGTTTCATTTGCTGATTTTACTACTTTAAAAAGAATTATGTTGTCATACTCTGCACATATTTTCTCTTTTGGAATTTAAGCATTCATTTTTATGCATTATTGCATTAGGATTCTTTTAAATACAAGTTTTCCAATCTCCCCAACCCCTTTAAGATGGAAGTAATGGTCACAAAGAACTGCATAGATGACTTTATCAAGAATGCCTCATGCTAAATTGACCTGAGTTGTTTTTTAGAAGCTTCCTAGACTACTAGGTCAGGGGAATACTAAAGATATTGTTTACCTAATATTTGATAAAGCAAACAATATACTAAACTCCCCCTTGCTATTAATGTTTAAGATATAAAGCTATACAGACTACACAATAGCATAATTAGGTTTAGCGTCTGATTGAATAACCAAATACACAGTGTTGTCCCAAATATTTGATGTCATCTTTAAGGATAATGCCCTAGAGACATGTACTTGGCTCTGATATTTTATGTTTTTAAAAAGTACTATACGTACCAAGTTTGCAGATGGATACATTTTTGGAAGTATAGGTATCACAATGCCTGATTCAGAACTCAAAAGATTTTTGACAAACTAGAGCAATGGATGGAACAAAGTATGATAAATTTTAATATTAATAAATCAAAAAGCATTTCATTATGCTACCGTTATGTACTAGACATTATGCTAGTGCATTATGCTAGGTGTTTAGGGTAAAAATGAAAGTAATGTAGCCATCCCTACTTGTAAGGAAGTTATATTCTAATGGGGAGCACAAGTGTATACATAATACAATGAGAACAAATAGAAATAAATGCAAATTGGTTGTTAAATGCTAGGTAATTTGGGAGTGAGGACACTAGCAAGTGAGAGGAATAGGAAAGATTTTGATGAAGAAGGTTTGAATTGTCTCTTGAAGGAAGACAAGAATTTCAGGAGAAAATGCTTTCCAAGAATGGACAGGACCGCTGCAAAAAAACAAAACAAAACAAAACAAAAAAAAAAAACCAATGGATGCAGGAAATGGAGTGTTCTATGTGAGAATCAGAAATAAAAAATGAAGCTCTACGTTTGAACTCTAAAAACTGATCTCACAACTGTAAGATAAATGAAATAATGATTTAAAAATACTTGGAGGCAAACTGGGGAATTTTAGTAGGTTGAAAGATAATAATACCATTCATATAATGCTTTATAGTTTGCAAAGTGCTACAAATATGATCTCATTTTATCCCAAAATCTTCCCTCAACGATTAGTGTCCTGATCTATTTTATTTTCAACTCTTTTCATTTGCGTTTAATCTACATGCACTTATACTTGCCTTTGTTGCCTTTCCCACTAGAATATAACCCCTATGTGAGTTAGGATTATTTTATTCATTGAATTTGTATCCCCAAAACCTATCTCAGTGCATGGCCTAAATGCTTTATAATGCTTATTGATTGATTAACTGACTGATATGATTTGAAAATGAAATAATTTCTTTGAACACCTCCCAATTTGCTTTATCATTTGTGACTAAATTGCTAAACTTTCATGTTTTAAAACATGAAAACATTTAAAACAACACTGAGAAATCATATTGTTGAACATTATATCATGAAATTTGAAGACTATTTACTGTATATTCAGGTTTATTCTTCCATTTTGAGATCCAGGTTCTTTTCACATGCATACCTCCACTCAATTTTACTCCTTCTGTCAAAATTAAGTTTACAGTAGAAATTCTGCATTGTTATTTCCTCTTTTTAGTGAAAGATGGAAATGTCAATGAGAAAAATCAATAATATATTAAATTCCATACCTTCATTCTTTGGGTGGGGGGAAAATACCATGCAAGTGTCTTTCAATAATAATTCGATCCACTAAAATTCTGTTAGACATATATCTTTTAATATTCCTATATTTTTCAATTATCTAGCTTCATTAGATACGTCTACACTTCTTAAACATTTTCTTTTTCTAAATGATCTCCAAATTCTCTTTAAAATATAATTTCATGAAAACTTAAAAAAAGGAAAAATAAAAGATTAGAAAGTACAGGGAAATTGCAATAATTTTCTTCTATGTCATTGCATGATTTTCATTAAGCTCTTCCCACATTCTATTAGGCCCTAATTATGTGAATCAAGATCTAGGGTTTTTTTTTTGTTTGTTTGTTTGGTTTTTTTTGGCCCTGTAGTATAAGGATAGGAAGGAGAAAAAAATATATAGCCTCTAGAAAGCAAGGATTAATCTTATTTCAGTTTTTATTATATAAAACATCATGAAGAGGTAGATGCTTAAATATTATTTTGGTATTGGGCTATGATGATTTACTTTGGAAAGCCATGCCATCTTAAATTTAACACAGACTAGTAGTGATAGAGATATTTTTAAACAGATAATTTAGAAGAAAAGTAATTCTACTATCTTATAAAGAGATAACATTGAACTTGAAATTAGAAGTCCTGGATATCCTGCCCATTCCAACTTATATATTATTTTGTTGATCACAACCTGTAAGCTTTTGACATGAAAAATGGAAATGAAAAATATTTACCCTACCAACTAGAGTTGTTTTAGTGATTAAAAGAAAAAAAATCCTATTTCTTCTATTAAGTACTATTCAAAATCAATTACTATTATGATAATGATGATGCTATAATAATGATACAGTTGTATTCTCTGTGATTAAAGCCTGGTCTCCCCTCTCTTAGTAGAAAATATCACAATTTTATTACAAAAAGATTAACATACCAATGACTCCTCCAAAACAAGATCAATTACATGCTTATGTAAATCTTACATAAAATAGTCAGTGTTTCATCCTTAAAATGTATACATTTACAAGAAAATGTGTAAAGAGAAGAAAAAAATATGACAAACAAGCATTCCCAAAAGTCCTAGGTATTGTTGACCTGTTGTTTTTCAGAGGATCAATGACATCACAGGTTAATGTCTTGACTTGTGCATAATTGGATTGAAGTAAGGTAGAGTTGCACAGTGGTAAGACTCACTTTCTATTCTAGAGTCATTGAAGTCCAGTGGCAAGACAAAAGTCTATATCATGGACTGTGAGCAAGGATGCAGTAGATGAGCTTGGCATCTTTGAAACCTGACCAAGCTCCAAGTGCTCCACAGTATCTGTTTCAACTGCCTTTATAGCCATCAGGAACAAATTGTTCTCATCTGCCCATTGTAGAAGGGAACATCTTCACATGATTGGGGTAGACATCTCTCTAACTCATCAACAACTTTTGAGGCCCATTGGTTACCCTCAACCTGGTTTAACCCATCTGTAGAAATGAATTACTGGCTTCTGTACATACTATACCTTCTTGGAGCCAGAGGCAAGAGTTGGGTGAAGGTAGTCACCAAAGATAGGTGAGCGGCTCTGAAAAGGGCTAAGCAAGCCCTCATACTAGAGATGCTAGTCCTCCTTGAACACTCTCTTATATAAAGGACAACTAATTTTTGATTTGTTGATTGCTGAAAGAGTTATTTGAAAGCAATAAAACATACATGCCATCTATAGTCATTACTGAACCTTTAGCTCAGTTGTATATTCATACAAGAATACACACACGTATGTATATATGTGTGTATGTATATGTGTATATATGTATGTGTGTATATATACATATATATGTGTGTATAGATATATAGATATAGATACATAATGTGTGTATATACCCACACTCATATACACACACAATATAGATCCAAACATAACAGAAGGATTATGGTTCAATTTGTTCTTGTCAATTATATTCATATTATGTGCAGGTATCCCTAACCTGGTTCTAATCTAAATGATAGAACTGTGTAATCCTATTTACTGTGAGAATATCATGTGAGACCACCAAAGTCTTTTAAATGTTTGGGAATCAGAAGAACCATTGATTCTTGAAGTATTGAATCAAAACTGAATATGCATACAAAAGCTGTGCACCATCATTATTTTCCCCTTCTTCGCAGTAAGAAATGTAGCACTCCTTTGAGCCGTAGGAAACTAAAAGGGGAAGTGAGCTGCATTCTACAACATTCATATGTCTATGAATATATATGACTTTTTCCCTTTTTTTAATTCATTCATTCTTGACCTCGAGTGAAAATGTATTCTTAGGTGGTCGTGTTGGAGCAACCTTTTGTATTTTGAAGCTCCACTGGTACTATCAGAACGACCTGAACTCTCACTAATGACTATAATTGGAGGTTAAGTCCACCAGAGCTGGTAGCAGTAGGCAAAGGAGTCAGTAATTCAACAAACATGAACCTGGAGATGGATCTGCCCAAGCAGCAACCTTGGAAGCACTGAAGGCCTACAGGGATTTCAGGCCAGCACCTGAGGTTTACCATACTCATAAGTAATCCTGATGAAATCTGATTTCTTCTATTTCCCTGGGGTTGGGGAAGAATGGACTCCAAAGTGATAATAGCTAATGACAAAGAAAGGCAGCATTTACTAACAGTTATGGAAAGTTAGTTACCCAGAATGATATGGAACAAGATCCATAAAAGACAGAAGGACCAGCTATAGACTCTGAAAAAACATGGAAACCAGCAAGAAAGACACATAAGAGGAACTTCATGAGTCATCAGACTACACAAAAGGAAAAAAGTACTTCCCATATCATGAACCAGGTGGTATATCTCTGATAAAATTATTGAGATTCATTGATACTCTCAGTTCATATAATATGCTGGTTTATATACAATACAATAAGGTATAATAGCAAAAAAGAATATATAATGTCATTATATGTAATATAAACATATATACATGTAAGTATATATATATGGATATAGGTGTACATATGTGTGAATATATATGCATATATTCATACATAAACATGTACACCTATATACATAGTTGACATGACTTGCACTTGACTTTGTTTTGAGTCAGGGAGGGCTGTGCAGGTCACCAGCCTCACTTCTCCTCCAGAACCATCTGAATCCAGTGACCAGATATTCCTCAGGATGACTGAAGATGACCCAGGATGAGGCAATTGGGGTTAAGTGTCTTGCCCAAGGTCACGCAGCTAGTGAAAGTCAAGTGTCTGAGGTAAGATTTGAACTCAGGTTGTCCTGACTCCTGCACTGGTGCTCTATACACAAACACACACGCCTGGAGTCAAGAAGACTCATCTTTGTGAGTTCAAATTCAGCCTCAGACACTTAGCTGTGTGATCCTGGGGAAGTCACTTAACATTGCTTGCCTCAGTTCCTCATCTATAAAATGAACTAGAGAAAGAAATAGCAAACCACTCTAACACCTTCTTTAAGAAAACCCCAAATAACTTCAGTAAAACTCAGACACAACTGGAAAATAACAATTAATCATCCCCATACACACACACAGACACACACATATATCTGCGTACATACATATCTGTATATATCTAAGTGGTTTGGGGAAATATGCATACACACACACACACACACATGCACACTTTTGGAACAAATGTATCTCATTTCCCAGAAATAATAAAGGCTGGCAAGAGGTATATGCTACTAGATTTATCACATGTAACTGAAAGTGATTCATTCCCAAACAGTCTCTAAAAGTAGAATCAACAGATCTCTATGAGTGAAATCCATATGAATTCAACCAAGAATATTTTCATAGGAAAGCATCCAACAAATGAATGCCATATTTGCTTATAAAAATGGAAGAGATTATGTAGTGATTCAGGATCAGATAATTGTCATGAGAAATTAAAGAAAAGTTATCTTTAAAGAGCTTGGATATATTGGTTAGTACAAGTCATCTAACAAAATGGTTGAAACAATGAAATATACTGAAGAGTACAATAAAAAATGGCGTCTACTTGATACTGGGAGAGTCATAATCAGGTAACTAGAATGATAAACCAGATATCAACAAGTCAAGTCAACAAGCATCTACGTGCTTACTATGAGCAAGTTACTGTGTTAAGTGCCTGGGATACATTCTAATGGGAGACTGTACATTTTCTTTCAAAAGTAATAAAAGCAATATAGTTACAAAATCTGAAATAATTTTTGCAACTTTTGAGATTGAGGCATCATTATAAGAGAACTGGTACCCATAAACAGTACACATCTATAAAAGTTTAAATTATGATTTTCATAGTTATTACCACACTGAATAATCATCATCTTCAAACTACAAGGAATGAAAAACTTTCAAAATATAGAAAGTTAGTTAAAAAATTAAATCTGCATGGCAACAAGATGAGATGCATATTATGCCTTCTGTGCTAACTTCTAATAGAATTGCTCCAGGAATACTTTCAATGAATCCAATGAAGATGAGCTTATATCCCAGTACTCTTAGTCAATTACCAAAAAATTACCATTTTATTCATTTAAGCAACAGTCCATAGAATCTTAAATATAAAACAATATTAACAGACATGTAATGACTTCTTTATACCATATCTATTTGAAATCTGTAATACTTAGATTAAATTATCATCATCATCATCATCATCATCATCATCATCATCATCATCATCATCCAGTATTTCAAGAATAGATAAGTTTGTCAGTCTAGGTACAGATTGGATACAAGCATATCTGTAATTCATTAGATGTTCTTTGAGAAGTTCTGTGTCCAGTACTTAGTGTATTTATTTTTCTCATGAAGCTAAACTTAAGTTTTAAGATGCTCATCACCAGGGTGCTTACCATAAGCTGAGGAGCTGTTTATTCCAACTCTTAAAAACATTGATATTAGCCTCCATCTGTATAAGCATAATAAATTGTATCATGTTCATAATGCTTTAAGTTTTACTCTTAGCATTTTATTATTATGAAACAGTGGAAACGATAATATATTCAGAAACTATTAAAATAGAGGTGATGTTTTTGAACATTACCTTAGGAATTTCTATTGGTTCATTCAAGTTCCTCTCCACATTTATACTTTCCCTATATATTTTAACATGTCTACTTGATGTCCTAAAGCATCACTTGACATGTTCAAATTCACATGTTTTTGTGTCAATTGGCATTTCTTATGTGGCAGATAAGCAAACAATTATGCTACCATAGTACCATTCAACATTCAAGCTGAAAAATACATCATCTTCACTGTCACCCTTCATTTGTAGAGTCTCCAAATGCATTACAAGTGTTTTGAGTTTTAGATCAAATTTATTACTGTTTTGGTACTTTTTTATTTCTACTCTTGCAAATTGATGCACTTGTGAAAAGTTTGTTTTAATTACTAACATTCTATTTATACCAATAATCATTACTATATGTTTATTATTAATTGATTGATAATCAGCCACAACCATCATTTTTCTATAGTGCCATCACCTAAATATTAAGTCCTTAAAAGTACTGCTCTTCACAAAGATCAATTAAAAACAGAAAAACGTTGACATGTCATGATTAAAGGGAATACTTTAAAAATGCAAAGTAAAAGGCAATTGACTGAAATCTAATTATTTCAATATTATATTTGAATCTTGTGGTAGGATAGAAACTTTTGTGGGTATGAAACAGTGTCCCAAAGATTTCATTTCAAAGCTATGGACAACAGTAATACAAATTCAATTTGGAACAGTACACCTGTTTTTCAAAGAAAAATATTTCCATATGACTGTAACGGGAAGGGGAAAATTCCAAAGGAAGTCTTGAGGACAAGTTTTCAAAAGAATAGTTGAAATTGGAAAAAATATCAGGGAACAGAATGGAGTATTCTATCTTGATTGCCACAGAAATTGAAATCATATTAAATATATGTCAATTTTTAAAGGATCTTTAAATTGGTCAGTGTTAGAATTATTCCAACCTAAACATATTACACTTCCTATATGCCTGAATGTAACTGAGGGTTACTTTGTCTGAAAAATATATTCATTTATCTTTGGTACTTTTGCCAAAGGTAGTTGTCCTCTAAGAACTTAACTAGGTTAGCAATAAAACAAAAACAGAAACAGAAACAAAACTCATCATCATTTCCATACCAACTGAATAAGACCTGACTTTGCCCATATTCCATTTGGCTTAGCCTCCAAGAACTCAAGGTCACCTCCAATCCATAGTGAAGCTCTTGAATAAAGTTTGTTTATATTTGAGTCTCACCTATCAAAGTTTCCATTAATACAATTTTGAACTACAAATTTGACTATCATAATTTCATAAGGGACTTACATATGTTAGGTACTTGTAGAGTGGAATGGGGCAACTACTGATTTGTCAACCCAACTAAAGAGCTAGATTCTTTTAAGATGTCATGTCATACCAGAAATTCTCCCCTTAGAAATGGGAAGATGTTATTTCTGCTACCAACAATGGAGATGTAAAGAGCACGACTTTAGGAAATGATATCAGATAAATCCAGACAACATGAGGGTAATTAAGGAGCAAATAAAGCTCACAACCAGAGTGTCAACACAGGAAAATACTTCCAAAGACAGGAGTCAGATTGAAAAATCAAACCAGTGAGGAACGACAATCTGCTTCAGCGTTTGGGCTCTGATATTGTGATGTTCATTTAAGATCCTCAAAATCTCATTCTTTTCAGGTTGTCCTTCTATACAAATATTACATACAAATTTGTCCAGTACATCCACACAGGTAAAATATACTTATAGATGAATGAACTAATGAAATGTATATAAAGTTTTCTCTACATACAAAGCCTTACATGAATTCCTGGAAATAAAATAGAAAAGTAACACAATTCTGCTCTCCAGGAGCTCACATTGCAGGAGATAGTACATGTGGAAGCTTTTAGATACAAGTCAGATGGAACAATCCCATGGTTCTAATGCTGAAGCACTGAAGCAGATATCAAGACTTCTACTTTAATATCATTTCTGTTGATAAATCATATCAGTTTTGATAGTTCTGTAGTAACTGTGACTGTAGCATCCCAGAAATAGTTGCCAGGCAGCATCTCCACAGAAGTTGCTGTATGAGTAAGCATCCCAACATACACATGGGGGCCTACTATCACAGTTTCTTAGATCTGCATTCATAAAATGAAAGGAACTTTCAAGGGGTTAACAATCACTTTAATCAAGCATATATATCATTCCTTTAACCATTTAGCTAGTTCAGAGAGGGAGTAAGCACCCTGAATTTCAAAGAAAATACAGAGAAATCAAAAGGTCAACAGACATGGTTTATTCTGCCTGAATTCAACAGACAATTCAACCCAACTATCTGAGTATAGTTACCAGAGAGGGAAGCATAACATCTGGATTCTCAAAGTCAGGGGTCTCCTTAGTAGTGTCCCAGAGCTCTCATCTGGTCAAACAAGTATTTCCAGTCAGTAATAAACAGACATGGCTTCCTCTTCCTGACCATAATTCAACACACAGGTACAGATATCTGATCTTAATTACCAGAGAGGGAAGCATAATATCTGGGTGCTCAAAGTCAGGGGGCTCTTTAGCAGCTTTCCAGAGTCTTCAACTGACACTCAAATCTTTTTATGAAAAACTAAGTGCCAAAGTAAAACCTCAAACTCAGAATATTTATACCTTCTTTTTCTGTAGAGCCAGAGGGCATCCCAACCCTTAAGAACCAGTGCCTCATTAACAAAAGCTGTGATTGTTCCTACAAATCTTCCCTAATCAAACTCCCCTTGATGGGCAGGCCCATTAATAGGTGGGGAAGATCTTTAATCACATTAACAATACAAATAAATATACTTTTTCTAGTTAAAGAAACTCTTGTTTCTGTACTTTACTTCTAATAAAGACTCTTGATTGGTAAAGGCAAGATTCAGTCAGGCACCTGATTATACTAAAACAAAAACAGCAAGAGATACTAATTTTACTTGCCACTACAGTTGCTCCATCAGACAATAGCTGAGTGCAATGGCCTGGAAACAATGTCAAGGCTCTTGGGATTAGATTCCTGGTTTACCTGCAATAGGGAAATCGGGAGGTGGTGGTCAAAGTAAGTGAGTTGGGTCGACTCATCCAACATCTGTTATCTCCTGTCCCTACTTAATTGTTTGCTGCTGTAGCTATACTGGCTTGTCTGCCCTGAGTGTGAAAGTTGGTTGACATGGATATACTAATGCTTCTGTGTTCCAAATATACACATAAGATTTGTTATTTGACAAGTAGTAAAATAGATGTTGGAGAAGTTGAGTTCTTATTAAAGTAAGATGAAAAGAATCTGGATTACTAACTCTTGTTAACTAATGATAGTATAGTGACAATTATTGGATCATGGATTTTATTGATACAGGGAATTTTCTATAATTTCTTGAAAGATAATGACTAAAAGATAATGTCTAGGTTCTTTTTTATCAAGACTTTAAGGTAGTCCAATAATTTTAAAATTTTCTCTCCTGGATCTGTCTTCCAGGTAAGTTGCTTTTGCGGTGAGATATTCCACATTGTCTTCTATTTTGTCATCCTTTTGGTTTTGTTTTACAATTTCTTGATTTCTCATAAAGTTATTAGTTTCCATTTTTCCACTCTAATTTTTAAGAAATTATTTTATTCAATGAGTTTTTGAATCACCTTTTCCATTTGGCCAATTCTACTTTTTAAGACATTCTTCTCTTCATTGGTTTTTTGGATCTTCTTTGCCATTTGGGTTAGTCTGTTTTTTAAGGAATTCTTTTCTTCAGCATTTTTTGGGTCTCCTTTAGCTATGTATTTGTTTTTCATGATTTTCTTGCATCATTCTCATTTCTCTCCCCATTTTCCCTCTAATTCTCTTACTTGATTTTTTGAATCATTTTTGAGCTCTTCCACATCCTATAACTAATTAATATTTTTCTTGGAGGCGTTGGATATACGAGCTTTGACTTTGTTGTTTTGTTCTGGTTGTACCAGTTACCAAAAGAAGACTCTATAGTCTAATTTTTTTCCCACTCTTTGCTCATTTTCTTACCCAATTACTTACTTTTGAGCTCTGTGTTAAGGCAGGTCTCTGGTTCCAGTGTGGAGGGTATACTGTCCCAAGCCTCAGGGGTTTTATGAAGCTGTTTTCAGAGACATTTCTAGGAACCTGTAAATTTTTGGTTCCTCCAAATTCATGTGATGAAAGAAGAGGTATTTACTCTTTTCCTGGTCTGTTCTCTGATCTGTGAGTAACAACAAGCACAATTTTCTGCCTTGGAATTGTGTGGAGGATTCCCTCTCCAGGGAATTCTCTAGCAAAGAAATTCCCTCTATCAAGTAAAGTAGTAACTTACCTCAACTTCTAGTCTTATAGAATTTCCTAGGACACTGAGAGATAAGTGATGATTGTGTGGCTATTTTCTGTTAAAGATTGGACTTGAACTTAGGTCTTCCCAGAGCCAAAGTTGTTTAACTCTTCATTATGCCATTATGTCTTGCACAAGTGATAAAATATAGATGACAAAAAGGCAGAAAAATAAAATATGCAAGTAAAAAGGAGAAGATATTGGGAATACTGCCATTAGAAACAAATCATTATTAGGGAAATTAAGCAAAACCATGTAGGTAGAATTAGTCATCAGTGTTCATCTATTTCACTGTTTTTTTCTTTCCTGATAATACTAACACTACTCATTAGGGAATTCTTCATGTTTCATAATTGTATTCTTACTTCTATTTCCTCCCCTCTGAAATAAAATAACCATTCCCCCAGTAAGTTGATCCCAATTAGATATTGAAAGCATCTGATTCAACCTAAGTTATGAATGAGTAACTGATGAAGAGCATATTCTAAGCAAGTGGGACACCAGTGCAAAGATACGGAAACAGAATTTGGAGTGCTGTATATGAGGAACAATAGAGAGACCAGTTTGACTGTACTATAGTGTGAGTGAAAGGCAGGAATATACAATATAGCTAGGCAATGGGAAATCGTTAATGAAATATTTTCATTTCTTTCAACCAGTTTTAATATAGTTTTGGTTTACAAGCTCTTCAACATAATAGCCTGCCTTTTCTAGATATGTTGCTGTATGTTAATCTTTCCTAATATGTATCTCTCAGAATTATTCATAATGCTCTGATGTAGTCTGTTCATTATAAAAAGATATTATGGAATAGTGCTTTTCCTTACTTTTAATAGTACATTCTATTGATAGAATTTCTAGTACCAACCTCTATGACTATCCCATTGAGTTATCTCTCAAAAGAAGCTATTTTCTATTTAAATTCTGCTAAGTCATCTTGGTTTCTCAATTCTAACTTTATTACTTTATACACTTATATATTTACATATTAAAAAAACAAACAAACAAACAACATTCTATTCTACCAGAGAATCCATTCAGTGTTTCCCTCTCCATTAAAAAATAATAATTTTCAATGAATAAGAAATATTTTCCTCAAGGAAATATCAAATGTCAGAAATGAAAGGAAATTTAGGTGTAATCCAGTCTGAAGCCCTTACATTACAAATGAGTATTCTGAAGGCCAGAGAAATGGAATTACTTATTCAATAATTACACCGTTATTGTACTGTTTCCAATACACTACACTGCCTCTTTCTGACTAAATACAAGTATATATAAAAGAGATGACCAAAGTTAAATTTGAGGTAGAATCAGTGACCCAGACAAGAGTATGACTGTTTGAGTATTAAACACATAATGTTGGCCTCTTTCAAACTATTTTTTTCAACAATTTGAGCTCAGCTTTTTCTATTTGTATTCCCTAGTTGTTAGAATAGCATTTAACTATTCTAGTGAACTAATTCTAGTAAACAATAAGTATTTCACTCATTTATTCATTTGAGGGAATTTAAATAAATTTTCGAAGTCATCTGTTTAAAATGTTTTACACTTTTTTGTCATATACTATTTTGGTAGTCTTGTAAAAGCTATGAATTGCTTTTCAGAATAATAGTTTTAACTGAATAAAGTAAAATGCATAGTGTCATTTTTTTGGTTGGTTTGTTTTTAGTTCACTGATCTCAGTTTAAGAAGTCCTGATCTATCTTTAAATATTGTTCTGGGTGTCATGCAAAACAAATTAAACTGAACCACCATGCAAGGAAGCAATGATGTAACTGCTGTTACACTGTTTTTCTTAAGTTTCCTATCATCCAAAAAGTCTCCAGTACTTGGTAATTAATCTCACTTTACTTAATTACCCAGGTCTTTGACAACCTATTCAGTCTGTTGCAGGGATTTTTCTTGAAACCCTTCTAGTAGAGTAGAAGTTGCCGAGTCTTTCTCTCCAGTGACATCTTCAAGAACCCAAGATCATCTTCACGCAATGCTGAAGCCCTTAGAGGACTTTCACAACCAAGGTCAATAGTGTTGAGACAAACCTAAATTGTTGTTATATTATTGACATGAATTATGAAAAAAGTTAATAGTAATAACTGAAATTTGTGAAATACTTTAAAGCTTTACCAGGCACTTTCCTCACACAAACTCATGTGATGTTATTGTAATTATTTCGTATACATAGAAGACTGAGACTTAGAAATCAAACACAATAAAAACCCTATCAGAACAAGGATGCCAACCCAAATCTCATGATTAAAGTTCCAAGTCCTTTCCCCTTTATTTGATTAATATGTCACCCTATAAGAAAATAATGTGTTTGGACTCTGTAGTCACATTGACTACATCACAACGTACTCAAATATCACCTAAAAGATAATTGTTGACACAGTGACTAGAGCTCTGGGCTTGGAGTCAGGAAGACCTGAATTCCTGTCCAACCTCAAATACTACCTTTGTCTCTCACTAAGTCACTTAACATATTTCTGCTTGATAATAAATCTAAAAGGGGGATAAGAATGGCACTTACCTCCTCCCAGTCTTGTTGTGAGGCAGCTAGGTGGTGCAATTGATAGAGTGTGGTTCTGGAGTCAGAATGACCTGCTTTCAAATCCTACCTCTGATACTTACTAGTTGTGCAAATCAGGACAATTCACTTACCCTCTGTTTGCCTCAGTTCCCTCATCTGTAAAATGGGAATAATAATATCACCTACCTCCCAGGATTGCTGTGAGAAGCAAGTAAGATAATAATTGTGAAGTGCTTAGTATACTGCCTGGTACATAATAATGTATAAATGTTAGACATTATTGTTATTATATTTGTAAAGCACTTAACACAGTGACTAGAACTAATATACATTGTATTAATAAATGCTTTCTCGCTTCCTTTCTGAAAGAAAAATAAATCATCATATATTTTTCCACAGCTTATCTATGTAAGCAGGTGGCACTCATTTTCTCAAGTGCTTGTTATCAAGATGAACTTCAGTGAACAAAGCAAACTTAACTCTCATTCTACAGAGCTAAAATTCATTCACGATAATAGAGACAAGTCTGCTTAACCTCTCTGAAGAACATTTCATCTTAGATGGACTTGAAATTCAGTAGAGAGGTGATTTCCTCTACTTACATTTATTTACCCAGGATGACAGACCAAGAAAATGTCATATTCATCTTTGTTCATTCATTGTAATATCTAAATGATAATTCATTAGTAGTAAGTGATAAAACATTTCCTATATCTGAATTAGGGGTTCCCAATGCTTGTAACTCTGCTTTCACTTACTATTCTACCTACTTCCTTCTCCTCCCAACAAAAAACAAAACAAACAAATAAAAACTTCTGTATATATCATGAGTGGGAGGTAAAATTTGTGTTCCTACAAATATTTCTTTCAGTCAATTCTGTAACTATTAAAGAAAGAAAATGTCCATGTCTTAAAAGAGAGCTATCAAATGATCTTCTTTCCTTTTTCCACCCTCAGTTATTTTCTACAGTCAAGGCATTGTGTGAAATGAAAAGGATGAATAAGTGAAGTAAACAAGCACATTAATTAGGGCCCTACTATGTTCCTACTATGTACAGTTCCTGCTCTTCATCATGTTTTGGTATAATATTGAAAGATGTAAGGAGAATTCACTGCAGTTTCATATTTACAACCATAGAAAGAAAATGAGAGAATCATTCCCCTTGATTGTTAAGTAAAATCCCAAACCCTCTTCCAATCCACTGTAGCCTACTCTCCACTCTAAAATGCTTTCAACTTTGTTCACAGTATTAAAGAGGGAAGATTTCCTTTTATGTCTCTTTATCCTAGAAGAAGGTGAGGATATTGGATTCTCCTAATTCTCAGTTTACCATCTTTTTCAAAAGTCTGCTTCAGAGACTTCTGGGAGCCAAGAAGGCAGAGTAAGCAGTAAACCACTGTAATTCTCCAATATTCAACTCAAAACAATAAAATAGCATCCAAAACAAATCCTGGAACAGTAGAACAAGCTAAAGATGGGACGAAGTAATCTTTTCAGCCCAAGAAACGTGGAACTGTCTCACTAAAGTAAAAAGAGAGCACATTTCAGGACAGGAAGCATGATAGTAAGGCAGCATCAAGTTCCACATCAGCAAACTAACTAGAGATCCTGAGCTGAGATGTAGTGCAGGAGGCACCACATGCTTCAGCATAGCTAAGGGAAATGTCAGACTTCAGCTCTGAGGGCCACCATGTGCTTTAGTGGAGGCCCAGGCAAACAAGCATCCTCCAGCAACCAGGCCTCCTCTTCACCATAGCAACAGAAGAAACAGGAAGATGACAAACCTACATATGCCTAAGCAAGCAAGAAGCCATCAATGCCAGGCTCCCTCCATGTTCTTTAGTATAACCCCAGGCAAACATGCAGCCTCCAGAAGCCAGACCACCTTATGCATCAGTGTAGCCCCAAGAAAACACAGAAACACCCCACTAGCTCAGCACATACTAGACCCAAGCACTAGGACCCCAGCTCAGCACCAGGTAAGTTACTGGACGCCTCTAGCAACACCAGCAACCTCCTATTCTATCACCTCAGTGCAGCACAAGATATGAGGGTCCCATGTGGGACTGAAGGCCACACCAGAGCAACACCAGGTAAAGAACCATGGCCTGTAGTCCCTGGCACAAGAAGCCTGAGAGATTGCCTCTTCCACTCTGGAAACAGAGCTCAAATTTAAAATAAAGGAAAAGGCCAAAAAAATGAGCAAAACAACAGCAACCACAAAAGAGTCTGACCATAGAAAGTTATTATGGTGAGAAAGAAGAACAAGACAAAAACTCAGAAGAGGAAAACTATGTGAAAACACTTAAGGGCAAAACCCCAAAGAAAAATACGAAGCAGTCTCAAACCCAGAAAGAACTTAAGGAAGAGTTCAAAAGGAGCTTAAAAATTCTATAAGAGAAGTACAATAAAACCAAATGAAAATATGCAAAAAAATTATGAAAAAAATGAAACAAAAAATTGTGAAAGCTTGGAAAAAGCAAACAGCAGGTTAGAAAGTAGAACTGGCTTAAAAGAAAATAAAAGTGCAAGAGCTAGCTAAGGAAAACAATTCCTTAAAAGTGAGAATTGGGCAAGTGGAAACTAATGACATTGTGAGACATCAATAATCAATCAAATTAAAAAGAATGAAAGAAAATAGAAAAAAAAATGTAAAGTACCTCATTGGAAAAGCAACTGACATGGAAAAGAGATTCAGGAGAGAAAGTATCAGAATCATTGAACTGAGTAAAAGTCACAGTCAAAAAGGGGAACTGGACAGCATTTTTCTTTCTTTTTTATATAATTAATTTATGTTTTGTTTTTAACATTCACTTCCATAAGATTTTGAGTTTAAAATTTTATCCTCCTCCTGAAGATGGCATGCAATCTTATATAAGCTCTACTTATACATTCATTTTAAACATAATTTTACATTAGATTTAAAGAAGTATTAGAACCAATGAGAGAAACCAAGAGCAAAATACAACAGCAAAACAAAAGAAGAACAAATAGCATGCTTCCATCTAAATTCAGACTCCAAAGTTCTTTCTCTGGATGTGGATATCACTGTTCATTGTGACTCTTTTGGAGTTGTGTTAGGTCTTTGCATTGCTGAGAAGAGCTAAGTCTGTCAGTCAGTCATCATGCAGTATGGATATTACAGTGTTCAGTGCTCTCCTGATTCTGCTCACTTCACTCAGCATCAGTTCAGATAAGTCTTTCCAGGTTTTTCTGAAGTCTGCCTGCTTATTATTTCTCATAACATAATAGTATTCCATTACATTCATATAATACAACTTGTTCAGTCATTCTTTAATTGATGAGCCTCCCCTCAACTTATAATATTTGGCCAACACAAAAAAAGCTGGTATAAATATTTTTGTACATGTATATCCTTTTCCTGTTTTTATGATCTCTTTAGATTACAGATCTAAAAGTGGTATTGCTAGATCAAAGGGTATGCATAGTTTTGTAGCCCTTTGGGAATAGTTACAAATTGTTCCTAGAATGGTTGAATCAGTTCACAGCTCCACCAACAATGCATTAGTGCTCCAATTTTTCCACATATTCTCCAACATTTATCATTTTCCTGTTTTTTCATGTTAGCCAATCTGATAGGCCTGAGGTGGTACCTCAGAGTTGTTTTGATTTGCATGTTTCTAATCAATAGAGATTTAGAAAATTTTTTCATATGATTCCAAATAGTTTTAATTTCTTCTTAAAACTGCCTCTTCAATGCTTTTGACTATTTATCAACTGGGTAATGAATTGTATTCTTTTAAATTCAGATCTCTATTTTTTTTAAATGAGACCTTTATCAGAGACTAACTGTAAAAATGATTTCCCAGCTTTCTGGTTCCCTTCTAGTCTTGCTCTCATTGACTTTGTTTGTGCAAAAAATTTTCAGTTTAATGTAACCAAAAATCACCCATTATGCATTTCATAAATGTTCCCTATATCTTATTTGGTCATAAATTCTTCCTTTCTCCGTAGGTCTGACAGGTATTCCTTGATGTCCTAATTTGCGTATATAATCAGCCTTTACACCTAATCATGTACCTATTTTGACTTTATCTTGGTATAGGGTATAAGTTTCTGCCATACTATTTTCCAGTATTCCCAGCAGTTTTTGGTAAATTGAGTTCTTATCACAGTAGCTGGAATCTTTGGATTTATGAAATGGTAGATTGCTATAGTCATTTACTATTCAGTCTTATGTTCCTAACCTATTCCACTAATCCACTATTTTATTTCTTAGCCAGTGCCAAATAGTTTTGATGATTGCTCCTTTTTACTACAATTTAAGATCTGCTATGGCTAGGCCACCTTCCCTTGAATTTATTTTCATTAATTCCCTTGATATTACAGGCCATGTTTTTCTAGATGAATTTTGTTATTGTTTTTCTAACTCTATAATTTTGTGTGTGTGTGCTTTGATTGGTATGGCAATGAATAAACAAACTAATTTAGGTAGAAAAGTCATTTTTTATTATATTAGCTCGGCTTACCTGTGAACAACTGATATTTGTTAAATTATTTAGATCTGGGTTTATTTGTATGAAAAGTGGCTTGTAATTGGGTTTGTTTGGCAGGTAGAGTTACAAATATTTTACAATATCTACAGTTAAGTTAAATGGAATTTCCCTTCTTTCTCTTGCTGGTAGTCTTTGTTAGTAATATAAAGAAATGATGAAGATTTAGGTGAATTTATTTTATATCCCATAACTTTTCTAAAGTTGTTAATTATTTTGAGTAGTTCTTTTACTTGATTATCTAGGATTCTCTAAGTATATTATCA
The DNA here is from genome assembly GCF_028372415.1 of Notamacropus eugenii. Taxonomy (NCBI): domain Eukaryota; kingdom Metazoa; phylum Chordata; class Mammalia; order Diprotodontia; family Macropodidae; genus Notamacropus; species Notamacropus eugenii. Next base: position 270,526,236 of record NC_092877.1, read on the forward strand.
TACATTCTGCAAACAAATAACTTTATTTCTTCTTTGCCTATTCTAATTCCTTCAATTTCTCTTTCTTCCCTTATTGCTAATGCTAATATTTGTAGTACCATATTGAAAAGCAGTGTGGCAATGGACATCCTTGTTTTACCACCAATCTTAATGGAAATATTTCTAGCTTATCCCCATTACATATACTGCTTGCTGATGGTTTTAGATGGATACTTCTTATCATTTTAAGATGCCATTTATTCCTATGTTCTCTAGTGTTTTTAATAAAAACACTATTTTATTATTTACACTACTTTATTATATTTTTTATTACACTATTTACACTATTTTATTATTATTTGCACTATTTTATTTTTAAAAAATTTTCAAATGCTTTTTCTACAAGGACAATCTTTTTAAAGAAATTGTCAAGGAAAACTGTCCTGATGTCCTGGATCCAGAGGGCTAAATAGACATTGAGAGAATCCACTAACAATGTCAGGGAAGAGATCTCAAAATGAAAACTCCTAGAAACAGTATAGCCAAATTATATAACTAGTAGATAAAGGAAAAAAATACTCCAATTCAAGTATTTGGAAGTCACAGTCAGTATCACGCAGAACTTAACAGCCATAACATTAAGAGATTGTGGGTCATGTAACTTCATATTCTGAAAGAAAATCATGTCAGAGAACAACCAAAAATCATCTACCAAATGAAATTAAGCATAACACTCCAAGGGAAAAAAAATCATTTAATCAAAGAGAAGGATTTCAAGCTTTCATAGGGAAGAGATCAGAATTGAACCAAAAAAAGGTGATTTTCCGTTTTAAGCCTAAAGAGAATCCTAAAGAGGAAAAAGAGAGAAAAATAGAAAAAAAGAAAACATATGGGATTAAATGGAGCTTACATGTTTACATTCCTACATGGGAAGATGATACTTGCAATTCCTAAAATGTGTACTATTAATCGAATAACTAGCAGGTATATACATAGACAGAGGTTATGGGTATAAGATGAAATGAAAGGAATGAGATTAAAATATAAAGGAATGAGAAAGAGGCATATAATGGGTGAAGAATGAAGGGAGAGGTCGAATGAAATGAATTATTTCACATGAAGAGGTGCAAAACCCTATTACAATGGAGGGAAAGATGGAAGAGTGGGCAATGAGTATTGCTTGAACTTTTCTCTCACTGGTATTGACTCAAAGAGGGAATGACATAAAAAATAGTTGAATACAGATATCTCTCTTAGGGCAGGAGGGTAAGAAATTTACTAAAGGCAAGGGAGAGAATACTAAAAGAAAAGAGGACAAATAAATGGATGCAATAGACAGAAGCAAAACACTGTCAAGGAGAAATGGGTAAAAGGAGAGAAAGGATAGAAAAGAGGAAAAGTAAGATGAAGAGAAAGAAGCAGTTCATAATAATAACAGTAATGTGGATGAAATGAAAGCTCCCGTAAAAAAGAAGTGGATAGCAGAGTGGATAAAAATCCAGAATCATACAATATGTTGTTTATAAAAAAATCACTTCTGGGCTCAGGGCAAGTGCAACCAGCAGAGCGCAGTCCAACCTTGGCCACACAGCACTAGTAGGAACAGAACTGGAGCAGGCCTTAGGGGATGGAAAACCCAGCAACAGCTGTGGTTCTCAGATTGCTCACTCCACAAACACCAAAGACAGCTTCAAAGGTCAGTGAGAAAGCTCTCTCACTGAGGAGAGAAGGGAACATGATCTAACCTTGCCAGCAGCAGCAACTGCACCAGAAACCTTCATTTCTGGAGCCCTTGGCCTAAAGTCCCTTGGGGAATCGAGCTGCTAATCTGGATCTCAGCCTTGAGTGGCCACCCTAGGGTGAAGAGGAGCATGTTGGTGAAGTTAGTGGAAGCTCTAGAGAGGGAATCCTACTGGCAGACCCTGGGCAGAACAGAGTGCTTGTAGTTGCTCACAAAAAAGAGTGCAGGCTTGGAGAGGAATAAATTCTTCTCCCTTGATTGTGCCACCTTGGAGGAACTAAGAACTTATAGGACCCCAGAATATACCCTCCTCTTGACAAAGGATTCAAAAGTCAAGTAACTGGCTGGGAAGACACCCCAAAAAGGGGGGGGGGGAGATTATAGAAAGTTTACTTTCTAAGAGAATGGGTATTTTCTTCCATTTTTCGGATGAGGAAAAATAATGCATACTATCAGAAGAAGACTTAAAAGTTAAGGCTTCTGCATTCAAAACCTCCAGAATAAATATGTGATGGTCTCAGGTCATGGAGGAGCTCAAAAAAGATTTTGAAAATAAAGGGAGGGAAGTAGAGAAAAAATTGGGAAGAAAAATGAGAAACAAGAAAATCATGAAAAACAAGTCAACAGCTTGCTAAAGGACACTCAAAACATGTTGAAGAGAAAAGCAACTTTAAAAACAGATTAACTCAAATGGTAAAAGAGGTCTAAAGAGCCAATGAGGAAAATAATCCTTTAAAAAGCAGAGTAAGCTAAATGGAAAAGGAGGTTCAAAAACTCACTGATGAAAATAGTTCTTTAAAAATTAGAATGCAGCAGATGGAAGCTAATAACTTTATGAGAAACCAATAAATTACAAAACAAAACCAAAAGAATTAAAAAATAGAAGACAATATGAAATATTTCATTGGAAAAACAACTGACCTGGAAAATAGGTCCAGGAGAGACAATTTAAAAATCATGGGACTACCTGAATGCCATGATGAAAAAAAAAAGCCTAACCATCATCTTTCATGAAATTATAAAGGAAAACTGCCCTGATATTCTAGAACCAGAGGGCAAAATGAATATTGAAAGAATCCACCAATCACCTCCTGAGAGACATACAAAAAGAAAAACTCCTAGGAATATTGTAGCCAAATTTCAGAGTTCCCAGGTCAAGGAGAAAATATTGCAAGCAATCAGAAAGAAGCAATTTGAGTACTGTGGAACTACAATCAGGATAGTGCAAGATCTACCAGCTTTCACTTTAAGGGATGGAGGGCTTGGAATATGATATTCCAGAAGTCAAAGGAAGTCATTTTAAAAGCAAGAATCACGTACCCAGCAAAACTGAGTATAATACTTCAAGGGGAATAATGGTCATTCAATGAAATAGTGAACTGGTTTTTTGGGATGATTATTTTTTTTAATGTTTATTTATTTATCTTTAGTTTTCAGTATTCATTTCCACAAAATTTTGAGTTTCAAATTTTCTCCCTATCTCTCCCCTCCCCCCACACCATAACACATCTGTTCATATCCAGGTAAACATACAAGCACATATACACACCTTGGACAACTACATAGAGTCAATATAATGAGAGTTCCTTAAGATCAGAGACAATTTTGATCTTGCTTTCATTTATTCATCACCTAGAGTAGTGTCTGAAACATAGCAGCCACTTCATAAATTCTTATTGATTGAATGGATATGTGTATAGATACTGTTTTATATGTGTGTATATACATACACAAACACACACATACACACTCACATACAAACACATCCACATATACATGTATACATATACTAAATATATGTATATTTATACACACATAAATGATGAGTTGTGTTTGTTCATATGACTTCATCAAGTTAAATAGTTTTAACTCCTTTTAATGTCAATCAGCAACTCTGTAATTTACAATTTTGGAGAGATGCCTTCAATACTGAGAGACCCAAGTCTTCCATACTCCAAGGCCATTTGATTTTCCTCTATGTTTCTGTCTGAGTGAGTAGAGTGGGTTACTAGGAACCTTTAAACCTTTTGTTGCCCTCTCCTGTAAAAAATCCAAAGGCATAATAGGAAAAATCAATAGAATTAAAGGACTCTATGTTTTTCAAAGACAAACCAACTCACAGTATGGAAAGGATATAAACAATTTGACCACAGAAGTGCTACTTTTCTAAGTCTAGCTACAACTATGGATCAGACAATATTTGTTCATGAATCAATGCAACAAAATCTTCTAAGAGCTTACTACTTGTAGAGAATGGTGCTAGCTGTCAAATGAAATAAAAAAGCTTAGATTAGATATGACTCTTTTTCATGAACTTTTAGTCATGTAGAGAGACATGATATATTATATGCAAACAAGCATAATACAAAATACTGATCTAATCTTATTCAATTCAATAAATATTTACTAAATCCTGGACTCTAGGAAAAATTTAAAAATATATATCTAGTATTGGTCAAGACAGGTAAACAAACGATTATTGGAAAACTTAAAAAATATGCATGAAAGGTTAAACACAGTGGCCCAAGAACTCAAGAATTAAATAATCACTTGGAAGTAGTTGGAGAAATAGAGATTAAATTTTTAGTTATTATATTCTGTTTACCAAGGCAGGAAAATGTATAATACCTACTTTTAAATATGTTCTTCTAAGAGTTTTGGAAGGTAAGGTAGATTTTTTCATATGTAAAGGGGTAGAATTTAATTAACCTGAATATTTCATTATCTTATACACTTTAAAAGGATGTGTAATCAAGATTTCCATAACCAGGGCAAGGATTTTTTGGCTCTTCTTGTCTTTACTCCCCTATCTCCAGAGACAGTAATGAAGGGTTATGTATGAAAATATCCATCCCATTTTTATTATCTACATTTTGAATCATTTTTGAGAGAATATAGAGACATTGGTTAGTAATATTTCATGTAACATATGCAGCATCATTTGAAGTAAGTTATTTACATTGTTAATTCCTTAATATTTGAGAATCAAAATAGGTTATGGAAAATGAAAAAAAACAATGTATATTAGTAGATTATATTAAATTATGTTAGGATACATTATTCAATGAAAGATATCAATATACTTGTCACAGGTGAAAATTTATATGTGTATACATATACATATATATATGAATGACTGCAATCTGTTCATCTATTCATTGGTACATGGACTTAAAGTCACTAAGAGTATGACAAGTCTATGTGATATCCCTGTGGATTACACTTTATATTAAAATCTCAAATCTAGCTAAAGATGTGAGAAATCTTGTGTAGCCAAACAACTTTATTAATAATACTTTAAAATATTTGGTTTTGATATAATTGGTAATCCTGTGTTTTTAGCCCATTTTTGAAATTTTCCATCAGAAATTAGGAAACAATGATTTGGATCATACTCATAAAAAGAACATCAGCAGCTGGATGGTAACAATGAAAGGCCATATAAAAACAGCTATGCTCAATTTTATTCATTTCTTAAAATAATGTTCATAAGCTAAAGCATACTTAGAGTAATTGTTAAGGATCAGAGAATTTCACATTTAAGTAAAGGTTAAAGTAGTTAAAATTATATTAGAAGAAAAGATGCAAAAGCAACTAAATAACTGTCTTTTAAAAAGTATTCCTTTGTAAAATAAGGAAAATGTGAAAATATTTCTTTTAATTTCAATTAGTGGCAGAACAAAATTTGAACGCCTAATTCTGGAATTAAAGATTCCTCTCTAATTTGATTCTGGTTTAGCTTTCTAATCTTATTATTCATTACTAAATTTTGCACACTATATATTCCATCTAAACCTAACTATTAGCCCTAGTCTCATTCTGCCATTTCTACTTTTGCATTAGCCCTCACCTGTGACAAGAATTTACTTGTTCATCTTTTTTTTCTGACTTTTTTCTACTTTTTACTTCTTTTTTTCCTTAGTTCATTCATCACTTTATCCATGAAATCTTTTCTCATTCCCCTCAATGAAAATGTTTTCTGTTCCTAAATCATGGTAGAGTCCAGTTATGGGTCTCTTTCTTGTCTTTATCTTCTTTTAACTCATCACTTTTTTATATAGATATTACTTCCCTAGAAATCTGTTAGCTCCTAAAAGGATTCTAAAAAACTATATTGCTTTTTTATCACTGTGTAGCAAATCTCTCAAATGTAGCAAATACTTAATAGTTATTAAACTGATTTGAATCAAATCAAATTTAATTGAACAGAAGCCTATCAAAGAGGTATAGGTCAGACAGAGTTAAGAATATCCCTCACTGATGCCTTTGTTAAACACTGGCACTCCTATTAGAAGATGTTATCAATTATCTCTTTTTTTACACTGTGATCACTGTAAGAATACACACACATTTTCACAAGGTTTCTCTAAAAAAAGGTGGGGTATCCATAAAGTCATAGTATTTTGTGTGTTCCTCCTTCATTGCTGAAGAAAACCAGGCCATCAGAGAAATAATGACATGACTTGCACTTGACTTTATTTTGAGTGAAGGAGGGTGACCAGCCTCACTTCTCCTCTTTTAAGTATTATCCTAAGGGAATCATTTATAATAGGTGAGTTTTAGATGATTCACCAAAAAGTCTTCCCAGTTAATAAGAATCCATTCACAATTTTGCTCCTAGTCTGCAGTGACCTATGTAGGCATATGCAAAATAGCTTTATAAAAATATAAGTACTTCACACTGTGCCAGAAAAATGGTCCATCCAATCTTTTATTCTATTTCTTCTTGTTGTTCAGTCATTTTTCAGTCATGTCTGACTATACGTGACCCTATTTGGAGGTTTTCATGACAAAGATATTGGAGTAGTTTGCCATCTTCTTCTGCAGCCCACTTTACAGATGAGGAAGCTGAGTCAAAAAATGTTGAGAGATTTGCCCAGTATCACACAACTCATTACGTGTCTGAGGCCAGATCTGAACTCAGGAAGATAAGTTTTCCTGACTAAAGTAAGGCACAGCATTCTACCTGAGTCCTAATAAAACAAAACAAACAAAAACAAAGCAAAAAACCAAACAGACAAACAAACATCTTCAATAGCAATCTAAAGTGTCTTCTCACAGTGAATTGCACTGAACACTGACTACTTCTAGGAGACACGTAGATTCAATCCTTCTATTCTCTCACTGTATAAGTAGGGTGATGTTTTAGAGTTACTATCATTACTCCCATTCTACAATGTAATATGTGCATATTATGTATGTATATATGCATAAAATATTGTCTTTTTTTCCTGTCTATAAAATTAATCTTAAAATATACAGAAACAGGTATACAAGTATTATAATGACAGATTATAATTACATGGCTATAATACCAAGAAAAGTTTAACTATCTTTTTATAGTCACTCTAATAACTCACATATAAATATATCATATATAATCATTATTTTAATTTATCCATTTTGTAATACACATTCACACATATAAAGAGAGGAGGAGGAAAGGGAAATTTATTGTCTACTAGTAGTAGGTACTTTGCTATACTGTCTCATTTGATCCTAACAACCCTATTAGATGTGATTATTATCTATCTTTACAATTGAGGAAACTGAGGAATACCTCTATTAAGTGACTTCCCCAGAATGACACAACTGGTAAGTGTCTCAGTTGGATATGAACTCAAGTCTTCCTAATGCCAGATCAACTCTTTATTCATGGCTCCATCTAGTTACTTCTCCTTCCTTAAATATAGCTAGCATTCATGGTATCTAGGAAGGATCACATACAAAGGAAGTTTTATGCCTCTTTCCTATTCCTTTTTGATTTCAAGTTTTTTCATTGATTTTGAAAGACACTTGGAAAACTACATACTTTTTAAGCTCTGTAAGGTATATTCCAGTCTGTTTAAGTCATGGTCCAGAAATGCCAATTCTATTTTTAAACGCCACTTTCTCAGTCAGTTGACTGTATTCCAAATCCATCATTGTCTTCATTGTTCAGCAGTGAGGAAAATAAATTTGTACCTCTGACCTAAAACTCTGCTATACTTTATACTTTTTATAATTCTTTTGTATTTAATTTGTGTCCACTAGAAGTGGGTAGTGGTCATCAATTTTAAGAAATCTTGGATTGCTACCCATTTCTTTGATACATGTCCCAAGAATTTTATAAACATCTCTACGGTGAATTTCAAGTGGACAAATCTGGTTATTAAGAGAGAAATTACTGAACAAAACTCTTCTGCTATTTCTTCTCACCTAATGTGTCCTGTGGCCAAACTATTACATTATTTTATGGAGACAGGTTTCCTCTTTAGAACTTCCAATGACCTCCTGTTCAGTAAGAGCATCAAAACTTTTTTTTGGTCTTTGTTATTGTTTTTGTTCCAAATACATACTTATCTTTTCCTTTCTCTTACTTTTCTGTGTGACATTTTTTCAAATTCTTAAAAAAGGTCTACTTTCCCCTCCTCTACTTCAGATTCTTCTCCCTCATACTGAATTGAGATCTTTTCCCCATTTTCTATTTTATATCAGTAAATCTGAATCCTTTGAGGATTAGTTCCACCAGTATCTTCTCAGTCTATAAAATTTTTGTCCTTGTTCTCAAATAGATCCTATAATGAAGATGAACACACCATGTTAGTGACCTTCTGTAGTTATTTCTTTTCATTCTGTGGGAATCCACAAAAACGTACTCATTTTTCTTCTGATATGTATTTCCTGGATGATATTCCTTTTTTTTTAACCATTTCTTGTCAACATTAGAAGGATGACACAACATACTCATATCCATAATCCATTTTTCCCATTTTTTGTTTAGGTTTAATCATCTAGAGGCTGTAGGGTTCCATTATTTTCAGTCACATAATTTCATCAGGAAATAATTGCTGTTAAAATAAATGGATTTTATGCTAAGGAGCAGCCAAGAATCATTAAAAGCAAAACATATTTTGCCAAATTCAATCCAGCTTTCTCCATTCTTCTTCTTCTGTCCTGTAGGGCCTCTCCTAGATATATGTACCTCAAAGTACTAACTATTGAATTGCATGCCATAATCTGTACAACAGGTATTTTTCATTCATTTGCTAATTTCCTTTAGATATTGTTAAAGTGATTTCTTTAGCATAAACATAGATGTCATTGACATAGCCTGGAATATTCTAGGCCTTGATGTGATCAGAACAGTGTTACCAAGAAACAGGGGTGTTTGAAGTACCTTTTCCATCTGTAAGGAAACCCTCTTCTATTTGATCCAAGGCTATCCTCCATGGCAGTGGTAAATTAAACCTCTTTCAGTTTTATGCCTCATTTAACCTTAATAATCAGAGTATTCATTATGATTAATTTTTCCACTGTACTCTATCTATAGCTGGTATGGGGTATTTAGATTAATCTTTGCTGACTCTAACACACAGGCTGGAGTTTTCATGAATAAATACCTTGCATTTGAAAGTATAAATCATACACAATTCCTGAGAGTAATAGAAACAAGAAGACTTTAATTCTTTCCTCAGTTTCACCACTAATTTTCTATGTGACCTTAAAATCACTTAAATTCTTTGTGCCGACATCTATGAAATAAGGGGAAACAATCTCTGTCTTATTTATTCACATGTCTGTTCTAAGAATTAAATTGTTTTGAATAACATCTCTATCCAATGATATTGGAGTTCTCATTGGATTCCATGATAGACTAAGCAAAAACATGGTGCTCCAATCAAAGCAACAAATTGCTGACTTGAGAATGAGAGCACTTCTGAAAAAAAAGAAAAAGAAGCAAAAACAACTAAAAAACCTTCAAGAATCACTTAGTAAGTTTGCTAATATGTAAAAATCATTATTCGTATTAATTTACAATGCTGTTTTGTGAATTTGGTCACGTAAGTAATTTTACTTCTCAGTGTTCTAGGCAGTTCCTTCCTGTTGGGCTTCCAGGTTGTCTTGGGTTGGAACTTTTTCACTCTTCATTTTGTGGCTTCTGCTGCTCTAGAATTTGTTTAGAATCATTTATACAGGTATTTTAAGTGCTTTGGGGGGAGAGCTACAGCAGATTCCCTCCTTCTCCTATTCGGGTTTTGGTTCCGCCCCATTAACAATATTCTTTAAGAGAGTCAGAGATTTTTTTTAAAGCAATAGATTATTTTGTTAGGTGGGAACGACTATGTTTTGTTGACACAAACATTGTTATTACTAGAAAGTTGTATCTTGTAGTGTCATGGCTATATTTTGCCTATTTAGCTATAAATGTCAGGATAAAATACATACTTTCCTTCCATTCAGTAGTATGGGTTCTAATTCCATGTTCACCAAATGGTCTTTGAATTACTTCATTAATTTACTTTCCCAGGGATGTGCATAGGTTAGGGTATCTTCTATAGTAAACTTGAACTCTCTGGTTACTGGAAGCATACATACACTGTTAAAATGAATATATTAGTTTTATTTTTGAAAATGTCCTGTGCATTTCTGGCTTTGTGAATCAGGTATCTTCTGGACAGATCCTTCTTGAATGGTGGAGATAAAGAAGTTTGCAATCAGTAGATCAACTAACATTTGGTACCTATTATATGCCATAAAGTGTGTTAGGCATCCGTAGAGATTAAAATAGGAAAAAAGTGAAAGAAAAAAATATCCTTTTTCAAGGAGTTTATATTCTATCAATCTCCCAAGCTGAAACTAGACTATGTGCTCTAGGAATATTATCAAGATTAGCATCAAACTACCTATAAGGTTTATCTAGAATGTGTGAAACTGGCCAGCTTCATTCATTTCATCACTAGAGAAGGAAACACATTTATGTAGCTTTTCTATCAGATTTTGTCATATTTCATTGCTAATTGAGTAATTTCCCTTAAATTCACCTCCTTTCCCCCTACACACATGATTGGCATCGATCTAAATGAGTGCATCACTCCATGGTGGTCTCTGTGGCTGGCTATTGACCAAAACAGACACCCTAGTAATTCTCTTCTCTTAATTGAACAGCTAAACAGTGCTAGTCACAGAATTGAACACTGATTATTTAGAATGATATGTTTGGCTCATATCTGTAAACAGGGCTAGGATTTGGTATCTTGCTTTATAATGGCAAGGTAAAAAGTGCAAACCCTTCACAGAAATGAAGGGAAGGTACTCCTAATGAGGATGTGTTAAACATTCTATAAAGCTTCAGATAGGAAACCTGTACCCAGATATTTTATCTCTCAGAAGTTCAGCAGAAAAGAAGGGATGCAGAAACAGTCTTCTTATTCTTACTTATGGTGCTATGTGGCACTCTTTCAGCATGCTTGTCTGAGTAGTTGGTGTTTGAATTATTGTTCATGGATTCCAAAAGGAAGGTTAGAAAACAGTAGCCCAAGCTCATTAATAGGCAGCATGAATGAATTAATTTGTAATGTGTGCTTTTAAAACAGAAAGCTCCCAGAGGTCCAAATGATGGCTGCATTCACATTTTTGTAAGAAAATATTTAAAAAGCTTATTTAAAAAAATATATATTTCCCTACAATTTTCACTTATTGTTGCTCAAAGATATATCTCTTTTAATAAGTTATCATTAACAGAGGGATACAACTCTGCCCTAACTTCTGTAAATGGATCACTCTAAACAAGTCCCAGGTGGAACATCTGTGCCCTTTTACTACTCAGTAGATGGTTTTGTCAATGTGCGGTGAGTCACGAAATTTCCACTGTGTGTTCCTTGTGCAGTTCTCTCACTAAAGACCAGTGCAAACTGAATTGCAAAGTCTAGTAAATCACACCAGCCACATTTTGTTAAAAAAAATAAACTGGGAGATGGATAGTATTTATAATTGGCTCTAATCTACTTTTTTTCAAAGTTCTTTTCTTATTGACTCCCATTTCATGTAAAATAACAATTATGTTAGCATCTGAAATAGGTTACTTGCATTTAATTCAAGATCAATGATTTTGCCAAGTTTTAGTTGTGAACCCTTTTTCCAGAATATAAGCTACTCTCCAGAAATAAGGAGAGTCTTTCTGGAAGCTTTATTAGCAGTTCATTTTGGCCAAAGAAAGACTAGACTCTTACAGGAAGACATATAGCCTTCCTGAAAACAGTCAATGTAGGTGATTAGGAATTGCCTAAGGCAACTTGGGTTTATACAAAATCTGAAAAAATTCAGAATGTTTTATGTACATTTTTAAAACATCTGCTGCAATAAGAGAACCTTTTATTTAGTACCTGAACATCTTTCATAAAGAATTAGGGGAAAAGATAATTTATGTGACTAAAATATCAGTTGCTAGCAAAATCTTTGGCTAATATTTAGATGTTAACCAAAAGAAGAAAGGATTTGTTTTTCTAGATTGTCATGAGCAGAATCAGAATGTCTAACTTTTTATGATCCATTGGGGGAAAAGATAAAACAAAAGACACTTCTCATTTCCTTGTGTTATTACTAAACATGCTAAAGTCAGCTACCTGTGGTACTTAACTGCGCCCATAGAGCAATGATCGTTTTCATTAATTCCTGTAGAAAACAATTTTCTTTCTATTTAGTCTCTGACTCTCTGATTTTTTCTGTAGCATTACAAAATCATCCTCTTTGTGCTTGCTCTGAAGTCAGGAGGGAAGAATAAAAAAGTTCCCCCAGGGCCACAGTTAAGTCTCCTTATTCTGGTAAATCGATATAAGACATGTGAGGCTGAAAACCTGATATTGTCAACCACATGCTCTCAGTCTCACAGCAGGAAATAAAGTCATTTCCAAATTCATGGCCCAGTGCATAAGAATGTAACATAATACAATTCTGCCAATCAAACTACTTAACTCATGCCTTTTTCCTCAAAAGATATTGCATCATATAGTATCAGATTGAAAACATTTTACTTGAAAATATAGCAATTAAAGAACAATGTTATATGAACATAATTTTCTTTATATTGAAGCTAGAGAAGAATCACCAAAGTGCAATGTAGCTCCACATGAATCCAAAATGATTTGGAGCAATGCCAGTTCTTAGCAAAGTATTATGAACAATAATGTTTCTAGAACCCTCACTTTCCCTCTTTCCTGCTAAGGGACTGAACTTGACGGCTTTCATCCTTCCATTGTGTAATTTCCTTCTTACATTCTTGGCCAAGAATCTACTATCCCAGACCTGTGCCTGTTCAGTATTGGCCATCTAGTCCCTGTGTCAGCATTCCACAATGACTAACATTCCAGAAGAAGGCCCTCATAAATAGCAAGGCTCTTTCCCTAGCACCTAATCCTCCCTATCCATCATGGATCAAATAAATGTGGGGCTTTAATTCTGGTCCCACTCTGGTCCCACAGACTAATTCATTTTGAGGGGGGAAGGACAGTCTCATTGCAGGAGTAGCCCAATACTTCAAATGGGCTACCCATCTCTTAACTCTGTGTTAAAGAAATGGCATTTTATTTTTGAGTTAGACTTGTCAAAAACAGCAAAGATCAGTATCTCTAAGGAATCATCTATTCTTCCCTAATGGCTCCAAATCAAATTAATGTATACATTTCCTTTATTATGCACACACATGTAATATGTATTGTATATGTATATTGGCCAGGGCTAGTTCAGTTCAGTTCAATGATTCAGGCATATGATTATATAATAAAATATCTGTGATGTATAAAATTCAATAAAATATGTTTATTCACAATAAAACTGAAATCATACAATTTACTTTAAAAAGACATCTCCCCTTATGCAAAACTAAGTCAGAAAAATATCTCCAAAAGGAGGGGAAGACCTGCCAAACCTCAAGAAGACCAACATCTGTAGGCTGCTTTGATTTGATTTTTTTATATCCATAGTCTTCCAGTCCAACCAAATCCCAAGGCCAAACTTCTTAACCTCTTTAAGGGAAATCAACTCTAGCTATGTAAAACAGATATAAAATAGATATTTTTCCTCAGTAATTTTTCAAAAATCCTCCAGAACACTTTCCATCACTTAAATGATTTTGGGGCCCGAACTAAACCCTTCTCAACTTGGGAAGAAACCTAGCATAGGCAACACAGGAGGAAGATCTTAGTGCAAATAAAAGAATGCTTATAGATATCAAAGACCTCTTAAAAAGTGTAGGGCAGGGAAAGTTCACAGTGAATCTTATGCCAAGCAACATCAAGTCCACAGCAACTAAGACAACACTCTCTGTCTTATTACTGATTCTTGTTACTGACATAGCAAATTGTAGAAAAATAGACTCTTGTGTAAAACCTCTTATGGGATGTGTCTGAACTGTTATCAACATTTGCCCTGTACAGTAAGTCGATTAGCATTCCCTCATCCACTAACGGAAATGTTCTTCTCTACTGGAGCCTCACATAGGGGAATGCACCTGTATCCTTCCCCCTATATTTTCTGTCAGGGCTAGATGAAAATTATACTATATCTTCTTCTAGGGACTCAAGATTGCTACCAGGACAAGTGAAAATCTTCCTTTCATCCAGGAAAATATATATTCACTAAAATTGCAAAAGATAATTTCACCTCCTCCATATAATTTGATAGTAAAGCACCTTTCAAAAATTCTATCCTTTGGTTCCACCAGCTTTTTCTAGGAAGAAGTTATGTGAAACAACCCTGTGGAAGAGAACCACAATTGAGGACATTTTGAACCATTTTACTTAGTTGTACAAATTCTTCTGAGGAAGAGAAAACATCAAGCCCTGAGCAAAAACATGCAGACGATTGAAAAAGGAGGGTATTTATGTACAAAAATATTTCCAGCAGCTCTTTTTTTGGTGGCAAATATATTGAACACTAAAGGAGTGTTACTCTATTAAGCTGTGGTATTTTAATATGATGGGGCACTATTGTGTTGTAATAAATGTGGTGATAGATGATTTCAAAGGACATGAAAACTGATACGTATAGCATCAATATTATAAAAATAAATAATATGGAAGATTTTTATAAACTGATTAAAAAAGTAAAGTTCAGAACTGGGGTTACAGTGTATATAATAACAGTATAACTGTAAAAAATGAGCAACTTTGGACACTATTAGAACTATGGTCAACACAATGATCATTCATAATGATCTCCAGAGGACAAGGGATGAAGCATGATGTCTATTAATGAGATATGACAGATTTAGGGTTTAAAGTGATACATGTATAATTTTGTGTACAAAAAATGCAGGAATTTCTTTTGTGTTACCATGCATATTTACTACCAGAATTTTGCTTTTCACTTCTTTTTATTTTTTTCACAATTGACTGAGAAAAGAATAGGAGACAGAGAGAAAAAAAAAAAACAGATATCTATTAATTTAAAAAAAAGAGAGGAATGGAGGATGCTAAAGCTGTGAAATGTTACATGCTTTCAGATGAGGTCACTATGTTAGTTGTATTACCTAACTTTAATTTTCCTACAAGAGACCTGTCTCAAAAAAGAGACTAATCTTTGCATGCTTGTAATGTAAAAGCAATACAAATCAATAATTTTTAAAAGAAAAAAATAAGGAGCAAGATGAGGTCAAATGTTACTATGTCTAAAGGTTGTCCATCCTTGTCCCCAAATCTACTGCCTGCTTGGAGGATACTATACATATTTTTCTATGTGTATAGCAAACATCTAGACAGAACTTTAAATGTAGAAATTCAACTTATTTGCTAACTAGTCTATCACTGTGTCCAGGCTACTGTTACCCCAAACTTCTCCTTTCCTCTGCCTTGTTTCCCACTCTCCTATGTACCTGGGTCATCTCTATGCCCCTTCCACTCCAACTCCCACCCGCACCCCCTCACATCCCCACTTCTGTATCTGTAGTCCATGCTCCCCCACTCTGCCCTTTATGCAGATCTAATCATGTGGAAATGTTGATTGAAGCACAGGGCTTTAGGCTAGGTACCATGCAGGATTATTAGGAGTTTATGCAGCCAACGGAATAAGAGACATTTCCTCCCACCCCATGGGTACAGATTAAGGGTGAATCATTGATTCAGTCCATAAGGGCAAAACTATCCATTTCCCTCACCCTGGTAGCAATATCATGATGTCATCCATGGTATAGGCAGGTCAGCCCACTTCAAAAGGAAGTAGTACCAATTTTGCTTTTGTTGTTGTTGGAAATACTCCCTTAGTCCCCAAGGTTTTCATTCACTAAATCCATGGTCCATTCTAGCCCAGGTCTTGCCAAGAAAACTAGGCAAGGAATCCCTTATTCCCACATCCATCAGGGGTACTTGAGAAATCACATAATTTTGGATAATGCTGGCATTTCCTAGCCACTGCTTTTCACCATGGTGAAGAACATGAGAATCCACAGCAGGTAGGCAAATTATCTACCTTAGCTCTATCCCTTGCACCAAGGCAGAAAGAGATGAGGAAGAACTGAAAGGTTAAAACCCCACCTCCATGCTTCAGTCTAAAGGTGAACTTTTCTTTGTCAACCCTAGAAAGATGGTGAGGAAAGGGGCAGTAAGATTGGTTGTTGTTCTTCAATCTCAAAGAAGATCAAGATGACATCACTATGTTGGAGTCAAGGTAGAGTGTGTCTGACTATGGCTGATTAAACCAATATGAGTTCAGAAGGCTCTATCACAGGTCATGAACAAATAGTCTATCTGAACATCTGGAGTGGAGATATCTCTAAATTTACATATCTCATGTATCTTTTGAGCTACTAAAATTCTCCTTTGCTCGTAGAGCACAGTGCCTTCTTTGATGTGGGCATTCCATGTTTTGTTTCAGTATCTCCTATGTCTCACAATCAATTCCAAAGTTCTTCAGAGAGATTTTCTCTTGTGTAATTTCTCCATAAAATAGACTTTTAAGCAAACATATACTTGGCATTCAAACAATATGGCTGCCTCACCACAGCTGCATTGTCTTCAGGAGAGTTGAATGCTTACCAGTTCAGCTGAAAAGAAGACCTCAGGATCTACTATCTTATCTTGCCAGGTGATCTTCAGAATTTTCCTAAGACAATTCCAATGGAAGTGATTCAATTTTCTCTCATGGTATTTCTATACTGTCCAGTTTCATAGGCTTATCACTATGAGCACAATAGATCTATAGACTTTCAGTTTGGTAGGTAGTATAATATAACTTTTTTCCCACACTGTCTTTTGGAGCCTCCCAAACACTGAGCTAACTCTGGCAACGCATGTATCAACCTCTCATCTATGTGTACATCCTTTGAAAGTATACTACCAAGGTGAGTGAACTTATCCATAGCATTCAGAATTACTTCATTTGTTGTAACTGATGGTTCCATAGATTTATAAATGCTATTTACAGGTCCCAGTTCTGCTTCTTGCATTTCTCATAGAGTTGTCAGGCGTCAAACAACACATCAACCGTTCCTGGGCCCTTATGTAGCCGCACTGGCTCTCAGGTAGAAAACCATTTTCCCAGTGAAGGATAAGTCTATTAAAGAAGACTGTGGAAAGATACATGTCAACAATGACGAAGAGAGAAGCCTTTCTATGATTGTCACAGGACAGCCTATTTCCCTTTACTTTATATTCTTAGACAATCAAGGCATCCTTGAATTCCTGAGGGATAACCTCTCTTGACATATAACTCAGAAAATCTTAGTCAGCTTCTGTATGAGCCATGTACTCCCTATCTTGCAAATCTCATTTGGAATAGAATCAGTACTAGACACTTTGCCACAGAAGAGGAGCCTAAAGGCATTCAAAATCCCTTCTTCAACCGGACGTTTGACTAGAGAGGTGACTTCAATCTGAGGTCATCAATGGAAGTGTTCAGCCCATCTCTCCAGGATCATGTCCTTACCACTAATAAATGTGACTCCATTAGCACTGAGAAGTTTAGAGAACTGTAGGTCTTGTCCCATAAATAGCTTTCAGGGCATCATAAAAACACTTTGGTTTGTAATTATCAGAGAAAAATCAAATTTCATTTGCCTTCCTACTGCAGCAAATGATCCTGCCTCTCTCTCTCAGATTCACTTTGCATTTTACTTTGAATGGAATTAACTGTTGCCTTCTTAAAAATAGATGAACTATCCTACTGGTAAACCTTATGGACTTCTTATTTTACATTTGCCAGTTTCTGAATTTCCTTGTCATTTTCATCAAACCAATCCCGAAGTTTGTGAGTGTTCTGGCCCAGATGGGTAAATGCAGTGCTGTCTGATGGCAGTCCAGTCCTTTTCTGCTCCACTGTTGATAACCATGTGTTGGCTCAGCTTTCCCTTCAAATTAGCAAAAAGTTGTTCACACTCAGAAAAAACACTCTGATCTGTTGACATTAAGTCCTCTAGTAGTCATTTTCCATTGGAGCTGTCACTTTTGTTGAATGAGAATGTTTAGTGCAGAGATTATGTCTATGATCATTCTAACTTTCTGAAACAAAAATCACCTTCATCACTCTCACATCCTGTCTCTTCTCCTTACAATGACAGTCAATTAGCTGCCAATGTTTGCTGTGAGTGTGCACTTATGAATTTTTATTACATTTAGGTAAACAGAAGAGAGTGTTGGTAATGAGGTCATGTGATGCACAAGTCTTCAGTAATAATTGACCATTGCTGTTGCTGTTTCAGCTCCATTCTTCCTAAGGAATGCCTGTCATGTCTGCTATTGTGTGTCTACTTTAACATTAAAGTAACTCAGAAGTATAAGCTTGTATTCTTTCATCACATTGATGATGAGGGTTTCCAGCACGTCATAATCTTTTTCTTTGATCTCAACAGTGTTTGACATGGTGTGAGCTTATGAACTGATGATGGTAGCACAGCACTTCACTGCAAGTGGAAATCACATTCTCATAAGCCTGTTATTTACTCCTTTCTGGTAGGCATACAAATTTGTTGCCTAGATTATTTTTGATTATGAGACCCACAGCAATTTCATGGAATTCCCCATCACTGCAACCACTCTAGAAAAACATGTATCCAGTTCCAGCTTTGGTAAGCTGGCCTTAATTTGTCAGCTTTGTTTCACTCTGTACTGTTTTTGGAAATGCAATACCTGCTGAGTTCTCTCACAGAAAGAATTGTTCATCTTTCAAGTCCACTGGATTTCATATTGTC
Source organism: Notamacropus eugenii (assembly GCF_028372415.1). Taxonomy (NCBI): domain Eukaryota; kingdom Metazoa; phylum Chordata; class Mammalia; order Diprotodontia; family Macropodidae; genus Notamacropus; species Notamacropus eugenii. The sequence goes on from NC_092877.1 coordinate 270,544,895, forward strand.
CATGTATGCACACATTCTGTGTACTGACAGAGAGCTGAATCATCTTCACAAAAGGTTTTGTTCAATTTTTTTTCTGTGTGTTTTCACTGCAGGATTGGATTCTCTCCTGTGCATTAAGCAGGTCAAATTTAGGTGAAATAGACAGTTTTTAGGGCATGTTTTCTAGCCCCTTCCTCATGCCAGGAGATGAATAGTATGCTGGTTAAAAAGCTGCTCAGACAACTAGCAAGCTGCTAAATCTCACTGCTCCTTAGTCCACTGAGAAGATGACCCTATGACCCAGGTTACCTATGTGCAGGATTATGACTATAATTTCCAATGTATCTACACCTTCTAATTTATCACTTTGCTATCACCATGGGTCTTTCAGGTAGACAAAAATGGTAAAATGGCATGCATGATGTCTTTTGACTCATGCATAAATTAGATTTATGTGAGGCAGAGTTGCCTGAAGTCATCACTATCACTCTTCTAGAATCATTGGAGTCCAGTGGGAAAACAAAAGTCAAGATGACTGGCAATGGCTCAGGATGCATAGGATGATCTTAGCATCTTCATTACCTATCCAAGATCTCAGCACTCCACAGCGCCTGCTTCAGATGGCTTTATGGCCTTTGGACCATATTGTGTTCATTTATGTATTCAGATAGCGGAAGTCTTCACTGCCCCAATTCACTGATGGGTTTGAGACTTCTTGCTTATACTCAACCTAGCTTAGCCTATCTGCCAAAATGATTTACTGAGGTATGGCTGCTGTACATGTTATACCTTCTTGGAAACGCAGGTGAGAGTTAGGTTAATCAGGTGGACACCAAAGGTAGAAAGCAGACCTTCCACCATATGTACTAGTGCTCCTTGAATATCTGGGTGGTGCAGTGGATTGAACACCAGTGCAGGAGTCAGGAGGACCTGAGTTCAAATCTCACTTCAGACACTTGACACCCACTAGGTGTGTGACCTTGGACAAGTCATTTAACCCCAAATGCCTCATCCTGGGTCATCTCCAGTCATCCTGATGGATATTTGGTCACTGGATTCAGATGGCTCTGGAGGAGAAGTGAGGCTGGTGACTTGTACAGTCCTCCCTTACTCAAAAACAAAAGTCAAGGGCAAGTCGTGTCATTATTACTCTGAAGGCATGGTCTTCTTTGGCAGCAAAGGACGAGCACACACACCCCAGTAAAGATGATGGTAATGCATTAGTTGCATAATAATGTTAAACTTCTGAATGGGATTGAGATACAAACTATCGTTCAGTTGTTTCAGTTGCATCTGACTCTTAGTGACGCTATTTGGGGTTTTCTTGGCAAACATAATAGAATGGTTTGCCATCACCTTCTTTGACTCACTTTGTAGATGAGAAAACTGAGGTCAACAGAGTTAAGTGGCTTGCCCATGATCACATAGCTGGTGCTTGAGGCTAGATTTGGGTTTGAGGTACAAACTACTATCATTTGTATTCAGTTGTTTTTCAGTTGTACCTGAGCCCCATTTGTGGTTTGTCTGGCAAAGGTTGATAGAAAGGGTAGAGGGCAGAAAGCAAGGGTGCACAGCTGTGTCTCATCTCTTTTTCCAGGTAGAGAATTATTCATTTGTTTGGGTCCCCAAAAAAATCAATTAGTAATTGCACAAATTAATTGGCAATTCAGCAAGCATAACTCAATGAAAGACCAAATGGAAATTTGTTCCTCTTCTCCCTCCGGTCAATGCCTTAGTTTCTTTGGCTAATTTCCATACTGTCTTATTTACATAGTTTTTTACATGTTGTAAACCCCCCACCCCCATTAGGATGCGAATTCCTGGAGATATGGATGTGTTGAATGATTAATTAGGACCAATGCAAACCTGGGATGTATTTATCCAGTTTTCCATGTTACGTAGGGAGGATTTTGTTATCTTTTTAGAGTTAAGTTTCTCAGGATCCATGATCATGTCAATATCTAGTTTCCAGTTGCTAGATAATAACTTCCAGAAAAGTTCCAATGATTCGAGATAGTAATTACCAGAATGATAGTGACAGTTCTACTGAGGCTGCCCCATGAGATAAAGGGTGACATAATGTGACATTTACTATGTTTGCACAGAATGATGATATTGCTATAGCTAACCTGTGAGACCATTGCTGGCAATATGCCTTCTTTGGCTGTTGACCTATAAAGCAAGTAGACCCTGTGCCTATCTCAACTGGCCCTATTGAGGCTTGAGGGGAATTAGGAGGAGTGCACAAGTGTGCCTGCCTCAATAGACCCCATCAAGACATAGAAGTAGTTGACCCTCACCCCCTTCTGTCTGGCCCCTGTGAGAAAGATAATTAGGGAATGTTGTAGGAGTTGCTTCTTCCAACAACCATTTGAGAAGACTAGACTAGAATACTGCTGATTATTAACCCCTCCAAAGCTGTCTGCCTGTCTGACCAGATCAAGAGTGAACCTGTTAGAGGCTGGAGTCCAAAAACTCCAGTTCCAGTGTGTTATCTGTGAAACACCATCACATCTTTTTTAATTAAAAAGGTTTTTTTCTTCATTTTGAACTTTGCAAACATCAACAAACACGTATTTGTACATACACAGAACAGGAAAAAGGAATGGTACACAAAACTAATCGCCTCTAATAAGCCAATGTTGTATTTTAAAAGAAATCAAGTTCAACATGTTAGGTTCAATGCTATTCAGCTCATCTATGTCTTCTTATGAACCAATTTCTGTTCTCTTTTTTGCTCATTAAATGTACTACAATCATCTTCCTTTTTTTTTTTTGTCTTTTTTTGAAGGAGACTTGGACTCTCCCTCTCAAACTACAACTGATTTAAGAAAAAAAGAAAATGTATTTGTAATAAATAAACAGTAAGACATAGCAAAATTGGTGTTATCCAAAAATCTAGATCTTAATCTACAGCACAAATTCCCTCTGTCTCAGTCAGCAAATGGCATATTATACTAACAGTACTCTGGTTGGTCATTGCATTTGTCAGAATTATTGTCTTTTGAAAATGTTTATCTTTACAATGTTGCAGTTCTTGTATACATTGATTTCCTGATACTTTTTACTTACCATACATCAATTCATAGAAATCTTCCCAGGAATCTGTGGCTACCTCTCTTTCATAATGTCTTACCATGCATAACTAATTAAATCAAGACAGTACCCTCTATCTCACTGGCAACAGTAGTTTGGGCCTTTTCATGTGAGTGGCCTCTAAACATGAATAATCAGGTGTAGGAGATTTGGAATTGTCCTAAGAAATAGATGTGATAGTAGCATTTGGAGGATTAAAAAGATCTTCACCTTGGTTCTAATTGAGCCTCAAGGGCATGCAGTTGGGAGGGGTGTGTAGGGAAAGAGGAGAACCACAGTTGCTAGATGAAGAAACTGAGTACAGACTTGTGACTTTGAGAAAGGTTCATTTTGCCTGCAGAGTTTAACTCAGACATAGGTAAGTAAACCTCAAGGGCAAACGCAGTGGCTACATGATCTGTCTTTTCTGTAGAAATTTCCCTGCTTAAGGCATGTGTCTATGTGTTTACCCAAGGGAAAGTAGTTGGGGAAGCAATTTGTTGTGTGTATATTTTCTTCCCCTGGGCTATTCTCTTCCCTTGACTCATCTTGTGTTCAGTGGATGCACGAACCACTTGCACAATAAGAAGTGGTTAGTTTGAGAGTATGAGGATGTTAGTAATCCCAAAGATTTAACTCATAGCTATACAAAAGCAGGTGGCTGGCCAGAATTTGGCCTTCTAGGCTATTATTTGCTGACTCCTGAATGGAGAACATGCACAGCTTGTGAGCTAAGTGCCTATCCATTCGGGGCTCATGCTGGTTCTGCATCATCAGTTATTAAGCCACACAAAATTCCACACAAAATTCCAAAATGAGACAGAACACATGCTGGTAAAAGACTATCTAGATAATGGCTTGACTTGAAAACTAAGTGTTAATATTGCCACTAAATAACTGTATGGTACAGAGTGAATGTTAATTTCTGAAGACAAAAAGAAAATATAGCAGCAGCATAGGTTTTCTAAACATTTGTGTTCCGTGTGTTTGTTTTTCTGGTGAAATCTATGGCCTCTTGCATTGAATGACATTTTAAAATGCATAAAATAAAATACATAAAACTACACAGGAAATACATTATATTGAAATATAGTTGTTAAAATATTCAAGTTTATGAAAACCAAATTAACAATCCCTATACTAAATTGTCTGCAAAGTCACTTAAACACTAGAAGGATATCTAAAAATTCTGAAAAAACAAGAAAGTAGATATTCAGATGTTAAATATGTTGGGTATACACATCCAGAACTTATCAGAGTGCCTAGAATACAAGAAATACTTAATACATATTTGTTGATTGAGCCAGAATTTAAAAGAGGTGACATAGATCAAATCCTTATTATTTTCAGCATTGGCTATAAATTTTATTTTAATTTCATTTTGATTTTATTTTATAAAGTGCAGTTTGAGAGACTTTGAAGTAGGTACTATGAGAAAATGTCGTTTCTGTTCAGAAATCACAGATTTGAAAATAAGAGGCCACATTCTGTTTGTCTATTCTGGGAAAATGTCTTACGTGAAATTGTTTCAAAACTAGCATCGGAAAGGGGGAAGAAGATTTATGCGATCTGAATGAATAGAGAAGGTAGGAGACAAAAGGGAGATGACTGAAGCAATATAGACAGCTGTGAACTAACTAATAGAGAATGCTGAAATCCCAGTAGAGGTGACTGAATCTGATGGAAAGTGACATAGGGAGCCAGTGAATGGCTTTGAGTGGAGTGATATGATCAAATATGATTGAAGCAAGTATTTTTAGCTAGTGCTTGTTCTCCACGGGTAAGATATCAGACAAGAGATTCTCTAAGGAATTTATAGTTCTCTCAAAATATTTACAGCTTTTATTAATTGTAATTGCAATTGTACAATGCAGGAAAACACATGGAATTTGCATAAGTATTCAAAATTATCTTATAAATCACTTTTTTGTGAGTTAATTGATACATTCATTATCAGTTGTGTCTTGGCACCTCCTTCATTCCTATATCTCTTAATTCACAGTCAGTTTCTAGGCTTTCCATTGTCTAAAAATAATAAAAGAAAACACATTGAAATGCAGAACAAGTATGGGGCATACAGTTATAATTTTAAAAATGCGTTTTCTTTTGTTTTGTTTTTGAGTTATGTTGCTGGGAGGAGAAAATACAAGTACAAGATCAAAGAAGGGATAGAACCACCTCTGAAGTTGTCTGAGAAGGCAAGAATTGTTGAAAAAGGGAGTATGAACAATCTGCTCATTTCCTCGTTTTGTCTTCTGTTTTCCTTATCCTGGAAAATGATCTTTCAGACTGAGAAGGGCAGACCAAAAATAGTAGAAGAGAACTGAGACCAAAGATTTCAAATCCCTGAGCCTGCCATCTCATCACATAAAAACATAATGAGTGTTATTGCTGAGTCATTGTCAATTATTGAAAGCTTACGGATGAAAGGTATGTTCCAGTATTGCAGGTTAAACAAACAAACAAAACATGCTTTCTCCCTGACTTGGGGTGGAAGTAGGAGCTGGAAAGGGAGAGAGGAATGAGGGACATCATTCAAACAATTAGAACTTGAGCTTGACTTTTATTTTTCCTGGAAAAAAATAAGTATTTTTTTTCCTTGGGCAACTATTACATTTAGAGGTAGAGTAAAAGTCTGGCTTATGTGCTAGAGGAGATAGGCTTTTTTATAGTATTTTATTTTTTCTAATTACATGTAAAGACAAATTTAATCATTCATTTAAAAATTTTGAGTTCCGAATTTTCTCCCTCACTCTCTCACCTCTCTTCTCCCTAAGATGATAAGCAATTTGATATAGGTTACATATGTGCAATCATGTAAAACATATTTCCATTTAGGTCGTTGCAAAAGAAGAAACAGAACAAAAGGAAAACAAATAAAGAAAGGAAAACCAGTATGCCTCAACCTGCATCCAGATTCCATCAGTTCTTTGTCTGGAGATAAGTAGCATTTTCTATCATGAGTCTTTTGGAATTATCTCAGATCATTGTATTATGGGGAATAGCTAAGTCAGTCATAGTAATGTTCTGGTTCTGCTCACTTCACTACACTTGGTTCATGTAAGTCTTTCCACTTTTTTCTCAAATTCACCAGCTAATCGTTCGTATTCCATTATATTTGTATACCAAAACATGTTCAGCCACTCCCAAAATGATGGACATTACCTCAATTTCCAAATCTTTACCAACACAAAAAGTCCTGCTGTAAATATTTTTGTACAAGTAGGTCTTTTCCATTTTTTTATCTCTTTGGGATATAGATCCAGTAGAACTATTGCTGGATCCAAGGGTATGCACAGTTTTATTGCTCTTTGGTCATAGTTCCAAATTGCTCTCAAGAACGGTTACATCAGCTCAGAACTCCACCCACAATGCATTAGTATCCCAATTTCCCCATATCCCCTCCAATATTTATTATTTTTCTTTTCTGTCATATTAGCAAATCTGATAGGTGTGAGGTCTTACCTCAAAATTGTTTTAATTCAAATTCTCTAATCAATAGTTATTTAGAGCATTTTTTCATATGACCATAGATACCCTAGAAAACTACCTGTCCCTGTATTCTGACCATTTATCAGTTGGGGAATGCCTTGTATTGTTATACATCTGACTCAGTTCTCTATATATTTGAAAAAGAAGGCCTTTATCAGAGACACATACTACAACGCCCCCCCCCCCCCCCACTTTCTTCTCCTCTCCAAAGGAAGGTAAATTTGGATGGTGAAAATATATCCAATTGACTGGATTTTTCTGTCCAGTTCTTCTCCTCTCCTTTCCTCCCCATCCCTCCTCTCTCCATCATCCTCTCCCCTCTTCCTTTCTTTTCTCTCTGAAAACCTTACAAATATCTCTGGCTACTTCTTAAACAGTCCTATTCAATGAATGAGTATTGCCTCACCCTAAGTGAGTACTTGCAAACACCTTGACCTAAAGGGGTCAAAGTCTCACAGTGCATCCTGGGTCATCTTCAGTCATCCTGATGAATACCTAGTCACTGGATTCAGATGACTCTGGAGGAGAAGTAAATCTGGTGACCTGCACAGCCTTCCCTCACTCAAAACAAAGTCAAGTGCAAGTCAAGTTCATCATTTCTCTGATGGCATGGTCTTCTTCAGCAATGAAGAACTGCACAATCCTGTGAATAGACACAGCTGGCTGAATGGGGACCCACCTAACTGGATAATGCAGCTCCTCCTCTCCTGTTTGCCTACCCTTCCCCTTCCTTCTCCTTTACAAAGGAAGATAAATTTTTGAATGGCCAAAAGATGCCCAGTTGACTTGGTTTTACTAGTTTGTTCCTCTTCTATCCTCTCCTCTCTTCTCCTCTCCTCTCCCAAAACCTTAAACCTACTACACTCTGAAGCTGGGATACCAATGGGCCCCTGCCTAAGGGCTCTTCTGGATTCTCCTAGCTTTACAGTAATTATCAGTACTAACTGTTTCTATTTCCCTCCCAGCCTGATGTCTTTCTTTTTCTGGGCCTCATTAAAGGGGCCATGCCCTGGCTACTTCTTAAACAGTCCTATTCAATGAATGGGGTTGCTTCACCCGAAGTGAGTCCATGAAAAGACCTTGGCCTAAAAGTGCCAAGATGTCTCAATGCATCCAGGGTCATCTCCAGTCATCCTGATGAATATCTGGTCACTGGATTCAGATGGCTCTGGAGAAGAAGTGAGGCTGCTGACTTGCACAGTACTCCCTCACTCAAAACAAAGTCAAGCGCAAGTCATGTCATCATTCCTCTGATGGCATGGTCTTCTTTGGCAACGAAGGATGAACACACAAAACAACACTACAAAAGTTGTTTCCCAGATTTCTGATTTGTTTATAACCTTTGTAATTTGATGTAACTGAAATATCCATTTTCTTTGATAATGTACTCTATATGCCTTCCAGAATAACGTACTTCATGCTTTCCAGTCCTTTAATGAAAAAACTGCTAAAGCATATGTAATCCTTACTGAGATTCAATGTTATTTGAATTGTTTGTTTCTGACTGCTTACAATATTTTCTTCTTAAACTCAGAGTTCTGTAATTTGGCTATAAATGTTCCTGGGAGTTTTCATTTTCTGATCTCTTTCAGGTTATAGGGGCATTCTTTGAATGCCAATCTATCTTCCGGTTCTAGGGTATTAGGACAATTTTCTTTGATAATTTCTTGAATTCCAATGTCTTCATCATTATTGTTTTTTAAATCATGGTTTTCAGTTTGTCATATAATTCTTAAATTATTACTTCTGGATCTATTTCCAGGTTAGTTGTGTTTTTTAATGAAGTATTTTAGAGTTTCTTCTGTTTTTTTCATTGTTTTGATTTTGTTTGATTAGTTCTTGTTGTTTCATTTGCCCAATTTTAATTTTTTAAGAAGTTACTTTCTTCAGTTAGCTTTTTTAATCTCATTTTCCATCTGTCTGATTCTACTCTTTTTAAGGAGTTGTTTTCTTCAATCTTTCTCACACTTTCCTGCTTCCTTTACTAAGCTCTGGACTGTTTTATTCTGATTCTCTTGCATAATTATGTCTTCCCAATTTTTCTTCTACCTTTTTATTTGATTTTTAAAATCTTTTTTGAGCTCTCCCAGCTCTTTTTAAGTCTAAGGCCATCTCATTTTTCTTTGAGGTTTTGAATGTAGGTGTTTTAACATTATTTTCCTCTTCTGAATTCATGCTTTGATCTTCCCATTCACTGTAACTTTCTATGGTCAGATTCTTTTCCTGTTATTGTTCATTTGTTCCAGCCTATTTGTTACTTTTAAAGTTGAGCTCTACTTCTGGGATGGAAGGACTGCAGAAGGTGTGTGTGTGTGTGTGTGTGTGTGTGTGTGTGTGTGTGTGTGTGTGCATGTGGATGTTTGCCTGGTGTTGTGGGAGGGCCACTGGGGGTTGTGGTGAGCTACCTGCTTACCAGGTGATCTTCTGGGTAATGGGGAGAAACTGGTATCATGCTGGTGCCATGGGGGCCTGGTGCTACTGCAGAACCCACTAGGGGGATGTCTCATTAAGTTCCAAGGGTCATGGGTTTATGATGGGGTAGGATTGAGGGTGACTTGCATTGATCACTAAGTTGAGTTGGGGCTCAGTGTTAGCCTGCTGTTAGCCTGCTTAGGCAGTGCTTGGTGCTGGCTTGCCCAGATGCTGCCAGCCTTGAACTGTGTTCTCCTTTTAACCCACTGAGACAGATCTTTCCTTCAGATTTTTATAGTTGTCTTGGACTGGAGAACTGTTTCACCCCATCTTTTTTGTTGGTTTTATCTTTCCAAAATTCATTTGAGGCACTGCTTTATAGTGGTTGGAGGTGAATTTTGGAGTGTTCAGGAAATTTCTTTCTTACGTCACTATCTTGACTCCCAGAAGTCCCTAAAAATTACATTTTTAAAGGATATCTATAAGTTCATGGAACTGGAATTGGTAATCATTAACATCTATCATGTTTTAAAGAAGAGACAATTCTAGAAATATTTGTCTTCATACAAGGGAAGTCATAACATATAATGCCTGGTCTTTATCAAGTCACTTACACAGACTCATGCTATTCTTGTGAAGAACATAGAAAAATGTAGGCTTTATGACAGTTTGAAATAAGTTGAACACCAGAAATAAAGAATAATTGATGAATAATATGAACCTAGAGAGAGGTATTTAATATAATGCCACAGAAATCTGTCCTTGTCCTTGAATTAAGGTAGACAAAATTTATACATGTGTAGATGACACAGAGGTGGAAAGGAAATGCAAAGTATTGGATGACAAGAAAGTGATGTAAACAGTTCTCAACAGCCTCAAGGATAGGCTAGATAAGATGCAGAGTAGGATAAATGTAAATCCTTCCCCTTTGGTTTAAAGAATTCATTTGACCAGTAAAGGTTGGGAAGATATGACTAGATAAGAAAATTTTATGAGTGTAAAATTTAGGAATTTTATCTGTGTAAAACTTCAAGATATAAAAACATTCTGATATATGAACAAAAAGGAAATTTAATAATCGTCTAAATTCATAGAACACAGTGTCCTGAATGAAGAAAATTACTTTATATATGGTCTTCACAGGGCAGAATATAGCAAGATTATATTCAGTTCTGAGCACAAGCTTTCGGCTACAGACAAGCCATCAAACATCCACATTGAAGTGACTGGACATGATGCAATAAAATAACCACTTAATGGAACTGGCCATATTGCAGCTGGACATAATCATTATCTTTAAGGACTTTAATTTCTAATAGATGGAGTATGAGTTGAACTTGTTTTGTTTGTCCCCAAAGTAAAAGAAAAACTGATGAAGGATGTAGAAAGACAAATTGAATATTCCAATAAGATATGTAAAAATGCAAAACCTTCCTAACTGTTCAAAAATAGAATGTGAATTCCTAATCAGGGATGACTTTTAAGTGGAGAAGGGAAGAAAATTGAGTGGATATGTTGTAAAGGGGATTCTTATTGAGACATTGACTGAGCTGTATGATTCTGAGAATACTTTATATCTATCCTTCTTTGCTTTTGTCATTAAAAAAGTCAGAGTCAAGAGTGGATGGGAAGACAGAAATGGTTTGTTCACTTCTGCGTGAGAATAATTTGACCATTTTAATAGAGTATAAAGTCAAGTGTAAATGATTCTGAAGTCATCTTTTTATCTCCTTTTTCTTCCTCCATTATCATATAAAACCAAAGTTCCTACTTCTAGAACCAATGATATTGAAGCCTATTCGAAATATTAGAAATATGGCATGTTCATGTTGTGTACCTACAGAAATTGCTTGAATTCTTCACTTTTTATGGAATTTTCTACCATATTCTAATATTATTATAAAGCAGTCCAGTCAAGAATGCCTGAGGGAAATGTCAGCTTGAGCTAGGAGTACTTTGTGAGGGAGTAGTGTCTCCAGATGTTTCAAACAATAAATTTTTTGTACAATAATAGAGTACATAACAAGGAACAGTGGGTAAATAGGAAGGAGGTGATTGAAATATCATAATAGACTAAAAATGAAATCATGATGACTTATTCCAAACAAACAAACAAAAAATCAACTTGCAAAGATCTCTCAGCTGTTTAATGCTATTCAGAAGAATGTTTGAATTCTCCTTTAGATTTTGAATACGCTGGAATTCTTGCTTAGGAACAGCCAGATTTCCTCACAGTGAGCTCTGGACTTGATCCAAGGTAGCTGGCAATGGGCCCTGATTGCATGCACATTGAAGAGTATTTCATTGAAAAGAAAATTTTAAATTGATCTTGACACTTTTTAACAAAGAGGTTGCTTATTAGAATGTCTTAGTGAAATCTGATTTGCTCCTACAAAGCTCCTCCCTTGGCATTCTGAACAGCTGATGTAAAAATAAATCTGATTCACCCACTTTAAAAATGTTTCATAATTTGTACTTATTAAAACACAAATATTTACAAATCACAATAGATTTTAAGTGAAATTAGTCAGATAATAGCAACAAATTACTGGAATCTAAATTGCAGATTTTCCATGAGCCTCCTAAATATTCTCCTCACTAGATAATGATCCTGATAGAGAAGAAAACCCCAGAATAGGACCAGATTCAAGTCAAATGATTTCCCTTTCTTAAACATAGAGCTCCCATTAAATTTGAAATGCTTTAGCATGTAGAAAACTCATCAATGCTAGAAGGGACTTTAGAAGTTTAATTTTCTTATTGTTCAGTTGTTTTCAGTCTTATTCTTTGTGAACTCAAAAATTTTTAAAAACTAAACATTAAGATTATCTTTACATGTAATTGGATAATACTATTTATTAAAAAAGAAGATTATAGCAATGTGAATTTAAAAGATTTAAATATATATATTTTTTAAAGTATCTTAGAAAATCAAGGTTTGCGCTAAATTATTACATGGAATTTACTAAAATCAGGGCCTAAGACTTCTGATCCTTTTAAAACTGAATTATTTGTATCAGATTGAAGCAAAACTCAAAGACAGTTTGTCTGGGGATTCAAACAAAGGGTCTATTTAAGTGACATCTTACAAATTTAGAGTTGAAAGAGACCTTAGGGGACATTTTGGTCAAACCCTACATTGAACAGAGGTAGACAAACTTAAGTTCAAAGAAATATTTGCCAACTCATATTGATAATAATTGCTAGAACTTTAATTCAAACCAATGTCTTCATAACAATGTATCTCTGCAGGCTGCGTACTGGCTTAGGAAACAACAAACTACCTTTAAGTTGCATTTTTATTGATTTCATTAAGCTTATGCGAAATACATTTTAATCTGGTTCAGTGTAGCTATCTGGTGGTTTTTCTGCTGATTACTTAGGGCTACAGTCATGAGTTTGATACCTCCAGTCTAGGAATCTACAAAGTACCGCTGCAAGGCCAAACTGTCAGAAGCTTGTTTTTGTAGGTCCACAAGGGAAAGAAGGAAGGAAAGAAGTAGGAAGGAAGAAAAATTAGATTTTAAAATACAATAAAGCTTTATTTTAAAATGTTATTTAAAAAGCCATATTTTTCCCCCTATGCATATAAAAATAAGTAAGAGATGAGATTTGACCTATGGACAGTCGTTTGCCCTATCCTGGTTTAGATTTAAGAAAGTGATGGAGAAAATGTTAATAATGCAATTTAAACGAAAGTGCATCATATACATGGAGGCAGGGTGCAGGTTGTTAAACATTTATTAGCTTTCCCTGCTTGAGCCCCAGAGAGGTTTTGTCCATGACCAAGAGCTAACTAAATAATGGAGGCAGATAGAATTAGCTCTTTTGACTCTAAGTTCAGCACTCTTTAGAATGAGATTATTTCAGAAGCAGCTGATTAAACATCATGGTGTGTTGTGGTGTCACCATCTCGAAGAGTTGAGAGTCATACCACCTCTAATCCAAATATAGGCATTTATTGGGAATGGCATCTCTAATGTGCTGAGTTCCAAGAGGAGTCAACAACTTAGTAAGAAAACACAGGCAAATTTGTAGGGTAGTGAAACTGATTACACATCAGAAATTGTTAATATTTAAAAGGTAAGAGGGGTTTGTTAAGGGATTAGGTAATGGGGGAGGGGTCCCAGACTCAGTGGAACTTTGAATGCAATTACTCACAATGCATACAGAAAATCCCATGGTGGGGGAGGCTTGTGTGTATGATAATGATGTTATAATAAGCCTTTCTATGTCATAAGTTCCCTTAAAGGACAGCTTTTGCTATTACTGCACATGTACCTACTTAGGGAAAGTCCTTCTATTGCTTTGGGGTTCACATCCTGCTCAGGCATCCTGGTGGGGCTGCTTTCTGATTGGCTGACTTTCGTAGTCCTGTCTGAGATTAGGTGGATGTGGTTGTGGTTGAGTGCATGGACACATGAGTTATGAGGAAAATATGAGGAGTGGGTCAGGGGGTAGTGGCTAGCTAGGAACAGTGCATTTACTGTTCATTGGAACCTATGATTTGTGTCTGGGGGTGTGTGGTGTAGTTAAAGTCAGATTGTGTTGTTAAGTCTAAAAGTGTCTGGTCAGTGGGGCACATAAGTACTTTAGAATGTTGGGGTTGGGGGCAGCTTTATTAGGATTCCATCATTAATTCATTGCCTGTGGTACCTTTTAGCAAGATGCAGTTTCCTTCCTTGTCTCTTTTGAATAGATCTATTTTTTTTTTCTGAGATCAGGATTGCTTACCTTGCTTATGTTATTTTTTTTTACTTCAGCTGAATTATAATATTTTTCAGCTCCAGCCTTTGTCCTTTACTCTGTGTAGATCTCTCTGGTTCAAATATGTTTCTTGTAAACAACATAATGTAGGATTTTGATTTATAATCTACTCCACCATTCACATCCATTTTATAGGAGAGTTCATCCCATTCACATTCACACTTATGAATACTGACTGTGTATTTTCCTCCATCTCATTTTCCCCTTCATAATACTTTTCTTTCTCCTTTCACCCTATACCATCTCATCAATGCTGTGTTTTTGATCACTGCCTCCCTCAATCAGACTCCCTTCTATCAATCTCTTACCCCTTTTCCCCCTTCCCCTCCTACTTTCCTATAGGGTAAGCAAGATTTCTTTATCCAACTGGGATTGCATGTTGTTCCCTCCTTGAGCCAAATCCAATGACAGTAAGGTTCAGACAATATTCTTCATGTGATATAATTTACTCCATTCCCCCTTTCCTCTCCTCACAGAACAATCCTTTTTTTTAGCCCCTTAATTATATTTTAGCCCCTTAATTATATTTTTTTTAATCATCACATCAAAGTTGATTTATACTCACACCTTCTGACTATGTATACTCCCCTTAACTGCCCTAATAGAGATGTAGGTCTTATGAGTTACAAGTACCACCTTCTCATGCAGGTATGTAAATAGTTTAACCTTCGAGAATACCATGGCTTTTTTTTTCTTTCCTGTTGACCTTTTTATGCTTCTCTCTTTTTCAAAACCATTACATTTTATGTTCAACCTTTGAACTAGATAGGAGCTAAGCAACCATTTCAATTTTCTTTACCAAAATACTTGTTTTTCAGCTGTATCTGAAGTTATAGCTCTTCTTTGAGCTACAAGGCTTTCATAGCTTCTTCAAGTTTGACAGTTTCACTACCACCAGGATTTCATTTCTAATGGGCAGGACAGACTGCTCCATGCTTGTCAGTGTATTGGAATGGTGGGACTGAACATGAGTGTTTTATCAATTGATCTACCAACAGGAAAGTCATTCATTATAATAGGATTCCTTTATCAATAATCAAAAGGTCTCTAAGGGTGCAACCTGAGTTCTATAGATGAAGTTCATAATCCTTTGATATTTGGTGTGTGAAATATGAAAGAAGTAGAATTTTCATTGCCCTCCTTGTTTCTGAATGATATTAGTCCATACTACCTGGGTAAAATGTGAATCATCAGAGCATGCAACCACTTTATTATCTATACCTTTGAAGTCTTCAATTCTGTCACCAAAAGAGATAATTTCAGTAGTACACAAAAGTGAAGTTAAGTGGATAGAAGAACACAAAATATTTTCCTCAATAATCAGTTAATTTGAGCTCCTTAAATTCTCCATTTATCACAGCTGTTCCTTCCCAGTAAGGTGCTGACTCAGAAATCTTGGCCTTGCTGAAGTACATGAAGACATGGGTTGCCTTCCCCAGCTACAGTTGACCTCCAGTGTAGAAGTGGTTCTTGTTGTTCAGGACCTGGGCCACTGTTGCCTGGCAGTCTCCTTGGCCACCTTTCTGCCATGGATACAGCTGGAAGCAGAAGTACCAGCAGAGACATGGCCATTTCTATGGCTTCTTTTGAGTCTTGTGTTTGAAAACTGAATATTCTGTTAAGTTCTTTTTTTTTTTTTTTTTTTTTTTTCCCAATCAGACAGATCTGAAGGTCCCATGGAAAGTCTGTCTATGGACAGGGCTCTTTTTGGTGTTTTGCTTATTTTCAAATGTTGAATTCTGCTCCTGGAGTACAAGGAGTATTTTCCCAAGCTTCTTGTACTGGGGGCTAGGGGTCTGGTCCTGAGGTCTCAGGTCTGGTCAGGGCCATTTGGGGCTGGCAGTTTACCCACTGTGCTATGGGCCTAGTCTCTGTCCTAGTCTTGCCTTGGTTTCTGGGACTGGAAGTTTGTTTGTTAAGCTGGGACTGGAGGCTTCAGAGCTAGCCTGCTGTGCAGCTGGCCTACTAAGCCCAGATCATGGGAACTTCACAGATGATCTGTATTGTGGTTAAGAGTCTCTGGATGACTTACCTGGACACCACCTACTCTTGTCTGCCCTTCCTTTTACCCAAATGAGGCAGACCTTTCCTGAATTATCTTGGGCTGGAAATTTTTTTTCATTCCATCTTTTTGTTGATTCTGTTACTCCAGAATACTTTTAGAGGCTTGATTCAATGTCATTTCCAAGGGAAGCTTGGCAGAGCTCAGGAACTTCCTGGTTTCTCTCAGGGCATCTTCCTTCTTTTTTATTTCTATTTCAAAAATTCTGAGAGGTTTATCACACTTAATTTTTCTAAAAGTCTATCATATTCCTTAACATCTTTCTTCATTATTTTTGCTTGCATATATGTTGTATTGAAAAGGATTAATTTTGGTCCCCTAATATAATAGTTTTACTATCTATTCCTTCTTTGAGTATTTAGAAGCCATACTATTCATTATATATATATGTCAGTCACTGAAGTTAATTGATGTCCCTTACTTTTCAGCAGAGGTAGTTTTCCTCTATCTCTTTGAATTAAGTATATGTTTGTTGTCTTCTTTTCTGAAAACATGATTACTGTTCTTGATTTTTTTTATATTCAACTGAGATATAATCATTTTTTGCCACAACCTCTTTAACTCTTTCAGAGTCATTGTTTTTCAAGTGTGTTTCTTATAAGCAACATTGTTGGATTTTACTTTCTAATATAGTTTGCTAATCTCTTCCTTTTAATGGGTCAATTACTTTCATTCACATCCACAGCTATGATCTTTCTAAAAATTTTCATCTATCATATTCTCTTATACATTTTTCCCACTTCTATGCTTTCAATCTCTTATTTCAAGTTGTTACCCTACCTTTTCTTTTCAACCTTCTCTCCATAGTCCTTCCTCTAAGTTTAGGGTTTGTTTTGCTTATGACTCTGCCCTCCCTTTTAATACTTTCTTTTCTCAATTCCATGTATTTAAAAAATGTATATATGTTTGCTCATATATGCAAATGTGTATATAGTAGTCACATGTATTTTCCCCTCAAGACTTTTTGTGTGTTGGTATCTCTGTATGTGTAATGCCTTCTTTTGATCAGTTTAAATGAAAAGAAAATTCTGGTGAGACTTTTCATTTCTTTATATAAAGTTTTACTTGAACATCCTGATTATCTGTTAATAAGACCTTCCATCTTTTCTCTCAATTTCTGATAATATATCATACTCCCTCTCCCTTTCTTTTCTCTTTACTGCATCTTCAATATATAAAGTAATTTTTCTTGTCTCATGTGACTATCTCAGTAACATGAGGATTTTAAAAAGAAATGTAACATTCTCCTTTCCTTCTTCCAAATTCATTCTTATAAAATCTCTTCTGGTTGTTTACTTGGTTTTTTTTACCTTTATTATTTTCCTCTTAACTCCACTATTTGTAAATCAAAACTCCTTTTACAGATTTTTTTTCTAGAAACATTTTAAAAGTCTCCTGTTTCATTGTAAGTCCTCCCCAACTTCCCCAGGATCATATTAATTTTTGTTATTTAAGTTATTCTTCATTATATATCTTTGTCTTTAGAGTTTTTGAACATGTCATTTCATGTTCACTGATCCTTGATTGGGATAATTGCTAAATCATTTATGTTCCTTGATATTCATCTTCTTTCTGCCTGTTTTAAGTACTTTTTTCTTTCACCTGGAATCTCTTTATTTTGTCAATAATATTCTTGGGTGCTTTCATTTTGCTATTTCGTTTGGAAGATTATGAGTGTATTTTTTTTCCTTCTTATCTTCACATTATTCTCTTGTACTAATATATCTGGTAAACTAGTTTTAAAGTTTTCTTGAAAGGTATCCAAGTTCTTTTGTCCAAGTTCTTTTTGGTAATGGATCTTAGGTAATCCCATGATTGAGTTATCTCTTTTTTTTTTCCATGTAGATTGTGGGTTTTTTTCTTTTTTGAGATATCTTGTACTTTCCTCTGTTTTCTCAATGATCTGAATTTCTTTTAACAATCTTCTTGTCTCCTGCACTTTGAATAATTCCTGTAGTCTCCCTGAGTCACGAATTTCTATTTGGTCCAAGGATTTTCTTAGTATGATTTTTATACCTCTTCTATTAAAGCTGTTTGTCCTTTTCTCAAGTCTCTCCACTAATGCTCTCATTTCTTTCATAATATCTTTTTAAACTCTTGCATCAAACTTTGGTGAATTATTTTTCTTGGATGTGAGCCTCTTCCTCATTTTTAAATGTTTTAATTGTAGCTGCTTTTGAAGCACCCCAGATAACAAATACAAGAGGAAGGATAAATGCAGCAGACAAGGATGGTACAAGGAACAGAATAACAACTGAGAAATCAACTAGAGAGTTTTTTCTGCTAAATATATACAGAGAGAGAGTGGTGAAGGTGGAAGTCTGATCGATGTAACAGTGAAGTATGGTGGACACTGGGATTATGGACAAAACTCTGCCTAGAGAAAAAAATGCAATTATTTTTCAGTAGGATTACATTATAACATGTTGGAACACATAAAGATGGAAAAGAGAAAAAGGGAAAAAGGGAATATAGAGGAATGAATGAAATGCCAGGGTAAAATCAAATGTTTGCAATGAGGAGAAGGTGACTTCTCTGATCTCTAAAAAAGAAGAACCTACAGTGGAGTTAAGTGAGGGGGAGGACAGATTTTAAAAGGGAGAGGGTAGAAAATGAAGATCTTGAGGCGGGAGCAGGTTCCATGATAAATGCTCCTGTGAGTGAAGGGAGATGAAGATCTTATTCTGGAAGAGGACTGAGGATTTGGTATTTGCAAAATCTACTTATGCCGGAGGAAGTTGAGGCATTGGAAACCCTGGGGGCAACTGTTATTTCAGGACAAATGTGGCCCATTTAGGTCTTTTCCTTCTACAAGCACCTAAGGCCCAATCTTATCCCCTCTACCCCCTTTATTTCCTCTAAAAGCAAAAGTCAGCCTGTACAGTAGCTTTTTGTTGTTGTTGTTGTTGTATCCTTAGTGTCAAGTCTTTCAGTTTTGCTTTAGTCCCTAAGGGGATTTTTTTTTTTTTTTTTACTGTTCAGACTTTTTCCCCCTTATTTCTAAAGTATCCTACTTTTTTTTTTCTTTTAGGGATTTTCTTAACTGCTAAGGATATTTTCTTTGGTTGAAGTTTTTCACTTTCATTCTTTAGAGAATCAGGATGATATTTTACAGCTGTCTGGGGTTGCGTTATTTGGTAATGCAGTTGTTTAGTGTTGGGAGAGAGGTGAGTTCTATTATTTCCTTCTGTTCGGAATTCTTTGTCATTCCAGTATGACTGCCTATTTGAAGGAATGGATATACTATTTGTTGAGGATTCTGACTATGATCTGTTTGAGGAGATGCCTTAGCTTGGACTAAATTTGATTGCAATATTGACTGATACATTTGGAGATCATTGGTAGACTCTAGAATCAGTAAAAAGAAATAATAAGATTATAGCACTTTGAAGAGGTTGAGGAGTGGGAACCATAATGTTGATGTTTAGGGTGCTTGGATCCCCAAATACCTCCACCCAGGGTTCTTAATGAATTCAACTCAAAACTTCTTTTTAGCAAAAATAAAAAATGAAGTTTATTGGGTAGACTCTTAAGGAGCCTAAGCATTTTTGACACTCAATACAAGTGGTGCAGATTGAATCTCAGCTAGACAGAAACAGAGCTAGATTGAATCTGAGTGCCTTTTTGGAGATGAGAAGCATCTTATATACAGAAAGACTGTGGGAGCTATCTGTGGGGTGGTTTAGTAGTCTAGGGTAATGGGAGGAGTTTTGGGAGGGTCTTGAGAAGGAGTCTAAAGAAGATCTTGATGGGACTGGGGTGACTAAACATGGGAAGCAAGAGAGTGGGATTTTGATGTAATCAAAGGTGGGAAACAGCTGGAGGCAATTGAGAAGTAACAGACAGTGGAGGGCTAGGGTGGGAAGTAGGCAGAGCAATCCTGAGGTATAGAATCACGAAGCAGCCAGAGGCAATTGGACAGAGGAATAATGAAAGTCCAATGGCCTCAGGCAGACACCAGATCAAGTAGGAAGATTTCATGGAGTTCAGGGGGGTTGCCAGAGCCTGTACCCCATCTGGAAAGCTTAATATTTATAAAATAATTGTACATTGCTCTGTAAATCTCTCTGATGTTTTCACATACTATTTTAGATCTTCAGTCAATATATTATTTTCTTCTGTATTTGTATTTGTTAAGTCTTATTAGATGTGACTTTTGTATAAAGTACATGAATGTCATTGGTTTATATTTGTAGGAGTAATTAGTATTCTCATATTTTTTTTTTTTTGGTGACAGATAAATGATACCTTCTGTTAAGAAAACTGATCTTGGTTCTGAGAGGAAGTCACTAAAGTAATTTGCTAGTAATTCTCATGCCACTAGAAACATTTGGATCAATGATTATGGCTCTTATGAGACTCTACTCTCTTTTTAATTTCATAGAAATATTAAGAATTTCAATCACTGAAACTATCTATCTATCTATCTATCTATCTATCTATCTATCTATCTATCTTGTGTGTGTGTATGTGTGTGTGTGTATGTGTGTATGTGTGTGTGATAGAGACAGAGACAGAGAGACAGAGAGAGAGAGAGAGAGAGAGAGATACTTCTTTTAACCATCCAGATGGCCAGAGGATTTCTCTTTCTTACTTCTTTGAAGGATTTCCTTCTTTCTTCTAAGGTTTGTTTTCTCAAGGATCTGTAGTAAGTTTATTATTATTATATTTTGTGTTGACTGCTCTTTGATTTATTGCATAATCCTATCTTTTTTTTAAATTTTTACTTCCAATTGCTGATTCAGGGAACCTATATTTTAAAGGTGAAATTCTGCATTTTTAAAGTTTTAATTAGGATTAAATGGGTACAGTGTTCAAGTTTTCTTATATCTAAATCAGCTAGATATTAATGTAGTCATCCAATGTCTTTCTACTGGTCAAAAACTGCCTACTATTAAAGTATTTGGTGCTGTTCTTTTGTTTTATTTTTAACTTTTTTTGGAGGTGGAAAAGCAAGGCAATTGAGGTAAAGTGACTTGCCCAAAGTCACACAGCTAATAAGTGTGTCAAATGCCTGAGGTCAGATTTGAACTCAGGTCTTCCTGAGTTCAGAGCGGGGCTCTACTTACTATATCACCTAGTTGCCCCTATTCTTTTGGAATATTCCTGGATAACCCCTTCTTCCTCTAGGTTCTACCTTGGTTGGATATAGTTCTTGAAATACAGCAGGAAAATATAGCAAGGGCTTGATTTTTTAAAATTTCTCTATTTTGGTATAATTAGTCTGCTCTTTGAATTCATGACATCTAACTCTAAATATTCTTTCAGAATCTCAAGTATTCCCACTTTGTTCTTTATAAATTCTTTTTTTTAATTAGCCTAGCAAACATGAATATTGCAGTATTCAAAGAGCATGAAACACTCTATGTTAAAAAAAAACAAAACAAAACATCAGCTTCTGTGGTACACAATTTGTTTTTTAGTGCATATTAAATTTAAGAAAATAGTAACAAAATAACCCTACTTGCTTATGCCCCTTTCTGAAGTTCCTTCCATTGTCTTGTTTATTATTAAAAGTTTCATTAGTGCCTTTTCATTTCTTTGTCGTCTTTGTTTTCATCTGTATTACTAACCTCCCATGGTAACTCAGCATTGTGAACAATGAATATAGTCAAGCAAAACAAATAAAAATGTTGGCTAAGTTTCAGAATTTATGCCCTTTTCTGGACCTTTATTTACTTCATCATTTCTCCCTATCTTTTCAAAATCTTTGTTATCCACTTAATTTCCAAGCAAAGCATCTTCAGTTTGTTTTCAGTAAAGATTGTCAGTGGTTAGCTTCTTCAATTTTTCCCCCTTCAGATTAAAGCAACTCATCAGTTTTAGTTCTTATTTCATCTTATCTTGGCTTAGAGGTAGTTATTCTTAATATTGACCAACATTCATTGGCAAATGTTATGTGAATTGGAGATCTGGGTCTTAATGACAAAAAACTAATGCAAAGCACTTGTTTCCAAAGTGTAAGATATTTTCTCTTTTGTTATTGTATTTGTTGTAACATAGGACTCGTATATGATAAATGTACTCATATATATTATTCCATTCCATGAGTACTTATGGTTTGTCCATGGTACTGGGCAGCACTATTTATACTGAATAATTTTCAGATGGTGAGTTATTACGATTTCAGATTTGTGCTATTCAGTCTTGCATTATTGTGGAGCAAGAACATAAATGTCATTCCTTACAGTGTCCTCTGTGTCAAGTAAATTATCCTGTAGGATCTAAATTGTGTTAGTTGCAACTCTATAGGATTTTATGTCTTTGATACCTACAAGCAATTGCATTAAACTGACTAGAACATTCTTGATACAAGACCCCTGTTTTTTAAGAGTTTCTGATTTTCTTCCAGATTTTCAAAACTTCCAAGTGATTTTTAGATCATTTCAAATTACCACTGGATAACACCCTAGTGTATAATCCTTTACTTTGCCACTATTCCCTCAACTATCATGGTGTGGATGATCACTTGGATTTTGAGGAAGAGGTAATTATTGTTGAGACTACCTTATTCTCATCTTTTATAGTGAAAAGCAAGAACAATACTGTGGCTGGGGGGATCAACATCCTGCTATCATTGATTATATTTTATATGCTATAGATTATAGCAAGGAGGAATTTTAAAATAATCACTTTTTATTTGAATAAAAGAATTATAATGCAAATGCATCTTTGGTGAGTTCACTGAAAGCATCTTGATTCAATTTCAGTAGCAGAAATGATAAAAGAGATTATGATCATTTTAAACTGTTTCCAAATGGCTTTGATGCCTTCTGCTAGGATTTTTATTCTCTAAATTTTATTAATCATTTGATATCTTTTTGATTATTGACAACTGATTAGTCTTTGAAATGAGCAATGTTCCAGGATGGTTTATTGGTTGAGTTCTTCAGGATATTGTGAGGTTTGTGTTTGTAACAGGAGGAATAGTTGTCTCTTAGTCCATGAAAAACATTGCTTCTTGTATGTAATTACAGTCTATCAAATTTTTCTACATATTCAATAGGTGTTAATATATTGTAGCCTGAAGTAATCTTTTGTGCTGTTTTGAGCTTTCTTTTGAATAATGTAAGTTGATTGCTAAGTCCAGATTTCTTAAGCATAATCTCTCTGTCATTTTTGGTGGTAGTGACCAGGGACTGGATTGTCATTATAAACCTCTCTGTTTTAAACACATGTAATTAGTATTATTATTGTTATTTACTATTTCTTCAGTAATTTGGTAATGTAGTGTGATAGTACAGATGTTCAACCAATTACTTTTTTCTATGAAATTCATAGTTGAATTTGGAGAATACTTTTTTAATTAGGGACAGGAGCATTGGTCTTTTTGAATTTTTCATGTGTAGTATTTTCCCAGGGAGCACCATGTCACTTGGTGTATTAGTTTGCATTTAAGAATTTTGTTTTAATTTTGGAGTGCCTTTAGAATCAAAAGAATAGTAAAGCTGGTGGGTAAAATTAAATTTACTTCAGTAGGAGTAAACAGCAAGGTTTTGTACTGTTCTGTGACAAGTCAATCTTATTAAAGCACATAATTGCCAAAGAATCATCAAGTGAGATCAGGAAATTGAGGACTAAAATTTGGCTGCCAGTTTTTCCTTTGTATGATAATCCGTGGTAACTGTTTCATATCCTGTTGTTTCTCTGCAATCCCTCAGCTATGTCTGCATCCACCATATTTACAGCAGATAACTTGCCCTCTTGTTTCACAGTGATCTTGGCCATTTACTGGGAACTCCCTCAATCTCTTTCCTCCACTTCCAAAACCCTTCTGCATTATCACTCATTTTCTTCTCTTCACTTCCTATCTCTGAGGAAAACATATTTCCTAATCTTTACTAAAGTCAATTGCTCTCACTGTGCCCTTGATCTAATTGCTTCTCAACTCCAATTGCTAGAAGTCCTACAAATCTGATCAAGAGGGCTATAAACTGAAAAGGGGAAGAAGTGGAGAAAATGTCCCACAAATATTTACCAAACCAGATAGCAGAGAGAGAAATGGGGACAATCCTGAAATATGAACAGCAGTGGAGACGAACAGTAATTCATGAGGTTATATCAATGGAGAAAGTAAATGGTGAAACAATACTTTCTGTGGAACTTCTATATATAAATGCATAAAGTATAGGTAATAAATAGCTGATACTTCTTTGAATTTTAAAATAAAATTCTTTATACCAGATGATTAGCAAGTGCTTTATGAATTTGATTAAATTAATTTCCTCATTTTATAGATAAGGAAACAGGTTCAGGGAAGTCAAGTGAAATAGCCATGATCAGTAAGGGTTAAAATAAATTTTCAAACCCAGTTGTCACTCCAAATGCAGTACCTCCTCCCCCCCAAAAAAATTTCAAATTTAACCTCATAGGAATTACAAAGACATGGTAGGATGAGACAAATTGGTGGAACAGAGCTTCAGAAAGATAAAATTTGTTTAAAAAGAAAATGATGGATAAATAAGGTAGTTAAGTGGGACTGAATATTGAGAAAATGTTTTCATGTGAAGAAATCAAGAAAATAAAAGGGAAACACTGAAGATGATTTGAGTCAGGATCAGTAAAAAGGGGAAAAAGCAATGTTTTGATGGAATCATAGTATGGATTACCTAAACAAAATAAGGAAATAAACAAAAAGCTCAGTAAATATGGGAGGCTGATCACACACCTTGACTCTGGAAGAATAGGTGAAGTCTATAACTTTACACAACTCTGCCACACTTAAATCTAATTAATGTGCAAGTCAAGACATCACCCACTGATGTCACTGGTTCTCTTCAAAATGAAGAACGAACAATAAGTTTGCAGAAGCATTGTATAAAGGCAGTGGTAAATAAAAAGAGAAAATGTATATAAAGTGATGACATATCTTAAAGGGATATTTAAAAAGTGGACATTGACATTGCTATTGTGGTTAGCAACAGTAACACAGTAAGGGCTTTAGCTATCTATTCATCCAATGGAACTCTCTTTTTACCAAAAGGAGAGAGTTGCTAAACTCTTGAGATAATTTTGTTTTATAATTAATTTTTTTGTTTTCAGTTTTCAATCACTTCCATAAGTTTTAAATTTTCTCTCCTTTCCTAGCATATCCTACTCAAGAAGGCATGCAATCTTTTATAAGTTCTACTTATTCTTATTTTCAATTTATAAATTACACAAATTTGTACATTAGTCATCTTGTATAGATGAATTAAAATGAATGGGAGAATCCATGAGAAACAAAACATAACAAAAGAGAAAACAGTCTTATTCCTTCTGCGTTGTGTCTCTACAATTTTTTCTCTGAATGTGGATGGTGTTTTATATCATGAGTCACTTGGAAAAGTATTAGATCCTTACACTGCTGTGAAGGGCTAAATTTATCAAATACTGTCTTCACATACTATGGCTCTTACTATGTTTAATGTCCTGGTTCTGCTCATTTCTCTCAGCATCAGTTCTTATAAATCTTTCTAGGTTTTTCTTAAGTATTCCTGTTCATCATTTCCTATAACACAATAATGTTCCACTATATTCATATACCACAACTTGTTCAGTCATTCCCCAATTGATGAGCATCCCCTTAATTTCCAGTGTCTGACCACCACAAAAAGAGTTGCCATAATTATTTTTGTGCATGTGACTCCTCTTCCCATTTTTATGATCTCTTTGGGATACAGCTCTAGAAGCGATACTGCTGGGTCAAAGGATATACACACTTTTATATCCCTTTGGGTATAGTTCCAAATTGCTGTCCAGAAGCTCTCACAACTCTACCAATAATGATTTAGTGTTCCAACTCTCCCACATCTTCTCCAACATGTATCATTTTCCACTTTTGTCAAATTACCAATCTGATAGATGCAATGTGGTACCTCAGAATATTTTAGAGTTGCATCTCTCTAATCAATAGTATTTTAGAGCATTTTTTCATGTGACTATAGATAGCTTTAATTTCTTTCTCTGAAAATGCCTGTTCCTATCCGTTGACCATTTATCAATTGGGTAATGACTTGTATTCTTTTAAATTTGACTCCGTTTTCTATATAATTTAGAAATGAGGCCTTTATCACAGACACTAGTTGTAAAGATTCTTCCCCAGTTTCCTGCTTCCCTCCTAATCTTGGTTGCATTGACTTTGTATGTGCAAAAACATTTCAATTTAATGTAATTAAAATTATCCATTTTGCATTTCATAATGCTCTCTGTCTCCTGTCTGACCACAAATCTCTTCATTCTCCATAAATCTGACAAATGAACTATTGTTTGTTCTCCTAATTTTTCTATAGTATCAGCTTTATATATCATGTATCTCACCTAGATTGTGTACTCATTTAAACTTTATTCGGTATGTGATATCAGGGAGTGATATGCTCAATTTCTGCTACACTATTTTCTAGCTTTCCCAGCAGCTTTTGTCAGATAGTGAGTTCCTATCCTAAAAGCTGGGGTCCTTAGGCTTGTCAAACAATAGGCTACTATAACC
Source organism: Notamacropus eugenii (assembly GCF_028372415.1). NCBI lineage: Eukaryota > Metazoa > Chordata > Mammalia > Diprotodontia > Macropodidae > Notamacropus > Notamacropus eugenii. Next base: position 270,571,150 of record NC_092877.1, read on the forward strand.
TTTTGCCACTGTGTTTTGTGTACCTAACCTATTCCACTGATCTACCCCTTTACTTCTTAGCCAGAGCCAAGTGGTTTTGATGATTGCTGCTTCATAATATAATTCAACATCTGACATGGTTAGGCCATCTTCCCTAGCATTTCTTTTCATTAATTCCCTTGATATTCTGAAACTTTTGTTCTTTCAGAGGAATTTTTACATTATTCTCTCTTGCTCTATAATTTTTTTGTTAGTTTCATTGATATGACACTGAATAAGTAAATTAATTTAGGTAAAATTATCATTTTAATCACATTAGTTTGGCCTATCCACGAGCAACTGATGTTTTCCCAGTTATTTAGGTCTGACTTTCTTTGTGTGAAAAGCATTTTGTAATTGTGTTCCTATAGTCCTTGGGTTTGTTTTGGCAGGCAAACTTCCAAATATTTTATAGTGTCTATAGTAACATTAAATGGGATTTCTCTTTCTATCTTTTGCACTTCGTTTGTAATATATAGAAATGCAGATAATTTACATGGGGTTATTTTGTATCCTAAAATGGCCAAGATTGTTCATTGTTTCCAGTAGTTTTTTTACTTGATTCTCTGGGATTCTCTAAGTATATCATTGTATTGTCTGCAAAGAGCTATAACTTAGTTTTTTTCTTTGCCTATTCTAAAATTCCTTCAATTTCTTTTTCTTCTCTTATTGCTAACACTTTTAGTACCGTATTGGTTAATAGTGGTGATAATGGACATCTTTGTTTCACCCTTGATATTATTGGAAATGCATATAGCTTATGCCCATTATATGAAATGCTTGGTGAATAATAAGATACTAGTTATTATTTTGAGGAAGTCTCCATTTATTCCTATGCTCTCCCATGTTTCCAATAGTAATAATTTTGTCAAAAGCTTTTTCTAAGTCTATTGAGATAATTGTATGTTTTCTGTTAATGTTATTGTTGATATGATCAATTAAGTTTAGTTTTTCTAATATTGTACCAGTCTTGCATTACTGGTATAAATCCTACCTGATCAAAATGCTATTCTCTTCATATGCTGCTATAATCTTTTTGCTAATTTCTTATTTAAATTTTTTGCATCTATTATTTATTAGGAAAATTGGTCTATAATTTTCTTTCTCTGTTTTAGCTAATCTCACCATATTTGTATCATATAAAAGAAGTTGGTATGATCCCTTCATTGCCAATTTTCCCAAATACTCATGTATAATGTTGGAATTAACTGTTCTTTAAATGTTTGGTAGAATTTGCTTGTAAAGTCATCTGACCATAGAGATTTTTTTTCCTAGGGAGTTCATTTATGGCATGTTCAATTTCTTTTTGTGAGATGGAATTATTAAATATTTTACTTCCTCTTCTGTTAATCTGAGCACTTTACATTATTATAAATATTCATCCATTTCACTAAGATTGTCAAATTCATGGCCATACAGTTGGTCAAAGTAATTTCTAATTATTGTTTTAATTTCCTCTTCATTGGAGGTGAGTTCACCCATTTCTGGTGATTTGGTTTTCTTTTTTTTTTTTAAATCAAATTGACCAAAAGTTTATCAATTTTATTGTATTTTTTTCATGAAATCAGCTCAGTTTCATTTATTAATTCAAAAGTTTTCTGAATTTCAATGGTAATAATCTCTCCTTTGGTTTTCAGTATTTGTAAATTGGTATTTCATTAAGGATTTTCAATTTATTTTTTTCTAGTTTTTTTCAGTTGCATGCCCAATTCAATGATATCCTTTTCCCCTGTTTTATTCATGTAGGCATTCAATGATATAAAACTTCCACTAAGAACTGCTTTCACAGCATCCCATAAGTTTTGATAGGTTATCTCATTATTGTCTGGAGTGAAGTTGATGATTGTTTCTGTGATTTGTTGTTTACTCAACTCATTTTTTAGGATTAGATTATATTTTTCCAATTAATTTCGGTCTATCTTTCCATGGCCCTTTATTACATATAAATTTTATTGCATCATGATCTGAAAAGGATAAATTCACTATATCTGCCTTTCTTCACTGCATTGTGAGGTTTTTATGCCCTAGTACAAGGTTATTTTTTGTGTATGTGTCATGTATCACTGAAAATAAGGTATATTCCTTTCTATCTCCATTCATTTTTTTCCAGAGGTCTATCATATCTACTTTTTCTGTAATTCTATTCACCTCCTTAATTTCTTGTTTATTGTGAGGTTAGATTTATCAGGTTCAGAGAGGGGGAAGTTGAGGTCCCTCACTAGTACAGTTTTACTGTCTATTTCTTCCTGTAACTCCCTTAACTTCTTCTCTAAAAATTTGGATGGTATACCACTTGGAGCATATACGTTTAGTAATGAAATTGCTTCATTGTCTATGCTGGGAGTTGGAACCTGGTTTCTGACTTTGTGTGTTGTGGCCTCTGGTTCTTTCAGCTACAAGCTATATAATGCTGTAGCTTACCTGCTGCTGAGCTGACTGAAGTGTGCCATGGCCAAGGCCAGATGAAGTCTTTCCGAGTTTTCCCAGGGTTACACTGAAGCTCCAGGCATCAGATGAGCAGGATGGGTAGTCTGGCCATGGGAGGTCACCTGCTAGAACACAGACAGGCTCAGGGGTTGATGAACCTGGTCTGTGCTGTTGTCTGCCCAATTGCCCTGGCTGTGCTCAAGCATGCCTAGGGTCCTGATGTTGGCATTTGATATCTTCACCCCTTCCCCACCAAGGCTCAGGCTCTTTTGCTGATCCACTGGGGTGGTGCTTGCTGGGACATTTCTGGTCCTGCACTGGTCCTATTCAGTCACAGCAAGAGGAAGCTTTTCCATTGATCTCTCTAGCCTCCTGAGCTGAAAGACTGCTGTTACTCTTTGCTAGCTACACTATTCCAGGATTTTTCCTGTTGCAATATTCTCTGAGGTTTTTTGAGGTCAACAAGGGGAGGGGGAAAGCACTTAAAATTTACTCCACCATTTTGGCTCCTGGCAGTTTAAGTAAGTACCTTTCAAACATTTAGTCTGTGGACTGTTTGGCCCAGGAATGGCTGTATCTACTGCCATGGGCCCTACATTTCTCTCTCACTCATTTCTTCTGGACTCTGTCCTGTGCTAGGAGGCTTGGGAATCAACACTTCTGCTTCTGATTCAGTCCACCTGAGGCCATTCTTGCTCCAATATGGCTATTGCTAAGTCTGTGTTGGTGCAACTCATGGGCTCTGTGCTTCCCCAGCCCTCTGTAACAGATTCTTCCTGTCAACCCTCCTGGGTTGCCCTGGGCTGGAAATCTACCACATTCTGTCTCCTAGTGGATCTTGCCACTCTAAAAATTGTTTAGATTCACATTGTAGAGGTATTTCTAAGAGTTTGTGGCAGAGCTCAGGTGAGTTCCAGCTTTCACTCCACTATCTTGGCTCTGATCCCCTTGAGATGCTTTAATAATAATTTGGCCATTCAAAGCTGAAAGTGACAAAGGGGGAGTACAATTCTGGTACCTGAGAAGGCTATCAGCACTCTTTTTAGCTCCCTAAAGTCTGGCTTCTGATCTAATCATTCACTTAAAATCACCCTCTCCAAATCTAATGACTTTCTCAGTGCTAATCCTTCTCAATATTTCTGTAGTCTTTGACACTGTTGATCCATTTCTTCTTCATTCATCTCTGTCAGATTTGGTGGCACTACTCTAGCCACCACTCTAGTATCCAAGAAAACCCCAAATGTTCTACAACAGCACCTCATGGCTTATTGTTATTCTACACAGATTTTATTGCTTAAATCGTATTTAAATTGTTTAAACTCTGAGTTAAAATTGTTTAAATCATTGTTTTTGTCATGCAATTTTTTTTTTGTTTATATTTTGTTTAAAACTCTTCAATGCTTCACTCTTTTCTACCAAGTAATGGTCATATTCCTCTGGCTGACTATGAAAGACATATGCAATGAAGTGTGACACATTACATACTCTCCTTATTTCATGCTATTCTTCTCTAAATATTTTCTTATTGAGTCAGATTGAGTGAACTCTTTATGTATTCCCCATGTTTTCATACCTTTATGCCTTTACTTGTGTTTTCATAAACTGTTTTTCTTTCCTCTCTGCCTATTGACTCAATCTCAAAGTTACAATTCAAATGCCACATCTGTCATCAAACCTTTCTTGATTTCCCCAATCACAGATTTTCAGATCTCAGAAGTGGCAACTCAATTTGTGCCTGTCATGCATATGTCATGAATTATTTTGTATCATTTAGCTGCTTACCTTAAATTCACTCCTACATTGTAAGCTCTAGGAAGAAAATGTATCTTATTTAAACACATCTCATTAACATTTAGCAAAATACGTAATACCTTATATGGAGTAGATGCTTAATAAATGCTTTATAATTTTCTGCTAACCTCTCCTTCTGGTTGAATGTTGTTCTTGTCTCTCTCAAGGAGAAAGCACTGCACTGTTATTCCTGATTAGTGGTAGAGCTGAAGAAATAACAAACAATACCTACTACTACATTTAAAGGATATATGATTCAGTTGTAGAGATTTTAGAAACTCTTTTATCAATGATCCATACAACAGTGTGGGAGAAATGAAGAGGAAGTCTTATCATAAAGTATAAGAACTTAGAGAAAAAACAAAACAAAACACATATCCAGACTTCTCTGAATGAAGAAATGTGCTGATGATTTAGTTACTCCTGCGTGTTTAAACTTCCACATCCATATAGTAGTGTGGACTTTGCTTCCTAGGTTATAGTGAGGGCATTTCCTGGATTCCATTATGATCATTTGCTTGAAAATGACCACATAACTTTTCAAATAGAATTTTTGATCCCATGTAATTCAGAGCTATGTATATTGTGTGGCAAAATAAATATTGTATGAATTAATATCACCATTTTTGACAGAATAATGGAATTTGGTGCTGATTCTCATTCACTGTGAGCATTTCTACATGAGGATAGTGAAATACAGTCTTAGAGAAACTGTCAGTCAGTAGAACTGTCTCTTTCACTGGGGATGCAGATAGCTAAAGAAACAGATTCTCCTCTCCTTTTCTAAAGGTTTCCTCGTATCTTCTATGAAATGAATATTACCTTCTTGTGATGGAATTCTATAATGCCAGAGGGCAAGTCCTCGTGACTACAAAAAATAATGAAGTTCTCTTTGCTACCCATTTCTCTCCTGAACAGCGTAAAAACAGTATGATAAGCTCAGACATATGCAGGAATTAGGAATTTAATATTACAATGTAAATTCCTTAGGGACAGGAATACTTTTCTTAGTATTTTCCTTTTGTTTTTTTTTTTTTTAGAATCACTAAATTAATGTTAATCAGGCTACATTGTATTGAATGCTTGTTTTTCTAATGAGTGACTAGGTGGATGGCAAAACTGGTCAGGGCAGAGTCTTCTCTTGCTCATTCTCAGCCCTGCCCCTCATCCCTCCACAACTCTAGAAACTAGGAGATGGGAATTGGTCTAGCTCCAGGTATTTGTATTCAAAGTAAGCTACTCTGCTCTGGACACAGGCTGTTCTAAGGCTAACTTCAAATGCTCAATCCTTAGTCCTATAACTCCCACTATCTAAAATGAATGGAAATAATGAATCCTTTGAAGTGGTTGTTTCTTGGTTTGGGAACCACAATGATGAAGTCTGGGATGCTAGGGACCCCAAAATACCAACATGCCAGGTCCTGCCAAATGAATTTGCCTCAAGCCTTCTTTCAGCCAAAGTAAAATGTTTATTGAAGATTCGCCATATTGGGTTGACTCTTCAGAAGCCTAACTATTTGTGATGCTTTTATTGACAAGCAGGCCAGATAGAATCTCAGCTAGAGAGACTCAGAGCTGGACTGAATCTGAGCACCTTCATGGAGGGGAGATGAAATTTATATACAAAAAGATCATAGAAAAGATCAAGAGGTGGTCTAGTAACCTTGGAGGAGGGTCTAAGGAGGATCTTGACAGGACTGAGGTAGCTAGTGATATTATCTAGGGTGGAAGACAACTGGTGGCAGTTGGGAAGTATCAGATAATGAAGGACTTGCGTGGGAAGCAGGTGGGGCCATGCAGAGGTAACAGACAATGGAGGGCCTGGGTGGTTAAGGGTAACAACAGATTTGAATATGGAAGGCCAGATTAAGTAGAAAGATTCAAGGGCAGTTCTGGGAAGTTCCCAGAGTCTGTACCCTTTCAATCCTATGCATTCAAAGCCAGATACTTAACTTATAATTATATAAAATATTTCCAGCCTAATGGAAATATGTAATGTAAATTCAAATAATGTGACCACTTCAAAGATTCATTATTGATTCTAATTGGGACCTAGCTACAAAACTCTTTTATTGCCAAACTGCTGCTGTTTCTCCCTGAAGTGACTCAGCTCTGAATCTCCTCTAGCTTTCTCACTCTTTCATTCTCTCTTTCTAACCTGTGGGTCTCTCTCTGTTTCAATTTTTAAAATCTGCCAATACTGAGTCCAACATGATTTTATAATTCCCCAAAGTCATAAAAAGCAAATCCTAAGATTTTATCTAGGATTCAAATTCTTATTCTGCCTGGGGGACAGGCAAAGTCCCAGTTTGACTTATTTTTCCCAATATGATTTGCATTTTCAAAACAGAACTTAAGGAGTAATGCTTGAAAGAGCCACTCTAATAGTATAATTTCAGACTTCAATGAAAGCGCCAATTCTTTGGTAGAGAATTCCAAGAACAATTTTAAATTATATTCTTGGATGATTTTCTATGTGCTTTCACCTACACATAAGACGAGTCTTTGACCAGGGAAGGGAGAAATTACATCTTTCAGAGTCTTGCCAAGCCACCTTATTTCTTAGAATTTCTGGAGAGTAGGAATAAAGTATGTTAAGATCTGAGCAAATTTTGAAAATGGCATCCCTGTGTGTTAATTTGTTCTCCTGAGAGACTGTTTACAACTTCACCTTAATAAAACCCCTAAATGTCTAAGTGCCATGGAAAATGGAATTTTATTGTCAAAACATATACATTTATAAAAGATAATGTTAAAGGATGTAGTTCATTTTACTATGAGAACACCAAATCTTTTGACTTAAGCAAACCTACACTGGTTACTATTAGAACTAGTTATAAATTATAGCCAGTTCGATGGAACTTACACAGTACTGAATTAAGACTGATTTATTGGTACTAGGTTAAGGCTAATGTACATAAGAAACTCTTAAATATAAATAAAAGAAAAAGAAAAATAAGCCAAAATATGCGATGCACACCACAGAGTTATAGCTGTCCAATTGATGAGGGTTGGAAGGGGGGGTGGTGAGACCCCCAGGAAGACCAGGGTACAGGAACAGGCCCCCTGGAAGGAATTTGCAGACTCAAGCATTGTTGAGGTCAAGGTAAAGATTTATTAAGCTTTTCTGCAGGCAAGAGTTCTTAGAGAACCTGCAACCTTAGAGGGGTACAAGCAAAGTTTATATAGGATATTCTATAGTGAAGCATGGGACAAATATGCTAACTAGGTGTTTTGGGGTGGAATTACAGAGTGGTTAAGGAGTGATCAGTTCTTAAAGGAACATGCACTTTTGGTATCTATTGCATAGGTATTTTACCCAAAATTCGTCTAGAAATAGCCCAAGGGGGAGCTACCTGGAGGTGTGGTTTTAGGCCTGAAATGTCACTAAGTCAACCAAGGGTCAGGGCTGGCTCAGAAATACCAGGTTTCCTTCATCAATGTCTTGTTAGACAAGATAAATGTAAGGGAATATACGTATGTCTAAGTTTAGGATTCATACGATTGGTCAGGGAGTACTAAATGTTGTTATGATCCAGTGCATAGCCTGTTCAGCCAGCACACAGATGGCTCAAACTAATAAGTTCTATAGGTGCGGCTGGCTGCTGTATCAGGAAGGCAGGTAGTGGTTATTACTGGGGCAGGCTGTGCCCTTGGGAGAAATGTGATTTTTTAAAGAGAAATGTGATTTTAGAATTGGGGCCCAAGCACATGCACCCAAGCACCCCATTACTGTTATAGCTGTCAAATGATGAAAATTAAACCACTGATCTATAGCTGGCATGTCTACTAATGTTTCCAATTAATGACAGTGGTATTCTCGGGGTCTTGTTCTTTTATTCTTCCTGGCAGTATATTAACTACATGTCAAAAATGTACATGACTAACTCCAAGGTGCTATTGTTAATCATTCATTCATTCATTCATTCAACATTTATTGAGTACCTCTCATATATTAGGTACCATAGGCTTTACAAAATAAGCATATATTACTGAAAGATCTTAATCTAGTCAAGGAAAGGAGAGAAATATAGCATTTGAAATAGTCATATAAAATACAAAATAGTTTTTAAATTCATGCAAGATCAGTGAGTGGACATAATGAACTCCTTCCTTCTATGGTTTTCTAAAAGGAAGTACCAGAAAAAAATAAGTGAAGCAAGGGACCTGAACAGTTCACACTTCTATAATTATTCCCTGGATCACTAAGAGGTCAACCTACTCAACTCAATATCCTGACAGAATTATTCAGAAAGGCCCATTATTTTATCCTCTTCTACCCCAGAGCCATAAATTATGCATATGAAGAACACTGATATTAAATTTATATGATGCCTTGATTGGGTCCAATTCAATATTTTATACAAAATAGGCATTTAATAAATATCAGTTAACATGATGATAATCATAATATTTGTTCCTGGTATCAAACCATAAGAATATTTACTTAGATATGGCTATATTTATAGCAAAAATATACTCCTATATTACTTAGTCATCATGAAGATGCTTTTGGCAATTCATTTCCTGGGAATGTATACAACCTTATTTTTTAGGCTTAAAACGCAGATCTCTTCTAAGACTTGTAATTTTTTAGAACCATAAGCCTTAAAAATAGATCATAAATAACACTGAAAATTCATTTATGAAACATCTTCTTTTTAGGTCAAACTGCCTTTAAATCAAACCAAAGATTGTCCACTTGTTAAACATTGTCAGAGATATTCTACTAGTCTATGTGTATATACACATACATAATCTGTAAAATATGTGTGCCTATATATCTACACATATATCTTATTTTAAAGGTATAAAGGAACATGAAAAATATTCATCTGGTCCTGCATCGTTTACTGGAATTTCTTCCTGAAGGTCTGCATGACATCTCAAAGTCCCTCCTAGACTTATCATTCAATACACTTGTGCTGTTTCAGAACAATTAAAAAAAAAAAAGGTCATGGCTTCTCTGACCTTCATGATTTGTCACTTTCTCATCATCTCCTTCCCTTTGACTGTCTTAAGCTTTGAGATGAATGTTGAAGGTGAAGGAAGGATAAAACTTTAATACTGGCTTATTTTGTTAACTGGGTATTAACATTGGGCTCTCCGACAGCACTGTAATAATGCCTGTAATAAGACTGCTATTTTTTTCTCCCTGGCAAATCTTATCATAGCCATTCTTGCTATCTCTTTCTTCTTCCACTCTTTTACATTTCCTAGTATATATATAGAGTACCTATCTGTCTTCTTTAACTTCTTACCTGTCTAGGCTTCCAGATCAGCTTTCTTTTATAACTATTGCTTTCTATCTTAGTCTATCTCCCAAATACAAGAACCTCTATGCCATAGATATATCCTTCCATCCTTCTTTCTGGGTCACCAAAGGTATGCTTAAAATATTGTCTCTTCAGCAGTACATACACTATTTGAGGTCCTTAGAACTTTTTATTTTACCTTGAAAATTTATTTTCCTGTTTTACACCAAAGATTTTTTTAAGTTTTCTCCACTATTAGTTAATCAATAAAATGTCCAGTTCACCTTTGTTGCAAAAGAATAACAGTTCCAACATATTACAGAGTGGCAAAATTGATACTATTATTATTTTAGAATGCTTCTATGCATAAAATAGAAGCAAATATTGTTATTATCTGGTAATAGATTCAGTGACTTATACAAGGTCACTAAGTCATGAAAAAAAAGCCTCAAATTTTCTTGTCCCATGCTATTCATAGTTTAAAGCAGAAAGACCTGCATTGTTACCATTTGCCTTCCCTTAGTGACAGTTCTCAAGATAATAATAAAAGCCAAAACACACATGGTGGTATTTGTATTATTCATCAAATGATGTTATTGTGAGTAGTTGCCTTATGGACTCTAAAATGATATATAATGGTAAGCTATTATTTTAAATAGATTATGCATAATCATAGAAGGGTCACATGAGATTACCGAGAGGAAAATATTCCCTAAATTAAAATTTAAATACTATCATTACAACAAAATAATTAGATATTTTCAGTTAAGAAAGCCCAAGATCTAAATAGGTTTTTAGAAGGAATTTTACTAAGCATTTGTCAAAGAAGAGGAATAGAAAATGTTGTGGCTCCCTGATGAATCTGATAATTTTCATATCATATGGTGTTCAAAGAATGGTAAGCACATAAATTGATGTAAGTAAGCATTTCTTGAATGTAAGTCACAAAAAAATGGCATGATGAAGAGAAACTGAGGCACAAAGATCTGAGCATAATGCATTTATTAGCAGTTGCCAATAATAGAGATCAATGACCTCTCAGTGACAAGAGATATCTATGACAACCACATAGCAACTTCTTCTTAAATAGAGTTGAAAAGATATTAGGTACTAAAAATCATACTCTGATGAAAACAAAATAAGGACAGCAATTGACCTGTGTTAGTGGTAAAGGCTTACATTTGGCCTTACTCAAATAAGTAAACCTCAAGGACCCATGGCAAAGGGGAAAACCCAGAGCAGGCCAAGAGTTTCTGCAAAGTCCTACGTTAGATAATCCCCTCCAGCAAAGTGGTATAGTGCTTAGTTTATGATTAAATAGAAAACTTATGACCATGTTAGCTCATCCTCCTTCTTCCCTTCTAAGGCAAATGGGTAAGTTAAACTCTTGGAAAGAGATCAAACTAGTTTATAGACTCTAATGTTAAGAAGTCTAATTGGCTGTTAAAAATCAAACCAATGCATAAGTACTGATTTCAATAATTAGACACAATTTTCAATCAATAATAAATACTACAGAATAAAATAAGATGTAAAATTTTAATTTCATACATATGCATATGAAATTGAAATTTAAATATATGTATATGTATATACATACATATTTATATACACATACATACGTATGTGGGTATGCATGTGTATGTGTTCGTGTGTGTGTGTGTGTGTGTGTGTGTGTGTGTGTGTGTGTGCATGAAACAGAAATTTTACACCCCTATGGTCAGTTTTTGGCTAGACAGTTTCAAGCCACAGATTTTTTTTCAGAAACAATATAACAAAAATCTTCCCATGCTACCTTAAATGTTTAAATTTATTGTATAGTCATGTAATTTCTCATTATTGATGAGGTAGGGAATCTATTAGAATTTGGTTGAATTCAGCAATCCATACAGTAGAGATTTCTTTTTTTTGTAATGTGCCTACTAAATGCCAGGCACTCAGTTATGTACTGGTAATACAAAGATATTAAAAAAATAAAAAAATAAAAATAAAAAAAACTGTCCTTCAAGGAATTTAAATTTTACCAAGGGAAATAACATGTACACTAATTAGTAAATAGAAGATATATGCAAATAAACATAATACATGACAGAATACTGGTGTTGTTGTTTAATCATCTTTCAGAAATGTCTGATTTTTTGCTATAACTTTTGGGGTTTTCTTGGCAAAGATACTGGGATGGTTTGTCATTTCCTTCCCTAGCTCATTTTACAGATGAAGAAACTGGGACAAACAGGAGCAAGTAACTTGTCCAGACAACTAGTAACTGTCTGAAGACAGATTTGAACTCACAAAGAAGAGTCTTTCTAATTCCAGTCCCAGCACTCTATAGACAGATAGACGGACAGACCGACAAACAGACAGACAGATAGATAGATAGATAGATAGATAGTGCTCACTAATGAAAATAATGAAAGATGACTTGAACCTTGAAGAAATTTAGGATTTCTAAAAGGAACAGGTAAGGAAGAAGTACATTCCAGGCACTGGGAATATCTTTTTCCAAGTTTCAGAAATATTGACATATTATTGTAATTATGTTTCAATAAGTTGGGCAGTTTGACTTCATCACAGAACAAATAAAGGAGAGTAATATAAACAAACCAAGAAAGATGAACTAGGGACATTTTGAATAGCTTTAAATGCCAACAGAGGAATAGGAGTTTTACCCCAGAAACAATAAGGAGTCATTCTTTGACTATTATTTTGTAGTAGATTAAATACCCGAATCTCATGTCAAAAGAGAAATGAGATGTTCAGCCACTCCATCTCTCTTGTGCCAGATAAGGCACCAGATACATCATCTTTGCCTACTTTTAAGAAGCTTCTGAGAAATCCTCCCTTAGGTCTGTTAAAAATCTCATTCCATATGAAAGGAAGTCTAGTATAAAGGGGAAAAAATTATGGAATTTGTGGTCAAAATATTTTAGATCAAATTTAAGCTCCAAAACTTACTAGTTTTGGCAAACGTTTTTTTAATATAGTTTTAAAACACCATTTAAATTTCTCCCTTTCAAAACTCATTCCTTTCTAGCATTTTAAATATATAAAAAGAAAACAAAGTTTAGTAAAAGTCATCAACACAATGAAAAATTTTCACGTTATATGCTACGATTCATGCCTGTGTACCCCAATAACTGCAAAGGATTGGGGGAAGAGTGCATAACCCTTTTTGGGGGCCCAGATTTTTTTTAATTCACTTCATGACATTTAGTGTTGATTTTTTAAAAAATTGTTCATCTTTCTATTTGTATTGTCGAATTCATTTTGCATATTTTCCTGTGTCTACTTACTTTACTCTGCCTAAATTCTTGCAAGTTACTTCATACTTCTTTATGCCCATCATGCTCATATTTTCCTATAGTGATCATATTATATGTGATAAATGTACAGCAATAAATTTAATCTTTCCTCAGTCAATGCATATTTACTTAGTTTCCTTTTCTTTCTGATTATTAGACACATACACACACAGACAAACTTTCTGTGTATAAGAGTCTTTCTTTTTGTCATTTGTCAGTGATTTATCACTAACAGTGGAATCTCTGGTGTGACCATTTTTGACACTTATTTGGAGAATGACAAATTCATTTCTAGAATATCAATTTACCAATTCACAGCTTGACAATGAATTGATTTTCCTGTCTTCCTCATCCCTTCAACACCAAATTTTCCATTGGTTTGTCATATTTTCCAAATTTTTAGACCTGTGGGGAAACATGAAGGAGGTTTTGATTTTTGCTTTTCTTATTAGTAAAAAATTGGAGTATTCTTTCATATGGAGAATACCTTACAATTCTTCTTTGATAATTGTTTATATCATTTTAACATTTATATATTGGGGAATAGCTTTTATTTATCTGTACATTTCTAGTAATCAGTGAAGCATTTCTTAGGCACTTTTTTTTTTGTACCAGACCCTGAGCTATGTGGCAGGAATATAAAAAGTATAAAAAGATATTCTATCCCCAAAGAGCTCACAACCTAGTATGATGATAGTTATCTGTGTATGTTAGATATTAAACACTTCTCAGGGACATTTGGTTAAATATATGTTTTCTAGTCAGTTTCTTAACCAAGATCCATTAATTTGTTCTTAAGTTTTTCCACCTCTTGTGAAAAATGTATTTGTATCTTTTGTAACTGCTTCTATTCATCATTTCATTAAAAATATATGAACATTTATAGTTGGAAAATATATGATCTGTATCTCTCCTGGTTTTTTTTGTTAATTCTAGGATCTTTAATAATATTTGTTATTAATATTATTTAATATTAGTCTTTCATATTTTAAATCTATTTTGAATCTATTGTGGAATATATTATTTACCAAAGACTAATGTTTACCAGACTACTTTTCTAGTTTTTCTAAGGGGTCTTATAAAATAAGGAGGTCTTGCAGGATACTCTTCCAGGCATTTTTTATTTTTCAGGTTAAGAAACACTGATCAAGTTTAATTCTGACCCCCACTTGTCTAGTTTGATGCATTATTCTACTTTTTGAGATTTAATAGAATATCATATGACTTTGTTGATTGCTATTTTGCAATATTGTTTGAGATCCCTTCATTCCTTCCTTTCCCCCCTTATTTTCCTTTGATATTCTAGATCCTTTCTTTCTCCAAGTGAATTCTGCTTTTGTTTTATCTAGCAAAGTAATCATCCTTTGGTATGTTGCTGCAGCATTAAATCTGCAAAATAACTTCATTAGTATTGTCATTTTTTATTATAGCAACATGGCCCAGCTAAGGCACTTATTAAATTTCATGCTACTTATTTTTTTAAAAATTATTTAAAGAACATTTTATAACTGAATCTATTCAAATATTGAGTGTGCTTTGGTGGATAACTCCCAAATGTTTATACATTTTGCATTTATTTTAAATTGGATTTCCTTTTCTATCATTGCTTCCAAGATGTTATTTTAACCTGGAAATGCTTTGGATTATGTGTGTGTGTGTGTGTGTGTGTGTGTGTGTGTGTGTATGTGTGTGTATGTGTGTGTGTACTGTTCTAACTTTTCTAAAGCTATTACTTATCTCGATTAGTTTTTTTGTTGATTCCTTAAGAATTTCTCATCAAATAGAGATTAATTTCTTTCCCTTATCTTATTGCTAATAGTAACATTTCTAGAACTATAATAACAAAATGGTAGGAAGAGTGGGCTTCCTTCAGAGGACCTAGATTCAAATTACACCTTTTCCAATAAGTCTGTGTGTTTGAATAAGTCATTTAACCTCTTTGGGTCTTTATTTCCTCATCTGTGTAATAAGGGAGGATAGAGCAGATGATGGATGATTAAGTAGTAGCTAGGTTACTCGGTGGATAGACTACTAGACTTGGAGTTCATCTTTGTCTCAGATAACATGCCTTAAACATTTAGCTGCATGAACCTGGGCAAGTCAAATTAACCTTTGTTTACCTTAATCCATTAAACAAAGAAATGGTAAACCACTCTACTGAATTTGCCAAGAAAACCTCATGTTCATTATGGTCCATGGGATCATGAAGAGTTGAACACAACTGAATGACTAAGCAACAGAGTAGATGGACTTTAAGATACCTATCAACTCAAGCATAATTGTGTCAAGTATAGTGATGTACAATGTAGGACTATGAATAAATCTGTGATTTCATTGGTATACTCCCAGGTATGGAAGATTCTTCTACCAATTCATATCAGCAACATTTTTGAAACTTATAGTCTTAGGGACTTGCCCTAAGCATTGAGAATGTTAAGTGACTTGCCAAATATCTTATAGCCCAGGGTCAGAGGAATGATTTAAACACAGGACTTTCTGGCATTAAGTTGGATTCCATCCATTCTGCCACACTAACTGTTACTCAAGAGACACAAAAAGGTGGACCTTCTCTTTAAGGATCCTATAACTCCTGAATTACATGTTAGTTAGACACAAAGAGTTAAACTGTTTAATGACTATACTTATAATAGGAGTTCAGAGAAGGATGGGATCAGTGTGGGCTCCAAGGGTAGAGAAAGTATGCATGCAGGAGGTGAGACTAGTTTTGTATAAATGGAAAGGTAAGATATGGAATGACAGAAAGAAAGAAGGAAATTATTTCAGCAGAACAGCAAGAATCAGGTCATGAAAGCAAGAATGACTGTAAAGAGAAAAAAGATAGCAAGGAGAGTATCCTGAAAGATGCAGAGGGTTTATATTGAGAAGTATGGTTGCCCAAGTAGGGTAAGGCTAGATGTTCCAGGGCTTTAAAAGACAAGAAGCTGGCTTTAGGAAGAATTGCTTCTGGGCCTCTTTTTCTACCTCCTCTTATCCCAAGGTTGTTTCTATTCATACAAAGATGCTAGAGTTCTGACACAAGAACATCTTTAAATACACAAGAAAAAGTTATTCAGTAATAGAAAAGAGAAAATAATATCCATTTTCTGCAGAACTGCTATTGCAGATTTAGTGTAAGCACATTTCTCTTTCTGTTGAAGCATTGTGATAGATTCCTAAGAAAGCAACTTAGAATGGTAAACTCTTATGTCAAAATGAGTCAGAGATTCTTCCTAAGGTGTGCTTTATTAAATAGTTGTCTGATTTTCACTCCAAACTGTGAGACTGAAAACAAAGTAAAAACTGGAATTCAAGAGTGATTTGACATGATATTCAGGGGTTCTTTTTATCCAGTTCAAGAAGTGTGTTTAATGTAATTTATCCATAATTCAGCTCTACCAAATTAAGTGATTGATATGTAAAAATTAATTTTTGGATACCTCAATGAATTCTAATTCTATTTAACCACAAGTATGGGTCTAATTAATTGTACAGGTATTCAAAATAAAATCATAATTACTGTTGTTTTTGTTCATTCATTTCAGTCATGCCTGACTTTTAATGTCCCCATTTGGGATTTTCTTGGTAAATACACTGGAATGGTTTGTCATTTCCTTCCCCAGTTCATTTTTCAGATGAGGAAACTGAAGCAAATAGGGTTAAGTGACTTGCCCAGGGTAACAGAGTTAGTAAGTGCCTGAGATCAGATTTTAACTCAAGAAGATGAGTCTTCTTGACTTCAAGTCTGGTACTCTACTATTCCACATAGCTATTCCCCAAAGTCAAAATTACAAGGTGTATAAAGCTTAATTAAACCATATTATCTCAATAATGTATCTGAAGAATTCTTAGGTTTTTGAGAATTTCACACAAGCCATTTGTTCAGTAAATGGCTTTCCTCTATTATTTAATATACTATGTATTTTTATGATTATATTTCAGCAACCATTCCTCTATTTTTACATTTCAAATCTCTACTTCTTTTGTAATTCGTTTATCTTGATCCAAACACATAGAAGGCACTTAATAAATTCTTCTTATCAGTAGATTGACTCATTATCTTATCCATGGTGGCTCTGTATGAAACACTGGATAAAATACTGTGCATCTCTTCCTCTCCTTAGTACAGATAAAACTATTCATTTTGAAAAGATAAAATCTTTTTAACTTTTTATTTTAAAATGTCTGGTTTATCCCAGACATGGAGGAATTACTTCCATAAAGACTCTGACTGTAGATATTAAATCCAGGAACTATAACTAGTTGATTTCAGAATTGTTTAAAACAATAAGAAGAGGGAAAGAAAGGGGACCTGAACAACTAAAAGTGATTTATATATTCTTACATACTGACAGCTTACAATATGGAAGGCCTTGTTTTTAGTGCTTTCTTCTTCCTCTTTCTCTTCCTTTTCTTTCTTCTTCTTGTTCTTGACTTTGTTCTTCTTCTATTCAAGATGGGTGGTAACTAACTTAAGATCATAGAACTGCTTAGTGGTATTATGAAGGGGTGTAGAAATGCTGTGTTTTCAAGTTTACTTGTAGAAGTATTGGGAAGGGAAATTAACAAGGTCAGCATTACTTTTGTACAGTATATTGCATTTGTTAAGTTGTCATTCTTCGTTTTAGGCTGTTGTTCAATGATCATGATGACTATAATGATGATGATACTAAAAATCACTCCAGTTAGTATGCGCTAATAAGGCAAGGATTCAATTCACTATAATTAAATGTGTTAGTTATCATATTCATTGTATTTTCTTAGTTTTGGCCTCTGAGTTAGGAGACTTCATTTATAGTCCCAGATATGTCACAGAGTAGTTGGCATCTTCTGCTTTTCCTTCTTCCTCATGCATGTAATAGCCCCTATTTAACACTTCTTCCTCATTTATTAAATGAGTAAATTGAAGAATATGGTATCTAGGGTGAATTTCAACTATTGTGACCTAAAATACCATGATAATTTTAGGTTTATGATAAAAATCAGTCAGAAAATAAGATTCTATGCTTCAAATGTAGTTCATTTCAGAAGACTATATTGAATGCTGGCTCCATGTCAGATAAAGAGGGAGTAAAAATATAAATACTAAATTTCAATTTGTGCCAGTTAAGTGGTTTAAGTAATAGATTTCAACTCAGGAAGGTGAATTTAAAACCTGCCTCAAACTCTTACTAGTGGTTTGACCCTGGGCAAGTCATTTAATCTCTGTCAGTTTCAGCTTCCTCATCTATGAAATGGGAATAATTATAGCATCTATTTCATAGGGTTGGGAGGATCAAAGTTTAGTGTCTTTTGCAAACCTTAAAATACTAAACATGTTATTCCAAAAATTTTAGGACCATTATATCATAATATTATATTATATTGTATTATGTTATAAAACTGACCTAAGTTTTTTGTAATACTATATTAATGCTAGTTACTAATAGAAGAAGTATTGGAGAGAATAGAACATGTATATGATTTAAAAAATAATAATTTAATTTGAAAATAAAAATATGAGTATGAAAATGCCAAAAAAATCAAAGAAGGGAAGGGGAAATTAGGAATTGGGGGAGAGCTATTGGGATGAAGTGATATTTAAATTGGTCTTGTAAGAGGCTTAAGATTTCCAGTAGTGGAGAAATGGGAGAAGCAGCATGAAATAATAAGAATTGGGGAAATGGATTTGAGTCTTAAAGGAGAACAGGATAACTAAGAGTTAGACACAAGGAGAAATAACAGTAGAAGTTGAAGGTATAGTCCATGAAAAGGTAAACTATCAGGAGGAGAAGTATTCTGAATAAGGAATCATAAAATGCCAGGGTCACTGTATCATAGAGTAACTGTAGAGAGGTAAAGTATAAAATGTAAGTAAAAAATATTATAATATAAGAAAGATAAAAATGATACAGTTAGTGCACTTTTAAATGCCAGAGTATTTTTTTTTATTTGATCATGGAAGTAATAGGGAGCCATTGGATTTAACTGAGAAGGAAGAATTTTAACATGATCAGAATGATATTTTAGGAAATTTATTGTTGCAGCTAAGTAGGTGATGGATAAAAATATATAGAGATTTGAGGCAAGAAAACCAACAAAAATGTTCTTGTGATTATCCCAGGTATGAGGTGATCACTATCTGCACCAAGGTGGTAGCTGTAAAAAGTAGAGAAGAGCTGATACTAGAATTGTGAAGGCAGAAATACCAAGATCTGATGACACATTGTATATATGGGGTGATACAAGTGACGGGTTGAGGGTGACACAGGTTGAAAGCCCAGGAAACTGGGAGGATTGTGGTATACCCTTTAGTAATAGGGAAGTTTAAGGAAAAGGTTTGGGGGAAAGACAAGTTCTCTTTTGAACTTGCCAATTTGCCATGTACAAGGGAACAGCTAGTTCACAATGTCCAAGAAACAGGTAGTGATATGATGTTGTAGTTCAAGAGAAAATGATTTCCTTTGGCTGATGAGTGCAGACGTCCAATTATAGAAGTTGGGGAAGCTAGTTAGAAGAGGAAGCATAAGAAACCACTCTAACTAGCTTTCTTGAGGATTTTAGCTAAGATGCAGAGAGTAATAGTAGGGATGTGTTTGATCAAACAAAGTTTATTTTGTTTTCTTTTGGGGATAAAGGAGAAGTGGGAATGTTTGTAGGCAAAAGAGGAAACATGGGAGGCTGATGGAAGGATAAAAAGAGCTTTATTCTTTAAAAAAAAAAATAGGATAGAGAATCATTTAATGGTATACAAAGGGATTACCTTGTTGAAGTAAATGTTCGTTTCAGATTATATAAGGTAAACTTATAGTGAACCTAATGAGCTTAGTTTCATGACTTTCTCCAGCTCTTTTCACTAGCATGTCAAGGGTGCAAATGGAGGAGTAATCCAAATTTGGCCTTTGGCCAGACATAATTGGCATAGTTCAATAGCCCATGAGATATAAGATAATAGATTAATGTAAAGCTGAACTGATTCACCAAGGGGTTAAAATATGAGAGGAAAGAGAGTGTGACCAATACAAAGGTGATAATCTTGGAAAGAACTGATGAGTTGAGGGATTAGAGGTCATAGTGCACATGAAGAACATAGTTACATGTCTTATGATATAGGAAAAGATGTAATGATAGATTATTATGATCAGATAAAAAAATTTGGAATTAATGAATATGGAAGTGGAACAGTTATGAATTGTATATGACACAATAAAGGCTATGATTGTTCAGGTGAAGTATTGAGTAAGCTGTTGGAAAAGGGAGTTGGAATTCAGGTGAAATATAAGAGCTAGAGATTTTAATTTAAGAGATGTCCAAACATGGGTGATACAGGAAAACAATGAAGAAATATCTATTCAATGACATTGAAGTAAATCATTATAGAGTTTAATACAGATAATGGTCACAATATCTTTATATGTCTAACATAAATCCATGGAAAAGATATTATTTTTCTTCACTGTTGAGGTTGATGAGATTATATTAAAATAAGAAGAGATGTCTATTTTGGAGATAAGTGATGCTAAATGATGAACATGACAGTCAGCTTGGAAATAGGAAAGAAAAAGGCAAAATAGGGAAATGACAAGTTAAAAATCCAGATGCTATGTAAATGAAGAGAAGTATGAGAGGCAAGTAAGAACCAAAGAAAGATAGAAAGATGAAGGCCATATGGCTCTACTGACAGAGAATTTGGAGTGCTGAAATAACTGCAAGATGGTACATTTAAAGTCAAATGCTTACCATGGAAGTCTGGGTAAAGAGAGGCTGAGGAGGAAAACTTCAGAGCATGTGCTTCATTTATGCTTCAATTTAATGAGTTTTGTTATGCAATTGAACATGATTTTTATCTTCTATTCAATGAAAATGCAACAAGACGTGTGAAAAAAATTGAAATTTTATTATCCAGCACTATTTTAAAATGTTTATGTTAATTTTTTTTTTTTTTTGGTCAGGAGGGGAAGAAGAATGAATTATGTTAAGTTTTTAATGTTTAGGGGATAAGAAAACTCATCCATAAACTCCTAGGATGACCACTAACAACTGTCCAAAGTGGTGAGAGCTATAAGAGAATGGGCAGAATGCTAATCAGCAACAGGAAAATAAGACAAAGACTATTTAAGAAGGTTGACATCTCAGTATCACCCTTGAGGATGAATTCTGGAGCAACTCTGGTTCCAACATATTGATGGGCATATGCCTAAGTTTACTGTGATGCTATTAGCAAGATGTGATACAACTTCCTGGAAAAGCTTCATTCTGCTAGCAAAGTTATAGCATATATGAATTTTTATCTTGTGGGAATCTTTTGTCTGGAAGAAAATACTACCTTTGTTGGAGAAAAATTATTCTATGCCTTTATTATAAATTCCTTACCCTTCATAACAGAAAGATGAAGTCTGGGCAAGTATACCTTGTATCTCCATCACCACCTTCCCAGGATCCATCTTCAATATGCTACCCAAGCAGGAGTTTCTGGTTGAAAAAAAGTTCATATAAATGAATATATTTTCTTATTGAGGAATCTAGGTAGATTTCTATATGGAATGCTCAATTCGAAATCATAAAGAACTGAGCTCTAATCCTGTATCCATAACTTACTATGTTTCTTGAAGCTTGAGATTCATCATCTATAAAATGGAAATTACAAGACCAAACTACCTTACAGATGCTGTGAAGATCAAATAAGCTAACATGGAGCTTGTACACTTTAAAACACCAATCAATCAATTGATACACGTACTATGTTCCAGGCATTGTGATAAGCAGTGTGAATACAAGACAGCCCCTGCTCTCAAGGAGCTTACAGTCTAATGGAGGAGTTTTTATTGGTAGCATTGGCGATGGTGGTGGTGGTGGTAGTAGTAGTAGTAGTAGCAGTAGTAGTAATAACAGCAGTAGTAGTAGTAGTGATGGTGGTGGTGGTTGTTGTTGCTCACGTTAGATATTATATTGTTTCAACATTCTAATTTCATAAGGATCATCTTATAACCATGGGAAAGATTATTCTTTTGAGGACTCAAAGCAAGTCCTTATTTCAATGCTACCCTACTGGCATCCAACATGCTTATTGTGGTCACAATAATAACTAGAATTTAAGTTAACAGAGTAACTACTTCTACATCTTCCCAAACATCATCTCAGAGAGCAATTTCCCTTTTCCCAAAGGGGCTTCAAATTGACATTCTTCTCACCCATAAAACCAAGGATTTGGGGATATTAAAACAAACAAAAAATTTGCCCATTTAAAGAACAGAACTTCCAATTTAAATACTAAGTCTCCAGCAACATAACCAAGGAAGTATAAATAGGGTTTGAAACAGAGCAGACATTCCAATTTCTGAACAAAGAGAAAAATAAGTCTGAGGGGAGTCAATACAGAGAGAGGATGACTCTTAATAATCTCTGAGATTTTAGGGTAAGCTACCATTTATTTGACAGGGTTGAAATACATCTTTTGTGCTTTAAGCTAGACCAGAGAGTTAAGCAAGGACCAGAGCAAGACACAGAGAATAGGAAGGACAACAATTCAAGGATTATATAAATACTAAGTGTAAAAAAAAATAGCAAGATTTTGAGAATTTGTATTTTATTGTGGTAGAGCAGGGGTATCTCTGACAGAAGTTTAAACAACAAAGGATATGGACAGCAAAGTGGGGAGAGTCAGTTATGGGTAGAGCATCAAAAACAAGGAAAAAGGAAAAAGAAAAACAAAAAAAATACCAAAGAATGAGGAAGAATTATAATTTGGAGTTAGGCAAGTGTGCAATAAAAAAAGTTTCTAGTGGCATCACAGTGTATTGAGTGGAAGAGGGAGCAAAAATGAAGAAGAATTTGAGAGGGATCTCACATTCCAAGTTATTGAAGTTGCTTGTCATTTTTTTAGCCTCTAAGGGTTTTTCTTCTATTATTCTGATTTTCATTTATTATAGTGATTGTTCTCTACAATTGAAGCTTCTTTCATGCAAATTCAAAAGGAGTTAAAATGAAAGTGATTCCATGTTGAAGAACAGAAATATCAGCTTTCATCATAATAATTAGAGCTGGTGAAATTGACACCATTTCTTTCCTCTTTGTTGTAATTCTGGTCAAAACAATGGGTTAGTATCCTTCAATTGTAAATTTCTGTAATAAACCTTTCTGTGATTTATGTTTCATCATATTTGTACTTGATAATGTTGATAGAAGAGAAACAACAAAAATAAAATCATTCTTATTCTCTTAAATATATTTTCTCATGTGGATTACAGACTATGTAAATAAAGATGCAAAGACAATCATAGAAAAAATACTGAACTGGTCCTAGAATCAAAAGACTTGGATTTAAGTATCTGTTCTTTAACTTGAGCTGTGTGACCTTGGGCTAGGCATATATTATCTCAGAGCTTGCTCACTTAATTGTAAAATGGGATAAAAATATTTGCTTTGCTTCTTCATAGGGTTGTTTAAATAAAGAGCATTGTAATGGACTAAACACACCCACATATGTATATGTACACATATGTACATACATATATACATATATATATACACATTATATAATTTATGTATATACATATGCTATTATTGTTATAATAGGTCACATTATAGCATACACTGTATTATCACACATAAGCTAAAACATAACAAATTGTAGAGTATATTATGAAGCATGTTCTTTATCTATGTAGGTTTAATACAGAAACAAGCCCCACGATTGAAAGGAACGTGACCTCGGACAAAAATTGTAAAGGTTCATTTCTGAAATCAATGACCATCATGCCAAATGATTTATCTTTTATAAAAATGCATGGAATAAAGGTCATTATGTTTTAGTCACACCAATTAGAAATACAAATGGTTAAAAGAAAAAGAAGGGAGTTGGGAGGGATGTATCTTGGAGAAGATTTGTGTAGTATAGTCCAAAATGTAAACTAAAATTTAAACTGTGTAAAATAATAACTCATGTTAATTAGATTTTGTTTAGATTCAGAGTAAACCTCTGTGTAAAGACAACATTTTGATATCTATCAAGGCTAACATACTTAGACCAAGATATTTTATTTGTTTTTCTTTACATAATACATTCATTTCCTATTGTTTCAGAGAATCTGGGTAATTCAAAAAAATTCAAATTTAGGCAATTAAAATATAGCTCAAATTAGTTCAATATAGCCTGTACATGGATATTTTTCCCTATAATTCAACTTGACTTCTAGCTTTACACTGCACAGGGAAAACCTGAGCTGACGATTACCCTGCCTTCCAGACTTTACTGTAAGTTTTCTTTGATCCTGCTCTTTCCTGTAATCAGACCAACTTTTGTTCTCATTTTCCTGAATTTTTTTAAACACTCAACCTTTTTCTCCTTTATGATTTAATTTCTGTTGACATTGCATTCTCGAGCACTTGTTCCTTTTCTGGGCTAATTGGTCCAGGTGGATTAATTTGGCATATAATTTCACAACTGCTTTTTGATACTGCCATGAGTTGTCAGGGTCATGCCAAGTGAACTGCTTTCACATATTAAAAAAAAAGATTACTTAGTTTATTTTTCATTATATAATTTCTATAAATCAAGTGTCTTGGAACCTGCCAAGTGGCTGCTTGCATTTAGTGTAAGAAAATATTTTGTGGAACTCACAAAAAGGTCTCAGCAAAAAACCAGTTGGCAAATATGAATCCCTGTTGTGAAGTACTAAGATTTCAGAGATCTCATGAGAAGAATGTGTACTACTCTTTCCAAAATTGTTGCTTAAAGGACTGAGATGGAAAGCCTTTGCTCAAATCTCAGCTATCATCATAGTAAAATCTTATTTATATTTTCATATCTAGGTCATTTTTTTTATATTTCCATAGGAGGCCATTTGTTTCATTGGATCATTACTCATAATAAACACTTATGTATGCAATTATTTTCATACTTCTTATCATCCGTCTTCTATTTTAAGCTCCCTGATATCAGTATATTTATAACCATTCATTCTTTTATCGATTATATTATTATCAATCAACTAAGTCCCTCTTATGTGCAAACTCATTAGAACCGTGGTGTAATGGAGATGGAGAGCTGGCCTCAGAGTCTAGAAGTCCTGGTTTCAAATCTAGCCCTTAATACTTACTGCCTATGTGACCATGGGAAAGTCAATTAAACTTAGGCAAAAGTGCCAACTTGAATTGTGAAAGGAATTTCTTCATTAAGAATTTCCTCTGTTAATGAAATCACAAATTTCATTTTGTTTAAATGTATAAATTACATTGCTAATTATTTAGGGTTTCATCAATTTTCATGAAACTCACAATTTAGAAAGGAGAATAGAAAATAAGTATAAATATTTAATACTCTATAATTTTACTATGACTATAAGGTAGAAGATAATGTGATAAGTGCATTGAAAAGTACAAATTGCTTTTGAGGATCTTACTATTTTGTATCCTACCAATGCCTCATTCTGTGATATGCAGGTACTTGTTAAATATTTGCTGAATAAATAAATGAATAGGACCATGGGGTTACATCTGGATGGGACCACTGACAGTGGTTAAACCAACCATTTCATTTGGTGGATGAAGAAAATGAGGTCTACCTAGGAAAGTTAAGTAACTCTTCTAAGATTGCACATTCAGTAAGTTACTGAGGATGAATTTGAACTCAGAACCTCCGACTCTGTAGTCAGTGCTCTTTTTGATGCTCTAAATAAAGGTACTATTTTAATTATTGGTCTAGTGGCTTAAATTTTTAAAAATAGCTTTCACGTATTTGTCTCACTTGATCCTTACAATTGTATGCCTCTCCCAAGATCATTGATAGTGAAAGATCTCACTCCCACTTTAGTGTTCTTTTCTGCTCAGTGAATTTAGGTTCTTTATCCCTACCCTGACTTATATATCTTTGAATGGGGGAGATGGTTCTTATCCTGGAAATGTTATAACTCATATTTTCAAAAGCCATTGATCAAAAGCCATTATTTCATTAATGACTAATAATTAAGTGGAATTTATCCATTTAAAACATCATTATTATCTTCCAAATACTCCTTGCCAAATATAACTGGATTTCTGAAAATTTCTATTAATCAAAAGGCTCTTAACCATGTTAATATCTATAATCACTTGCCAGCAACCCAGCTGCAGGCTTTTTTATAAATTGTTGTTTATATAAACGCTACTTTTCCTCTCTTCTCTCCTTTCTTACATTCAAAGCTGAGCTTAGGTAGAATTTTTATCTCCAGCTACCCAAGTGTATGTTTTCTCTCTTTTTTCCACTTATTTTTAAATTAAATTTATATATTTTTTTGCTACATTTGAAATTTCCAACTGTTTCCCTCCTTGCTTTCTTTCTCACTTTGCACAGAGGAGGTCACTATTTGATATATGTGTGTGCATATACATGTATGTGTGGCTAAAAGCATACTATATATACTCCTATTTATCTGTTCTTTCTCTGGAGGTCGATGAAGAAATCAAAAATATATATAGTCATATGAGAAAATGCTCTAAATCATTATTGGTTAGAGAAATACAAATTAAAACAACATTGAGATATCTTCCTACACCTATCAGTTTGGCTAAAATAGTAGAAGGAGAAAATGACAAATGTAGGAATGGATGTAGGAAAATTGGGGTACACTGTTGGTGGAATTGTGAACTGATCCAACCATTTTGGAGAATAGTCTAGAATTATGCTCAAAGAGTTATAAAACTGAATATACCCTTTCACCCAGAAATAATACTGTTAAGTCAGCTTCCTTCTTAAAAACAGCCACCTGTTTTCTCATTCTGGTCTCCCCTGGAAAGAATTGTTGTCATATTCTTCATTTATAGTAAAGTATAAATGACAACGTTGTCAAGGTTATTTGCATCTCAATTAGCAATCCTTAAATTGATAGGGTTAAACTCTCAATATATAATTTCTGGAACTTATTAACATATGGGTGTTTCCTTACCCACAAAAAAAATGAGAGGAATGAAGTGATATTTAAAATACCTTCCAGTTCTAAATTCTGCCTCAGATACTAACTAGGTATCTGACCCATGAAAAATCACTTAACCTGTCTGCCTCAATTTTCTCATCTGTAAAATGGTGATAGTTATAGAGCATCAGATTGGTATTTTGATAATCAAATGATATGTGTGTATATATATATATAAATATATATATGTGTGTGTGCATATTCATATATATATACATATATGCATACACATACACACACATATATATATACATCATTGTGTATATACACACATAACTATACAAAACTTAAAAAAAATTATTGTAATTTGTTATTATTAAACTGAAGAAGCTATGTTTTTATTCTCATTTTTCAAATTTTTCAGAGAAGTTAAATGATATTCTTAATGTCATACAGTTAGACAATAGCAAAACCAAAGTTTAATCCCTGATTTTCTGACTCTGAATCTTAACTATCTTATGATGACTTCCAGCTACCTTTTCCTTTAGAATATAAGTTCTGCCCTACTAGACTTTTTCATCCCTGATTATCATGTTATAACCACATCTATTAAGTACCTACAAAATTTTATTTTTAATGAGCAAAACAAAGCAGATACTATAACTAGCTATGAGCATTTTAATATAAAAATGAATACTTTTTTCTAATGTACATAACTCTATAGTTACTTACCCCAGAGATGATTAAAATGGGCCATTGCAGCCTGCAATAATTTTAAGTCCTTCCAGAGCTAAATTATTATGCAATTGGGAAATATTTAACAAAATTAATAAAAATATAATAAAACATGGATAACATTACATTTTAAAACTAAATTAATATGTAGCCCTCATGGGTTGTTATGTATTGATAAATGACCCCATTTTTATTTGAGTTGGATATTGATTTAAAATATTTAATCTTTCTAAAATGTTTCAAAATGCGCAGAATAAGTTTTGATTTCTAAAAAAGATCATGCTGGGTTATTATTGGGCCTTTAATTCCATAAGCTATTGCTTTACTTTTCAGTTTTATACTTGCCTTAATATTTTGATTTTTACATTCCCCTTTGTGATAAGAAGAAAAGTGACTGCTTTCCAGATCCTTCTACTTTAGCAGAATCCTTAGGCATTGACTCTCTATTAAAGCATCAGTCTATCTAAGGCTATCAGCTGTCACTGTTCTGATTTGCAGCTTTGAGCTCAACAGCTATCAGCTCCCTAATTGGCATCTTTGCAAAATTGTCAACCTATCTCCTCACTGATTTGAACTTGAAGGAGAAATTTGGTGAGCAAATATGGAGGAAATGGAAAGTAACTGCAAAATATAAAGGAAAGAAGGTATGCTAAAACAATGCAGTAGAGAAACAACTTTGGTTGTGACATTCAGAATTGATTCCTAGAGTCATGGAGTCTAGTGGGAAATAAGTAGCAATAGATTAAGTTGGCATCACATACAAGAGATGCCCCATAGGATTATACTCTTTGTCTTATATGCTTTCACATCATCCTTTCCAAAGGCTGCCATTCTTATGGAACTACAATTGTCTGATTGATAAAGATATACCTGATTTTAACCTGGGACCAGGGACAGGAAATGAATAGCTCATTCTGGATATAATGAGAATTATAGACTAAAGCACTGGCTGTGGGAATAGAGAGGAAGGAAT
Organism: Notamacropus eugenii; assembly: GCF_028372415.1. Taxonomy (NCBI): domain Eukaryota; kingdom Metazoa; phylum Chordata; class Mammalia; order Diprotodontia; family Macropodidae; genus Notamacropus; species Notamacropus eugenii. The sequence goes on from NC_092877.1 coordinate 270,599,516, forward strand.
CTGTAATAAGGATATTCTGTTAAAAGGAAGAGTAGGGTTTGGAGTGAAGTTCATGTGCTAAAAAAATGACAATTAAAACATGAGTTTCTTGTATAGAAGTCAAATGAAATGGGACACTATGTACAATACAATAGGAAACATGGAAAATGTTATTCCTATTTACTGCAAAATTTTACTAATCCTATAGCACTTATGTAAACACATAGTAGTGTTATCAAGAAGAAGAGTGGATATGTAAGTAGACTCCTCCCTTTTGGATGGGCCTTACCCTTGGATTATAGGATTTTTCACCCTCTCAGTGACCCCTTCAACTAGGACTGAAAGATATAACATCCCCTTAATCAGTGTGTCTTCAGAAACTCCTGAACTATAAGGATAGTTCCTTTTCAAGATATTTAATCTCCTCTGTTATTAGGAAGGTTGTCAGTCAGTCAACAAAAAGTTAATAAATGTTTGTCATAGTAAGACTATCACTGTTCTAAGTGCTTATGGAAAAAAAAGAAAAGTATTTTTTTTAAGGTGTATGTAAGATGTATAGCAAGGAGATGGAAGATAATTTATGGAGGGAAGGCATTAGTAGGAATGGAAGACAGACAGTCCAAAAGCACGGAAACAGGAATGCCATGTGCAAGGAAACAATAAGTGGTCCAGTGGAGCCGGATCATAGATGGCATGGAGGGCAGTAAATTTTAGGTAGGAGAAAGGTAGGGGGCTTAGGTAGGATGAAGTTTAATTCTGTAGATGATAGGGATCTACAAGATTTGGACAGAGAGAGAGAGAGAGAGAGAGAGAGAATATAAGAGGAGGTGATCTACATTGTAAAAGGCCACAGAGATGCAGCAAAAGATTACTACTAAAGCAAGGACATTAGGTCTTGCAATTTAAAGGTCATTGGTAACTGTGGAGACCAGTTGCAACTGAAGGATAGTCAGAATCCAGATTGTAGGTCATTCAGAACTGAATGAGAGATAGGAAGTGGTATCGACAGCTTTGTCAAGAAATCTAGTCACAGAGGGAGGATGTGATATAGTCATCAAAGAAAGGTTTTGTTTGTTTTGTTTTTGTAGATGAGTAAGACTTGGACATGTTTGTAGATAGCAGTGAAGGAACCAGTAGATAGGAAGAAATTATGGAGAAGAATAGGAGATAAGAAAATGGAAGCAGGGGTGGGTTGGGGTGGTAGTAGAGGCTACAAAAGGAGAAGAAGAGATTGAGAATATAATAATCGAGACAATCTACTGAAGAAGATTGGACGAAACAGGATCATAGACTCAGGTAGAAGTGATGGGGTCCGGGCCCAAGCCGAGACCTTTGCCCCTTATCCCTCCAAAGTTTGAGTTCCATTTGTCTATGGGCCCTAGAAAATCCCACCTTGAATTCCCCTTGAATCTTCCCACTTGATCTGGTGTTTGCCTGAGACCATAAGCCTTCCATTATTTCTATGCCCGTCTCTGTTACCCTAAACCTATTCTAGTCCTCCATTAAACCCAAAGGAGAAAAGGCAGCTTTTGGCTGTGGAAGCATACTTTTCCCTGGGTAGAGCACCCCAGGCAAGGACAGATAGAAGAGGAGAAAAGAGGAGGTCACCAGTCTTACTTTCTCCTCTAGATCTTTCTGGGCCCAGTGGCCTGCTATTCATCAGAATGCCTGGAGATGGCCCAGGATGAAATGTGGGACCCTGGCCATTTTAGGCTAAGGTCTTATCAGATTCTCACTTTGAGTGAGATACACCCATTCAATGAATAGCTCCTTTAAGTAGTTACTCAAGGGATGGCTCCTCTCTACTCTTCTCCACTCCTCTCCCCTTTCTCTCTTCTCCTCTCCATCCTTGCCTGGGGTGCTGTACCCAGGCCAAAAGTTTCCTTGGCTTTCATGGCCAAAAGCTGCCTTTTGTCTTTTGGGTTTATTGGCTAGATTTCTTGCTCATGTATCAAACCCTGAGCCCAATTCACTCTAGAGCTTGTAGGTTGGATAATAGGTCTCCACCCACCTATCACAGAATGAATGTAAATACTAAATAGTAACTGTTTCTCTTTTACCCAAGAACCCTGAGGGTCTTCCCCTCCCAGTTTGATTGCTTTTGTTATTTTATTATTATTATTGAAAGAGGTCATCCCTTGACTAAATACTTAAAGAGGCCTATTTATTGAATGAGTGCATCTCACTCAAAGTGAGACTCTTACAAGACCTTAGCCTAAAAGGGCAAGGGTCCCACATTGCATCCTGGGCCATCTGCAGTCATGATGAATAACAGCACTGAACTCTGATGACTCTGGAGGAGAAAGTGAGGCTGGTGGCCTTGCACATCCCTCCCTCAAATCAAAGTCAACTGCAAGTCATATCATCTTCTTGATGTCATGGTTTTGTTGGAGAACGTAGGACAAACACAATCTTAGCCCTCCATTGTCTGTTGTCTCCAGGTAGCCTTCAACTACTTTTCATTCTTAATCATATTCTGTTGGTTCCTGGTATCTGACCTCTAGTCTCCCCAACTACTGGCCACTCCAATCAAGACCATCCCTAAACCCCTCCTAGTTACCCCAAACTACTTGGCCAATCCTAGATCCTTCCCCCAGTCTTTCTATGTGTAAGATTCATCTTGTTTCCACAAAGGTGTTCAGACTCTTTACGAGTCTAGCCAATGCTCACATTTTTTAAAGATTTTGGCCAAAATGGCAGAGTTTTAACAAATCATTTTTTCTTCCGCTGAAAGAAGGCTTAGATCTAAATCATCTGGGTAGGATCCATGTGTCACTCTTTTTGGGTCCCAGCACCTCTAAACCTCAAAAGAAGGCTTGGTTTTGGAGAGGAAAAAGGGCCATCTGTTCATCTGAGGCAAGCCTAACAGAGGAGAAAAGATGGGAATTTACTTAAAAGAAATGAGACATGAAGGGGAGAAGATGGAACTATCTGCAAATGGCATTAATTTTGTAGGGATGTGTGAGATAAGGTCTTCAGCTGAGCGGTTTGGAGGAAGTGATGTTACAGAAGGCTTGAGAAGAAATGAGAAGTTTTGGAATAACCAGATGTGGGATAGCAAATAAATAAGGGAGGAGTAAATAAGTAGTTTGCTGCAGTGAGGGCCCTATTGAGATTACTTAACATGAATTTGTAGTGCATTCAATCAGCAGGGATTCACAATTTCTTCTAACCTAGTTCAGCTGCATTTGAGTAGGACAAAAGGAGGCAGAAAGTCTAAAATATCCAGGATTTTGCAAAGTATGATCGATAAAAGCGGTAGTTGTAGGGAAGATTGGTCAGTATAGGAGTGATGGCCAAGGAAAGCACTGAAAGGCAGAAAGAATGGAGGTAATGGAGAGAATGAAGGATAAGATTATTATTTCTCAATAAGCTGAAATTTGTTGCTGTAACTTTTTTTTTTACCTGCTTAGATTATATGTACTTAGTTTGTTAAACACCAATGCCAATTGTCCTCCAAAAAAAGTCATCCAGTCCTCATCACAGCATGGTGACGATTTCTTGAATTCTATGCCAAGAGTGTTAATTGTGTTAATCTTATGAACTTAAAAAGATAAGTTCCCATATGTAGAGGATGTGTCTGTCATCTAAGGACAAGACTAGGTATATTCAGAATGGTTTTTCTCCAGGGGGTTAGACATAGGGTGATTTTTTTTCAGCCACAAAAACTCATAAAAGTGTATCATAAAAAGTGGAAGGCTTTTGATGTACATCGGTGGAGGGAGTACCCACACTGATGACACTACAGATCCTTGAAGTAAGTATCAGAGCAATCCCATTTATGTGATTGAAATGTATAAATGATTGAAACTTCACACTATTTGCTTGACATCAATTAAAAATTGAATGCTTTGCATGTAGTGCAAGAAGTTTTGGAATTAAGGAGATTTTCAATTCTCAACTGCTATATTTTAAAAGGGCACAGCTGCTCTATTTGACTTGAGTTTTGCTATGCAGATAAAGATCACCTTCTTTGTTCAGTGGACTGGATTGGATTGGATGTAATATCAAGTCACTTCTTTTCTCAAGTAGATTTCTCAAGCTGCTAAATGAAATGAAATTGACTTAGAGTGTAATCTCTCTTTTATTTCTCCTAAATAAAACAGTTGTAATATATTTAAGTAGGTTTTTTTGGTCCATAAGATACTGCCTAGAAAATTGTACTAACTCCTTCAGATCACCAGAGTACCAAAAACAAAAGCAAAAAAATTAAATTTCATTTGAAAGGCAAATTGTGATTTTTTTCCAGTGTATTTAAAATCCCAATCACTTTGTTTCTGGCTAGTGAGTTTTTATTGGTAGACTTCACCCAACTAATAGAAGAGTTATGGCCTATAAGATGCTGAATGGGATTAACATGACATACACACACATGTATATATGTGCACATGTACACATACATATATGTATATACATATACATACATAATGCAGTAAAATATATGTATATATACATACACATACATACATACGTAATGTGGTAAATTGGCAATACAGCACAATGGTGCTTAAAAATCTTAGTTATACGTAAAGTTTAATTAGATAATATGTTGAGATATTGATTAATAGGATACATGACTTTTGCATTAGAATGTACACTTCTTTTAGGCATGAAGGAACCATTTCACTTTGGTCTTTTTATTTCTTTTTATTTTTATTTTCTTTTTATTTCCAGTGGTTTGTAAAGTACTTTGCATATACTAAGCAGTTGATCATTTTGATTGGTTAATTGACGTCACGGAGCTCACATTGTAGTGGTAACGGGAATTGAAGGCATTACTGGAGTAGACTGCTCTATTTAGGGCCAGTCCTTGAAGCAGACAGATATTCCCCTACCTGATTTTAGTCCTTTAGACCTGCTCATATATTCCTCAACCTGATTTTACTTTAAGTAATGATATGGATGCTTGGAAGGGACCACTTTCTGGCCCTGATGACTCAAGGCTGGGTACTATATAATGATGAAAAGTCATTTATTTAGCTGTACCTCTTGGGTAACACTAGAGTAGCTCAACTAAACTTTAACATAAGAAAGGCACCATTTGTCCATTTCTCAGTCTCTTTCCATTGCGTAAGGATGCAAAACTTCCTGGAGTTAAACCCAAGGGTCAGGAATGGAGGGAGAGGCATCACTTCAGTCTCCCATGACCTTGTCATGCTTCTTTGGCTACCTCTATTTGTTTCTTTTCTTTTCTGATCTTGGGGAAAGGATTATTGCAATATTATAGGATCATAGATTTACATCTCAGAGGAAATTTAGAAACTATGAGTCCACCTCCCTCATTTTACAGATGTGTAAAGTGTAAATGTGTAAAACTGTGGTGCAAAGGTGAAGTGACTTCCACAGACACAGCTAGTGTTTGAAACAGATTTTGAAAAAAAAAAAAAGTTTTCTTGACTCCTTGAATAGCACTCCATCCCAATCTATAACTTTTTTTGTCATTAAGGTGATCTTGGGAATTCAAGAGATCTAGAGGTTCTATCAGAAGTTCTGACAAGAAGTAGAGTCGTAACAGAGACCATTCAAGCTAGTAGTAGTTAGTAGTAGTAGTAGTAGTAGTAGTAGTAGTAGTAGTAGTAGTAGTAGTAATAGTAATAGTAGTAGTAGTAGTACTAAAAAGGAGTAATGTTGAGCCTCAACACTGAGAGAGATATGTCTAAGAAGAAACCATGTGAGCATTGCAAAGTCTGGGAAGATTGCCTTGAAGGTAGCTGAGCAAGTGTCAAACTCTAGAGCCTGTATATGTACGATCTAAACTTTGTATTTCTCCCAGACACTAACACAGCATGTTGGCCTACATTTTGTAGATAGTATGTTAGTGTCTGGGAGAAACACAAAAGTTACATTATATCTAAGATAATACGCAAAAATATGTGAATATACATTACTTTGAAAATCTAAGAATACTGTGGTTTGGTTGAGTTTAAAGACAAAAACATGAGAATAAGATTTTAAAAAGATCAAAAGGTTGGATGGCACCAGATCATAAAGTAATTTAAAAAAGAGAAGAGGGAAACTGAACAGTATGTTTTTGTTCTTGATAGGAAAACACTGAAGATTTGGTGGTGAGGGGGGATGTGCAGAGGAGTTATATAACCAGTTCCAGATATAAAAAAAATTAGTCTGGCAGAGTTACATGCTTAAAAGAGGAATTAGTGATATAGGGAGAAAACTGGGACACTATGGAATTTTATAGTATAGAGAAAAGTCCAGTGAGATAAACTGGTCAATAGTGTCATTTGCAGCAGAAAGGTTAGGAAAGATGAATACTAATTACTTTAAAATTAGTTCAAAAATTAACTACGAGTAGTTGAATGGTTTGTGAGAAAGCAGAAATACTAGGCCTAGAAAATATTTTCAATTGATTTATTTTTGAAGGGGATGGAAAAGATGGGACAATTGTCAAGTGGTATAAAAGGGTCATCATTTTTTAAAAAAGAATCTCAGTAACTCTTTTATGCTGTGAACAAGCAGGAAATGTTTCATATTTAAGGAGATATCTTTAAAATTCATTTGAGTGAGGGGATGGATGACTATTAGAATAAATTCTTGAAAGAAGTTACAGAAATTGAGCAAGGACAGAAGAAACCTTAGAAGGGAAGAGGGTTATATTTTTAATAAATCACTAAACATGAAGTGCCTACTGTGCACCAAGCACTAGGCTAAGCACTAGCAATACAAAAAGATATAAAAGGCAATTCCAGCCCAGAAGAAGCTTACAATCTACTGCAAGCAACATGGAAATAAATATTATAAAGCAAGACATATTTAGGATCAAAAAAAAGATATAGTTAACTATATTTGACAGTATCTGAAGATGGCATACATAGTACTTCTGAGAAGTTAGGAGGGATGTTGAATGAGAAGTGAAGATGCTCACATCAAATGGTTTCAGTTTGTTCGGTGAAATGGGACTAGGTCATGATGTGTCCACGAGGGGAAAAAAGGAAAAGGAAGGACAACATTCTTGGAATTATAGCTCAAAATTCAGGAATGCCAAAAGGTTAGGGGATACGATGTAAACATAGTAATTAATGAAACATTAAAGTGGCACATGAAGGTTAGATATGGAGAGAAATAATGCCAGAGTTGGAGTCTCTAAGGACAGTAAAATTTAAGGGACTGGATACGGCAGCAATAGTAAAAGGTCATCTTAGTGAGAGTGCCAAAAGATGGAAGGATATGAGGTGATAAAGAATGGCATTCCAAACTTCTACAGGCTTTCCTTCAAAGATTAAGACAATGTCATGCAGAATAAAGATTAAACTTGTTTTGTGGTGCTCTGAAGACAGGAAGGGAGCTTTCAGTTCAGAATCAGAAAGAATTTCCTAACCATTAGAGCTCTATGAAAATGAAATAGATTTTCTTGTAAGGTGAGTTTTCATTATGAGATGCTTTCAAGCAGTATCTGAAGCAGCACCTGTCAGGGATTTTGAATTCAGAAGTCATGCTTACAGTAGGAGTTGTAAGAGATAATCGCAGGTTCCTCTTCTCTCATGGACTATAGCTACACTGCAGTATTACCAAGATCTGCAAATTGGTGGGTCCACTGGAGCATTATTGCCATATCTTTATAGACTTAACAGATGGTATTTAAAAAGTTGTTATGGGAAAAGAAAAAAATGGTGATGATACTTTCTGAATGCAGATAGGTTAGTTCTCAAGACATCAGACTTACAATTCTTGATGGGATCCATATTCAACATCTTTCCACTTTTGTAAAAACTGACAAAGTTTATGTGTTTGGGGGAAATTTTTTGCATATGAAAACTCAGGATCTTCTGGTTGACCATACACAAAGTTGCATCCACAATTTTCAGAGACTGATTAATAAAATGAAATTCAGTAATATACATAAAATATGGATTTGGTAGTATATACAAAAGTCCATTATTGTTACTGTCACCATTATTATTATTGCTTTCATTATAGTCAGCAATGCTAAAAAATCTTAATTTTAATAGGCATCAGAATACTACCCTTTTAGATAATCTTTGAATTTTAGAGGATGGTATTCATGAGGACTAAATATACAAATAAAACAAAAATTAAAACCAGTAATGACAAATCTCTGAATTTGCCTTCAGTGCATAGAGAATTGCATAATCTCAAATTCTCTGAATTGGAAATAATCTCAAGGCAATGTAGTTTTACCTATGCTGTATATTCAGGAATATACTGTTCAAGGTGCCCAATCCACTTTGGAAGAGCTCTATTTCTAGGGAAATTTTCAGTGTATTAACTCAAATTTGTTTCTGCAACTTTTACCCTTTCACTACCCATTCTGTCCTCCAGGGTCAAGCAGAATTGGTCTAATTCCTTTGTTTTTATTTTTTGCTGTTGTCAGTCATTTCAGTCATGTCTGACTCTTTGTGGGTCTATTTAGGGTTTTCTTAGCAGATGTTGGACTGGTCTGACATTTTTTTCAAGCTCATTTCACAGAGGAGAAAACTGAGGTAAACAGGGTTAAGTGATTTGCCCAATGTCACACTGTTAGAAAGTGCTTGAATTCAGATTTGCACTCTTCTTGACTCTAAACCTGGCATTCAATCCACTGTGCCACCTCCTTCAAATGCTTGAAAATGGCTAGAACTTGCCATTTCTCTCTCCCAAGTCTTCTATTTCCCACCTAAACATTTCTAGGTCCTTCAATTAATATTTCTGTAATAAGGTCTTCCACTCACCAAACTGGATATGTTCCTGTAAACTTGATCCATATTGACAGAATTCTTCTTAAAATATGAGAATAAAACATGTTTTTATGGATGTTTTGTGACAAGGTCAAAAGGTAGGCCTAGGTCCTTAGGTCTAGACATAGTTCTCTTGAAGCTGCCTAGGATAGCATAAGGATTTTCTATTGTTATACAATGCAGTGCTGTTCCATACTGAGATCACCTTCTGTCTTTTGCTTGTGAAGTCTAAATTTTGTGTCAAAGTACAGTACTTTATATTTCTCCCTACTCAGTTTCATCTTATTAAATTGACCCATCAGTTTAACGTGTTGAGATCTCTGATTATTCTCTTTGCTAGTTACTTCTATGAGTTTTGTGTCATATATACATTTGATGAAATTACCATCCATTTGTGTTTTAATTCATGGGTCCCTAGGCTATATTAGTGTTCATTCACCAATGGTTATTCTTGAATATAATCTTTGATCAGTTCTGTAATCTAGGTAACATCTTGTCATCTATCTGTAAAGACAACAACATTCTGTCAAATTTTTTATGGGATTTAGATATATAATATCTTTACCATTTCCCTGACCTTGTGTAAACAAAAAAAAAATGTAAGATTGTTTGGTCATCATATTTTTGTTTTGTTTTGTTTTTTAGTGGTGGTCATAGGAGGTTGTTTTGCACCATTCTTCTTGTTATTGATCATTCCTTCCCTTCTTAAATGTTCACACTTATTACAGATTTTTTTCCAATAATCAAAGTTAAATTCTTTGTCCTAGTATTTTAAAAATCCACTTCTCCTCTTTTGAAAAATCATGGCAGTTTCACTTCCCCAATCCTGTGGTATCTCTTATGGGTCTCACGAATACTTCAAAGATCACTTGTAGCAGTTGAACAATTATATCTACCAGTCTGTACATTATCCAGTTATAGGACTGATGACTTGAAATCACTGAGCACAACTAATTCCTATCTTACTATCTTCTCCCTTATCTCGAGTTTCACTGTTAACCACTTTTGCTTTATCCCTTCCATCGTCAAGATTATTCTGCTTAGAAGAGGGGGGAAATGTTAAAATAAAGAACAAGAAATTCTTTCTTATCTCTGACACCTAGACTGCTGACCTGGGTCTTATGCCAGCTCCCATAGCAACCTCTCTATCACCGCCATAATGACAAACTGCTAATGAACTGTCTCTGATGGCACACTGATGGCAAAATATCCACACTGATGAAGTAAAATGTGCTCAAGGAGTGAAGTATTAGGCACATCAAAAGCACCACCTTTCTTTGTAACTAGGAGTCCCATGAATAGTAGGACCACTCAGATTGTAGGACCTACTTACAGCTGAAATCTATTCATCCTCCTTCCACCAATCATCACATTGAGAGGTGCTTCCTGTCTGGGCCAAAGGAACTTTTTGGTGTTCCAAAGTAGGCTTTCTAATTGGACACCAAAGTAAGGTCATAATCTTGCTAGACTTGCTCATTTCCTTTCAGAAAGTTGAGGGCCACCCTAACATAAATCACCAAACATGAACCTTATAAACACTTGATTTCATCAACTGAATTCACTGTTTCTCCGACAAAACTCATTCACCAATGGTTACTATACTCCTAGCCCCATCTATTCATCCTATCTCAGTTATAATGAATCTGCAGTAGACAAAGGACAAATTATTTTTTCTGAACTCCTCCCTCTACTCCATTGCTTGCATTTTCCTCAATCCATCCCTCCCCCTGAAGCATTCCCCTCAAGGCCTGCCTGCTTCTTTTACTATGTCTTTTGGAATGCTCATTTATTCTATCTTTTCTTACTCATTGAGAATTGATTCCTCCTGGTAGAACTGCTTCCCTCACCACATGTTCCAATACTAGCTACACTTGCTCTCATATACTCCACCCCCTGCCCCCAACTCATTTGTTCACTGTCATGGATTCTGAATACCCTTTGCTCTCTCTTGCTACTTCCAGACTCCCCTGTTATGATCATTACATCCACCAATCTCTCCTCCATTGAGTTTTATTCAATCCGATTTTATCAAATACTCAAAATTCTGATAGATGTTCCCTTCCAAAACCAAGGAAATTCTTAATCCTTTCAGTATCTAGCTCTACCACACTACTTCTTCATTTTAATAGACTTCACTTAATATATAAGGAGTATACATTCCTTACAATACTTTGTTTCTCAGTTCTTCAATATCTTCAATTCTTATAATATAATCTTTCACTCCATCTTAGTTATACAGAGGAAGTAATACCATCAACTACTTCATCACTCACAGTTGCTCCACTTCCATGTTTAAGTACTATGAATTCCCCTTATTTGGTCATAACCTTTTACTTCCTAAATGTCTTTCTGTCTTACTTCTCCTAAAACTGTTCTTTGTCCTTACTATGATGCCTCACCTCTCTCCAACCCAATTCCTTAATACGTCCCAGGACTGAACCTCTAATATGGTTTCACTTTACTCCCTGCCCAATCTTATCCATTGGAGAACCAGTTGAACTCTATACTTTTCTCCACTCTTGAATATCTTGTTACCTTGTTCTTTCACCTATCAAATCTTGATGAACCCTAATCTGGTATTATGCCACTGTTCAACAGCTTTGCTCCTATTCACACGCTGAAAATAAAACTTGAAAAAAATCACAAAAAAATTTGCTAACTAGATTCATTTGCAAATTTATGATAGCTAATCTCAACTGGTCCCTCACTAGAACAAGGCAATTCTACTACTCCTGGATGTTTGATTCTCTCTTCTATTGATCACAGCAGCTATTCCAAAGCTTTAATTCTCTTGTTAACAACACTACCACTACCTTCTCCTAAACTTCTCTGCTGAGGATGAGTTGAACTCATCACATACTTTGCTGAAAACTGAAGGTCATTTGCCTAGAAGTTCCTTTTCTCTCATCTTATATCCCTCTTATACTACACTTGACTTTCTCCTACACACAAATAACTTACATTCAGATGTGGTAAGTCTTCTGCTTGCCAAGGCCAACCACTCTATACATATGCTTGATACCACCCCTTCTGTCTTCAGTAGATTGCCCCACTTATTCACCACTTTCTCTTATGTTCAATCTTTTCTTTTTCCTCATCACCTTTATAGTTGTCTCCAAACATGATCAAATCCCCTCATCCAGAAACAGAAGAAATTAGAACCCTCATATAATAATATCATCCCGTAACCTAATAACCTTTGTTTCTCCTTTTCTACTTAACTAAACTGCCTACAAAAGCCATATACACTAGCTGCTTTTCCTTAATTTCTTGTAACTCTGTAATCAATCATTTGACCTAATAATTTAGCAAAAACTGCTTCCTCCAATATTGACAAATGCAATATTTATTTTCCAGTTCCTTATCCTTTTGTGAGGGCTTTGTATTATTTTGGTGTATTTATCTGCTTTTTGCTGTCCAATGGATACTACTTAGTCTTTTCATGACCCTGATCTTTGTCCTCTTTTCAGTCTGACTGTTCCTTCAGTCTTTTTTGCTATGACTGTTCACTACAGGGGTCACCCAATGTTTTCTTGGGCCCTCTTGTCTTTAAACCCTCTAACTTGGTGAACTAATCAGGTTTCACAAATTTAATCATCATCAATATGCAGGTGATTTTCAAATAAATTTAACTCTACCTTTTCTTTCTATTGTGTTCTGGTCCTATATCACTGTCTATTATATACTTCAAATTAGATAGCCCACAGACACCTGACACTCAATGTATCCAAAACAGATGTCTGTCATCTTCTAAGCTTTCCTATTGCTGTGGAGGATACCACATTCCTTCTAGTCTCCCAGATTCACAAACTTGTTATCATTATGAACTATTATTTGACATTCACCTCACATATCCTACCAGTTGTCAAATCTTTTAATTAAAAAAATAATAATATATCCCTGTATATTCCCATCTCATTCAACACACTTGTTATGACCTTCATTTTCTTTCATCTGGACTATTACATTACCTTTTACCTCTCATCTCAAACCCAGTCTCTTCCCCATTTCAACTCATCTTCCACTTAGTTGCCCACGTGATTATTCCAAAGATCAGCTTTGACCATGTTAACTCTTCTCTCTACAAAATGCAAGCAAAAATCAAACACACAAAAAAAACCTCATTGTCTCTTACTTCTAGGATCAAATGCAAACTTTCTTGTTTGACATTTAAAGCTCTTTCCAACCTACCCCTTTCCTTACTTTCCAATTTTCTCAAATTCTACTCCCCTCCACAGACAGAAGGATCAGCCATATGGACTAGTCAGAAAGCTAGCTGTTCTTTCCACAGTGTCCTCCATTTTCTGTCTTTGGGTCTTTGCTGTAGTGGTTTTCCTTGATTTTCCATGCCTGTTACACTTCTCTTCCTAACCTCTAAGTCTTACAACCCCTAACTTCCATTGTTGCTGGAGGGGAGGGAAAGAGAGGGGAGGGGAAAGGAGAGGAAGTGAGGAGAGGGGAGGAAATGTTTATGTACCCCTTGATTGCTATTGCCATTCTTTCTAACATTATCTTCTTACTCTGTATTGATCTTGGATTTTTTGTTTTATATGTTGTCTTCTCCATTAGTATGTGAGCTCTGTGAAGATAATAACATTTCTGTTCCTTTTGGTTTGTGTCCCCAGAGTTTGTCACAGTGCCTGGCACATAGTAAGCACATAAATAAATTAACTGCCTTTTGATGAGTTGATTTACAAATACAAATGGTGAGAGTAATATTTGGAGAGCCACCAAAATCTGACTATTGATAGAAGGGAATTAGGGAGGAGAACATGGAGCTGGGTTCTGGAGCAGTAGTAATAGTATTGTGGTGTTTCCCATTTTGAAGTATCACCATGCAAAGAATTAGCAGCTGAGAGGACTGAGAAGTTGTTGGCTGTAGATATCAGGGCAAAGGTGTTAAGAGCCAGTCAGAAAAGGAAAACATTTTTTTCCCCAACTGACTACTGCTGTGAAGAATTGGATCATTTTCTTAGTGGATGATCAGCTTACTGAGAGATCTTTCCATCATAGTATTTGAGATTGGTTTAGCCCGACCTAACCTCACAGGCTGTTTCGGCCTGGTAAATTTTTCTAACCTTTGTTGTCTACTCCCACTCTGTGAGACAGAATCAATTCCTTTCTGTTGTTTCTTATTCTTTCAAGCCCTGTTTATTTTCTGTGTGTACTCTTATCATTGTTTTTTTCTTCAAATAAAGACAAGCTGACTTTTATTGAATTCTGAATTTTTGCTATAGAGGAGTGGATGAAAAGGGAAAAAATAGTAGCTATTGGATGTTTTTTTTTCTTTTTAGCCAAAGCAGAGGGTCTCTGTACATTTGGTATGAAAAGGAAAAAGTTATTCCCTAGTATGGGGGTTCTAAAGCTTACTGATTTCTGAGAATGTTCAGCATAATTAACAACCAAAATAATATGGTGAAAAGATGAATATGTCTATGGAACCAATGGTACTGGATTTTAAAGGAAAAAAATAAAAATCATAATCCTATGTTAAGTTGTTGGTTGCCAGAAAAGTGGAAGCAAACAATTTTCTAAAAATCTGTTAGTCAGTGGGTTCCTGTGCATCTACATTGGTCTTTATAAGAATCCTCTTTTTCTTTGCAAGTAGATTGACTTAAGGCATCATAATTTAATTCTTGAATATTTCTTGACTTTTTGGGTCAGCTTCATCTGTAGAATTTAATATGCTACAATCCTTTATTTTAGCCCTTTATTCTATGGTCTCATTAATTCTTTTCCTGGCTTTTCTCTTCTCTACTATGAATTCTAAAATCAAGTCACTCCCAAAGTCCCTATGACTTCTGTTTTAGCAATGAGTTATTCCTTATTGATCTAGAAAAAATCCAGAATACAAATTCCTTCTTTTATTTCTTCCACTTTTAAAGAATAAAGTAATCTTTAATGCAAGTCTAGAATTTATTAAACAGTCATAAACATAACAGTAACACTGCTGCCATCACTACCATCACCAACAATAATAACTAACATTAAATGGCTTTACAAATGTTATTCCTTTCGATCTTCACTACAACCATATGAGGTAGATGCTATTATTATCACCTCATTTTAGTGTTAAGAAAACTAAGGAAAACAGAGTTTTAGTGATTTGTCCAAGATCACACAGTTACAAGTGTTTGAGGCCAGATATGAACTCAGGTCTTCCAGACTCCAGGTCTGAGATTCTATCTTCTCTGCTACCTGGCTGCCTCCAGCCTCCAGTACTCTATTTAATAATCTGGAAATATCAGTAAAAGGGAAAGGCTGAGGGAGGAGGAGAAAATGACAAACAGTCTGTAACCATCAGTTTATGCAGCAAACAACTTTGTCATTCATTTTTAAAAAATCTGTTAGAATGCCCTCTTTTTTGCTGATATCTCTGAGCTGAGTGCAGCCTAGCTTTGGCCTCACAGAACAGCATGGACAGGATTGGAGCAGGCTTCAGGGAGCAGAATCATGAACTGCAGCTGAATTTCCCAGATTTCTCAACCCACAGACTATAGAAGGCTATTTTCTTGGAGAACAGGTATTTTCTTTCATCCATTCAGATGAGGAAGAACAAAGCATACCATCAGACATAAAAGTCAGGGCTTCTGCATCCAAAATCTCCCAAAAAGTATGCAATAGTTTCAGGCCATGGAAGAACTCAAAAAGGATTTTGAAAATCAAGTAAGAGAGGTGCTAAAGGAGACCAAAAAAATAATGGTGAAAATAATAACACCTTTAAAAATAAGCTAACCCAAAGGCAAAAGAGGGCAAAAAAGACAATGAGGAGAAAAATGCTTTAAAATGCAAAATTAGTCAAATGGAAAAAGGAGTTCAAAAGCTCACTGAAGAAAATAGTTCTTTAAAAATTAGAATGGAGCAGTTGGAAGCTAATGACTTTATGAGAAACCAAGAAATTACAAAATAAAACCAAAAGAATGAAAAAATAGAAGACAGTGTGAAATATCCCATTTAAAAAACAAGTGACTTGGAAAATAGATCCTGGAGAGACAATTTAAAATTTATGGGACCACCTGAAAGCCTTGATCAAAAAAAAAGAGTCTAGACATCATCTTTCATAAAATTATCAAGGAAAACTGCCCTGATATTCTAGAACCAGAGGGTAAAATAAATATTGAAAATACCACTTACTATTCTTCTCCTGAAAGAGATCTGAAAAGAAAATCTCCGAGTAATATTGTAGACAAATTCCAGAGTTCCCAGGTTAAGAAGAAAATGTTACAAGCAGGCAGAAAGAAACAATTTGAGTATTGGAGAAATCCCATCAGGATAACACAAGATCTAGCAGCTCCTACATTAAGGAATCAAATGGCTTGGAATATGATATTCCAGAAGTCAAAGGAACTAGGATTAAAACCAAGAATCACCTGCCCTGCAAAACTGAGTATAATAATTCAAGGGAATAAATGGTAATTCAATGAAATAGAGGACTTTCAAGCATTATTGATGAAAATACCAGAGCTGAATAGAAATTTTCACTTTCAAACACAAGAATTAATAGAAGCTTAAAGGAAAATAGGAAAGAAAAACATAAGGGACTTACTAAAGTTGAACTGTTTACATTTCTACATGGAAAGATAATATTTGTAACAGTTGAAACTTTTCTCAGTATTTGAGTAGTTGGAGGAAATACACACACACACACACACACACACACACACACAGAGGATGCAGGGTGAGTTCAATGGGGGGATGATATCTAAAAAAATAAAATTAAGGGGTGAGAGAGGAATATGTTGGAAGGAAAAAGGGAAAGATGGTATGGAGCAAATTACCTCTCATAAAAGAGGAAAGAAAAATATTTTTCTTTTTGTATTTTCTTTTTATTTTATTTGTTTTCATTGTTCTACAATCACTTTCATATATCTTAGATTTCTTCCCCCCTTTTCCTCCTTCCCCTCTACCTCCCCACTTCCTCCCTGAGATGGCATACAATTTTATATAGGTTCTAAACATGCATTCCTATTAAATACATTTTCACCTTAGTCATGTTGCATGCAAGAGTTAAGTTGAATAGGAGAAATCATAAAACAAACCAAAGCATAATGCAAAAGAAAATGATCTGCTACATTCTGTGATTGAATTCCACAATTCTTTCTCTGGACGTGAAAGGCATTTTGCCTTAAGAGACTGTTGAAAATTTTTTTAAGTCCTTGCATTGCAATGAAGTTCTAAGTCTACCAGAACATAACCTTGCCCACTGTGGTTGTTATTGTTTATAAAATACTCCTGGTTCTGCTCCTTTTGCTCAGGATCAGTTCATATAAGTCTTTCCAGGACTCTCTAAAGTCTTCCTATTCATCATTTCTTACAGCATAATAGTATTTAATTTCATTCATATACCACAATTTGTTCATCCATTCCCCAATTGATGGGCATACCCTTGATTTCCATTTTTTGGCTAACACAAAAAATGCTGCTATAAAGATTTTTGTACATGTG
This sequence comes from Notamacropus eugenii, assembly GCF_028372415.1. Taxonomy (NCBI): domain Eukaryota; kingdom Metazoa; phylum Chordata; class Mammalia; order Diprotodontia; family Macropodidae; genus Notamacropus; species Notamacropus eugenii. The sequence goes on from NC_092877.1 coordinate 270,616,630, forward strand.
GGACCTTTTCTCATTTTTGTGATCTCTTGGGGATACACTTCTAGAAGTGCTATTGCTGGATCAATTTTTGTATCCCTTTGAGCATAGTTCCAAATTGTTCTCCAGAATGGAGGATTTGCTCACATCTCCGCCAACGATGAATTAATGTTCCAACTCTCTCAAAAAAAGATTTTTCAATGGAAGGAAAATGGGTGGGGAGGTAAGGGGAAAAAAAGTGAAGGCTACTCTCATCACATTTGACTAAAGAGGGAATAACACGCATACTCAATTTGTTATGAAGATCTGTCTTACACTATAGGAAAGTATGGGAGAAGGGGATAAGTGGGATGTTGGTGAAATGATAGAAGGGTGGGGAAATGGGAGGAGGGAGTAATTAGAAGTAAACACTTTTGGGGAGGGACAAGGTCAAAAGAGAGAACAGAATGAGCAGGACAGGATGGAGTGAAATATTGTTAGTCTTTCACAACATGACTATCAAGGAAGTCTTTTGTATAACTACACATGTATAGTCTATATTGAATTGCTGGCCTTCTTAGTGGGGATGGGTGAGGAGGGAGGAAGGGAGAGAAGTTGGAACTCAAAGTTTTAAAAACAAATGTTGAAAATTGTTTTTACATGCAACTGGGAAAGAAGAAATACAGGTAATGTGGTATAGAAATCGATCTTGCCCTACAAGAAAATAGAGAAGATGGGAATAAGGGAAAGGAGGTATGTGATAGAAGGGAGGGCAGATTGAGGGAAGAGGTAATCAAAATACACAGTGCCTTAGGGTGGGACAAGAGGAGAGATGACGGAAAATTTTGATCTCGTGTTGAATGTTCAGCATGAAAAATAAGTAAATTAAATAAAAAAGAAAAGGCAAATTGTTTCTTTCACAACATGATTAGTATATAACTACTTTATAATATTGAATTTGTATAACCTACATCAATTGCTTGCTATTTTGGGGAGAAGAGGGAAATATTTGGAACTCAAAAGTCTTTCAAAAAATGAATGCTGAACATTGTCTTTACATGTAATTATAAAAAAATGCTATAATATAATAAATAAATACACTGCCATCCATCCTGGGATTTGGAATGGGTAACAACTTTGGCAACTGCTTTAGAGAAAGGAAATTACAAAAATTTAGGAGTCTATGAGAGTAGTCCAGGGCAAGAGACAATGTGGACTTGAGCTACTATGAAACAATATGACTTGAGTTACATACTTGAATTAATACAAGATGCATAATTGTAATAATGATGGTAGTATTTGGCAACTGAATGTATATGGCATATGAGGGGCAAGGAAGTGCCCAAGAAGACTATCATGATTTGAAGATGGTAGGGTCATCAACAGAAATATAGAAGTCTATATAAGTGGGGAGTACTAGAGAAAAAAAAGAAAAAAAATTAAATTTTGGTCATGCAAAAAAGAAAAACAGAACATGACAATGGGGTACAAGGAGGAGCTGTGTAGAATGTGAATGACAGAAGTATTACTACAAGTAAAATATAACTCATTTTGTTTTTCTCAGAGAGAGAGATCTCTACCATATGACTTTGATGGTTGGAACTGCCTGGTCTTATAAGATCAATAGTGTATGATACATTTCTTGGAGTATTTTCTCCTTCTGTTCAGGTGGTCTATGGCATACACGCACAGTATATGTTGTTTGTGTTCATTTATTGATACCTACCAAAATGTTCTGCTTTCTGTATTCCTGCTATAGTTCTTCAATGTCCTCACATTCATATGAATTCTAAGATATTATATATACAAATCCTTGATTTCTCCTCTAAATCTTTTAACTTTGGTAAAATCTATCTGAGCTTGTAGTGTGCATAACCCTCATGAAAGGCAACAATAATACTTAGGTGTACATGATTCTCAAGGGTTTGCAAAACAATTTTTTTCCTTTAATATACAATTTATTTATTTTTCAGTTCTTAATATTCAACTCCACAAAAACTTGGATTCAAAATTTTCTCCCCATCTCTCCCCATCCCCCTTCCCAGGACAGCATGCACCCATCCATCCCTTCCTCCAATCCATCCTCCCTTCTATTACCCATCCTTCTTCGATTCTTCTTCCCCTCCATTTTCATGTAGGGCAAAATAGATTTCTACACTCCATTCCTGTATAGTTTAATTTCCAGTTCCATAGTAAAACAATTTTTAACATTCATTGTTAAAACTTTGAGGTTTGTATTCTCTCCCTCCCTCCCCACCCAACCTCATTGAGAAAACAAGTAATTCAATATATGTCATACATGTGTAACAATGCAAATTACTTTCATAATATTTGCATTGTTAAAGACAAACAACATTTCCCTTTGTCCTATCCTGCCCTCTTTTTAATCCATTCTCTCCCATTATCTGTCCTCCCACAATAGTGTTTGCTTCTGATTATCCCTTCCCCCAATTTACTGTCTCTTCTACTATCTTCCTTCTCCTATCCCCTTCCCTCTTGTCTTCCTGCAAGGTAAAAGAGATTTTCTTACCCAAATGAGTGTGTGTTACTTTCTCCTTAACAAATCCCATGAGAGTAAGACTCAATTATTTCTTTTCATCTTCCCCCTCTACCTCTCCACTGTAGAAGCTCTTTCTTCCCTCTTGTAGGTGAGATGCTTTTCTACATTTTACCTCTCCCTTTCTCTTACTCATAATACATTCCATTCAACATTCAATTTTATTTTTTCAGTATTCTACCTTCATATTCAGTTGACCCAGTGCCCTCTGTCTATGTGTATCTATGTGTGTGTATGTGTGTGTATGCACACACATACAAATATGTCCGTATACATACCTACACATATATAATAAGCATACATACCCATACACATCTACATATATATATGTATATATATATATTTCCTCCAACTACCCTAATACTGAAAATAGATCTCATGAGTTACAAATAACATTTTTCCATGTAAGGATGTAAACAGATCAACTTTATATGAGTTTCTTAAGGCTTTTCTTTCCTGTTTACTTTATCATGTGTCTCTTGATTCTTGTATTTGAAAGTCAAATTTTCTATTCAACTCTGGTCTTTTCAATAAGAATTCTTGGAAGTCCTCTATTTCATTGAAATTCTATTTATCCCCTGAAGTGTTATACTCAGTTTTGCTAGGTAGGTGATTCTTGGTTTTAATTATATATCCTTTGACCTCTGGAATATCATATTCCAAGTCCTTCAATCCCTTAGTGTAGAAGCTGCTAAATCCTGTGTTATCCTGATTGTATTTCCACAATACTTGAATTGTTTCCTTCTGACTGCTTCTAATATTTTTTCCTTAACCTGGGAACTCTGGAATTTCACTACTATATTCCTAGGAGTTTTCGTTTGGGGATCTTTTTCAAGAGTTATTCTGTGAATTCTTTCCATTTCTATTTTATCCTCTGATTCTAGAATATCAGGGCAGTTCTTCTTGATAACTTCTTGGAAGATGATGTTTAGGCTCTTTTTTTGATCATGGCTTTCAGGTAGACCAATAATTTTTAAATTACCTCTCCTGAATCTATTTTCCAGGTCAGTCATTTTTCCAAAGAGGTAATTCACATTGTTTTCTATTTTTTCATTCTTTTGTTTTCGTTTTATAATTTCTTGTTTTCTCATAAAGTAATTAGCTTCCAATTCTTCCATTTCAATTTTTAGAGAACTATGTTCTTTAGTGAGTTTTTGAACCTCCTTTTTCATTTGGCTAATTCTGCTTTTTAAAGCATTCTTCTCCTCACTGGCTTTTTGGACTTCTTTTGCCATTTGGATTGGTCTACTTTTGAAGGTGTTATTTTCTTCAGCATTTTTTGGGGTCTCCTTTAGCAGGCTATTGACTCACTTTTCATGATTTTCTTGCATCAATCTCATTTCTCTTCTCAATTTTTCCTCCACCTCTCTTACTTGATTTTCAAAATCTTTTTTGAGCTCTTCCATGGCCTGAGACCATTGCATATTTTGGGGGAGTTTTTGGATGCAAAATCTTTGACTTTGACATCCTCCTCTGATGGTATGCTTTATTCTTCCTTGCCTGAAAGTATGGAAGTAAATATCTGTTCACCAAGAAAGTAACTGTCTATAGTCTTATTTTTTTTTCCATTTTGGGGGCATTTTTCCCAACCAGTTACCTGACTTTCAAGTCCTTTTTCAAGAGTTGGTTGTACTCTAGGGGCCTGTAAGTTCTCAGTTCCTCCAAGGTGGCACAATCAAGGGAGAGGAATTTACTCCTCTCCTAGCCTGCACTCTGGTCTGGGAGAAACCATAAGCACTCTTTTGTGCCCAGGATCTGTGAGTAGGATTCCCTCTCCAGAGCCTTCACCATCTCCACCACATCAGTGATCCTCCTTACCCCAGGTCCATCACTCAGGACTGAGACCTAGATCAGCTCCTCAATTGCCCCAGGATCTTTAGGCTGAGGGCTCCAAAAGTGGACATTGTTGCAGTGACTGCTGCCACACTGGGGCTGTGCCTGGGGCTAGACCACATATCCCTCTCACCCAGAGGTGATCTTTGAAGGTATCTTTGGCATTTGTGAGTTGAGAAATCTTGGAACTGCAGTTGCTACCAGTGATTCCATGCCCTGAAGCCTGCTCCAGTCTTGTCCCTGCCTGCCATGCTGCAAAGCCAAGGCTGAGCTGTGTTCCACTCTGAGTCTGCTGCAATAGACCTTTCTTGTTGGTCTTCCAGGCTGTCTTAAGCTGGAAATCTCTTTTGCTCTGTTGTTTTGTGGCTTTTGCTGCTCTAGAATTTACTTAGAGTCATTTTACAGGTATTTTATGGGATATGGGGGAAGAGCTAGAGCAGGTTTGTGTTTCTATCATGAAGTACTTTTCTAATAATTACTCTGTGAAGTAGTGCAATGATTATTTTCCATACTTTATACAGATAAAGGAAGTGGAAAATCATCAAGGTTAAATGACATGTTCACAATCATTCAGCCACTAAGTGGCAAAACCTGCACTTATAGCCCAGTCATCTAATGGTAAAAGCAGAACTCTTTATACCACTCTATCCTGCCTGTTCATGTGACTGCTACTCAGAGAAAGTTAATCAAAATGATAGAAGAGGTACTAGAATGGTAATTTCATTGACCTTATGAATTCCCAGGTGAGAGAAATCCTTTTACCAATGCAGTTTGGCATAATCACTGCAATCTATAGTCTCAGCCTGTTTGTTAGGACACAGAGAAGCAAAGACATATGCCCAGCATCACAGATAAGCCAGTAAAGGTCAGAAGTAGGCCTTCAACAAAGGTCTCCCTGGCTAGCTCCCTTTACACTGTACCTAAGATGGTGATGTTGCTGTTGAAACAATAATTATTTATATCATATTTTACGGAAAAAAACATTTTGCATACAATATCTAATTTGGTCCTACAACTGATATTATGTGGTATGCAAGTATTTTAAATAGGGAAAGCCAGAAACTCTGAAATATTGGGTGACTTGTGCAAGACCATACTTGTTTCAGTAGTAGAAACAGGACTTAATATCTATACCTTCTGATAGTTCAGGGGTGGGGAACCTATGACTTTGAGGACACGTGTCCTTCTAGGTCATCAAGTGAAGCCCTTTAACTGAATCCTAACTCCTGAAAGATTTGGTCAAAGAGCCACACTTGAGGACCTAGAGGGTCACATGTGGCCTTGAGGCCACAGGTTCCCCACCCCTGGTTAAGAGTCAAGTAACAGAATAGAATAGATTTTTTTTTTTTTGAGACTAGGCTCCCTTCCCCAGCCTGGCAGTGCAGGTGGACACTAATGGGCCCAATCCCACTGCTGATTGGTAAGAGGATTTTTACCTGCTTCATTTCTGACTTGTGCCAGTTTGTTTGTTCTTTGGCATCCTGGTAGCTCCTGTTCCCAAGCTAGACTTAGTCTGGACACCTGATTAACTTTAGATCATTGTACCTCAGGATTTCTAAGCTCAAGTGAACCACTAACCTCAGACTCCCTAGTAATAGGGAACATACTATCACACCTGGAGAAAATATTATTTTGTTGTTGTTTGTTTAATAACATATTTTAAATGAGCAGGATGAGCCTTAGTCAATATTTTAAATGAGTAAAATTTGATTTTCAGCACCTCTAGCCTTCTCAATCCTTTATTCATAGCCCTTTTCCATATATGATGATTATGATTACTTGATTATTTAAATGGACAAGTACTTAGGGAACTGAGTGAGGTAAAAGAAAATTCCATCACCTTAGATAGAAAACTGAGACCTAAAATTCTCACACATGATGCTTTCTCTAAGTTAAATGCTTCAATGTCTGTCTTTTGGGACTTGGAACTTTGCTTGGAGCAGAATGTCTCTTTCTAAATTTTGTATCCATGACTAGTTAATGCAACAACAAGCAGTTTTTAGTATGACAAAATCTTCTGCACACAACAGTAGATAAACATATTTAGTTTTAAGTTAATATTTTCCTGAAGCAAAATTAACATTAGAATGTAGAAATTCATAACTCTCCTGGTTTCTAGTTAGCTGTAACTGAAGGACTTAAGAGTGCTAAAACTACTGAGGTAGCCATGCTTGAAAATTTATTCTTTCATAATGGCTCTTCAGTTATTAAGTCCCTGGAAAAGAAGCACAAATCAGAAAAGGCAGCCAAGGACTTCAGGTCCTAGCTCAGGATCATTTAGATCACCACAAGTGCTCTGCATTCCGTATGTGAAGAGTTGCCATAATTTTGAGGGTGAAAGCAGCCCTTTCTCATAAATAGAAACCCCAGAGAGTTTCTCCACACCAGAAAAATAGGAAAAGAAAGAGTCTTAGAGGGAATGTCACTATTTTAAATAAACTTACTATTTTCTGATAAAGGCCTCATTTCTCAAATGTATAGGGAATTGGACAAAATTTATAAAAATAAAAGTCATTCAGTTGGTAATTCATCAAAAGATATGAATGGCAAGTTTTTAGGAAAAAAAGAAATCAAAGCTATATGTGGTCACAAAGAAAAAGTTCTCTAATCACTACTTGTTGGAGAAATGCAAATTAAAACAACTCTGAGAAACCACCTCACATCTATCAGATTGACTAACATGACAGAAAAGGAAAAAAATGACAAATTATGGAAATGATGTGGAAAAACTTGGGATACTAATGACTTTTTGGTGATTGTTGGTTCAATTATTCTAAGGAAGGATTTCAAACTACACACTAAGGACTATCGAACAGTACATATGACTTTTGACCCTGCTGTACCACTACCAGGTTATGTCATACAGAGATCAAGGAAAAGTGAATAGGTATTATTTGCACAAAAATATTGATAAAGGCTCTTTTTGGAGTGGACAAGATTAGAAATCAATGGAATGCCCATCAATTAGGGAATGACTGAACAAATTGTGGCATATGATTGTAATGCAATGATATTATGTTATAAGAAATGAAGAATAAGATGGTTTAAAAAAAAAAAACTTGCAAAGACTTATAAGAATTTTTGCAAATTGAAGTGAGCAGAGCCAGGAGAACACTGTATACAATAATAGCACTATTGGAAGGATGATCATCTGTGAAAAATTTAGCTAATATGAGCAAGACAGTGATGATTCCAAAGGGCCCATGATAAATAATGCTATCAATCTCCAGAGTTAGAATTGATGAACTCCAAATGCAGACTGAAGCATGGTTTTTTTTTTACTTTTTTTCTTTTTTTGTCTGTTTTCTTTTGCAATAGGATTGATATTGGAAATATATTTTCTATAATTTCACATGCATAATTGTTATGAATTAGTTGCCTTTTCAAGAAAGGATTGGGGAAGCAATGGAAGGAGAAAATGTGGAACTCAAAATTTGAAAAGTTAAAATATTTACATGTAATTTGGAAATATTTAGGGAAATAAATTTACAAAAACAGATTTAACAAAAGGGAAAAAAAAACAAACTTATTGAGTGGTCCAGAGTACCTTGATCATGTGGCAGAAGGAGGTATATAATATTTTACATATTCTTTGACAACGGAACAAAACTCGTGCAACATCCTCCAAGAACCAAAATGACTCTTCCAATGAGTTTGCCTATATTATTAACATTTATATGTAGCCCTCCTTTCCACTCACATGATATGCCAGAATTCACAGCACCACTTGTACTAACAAGACACTTTGGAGGGGTATGTGTACGTAACACACAGGTAGGTAATGTATTAGTTTGCACAGACTTTTAGGGAAAAGAAGATGGAAAACAAAACAGAATTTGAGAAGAATAGGTGAATTCTATGAAGTCTATGTGGATTAGAGTTGGTCTAGAGCTTGCATCCATAAATACTATCAGAACCCATGACTGGGGAGGTTTGGGCATGGGTAGTGTGGTTCCTATGCTGTGTACTTGTATTGCCCAGCCCTGATGGTGACTATGAATATGTCAGTGTAGTTCTGAATCTCAAAGTATAACAGACTCTTCATATAGAAGGCAGAAGAAAAACATTTACTCAGACACCAGAAAGCCAAATCCATCATAGCAACAAACAAAGCTATGCACAAGAACAATGCAGAGGGTAACACCAGCCCCAAGCCTTCCTTCTGTTAGGCTTCCCACAAACCAGCTCCTTAAACAAATCAGGAACAAGTTCTCTCACTCACATTAGCCAGCTGCCTGTTTTCTCTCTCCCTCAATTCTGACTGCTCTGACCAATTTCCTCTGTGCTCTGCTCTAGCTCCGCTTCTTCCTGTTCTACCCCTTCCTGTTTCGTGTGACTTAGACTCATGTGATTAAAACTTCCATGTTACTTAAGCAGATCACATGGGCCTACTAATGGATAGAAAAGATCTTCCCATTAAGAAGAAAAATTACATTAACAGTAAGCAAAAGTGCATTATCAATACAGGACTAAATCTGGTTGGGTGAGCTAGACCCTCAGGGATATTTTCCTTTTTTGAGTGGCTCTGAGTGGAGTGGCAAAGATATTATAAAGTGTCTCTCCTCTCTCTGGTTTCTAAACACAGTGCCCTTTGCTGTTTTTTAAGGTCAGAAAGTCACTTGTTACCATATTTCCACTATGCTGGTAGTTTCCTTTATCCACCAAGTTCTTTGGTTACTCTCCTCTTTCAGTTCTCATGTGTTCTAACTTATAGATATGACTAATTAATTGTGCTCACCTTGGTTATATGATTAGGAGACTGGAACAAATACAATAGAACTTCCTATCCTCAGCTCCAAATCAGGGTAAGGCAGGGACAATTCAGTCATACACTGGACTTCTCCTGGAACTTGCTTGAAGACTCTCCAAGGCTTTCTGGTGACTTTCTAAGTCAATTGAGGATTATAAGTAGGAAAAATAAAGATCAAAAAGCATGCTTTATAATCAAATTTGGATTTGATCTAGACAACTTTTACACAGATATCATACCTTAATGAGGCCAGTAGATAAGGGCAAATGGGAAGTATAGGAAAGAAAGACTGTGCTGCATTGACTTTCTTGGATTTCTCTATTCTTGACACTTTGCCATATTTATGGAGTTCACACAAGTATCAAATTATATACTGTTTATCTATATGCTTCATATAGTTTAGGACTATATATCTGAGAATGAAGTAGTTAATAACCATTAGTCTTCCACAACATATGGACCCTTTGCTGAAGGCATTACAGTTGAGTATAATATTTCAGAATCTTACCATGTGATTATTTAGGATTGGAATAAGAGGAGGTATCATTGTGTGTACTGAAGGGAGAGGCAACTCAATTTTACCTATCCTATTTTATTTATTATGTTCTTTAGCTGACAGATTTCAAACTTTAAACTAGTAATTTCCTGCTAAAATGAGGCCCTTATAATACAGTGCAGACAGCAGGCTGACTATAATCCTGTTCCATTTCACGATAATTTTACTATAAGTGGCCTTTTTCACTCAAAAAAAGCAATACTACTCCTTTCCAATATAGATTGCTGTGTGATTTTACAATTATTTCCATATTATAGTGTTATAACATTTAAAATTCAGAGCTAAATAATATATCCTGTTCAATATTTCTGATCATGTCTCTAAATAGTCTGTAGTAGAGATGTTGGGAGACAAAATGTCAGAAAAATAAATTTTTGATGCCTATTGTCAAAATGACTGGTTCGTATGTTTACTATGATAGTAATAATGGATGTAAAGAGTATAAAAGTGTCTATGGTATTTAAAGATTTTCTAAGCAAAATTGACAGAAAGAGAGAGAACAAAAGAGAAAGACAGACAGACGGATAGAGTGAGACAGAGACAAAGAGAGAAACTGGTGTCACAAGAAACAACGTAAAATGTGGTTTTCTTTAGTTTATAGAATATAACCAAGTTGTGTCCATTTTTTCTCCACAAATAAGTGAAACATAGTATGAGAAGTAAACATGATAGCAGAAAACAAGTAAACACAAAAAGCATTGTCAAACATTTCTTAGGGGGATGTTATAGATACTAAAAAGCTCAGAGGGCAGAGCCAAGATGTTGGAGGGAAGCCAGGAAGCTCCTCAGTTTCCCTCAGAAACAATATTAAATCATCTAAATGGATGCTGGAGTGACAGAAATCACAAAAAGATAGAGTGAAACAATTTTCCAGCTTAAGACAACTTAGAGGGACTTCAGGAAAGGCTTTCAGACTTGGGTAATAAAGGAACACAGTTCTACCCAGACAGCATCCAGGCAAGCCAGCAGGAGGTTCTTAGCCAGTAAGATGGGCAATCAAGACCTACTTATCCTGGTTCAGGAGGCTAGGGTCATAGCAGGCCAGCTGTCAGGCCTCCAGCCCCAGAATACCTGCTCAACAGGCACAACTATGTCAGCCCAGCCCAGCCCAATGAGCAAGTCACAAACCTCATAAATCTTAACTCAGAAAGCCAGTGACCAGGCCCTTGGCCTCCAGTGCAGGAAGCTTGAGACGGTGTTCCCCCTGCCCCATGAGCAGAGCTCAACTTTAAAGTCACAAAATAGGCTAAAAATGAACAAAACACAGTAAAGAGACTTTACTATAGAAAGATACTATGATGACAGGGAAGATCAAAAAACAAATTCATAAAAAGGTAACAATGTCAAAATTCCTATGGACAAAACCTTAAAGGGGAGTATAAATTGATCTCAAGCCCAAAAAGCCTTCTTGGAAGAGCTCAAAAAGATTCTTAAGAAAACAATAAGAGAGGTAATAAAAAACAGTTGGGACGAGAAAAAAGAGTTCTACAAGAGAGTAAATACTGTGGAAAATGAAGCAAAAAAATGAATGAAGAAAGCAAATCTTAAAAGAAATACAATTGGCCAAATTCAAAAAAAAAAATGTGTTGGAGAAAATAGCTCCTTTAAAAGCACAAGTAGCCAATTATTTTTTGTGGGGGAGGGGGAAGGTACAAAAGCTAACTGAAGAAAATAATTTCTTACAAATTAGAATTGGGCAAATGGCAGTGACGTCAAGAATCATTACAACAAAATTTAAATAAATGAAAAAAAACAGATGAAAATGTAAAATATGTTACTGGAGAAACAACAGACTTGGAAAATAGATCCAGGAAAAATAATTCAAGAATTCTTGGTCTACCCAAAAGCCATGATCAAAAAAAGAGCCTGGACAGCACCTTTCAAGAAATTTTCACAGAAAACTATCCGAAGGTCCTAGAACTAGAGAGCAAAATAGTCATTTAAGGAATCTATTGACTAATTCCTGAAAGTGATTCCAAAATGTAAATTCCAAGGAATATTCTAGCCAAATCCCAGAATTAGCAGGTCAACAAAAAAATGCTACAAGCAGCCAGAAAGAATTCAAATATCATGAAGCCACAGTCAAGATTACCTTCTTTGCCTTCTGGAATATCATATTCCAAGCCCTGTGATACTTTATTATAGAAGAGAGCTGGTTTTATGGGAAAAAGAAATAAAGTAGATGTACCTTTGGTTAGTTACATTTTAAAAAGAAGAAAATAAAATTGCCAGTATCAAAAATGAAAAGGATGACTTCAGCAAATAGAAATTAAGCCAATAATTAAGAAGTGTTTTACCCACCTTTACGTCAATAAACCTGATAATCTATGTGAAATGGGTGCATATTTACAAAAGTCTGAGTTGTCCAGATTAATAGTAGAGGAAATAAAATACGTTAACCTAATTTTAGAAAAAAATAAATTGAAGAAGTCACCAATGACCTCCCTAAGATAAAATCTACAAGGCCAGATGGATTTAAAAGTAAATTTTCCCAAACATTAAAATAGCAACTAATTCCAATACTATATAAACTATTTGGGAAATGCAAGTAAAGAAATCCTACCAAATTCCTTTTATGACATAAATATAGTGCTGAGACCTAAACCAGAAAGAGCCAAAACAGAAAAAAAAAAGAAAATTTTAGACCAATTTCTCTAATGAACATTGATGAAAAAATTAAAATACTAACAAAAGATTACAGTAATTTATCAACAAGATAATACACTATGACTACATAGGATTTAAACCAGGAATGCAGGGCTGGTTCAAAATTAGAAAAAACTATCAGTATAATTGACCATATCACTAACAAAACTAACAGAAATCATGATTATCTCAATAACTGCAGAAAAAGCTTTTGACAAAATATGGCATCTATTCCTATTAACAACTCGAGAGAGCATAGGAACAAATGGACTTCTCTTCAAAATGAAACCATCAGTAAGTGTTATCTATAATGGGGATAAGTTAGTAGCTTTCCCACTAAGATCAGGGGTGAAACAAGAATATCCATTAGCACCACTATTGTGCTAGAATTGTTAACTTTGGCAATAAGAGAAGAAAAATAAATTCAAGGAAATTGAATAAGCAATAAAGACACAAAACTATTACTCTTTCTAGATGATATGGTATACTTAGAGAAACCTAGAAAGTTATCTAAAAAAATTACCTGAAACAATGAACAACTTTGGCAAAGTTGACTTTCCTGAAATATGGAAGAAAACATTTGTCAAATTATTTGAAATACAATCGAAAATCCCCTAACGGTTTAGCTGTGAAAGTAGTAAGATCCTATGGAAAGATCTCTCAATTTGGAGTCAGAAGGTCCTTGGTTTAAATTCTCTTTCTGTCATTTTCAATGAGTGACCATGGACAAATCACCTAATGTCTATTGGTCTTATATCCCTTATTTAGATCATGAAGTAGTTGAACTAGATGACCTCTGAGGAAGCTTCTGATTCTAGATCTATGATCTTATGAGAGAAATATTTCTAATACATTATTTGAATGAGTGTCATTCTAAAGTCAAGTATGTCACATATGATATTACAATATATATTTTAACATGCCATGGAGTAATGGTTATAATTTTGTAATGCCCTCATCAAGTCTTTCATATTATGTGAAAAATCAAGTTGTACATTTCATTTACCTGGTTTGGGACAACTTGAGATAAATTCCATTTAGTGCTTAAATTCTTAGTAAGTTAATCACTTAGAGAATGTCATCAACTCCCTCTATTCACTTTGATGATGATGTGGTTCCCCATACCATCTATCTTCTAAGCTGTGAGTGTTTTGCTTGAAATATATATCATTAATTATAAAGGGAAGATCTATTTCCTAGAGTCAGTAATATAAAAGTGACCTAGATGATGAAGTGTCTGGCACTAGGAAGCAAATGTCTGAGTTTCAAGAGATATACAGGAGAAGACAGAATGTAGCATTCAGTATGGGGTGAGTGAGTATGCAGACAAAGCAAAGTGGAAGGTTATATGGAGAAAAAAAGAAAACCAATTGGGAGCCACTTTTTTAATCTTACACCTGCATACCTAACTTCTTCAGTAGGGACCAATCCTAGACTTCACCTCTCAAGACTCTTAGCGTTCTCTCTCTTTAAAAATTATTCATGGCATATTCATTGAGAGTGCCATGGAAATACATTTTCCCCAAAATGTAGCCAAAGGTTAAATAAAAATACCCTAAGCACCATAAGGTATAATGGGGAAAGCACCCACCTGAGAGCCAGGATACTGGGATTTTAGTTCTGTCTCTTGTAGAGCCAAAATTAGGAGATGTTAAGGTATTTTAGTCAAGCCCCTTCATTTTACCAATGAGGAAACTTGAGCCAAAGGAGATTTAAAATATATTTTCCAAATTATTCCAATGAATAACTGGCAGAACTTGAACTAAAATCTCATTCCTTCATTATTCCTTTCCACAAGATAGCTATTTCTGTGATAAATAAAATTCAGATTACATGTTGAGATAACAAAATGAAAGAAGCATAGTATCATAGAGATGAAAGAGAACTTAGAGGTTAACTAGTTCAAATTCTTGCTTCTCTCCAATATACCTAAAAAGTAATCATTTAGCATCTGCTGGATCACCTCCACCGATGGAGAGCTTATTGCCTTGATAATACAATACACTGCATTTATAGATATCTCACAGTCTTATTTTCTTAGGAATGGGATCTGTGGATTTTAATTTTTTAGGGTACTTATAATAAGAGATTCCAACTCCACTGAAATATTTTATAATGAAGTCAGAATCAGAGACATAGGACTTTCTGTGAAGTACGCAGTTCAAAACCATGGGCCATATTTATCCAGTCGGGTTTCCCATAGATTAGCTTGTCTGACTGAAATTTGTTCAGGCCCTAAGATAAGATCTAGGAGACTAAGGCTTAGCTGAGACTCAGCTCAGCAGAACCAGGGGTTCAGAAGTATGAGCATTTTTATCTGACATGGGGTTGAATTAAGGAACTGATGAGGACTGAAAAATCAGGTAGGCAAAGAAGAGACCTTGTGGAAACTGTGAAGTAGAGTGAGACTGAGCAGAGGGGCTGTAGGCAGCAAATTAATGGGAAAAAATAGGAGGAAACAGACATGGTTAATGGAAGCGGTATGCTGGAGTCAGCTTGTGGCCACCTGTAAAGAATTGCTTTCTATGTTCCAAAAGTCAACTTCACACTTTAGAATCTGATATCTGTTACACCCAACCTGCAATTATCTGTTCTTTTATTTTGTTACAGGTGTTTTTCTAACCTTGTTTGTATGCATATTTAATATTATCATGTAATGTGAAATTTACAGTATTGATTGCTGATTAACAGTTTTAAAGTTAAACAGTTTTCAAAGTTTTAGTGAGTTAATAACTAGAATTAATATTTATAAATCAGGTTTGGATTTAATTTACAGGCCTCAGTTGTAGAGTTTGTAAGCATTTAAGCTCCCTAATGTTAAAGGTTACAATCTGGTATTATTTCATGATCTTATGAGGGAGATAAGGAAAATGAGTGGAAGATGAGTCAACCTGTCCAAGGAATGCTTCCCTTAGCACTGGATCTCTCTGGTATAAAGTGTTATCTGGCATGGGATTTTCCAGAGGATGTTGTACAACTATGTGTTTTGCCTATTATTATCAAACCTAAAGACTCCCTCTTGCAAGTCAGCATGATTAAACCAAATGTACAGCTCACCTTTTGCCTTTTTTTATAGACCAATCACAATCTTAGTTTAGTATGCATCACTGAACTATTTTTGGTATCCTATATAACCTGCTACCTTTTTAATAGTATAAAAATTTGCTTTGTCAGATGCTTTTTCTGCCTACTGAGGAACTACTGACTGCCTTTATTGACAATTGCTAGCCTTGCTAATAAGTTGATCATATTTGAAAATGTGTCTCAATTTCTCTTTATTATACTTTTTAATCACAACAGTGCTTGAAAGGCAAGAATATTTGTACTACGGGGTTAAAATCATCTGAAGCAAAAGTCAGGAATATGTCTTACCTCAGAAGTGAGACTTAGAACAAGGAGAGGGAAAAGGGGCATTTGTGAGCTTTCTTGAGAGAAGAGAAAGATGTGGCATAATGCATAACTCTAGATACCTGGTCCTACAACAATTTCACATATTCTAAGTGTACCCATAATTTTTAAGTGAAAATCTCAGTGATGTAAATTTTCTGAAAATATTGCGCAATCAAGATGGGGACTTTCACAGAAATTTGCCATTTTAGCATAAGACTGTCTCTTTGAGAAATCTTTATTTATAATTTCTGTGCTCTCCCCAGTAACAGCTAGTAAAAATCTCTTCAATTCAGCAATCAGAAGCTCAGAATATGAGAAGAATGGCACATTTTCTATATAGCTATTTCATTTAGGAGCTAAATCGTATGACCTTCAAGGTGAAAGGCCTATTGCCATCCTCACAGAAGAATGCTAATTGACACTCCAATCTTTTCACCCTACTAGGATTATCATGAGGAAAGATACATATCATTATACATAAAAGTAAATTTCATAAACTGTGAGTTGGTGGGCTAGGACTAAACTCACCAGCAGGTCTCTGAGTCCCCAAACCCATCCTTACTTTTAAACCAATCAACTTAAAACAAATCTTATTGGCTAGAGAACATTCTACATATTAGATTATTTCACGTGAAACACATTGAGATTGCTGTCAAACTGACTCTGTCTTTGAGAAAATTAAGCTACATTTTCTTCCACAATGCAGATGATTATTATAGTGGCAAGGTAAATCTAGTGCATAGTTGTTATAAGATAATCACTCCCCTTGGGAATGATAGATACTTGGCTAAGTCTAATATCTCTTACTGCCTTAGGGATGTGGTTATATTGTGACAAACACACCTATCTTCATTGCCTTTTATTATTATTATCATTATCATCATTATTATTATTTAAGAACGATGGTGGCTGAGATGATTTCTCTGAGCTACAACCACAGGAGAAAAATTACTATTAAAATTTAAGTTTTAAATTTCTACACTGGAGGATTCTGACGATTCAAATTGCTTAGCAAAAGTCCTAAAACTCTTGAGACACTCTTCATTTACTACCAAGAATGACATGAGCTAGGCCATTTGTTACCCTAAATATGCAACCTTGGGGAAACGATCCTCCCCTTTCCCACCTATTTTGTTGTTGTTGTTGTTTCTCAGATCTGACCCTTTGGGAATGAATTATTCCAGAAGTCGTTCTATAATTTCTTTTCAGTAATGATCTTTAATGTGGGATGTAGATTAGATTATAAATTCCTTGAAGGCAGGGACACACTCTCTCTTTCTCCCTCTGTCTCTTTCTCTCTCTGTCTCTTTCTCTCTGACCCTCTCTATGTCTCTCTGTCTCTCTCTCTGTCTCTGTCTCTCTCTGTCTCTCTGTCTCTCTCTGTCTCCCTCTCTCTCTGTCATATTACCATTCCTTGGAACATAGTGGGTCCTTAATACATAAGCAGAGTTAGTAGAAAAAACACTATTTTTTTTTATTATTGTTGTTCCGGACCCGTGATTTCATAAGTGTAGAGAGTTCCCAGTGAGGAAATGTCTATTCATTGTGCCTAAAGCGGTTTATCTGCAAGTCAGAACCTTAAAGATTTACCTAGCTCTAAAGTTAAATGATTTTCTCAGGATAACACAAGGAGTATGTGACAAAGATGACTAACTCTGAGCTCCATCTCATTCCCAAGAAATCCACTTAACAAATTATAGTAGTGATCATTGATGCAATGGTACACTTACCTGGATTTGAATCCTATTGGGTTCAAAACCAATTAAGAAGGGTTCATGTTCTTTTAATTGCTCATATAAGGGTTGTTTTGTTTTGTTTTGTTTTGTTTATACTATAGAATATTTTTTTAAAATTTTTATGAACCTATGGGGAATGCATTGGTTTATTGTAATTTTTGTCCCCTGAGGATTCTAAAACTGCTAAGTAACTTTCACCATAACCTTTCCAAATCCTTCCTTCTTTCCTCTCTACTTTTTTCCATTTCTCCCAATATCTCACTCCAAACTGAGTCTTGACAACTCATATAATTATTGCTATACCCACACATATTTTGTTGAACTCTGTTCGCTGTCACATATAAAACTGTATGAAATTTTGTTTCCATAGATTTCTCCAGTGAAAGGAATATATACCTTTAACAAGCTAGAACTTCCAATAAGAAAGCATCTAAGGACATAGAAATTATCTCTTTCATGTAATTATTATTTAAAATTGTTGCTTATTTTCTGATAAACAAAATTTCATTTCTCTTCTTTGCAACTCTATTTATACTAAAACTCATCTAAGGAAATCAATTTAGGTTATTAATTCAGTCTTGACAGTGTTTTGGATCAATCCATAATTGATATGAGCACTGTTCACCTGGAGAGCTAGAAGGGACTGGTTATAGTAATACATTTAGTCTTTTATATAGAGAACAATATTAAGGTAAGCCACTACAATATCTAAATAAACATACAGTTCTATGGAGTAGTTTGCCATGATTTCTTACCCTCTTCTCATCATTGGTTAACCAATGGAGAGATGAGGACAGGATCCCTCATTGTACTTTAATGAAAATCAGTTGCCTAACAAAGAAATTAGCAATGCTTTGACCTTTAACCACTTCAAAGGAACTCAAAGGTTATTTCTATCTGAAAGAATTGGTATTAGGTTTGATGTAGAAAGGATAAATGGAACAAGTTTGGAACAAATTCTGAAACAAGCTTTACATGAGTAAGGCAAAATAATCCTTAGGACTACATTAAGTCTTGGGTTCAAATTACTGAGTAGAATTCTGCTTTGTTCAAAGAGCACAGCACCTTTCCTTATGTTGGTATGCCATGCTGAGCTGTCTTGTGCCAGTGTCTCCCATGTTGCACAGTCAAATCCAATGTTCTTGAGAGGGACCTTGAGACTGTCCTTGTATCGTTTCTTCTTGCCACCCTGTGATCACTTGCCCCATGCAAGTCTTTTTTGGCAAGCATACATTTTGCATTCAAACAACATCACCAGCCCATTGGAGTTGCTCTCTCTGAAACATAGTTTGAATACTTGGCAGTTCATCTCGAGCAAGGACTTCAGTGTTTGGTACCTTATCCTTCCAGGTGATCCTCAGAATCTTCCTTAGAGAGTTCAAATGGAAGCAATTCAGTTTCCTGGCATGGCACTGGTAGACTGTCCATGTTTTTCACAAGCATATAACAATGAGGTCAGCACAACAACTCTGTAGACTTTCAATTTGTTAGTCAGTCCAGTACCTCTTCTCTCCCAAACCTTTCTTTAGAGCCTCCCAAACACTGAGCTAGCTCTGGCAATGTGTGCATCAACTTTATTGTCAATGTGTACATCCCTGGAAAGTACACTACCAAGGTAAGTGAACTTATCCATAGCATTCAAAACTTCTCCATTTGTTGTAACGAATGGTTCCACATATGGATGGTGTGGTGGTGGCTGATGGAGCACCTGTGTTTTTTTGGTCTTAATTATTAGGCCAAAATTAGCACAGGCAGCAGAGAATTGATCCATACTTTGTTGCATCTCAGCTTCAGAGGCTACATTGAGTGCACAATAATCTGCAAACAGAAAATCATGCACCAACACTCCTTACCCTTTGGTCTTGGCTTGTAACCTTTTCAAATTGAAGAACTTGCCATCAGTATGGTAGTTGACCTTGATGCCATGTCCATCCCCATTGAAAGCATTTGTAGACATGGCTGAAAAAATCATGCTAAAAAGCATGGGAGCAAGCACACACTCAGTTGGTGACCAGAAAGGTAGGAGAGCTTTGTCCAATATCCAAAACCTGGGCAAACATGACATCATGAAATTGATGTGCAAAATTGATGAACTTCTCTGGGCAACCAAATTTTGACATAATTTACATAAGCCCTCATGACTAACACTGTCAAAGGCCTTGGTCAGATCTGCAAACATTGTGTACAGACCTCTGTTCTGCTCCTGGCATTTCTCCTGGAGTTCTCAGGCAGCAAACATTGTACTGACTGTTCCTCAGCTCTTTCTGAAGCCACACTGGTTCTCAGGTAAATGCTCATCTTTCAGGTGAAGGATCAGTCTGTTAAGGAGGACTCCAGCAAGAATTTTGCCAGCAAAAGAGAGAAATTCCCCTGTGTTTGTTGCAGGACAAAGTATTCTCTTTACTCTTATAGAGATGGACCATGGAGACATCCTCGAACTCCTGGGGGATAACCTCCTCTTACCATATAACCTGGAAAGTTTCAGTCAGCTTTTGTATGAGCAATGGTCACCCTACCTTGTAAATCTCAGCTGGAATAGAATTAATAACAGGTGCTTTGCCACATGAAAGGAACCTAATGGCCCCCAAAACCTCTTCTTCATTTGGAAGTGAAGCTAAGGAGGGAATGACTTCAACCTGAGGTAGATAAATAGTCAATGGTTTCAGCACTGATTGATGATGGTATGCTGAGAACACTATGGAAATGTTCAGTCCATCTCTCTAGGATCATGTCCTTATCACTAATCAATGCGGCTTCATCAGCACAGAGTAGTTGTGCTGCACCATAGGATTTTGGTCCATACATAGCTTTCAGAGAATCATAAAAGCACTTTGGATTGTTACTATCAGCATAAAACTGAATTTCTTCTGTCTTCTTACTGAGTCAGGAATCCTGCATCTATCTAAACCTTGCTTGTACTTTGCTTTTGATGGAATTAAATGTTACCTTCTTAGAGATGGATGAAGTATCCTCTTGCTAAATCCTGTGGAGTTCTCATTTTTCATTTATTAGCTTCTGAATTTCTCCATAATTTTCATCAAACCAGTCTTAGTGTTTGCAAGTGTTCTGATCCAGATGAGCAAATGCAATTCTATACACCAAATCACTAAGAGCTGCCCACTCCTTTTCTGTTCCACTGTTATCAACTGTGCAGTGGTTCAGCTTTCCCTCCAAGTCAGTAGCATACTGTTCACACTCAGAGAAGAACCCTAATTTGTTGTTGACATTAATTCTCCTGGTAGTCATTTTACCTTGGGAATGGCACTTTTGATGAATGAGAGTATTTAGCTTAGAAAGGATGTCTATGATCAGTCAAGCACTCTGCACCACACATTGCCTTTGTCACTCTCACATTTGTCTGCATCTTCTCCTTGCAATCACATAGTCTATTAGATGCCAGTGTTTGCCACGAGGGTGCATCCATGAAGTTTTATTGTGTTTAGGTAAATGGAAAACGTTGTTGATGAGAAGGTCATAAGATGCATAAGTCTTCAGCAGTAAATGACCATTTCCGCTGCTGTTTCCTTCTCCATTCTTCCCTAGGATTCCCTGCCAAGTCTGATAGTCTGAGCCTACGCTAGCATTAAAGTCACCCAGAATTATAAGCTTGTCCTCTTGTAGCACATTGACAATAAGTGTCTCTAGGTCTTCATAAATTTTTTCTTTGACTTCATCAGGGTTTGTCATGGTGGAAGCATAGGCACTGATGATGGGGTCAATTAAGGGGTAAAAAAGGGATTGCAATGGAAGAAGATAAAGCCCCTCCCCATTTCTGAACTAGATAAATCTAACTTCAAAATAAACAAGAAGTAAAGGAGGTGAATAAAATGCTAGAAAAGTTAGATATGGTAGACCTCTGGCGTGAATGAACATAGAAAGGAGTATATGTTTTTAGCAGGAGTACATGGCACCTACCCAAAAATTGACATACTAGGGCATAAAAACCTCAAAATCCAATGTAGAAAGGCAGAAATATGAATGCATCCTTCTCAAGTCATGATGCAATAAAAATTACATCTAAGAAAGGACCTTGGAAATATAGAATAAAATTATTTGGAAACTAAATAAACTAATCCTAAAGAATAAGTGGGTCAAACAACACATCAGATAAATAATCAATATCTTCATTCAAGAGAATGACAATAATAAGACAACATACCAAAACTGATGGATGTAGTGAAAATGCTTCTTAGGGGAATACTTGTATCTGAATGCTTACATGACTAAAATAGAGAAAGAGGAACTCAATGACCTGAGCATGCAACTGAAAAAGCTAGAAAAAGAACAAATTTAAAATCCTCAATTAAATATCAAATTAGAAATACTGAAAGTCAAAGGAGAGATAAATAAAAGTGTTGGGATTGGAAGCTCAATTCCGTGTGGACAGTCTCGGGCGGGTAAAGGTGGGAGCTTCTAAATCTTAGAGCTCTCACGAGACCCCCCCCAGGAAACAGCTGAGAATCGAGGTGAACCGAGCTATCTCGAGTAATTCCGCCTCTTCCTGTGAGAAACGTGATGGGAGAGAGATCTCCCCGCCCTCGAGATTGTCCCGGATCTGGGCACACTATTGTTATCTAACAGCACGGTATTCAGATGCAAACTATGCGGCTGAAGGTTAAGTAGGATTGAGGAAGCCTGAAAGCTCTCTTAGCACGTGAGGAGCCAAGAGGACAGTAGGCTCCGCTTCTCTTCTTTCCTCTCTCCCCTCCCCCTCCCTCCCCGCTTGTACTTCTACTTCCAATCCCTTAAGATCTTAGCCTCCTTAGGAAATCTCCCCCTCTTCCTCCTAAGGAAGACCCCCCTGCACTTGTAACCGAGACCCTGAAATAAAGCTCAACCCTTGTTCGACTCTGGAACGTCCTTTCTCTCATACGAGCATCCGGCGTGGCCAGCCGAAGACCTCGGGAGGTGAGGTAAGAAAGACTCGGGTAGCCCACACAGGCCTCTAGGCCTGACATAAAAGAAAAGAAAATTGCAACATGAATAACTAAAATTAAGAGTTGGTTTTATAAAAACAATATAATAGATTGTTATTATAATTATAAAAACAATGTAATAGATAAATCTTTGGTTATTTTGATTAAACAAAAGAAAGAAGAAAACAAAATTACTGGCATCAAAAATAAAAAGGAATGAATTCACCACCAATGAAGAAGTTAAAAGAATAGTTAGAAACTATTTTGCCCAACTGTATGCCAATAAATCTGACAATCTTAGTGAAATGGATGAAAATTTATAAAAATATAAAATTCTCCAATTAACAGAAGTGGAAGTAAATACTTAAATGACCTCATCTCAGAAAAAGAATTTGAACAAGGCCTTAATGAACTCCATAGGAAAAAATCTCTAGGGCCGGGTGAATTTACAAGCAAACTCTGTCAAACACTGAAAGAAGAATTCATTCCAAGACTTTATAGAGTATTTCAGAAATTAGGTGAGGTAGGAGTCCTACCAAATTCTTTTAGTGATACAGATATGTTACTGATAACTAAACCAGCAAGAGTCAAAACAGAGAAAGAAAATTATGGACCAATTTCCCTGATGAATAGAGATGCAAAAAGTTTAAATAAAATATTAGCCAAAAGATTACAGTGACTTATCATGAGAATAGTATACTTTAATCAGATAGGATTTATACCAAGAATGCAGGGCTGGCTCAATATTAGGAAAACTGTCAGCATAATTAATCATATCAACAACAAAACTGAAAGAAACTATATGATTATATAGATAGACGGAAAAAAAAACTTTTGACAAAATATTGCATCCATTCCTATTAACAACACAAGAGAGCATAGGAATAATTAGAATCTTCCCTAAAATAATAAGTGGCATCTACCTAACACCATGAGCAAACATTATATATAATGGGAGAAAGCTAGGTGCATTTCCATTAAGATTTGGGGTGAAACATGGATGTCCATCATTATACTGTCATTCAACATGGTAGTAGAAATTTTAGCTTTCGCAATAAGAGAGGAAAAAGCAATTGAAGAAATTAAAAGGGCAAAGAACAAACTGAGTTATCACCCTTTGCAGATGATATGATGATGTACTCAGAGAATCCTAAAATCAAGTAAAAAAGTATATGAAATAATAGCAACTTTAGTAAAGTTGCTGGACATAAAATAAACTCACATAAATCATCACCATTTCTATATAATACTAACAAAATCCAAGAACAAAAAATAGAAAGAGAACTCCCATTTAAAGTTACTGTAGACATTATAAAGTATTTCGAAGTGTACCTGACAAAACAAACCCAGAAAGTATATGAACACAATTACTAAACACTTTTCACACAAAATAAAGTCAGATCTAAATAACTGGGGAAAAAAAAAACCTTTCTTTTCTTATGGGTAGGCTGAGCTAATTTAATAAAAATGACAGTTCTACCTAAATTATTTTATTTATTCAATTTCTTATCAAACAAGGTACCAAAAATATTTTACAGAGCTAAAAAAAATATTACAAAATTCATCTGGAAGAATAAAAGGTCCAGTACATCAAGGGAATTAATGACACATAATACCAGGGAACATAGCCTAACTATCCCAATTCTTAAATTGTATTATAAAACAGCATTCATCAAAACTACTTGGTAGTGGCTAAGAAATAGAGTAGTGGATTAGTGGAATAAGTTAGGTACAAAATACACCAAAGTCAATGACGATAGTACTCTACAGTTTGATAAACCCAGATACTCCAGGTTCTGGGACAAAAATTCAGTATTTGGCAATAAACTTCTGGCAAAACTGGAAAATAGTATAGCAGAAACCGGGCATAAACCAACATCTTACACCATATACCGAAATAAAGTCCAAATGGGTATACAATTTAGATAAATAAGCTAACATTATAAGCAAATGGGGAGAGAAAGGAATATTTTACCTGTCAGATTTATGGAGAATGGAAAAATTTGCGACCAAGAACATTATGAAATATGATATGGCTAATTTTGATTACTTTAAATTGAAAAGCTTTTGTATAAACTAAGCCAATGCAACCAGGATTAGAAGGGAAGTAGAAAACTGGGAATGATTTATTACAACTAGTGTCTGTGATACAGGCCTCATTTCTAAAATTTATAGAGAACTGAGTCAAATTTATAAGAATACAATTCATCCCCAATTGATAAATGATAAGAGGACATGAAGCAGCAGTTTTCATAGAAAGAAATTAAAACCATCTATAGTCATATGAAGAAAATGCTCTAAATCACTATGGATTAGAGAGATACAATCAAAACGACTCTGAGGTACTACATCACACCTATCAGATTGACTAACATGACAAAACAGGATAATTATAAATGCTGGAGAATATGTAGGAAAATTGGAACACTTATTGTTGATAGAGTTGTGAACAGATCCAACCATTCTGGAGAGCAGTTTGGAACTATGCCCAAAGAGCTGTAAACGTGCGTACCCTTCAACCCAGCAATACCATTTCTAGGAGTATATACCAAAAAGAGCATACAAATGGGGAAAAAACCCATATGTACAAAAATATTTGTTGCAGCTCTTTTTGTGGTGGTCAAGCACTGGAAATTGAGGGGTTTAATTAAGTTATTATCAATTTTTATCAATTATTAATTAAATTAAGCCTTCAATTGTGAAATGACTCCATAAATTGTGGTGTGTGAATGTAATGGAATGCTATTGCACTATAAAAATGATGATGAGCTGGACTTCAGAAAAACCTGGAAAGACTTATGTGAATTAATGCTAAGTGAAATGAACCAAACCAAGAGAATGTTGTACACAGTTACAGCCACATTGTATGATGACTAACTTTGATAGAGTTGACTCTTCTCATCAATGCAAGGTTCTAAGACAACTCCAGATGGCTCATGATGAAAACTCCTGTCCACATCCAGAGAAAGAATTATGGAATCGGAATGCAGATCAAAGCATACCATTTACTGTCTCTGTCTCTGTCTCTGTCTCTCTCTCATTTTGTTTTGTTTCTTCTTTCTTTTTTCTTCATTCTATTGATTATAATTCTTTTTTACAATATGACTAACGTGAAAATATGTTTAATATGAAAGCATATGTAGAGTCTATATCAGATTATACATTGTCTAGGGGAATGGGGGAGAGTTGGGAGGGAGAAAAAATTTAACACCCAAGACATTGTGAAACTGAATATTGTAAATGAAAAATAATAAATAAAATTTAAATATATCTGTATCTATCTATATGCTTATAGATGCATATATATGCATATATGTGTGTGTGTCTGTGTGTGTGTATGTATAGGTGTGTGTGTGTGTGTGTGTGTGTATGACTGTTGGTATCAATCCAGTTTTACTGCTAACAAAAAAAAGTTATCTGTGCACATACACACATACACATGCAACTAAGAAAAAAACATTCTCAACTAACATGATTAATGATAACGACCACAGTTCATTAAGAAGGTTTTGTCTCAGTTGCTCCTTTAATTTAATTTAATTTTTAGTTTTTAGTTTTTGCTAGAGGAGACCTTTCAATAGAAAAGCACTAATCATCCAAATAATCAGACTGATTGAATTTAATTAAATTTGTAAAGGCAATTATACATACATTCTACATTATAAAAAAGGCAAGAACACACTGTGAAAATTTGTTTTGAGTATTTGAACAAAAGTTGTGCTTTAAGATTCTTGTTCAGAAGAATGGTGGATTGGCTTGATATACATCGAATCACATCCATTGTGAAGCATAGTTGCTTCCCTGTATCCCACCTTCTCATTCTGACTACTATTTTGTCCTGTGTGACACATAATATGAGACTGGTGTGGCTGCTAATTGCTTTAAACCTTCCTAGATGTGGAAATCATGGGCAGTTTTGTCGGGTTGCTATAGCAATCTCCACAGGGATACAAAAACAAAAGAAGAAAACTAATCTGCTGTATAGTTCAGATTCCTAGAGTGCACCCCCTATGGAGTGAGGGCAGTAATTAAGTCTTATTTGCTGTGTTTTCCTTAAAACCTCTGTTGTACCTGACGATATCATCAAGTTCTAATTTTTTCAGGTAAAGAAAATAACCAACATTAATTGCCCTAATCTTTACGAGAAAACATGTACATTTAAAACTGCAGTTAAGGATACTTTTTTAGTAGCTGGAGAGTTTGAATTTTCTCTTCACTTTTGCTGTTCTATCAGGGAGCCCATTTTGAGGAAATTTCTCATCTATAGATCTAGATTTTAAATGTAAATCATGAAACAGCTGAAGCAAACATATTCTCTCTTAAATTAATGCAATTTTGTTTCTGACAACAAATGAAAGCAAGGAAAGAAATGCTTTTCATCACTGGAATCTATTTAAAGATACCTGTAGCACAAATTTTATCTAATATTTGAAAATATAATAGTTAGTAGTATCAATCTGCATAGGTCCTCATCTATTTTTCAAATATAACTTGCAAAATCTATAAATCTATACATAAAAATAATACATTATATATTCATGTATCTCAAATACATTCCTTATCAGCTCAATCTTGTGAGACAAAAATTAGCATAGAAAGCTAATACACTGAAAATTATTTTCATCAACAATGACTTCAAACACTGAGCCTATACTCAAAATCTCTTGCTGATCCTACATTTTTATGCCCTCCCTGGTTTACTAAGTTCATGACACTAAAACATTACAAAGATATCACCAAGGTTATTTCAAGACAAACTGTGTGTGTTTTCTGTGTTTCTGATCACACATCATTTCCTGGAGGGGTAATTGCCCAAATTCCAGCAATGGGTCAAGGGGCAGATCCTAAATCTTCACTTGTCAAGCTGAGAAAAATCAATTTCTGCCCTGGAAAAGACAAATTACAGTTCTGGTTCTTCTGTCTCACCACAGACAACAGCTAGTAGAAATGACTTACTGAGTGACTATAGCAAAACCTGTTGTAACCAAAACTCTGCACTGTATCATTCTGCTCTGTTAACTCATGTACTAGGAGCAGGGGTGGGAAACCTGCAACCTCAATGCCATATGTGGTCCTCTAGGACCTCAAGTACAGGCCTTTGACTGAATGCAAACTTCATAGAACAAATCCTCTTAGTAAAAGGATTTTTTCTGTAAAAGTTTGACTCCATCAAAAGGCACCACCCAAGGACCTAGAAGGCCACATATGGCCTACAGGCCTCAGGTTCCCTACCCCTGTTTTCATGATATAATTTATGTACAGATGAAAGACTTTTTCAAACCCCCTCATCTTCTACTCACTTCCAGTAGACCATTGTCTACATAGATTATTGCCCACCATATCTTTCTCTGTGCTGCCAAGAGGTGTAAAGGAAAGGGAAAAGTCCATGACTAAAGGGGAACAAGTATTTATTAAGTAACTATTGTGTACCAGGCACAGCCAGCCATGTCTTTGCCCAACTTTCTGCACTCAGAGGACCTGCGCTGGTTCCATGTCACTGCAGCACAGCAGGTTTGGCATTCCTTGTCACCAGAGGTTCCCTCCATCTTCCTTGGCTCAGATTTGCAACCCCCTTCAATCTCTTGGGGGTAAAAGTTCCTGTGACTGGAGTCAAGATTGACTCTTATGTCAGCTAATCCCTGACAGCTTGTTTAAGTGGAAGTAGCCTGGAGGTGTTTTTTCTTCACAAGGATCAATCTTTGGGGCTTTTTCTTCAAATCTTCTTTGATTGTCTCTGCAGGACCACCTTTCTGCTCTCAGTTTTATTTATTTGTTTGTTTGTTTGTTTTTTACCATTACACATTTGCCATGAAGCACTATATTATCTTATTTAAGGGGGAAATCTTGGGAGCTTGGAATTTTCTGATCTGCTTCTCCATCTTCCCAGAATTCTTGCTTAGTTCTTGACTCTTTTGTGCATCCTAGAATTTCACACAGTTTTATGTGAGAGGCAAGACATATCTTATTCAGGTCCTCATACTTAAATGGATATATAACCTTATCCATTAAGAAATTTTCTTGAACCATAGAATTGGAGAATTAGAAGGGACACCCTCTAGTATCCAGTCCAACCCATACACAAGGAACACCCCATTATTACATACTTGATAAGTGCTTATTCAGTCTGTTTCTGAATCTTCTAAGGAGAGTGAAACTACAAGCTCTCTATGTAACCTTTTCTCCTTCTGAATTGCTCTTATTATTAGACAGCTTTTCTTGAAATCAAACCTAAATTTGCCTCTTTAGAGTTATTACTTTAAAGATTCTGGTTCTTTCTTCTGAGACTAAAAGAATGCTAATGCTTCCTCCCCAAATGTTTGAAGAGAGGTATTTTATTCTTCCTAAATATTCTTCAGGGTAATTAATCCTTATTACACAGACTTAAGGTCTGTTATCTCCCCTGGATGAACTTCAGTTCTTCAGTTTCCTTCTCAGACTATGGTACCAAGAATTTATATACTTAATGCTTAAATTAGGTCTAAAAAGGAGACTATATAGTGGAAAATAAATAATCACTCTAGGAGAAGATTTGATGATGTGTTGGTTTGGTTTTGTATATCACATCACAGTGCTAACTCATACTGATCATACACAATCCACTGAAAATTCAGATTTTTGGAACATCGATCTAACCATGTCTCTCCCAGATTGTACTTTTAAAATGGAATTTTTGTTCCAAATATTAGACTCTATATTTATCTCTGTTCTATTTCATCTTTACAGATAATCCAGAGTTTTGACTTCTCAAGGACTCATTTGGATAATGATACCATCATCCTAACTTTATGTTATCCACAAATTTGCTAAGGATGCCAACAATGTAGATCACAGTCTATACATGCCCTTCCTATCCTCTTATACTCATTCATACCTTTGTATATACATTTCCCATAAATAGCTCATCCAAAGTGCTTGAGCAATTCTGCTTACCAGCTTTGGCTATCCACCTGTCACCTCATCTTTACTAAATAACTAGATCTGTTTTTGATTATATCGTTTCTCAAGGATATTTTTTCCTTACATTTTATTTGAATTTTCTCATTAGTTATATGATGCATTTGACTCATGTCAAATTCTCATACTAGTATGAATGAATGAGGTATTATTGAACATTTACAATATGTAAAATACTGTGCAAACATCCAGGAATACAAATTTTAAAAAGTAAGACAGTTCTTATTCTCAAGAAGTTCACATTTTAATGGAGTTGAGGAAGACAATACTTATTTGAGGGTTTTTTTTTTCCTATACTGCATCACACTTCTGAATCCTAGAGATCACACAGTTCACTAAAACTGATTTTCTCAACATTTGTCTAACCATGTCTTCCCCATCTGAGTATTATGGCAAAGCAGATGTTAATGACTCTTGTTAAAGTCATCCCTATCAATTTCTAATGTAGAACCACTTAACAGCATCAAGGAGTTTGATATCAAGAACTTTCTTTTCTATATCTTTAGTAAATATGGATATAATACATTCAGGAATAGCTGACAATTTGGATCTCCATATTGTTTGACATAGGATCATGACTGAGAGCATTTGAACTGTAGCACTATTATTACCAAAGTACTTGGTTTCAACATCTTCGCTGTCTCTATCAAGGACTGGGGAGAGTTTATGGTCAGGAGGGCGTTCATGGTTTAATTTGCTTGGCAAATGCTGCCTCTAATTTCACCTGCTACTTCACGAAGGCTGGCTTGATTGTTTTGTGGGGTAACTGGTTGGCAACTGGTAGGTATGGCCCCTTTTCCACAGGAGTTACTTCCAAGATTATATTTTTGAACACTGCACTGGAAGCCATACTGGTGGTCAAGGATCAGCATTGCCACTCCCATGTCTTCTGTGTCTGCCTTTTGGTGTTGCACATGATGATGAATGGGGTAGGTTCCCTCTCTACAGAGAATTCTACCATCAGTGACATGACAAAATATGCACATATCTGATCAATGTTTCCCAAGTAATTAATTAATGGGTATAATTGCTTTTTCTTTCCTTTATTTTTTACGTCAGTACATATTTAGGCAATAAAACAAGCATTTTCATAACACAGTAAAATTTTAAAAAAAGATAATTATACATGAAACTGCAAATCTACAAACATAACTTGCTCTTCCTTTCAAATCTACAACAAAATTATCCTCTAAATTTCTTTTTTTCTTCTTTCTTTTCTTACCCTCCCCTCCCATACCCTAGCTACCATTAAAAACAAATGCATATTTCCATTTATCAGTTCTTTCTCTAGATGCAGAGAATATCTTTCTTCATATGTCCTTTACAGTTATTTTATGTATTTAAAATAACTAAAATAATTTATTCACTCAGTCATTCTTACAACAATATTGCTGTTACTGTATAAAATATTCTCTTTGTTCTGCTCATTACACTCTTCATTATTTCATGCAAATCTTTTCATGGTTTTCTAAGATCATTGAGCTATTTATTTCTTATAGTACAGTAGTATTCTATCACTATCATGTACCATAATGGATATAGTTGTAAATTTTTAGATTTTTCTAAATGTAGTTAATTTATTTCATGCTTAGAAGTATCAATGTCTGACATATTTTGATTAAATATATTTATAATCTAAATGAGACCAATTGTACAGATTAATCAAAATTCGTATTTAGGGCATATTAACCAGTAGATAACTGGTTAATTAATCTCTGAAACTACACTGATCTTGGAAACATAATGTGATTCTAGAAATACATTGTGGAAAACATAGCATAATATTCAGTCTAAAAGGATTCTGATCGGGGTCTTTCCAAAGAATATTCTTGAGAAATCTCAAATAAATGGCAAGGTTTCAACAGGTGACAGTTGCAATTTGCTAGATCCTGATACTTACATTTTATAAATTCCTAATACAAACATTTTATGTTGCTTTGATCCTTGAGAATCAAATCAAAGAGAGCCAAAAGGTCTTTGGGTCCCTCAATAAGCATGGCATAAAATTTCAAGTGAAAGACCATACTAAAGAGCGAGTTGAATGGAAAGGCTCATGAAATTCTAAACCTGGAAGGGAACACTGAGTTCTTCCTTAATTTACACATGTAGCACTTTGATTTTAGAGCAATCCCTGCAATATCATCTAGGAATCCTAGAGGAGATTAAATAGCATGACAAAAACACCAAAGATATAGTCCAGATTTGTACCCATTCTGTAGCTTTTAAGTGAGGGTGTTCATATCATTATTGTACAGTGGGGGACATAAAATAAGGGTAAATGGAAACAAAGTGGAGAAAAGAAATGCTTCCATTTACCTCTGAATCATAACCTAGATTTCTAAGCAAAAAGTATACTAAAATACTAGTCTACCATATAGCTATAAGGTCTATCTTTAAAAAAAAAAATCTTTATGTGTAATTTAAACACGTGTCAGCAAATACCTATAGTTATTAAGGGATGTTGATATAAAGCTAATTAATCATCAAAGAAATAATTATCCTTAAAATTCCCGCCCCCCAAATTCATCACTTTTTAATAGACTACCAAGGCAGCTCGTCTTATGCAGAAAGCACATGGAAGATCCTTATCTCTAGACATAAGAATACAATTGAATGGACATTATGTTGTAAGATTCTTAAAGGAGGATTTTTTAGTGCTTTGATATCCTGGCGCATTCATAAAACAATTTTAAAATGAAATAAAAGTGTATTCATTGTGAATAAGTTATTCATAATAAATCTTTCCACAATAATGACATTTTCTTTCTCCCTTTCCACTTTATTTTTCTCTCCATATCCTCATTCTCCATACAACTCTTCTGAATATTTAGTTCTTAAAATAGATTCTTCCTATCTATCCACCTCACAACCATAATATGGCCCTAGTGCTTCATTCATTCTCTTCCCTCCAAATTAATTGCTTATCCTTCCCAATAAAAATCTACCTGAACATCCTTTGGCTGAATTAAGAGATGCATTGTGCCTAGAAATAATTGGTTCAATACATTCTTCTGTGCTCTTCTCTGGTCAGTTTTCATGTGGAATATTAAATTCATTTTGGGGTATCACCATTTAGGAAAGACAATGACAGACTGCAGTGCATAAGGAGGAGGGCAACCAGGGTGACAAAAGCCTTTGGTATCATGCCACATAAGGATCAGTTAAAGACTAGGTGTGTTTACCCAGGAGAAAATTTTGGAAGGTGAGAGGAGAAACATGAAAGGAAAAGATAATAGATGCCTTCAAGTATTTTCATTAAAAAGGTTGCATTGTGGATTATGGAATAGAGTTGATCCAGAGTCCAGAGTCCAGAATCAGCAACAATGGAGGAAGTTGGGAAGAGATTAATTTAGTTTTATGGAAGGAGAAAAAAATCCCCTAACAGTCAGAACAATCCCAAAATGAAACAGGCTGTTCTGTAGAGTTGCAAGTTTCTCCTTCATTGAAGATCTTCAAGTAGAGGCTGGAGGTTCACTTTTGAGTAGGTTTTATTTTTTTTTGGGGGGGGGTTAATTTTGGGGAGAAAGAGGCCAATTGAAAGATCCCTTTCAATTCTGAAATAATGTGAATTGTCTAATTCTTTCCCATGTCTATTCTTTTTCTTACATTGTGTTCCCACCCTGCAGTTACTAGTATGAATACTTTGAAATGAAAAGAAAAAAAAAATCAGTTATATAAATGCAATTCGAGTGTCTGGCTGTGTATCCTATAGATACTCCATATATCCGTGGTTATGGAGTGACTGACAGAAGGAAACCTTCAAGGACACACTAAAGCACAGTTTCATATGTGGCATAACTAGGAAGTGCTGAGAAATAAGAACAATGGGAAGATACATCTGCCACTGATCTCAGTGAGAAATGGAGTGAAACCTTTTGAATCAAGGTGCTCATCTCTAAGGTAAAAAGTCAGTCACAAATAATACAGGTTTTCGCAGATACTATGTATAGCCTCAAACTTTGGGGAAGCAAGCAAACAAAGAAGCTATAAATATAAACAGGGCCAACTCTAGACAAAAATGGAAAGTAGTGAAAGTTTGTTGACCGTCACCTTTTTTCCACTCATTACTATCTATTCCTAGTGCAAAGGTTTTTAGATCTCCAATCATGTCAGGTGCTTAATGCCCTTATTCCGTCTCCTTTTCACAATCAAACTCAAAGAAAAAACTGTTACATTTATTGCACTTCTCCACTTTCTCATCCCTCTTCCAAGAGGACATGTAAGCTATATGCCTGCCACAATAGTCTTTGGTCTAAGAGATATGGACAAATGACCATCCTTTAATTAAGATGCTGCCATTATAAATAAATGATTCAATTATCCAGAAATTATTTCTCTTAAACATTTTTTAAACACCATACTGTCATATGTAGTGATGTTTCCTTTCTGGCTGAGGTATAATAATAATTCCTAATTTTTATATGTAAACTACTTTAGAAATATTATCTCACTTTATTCTTACAACAAATTTTACGGGTGAGGGAACTAAATAATCAATCTAGGGTCACACAGCTAGTAATTATCTGAGGTCAGATTTGAACTGAGTTTTTCTCTAACCCTGGGGTATTATTTGCTGCACAAGTATTGCAGTATTTTAAAATAGTTTTGTAGAAACTGTATTCCACAGAAGTGAAGTGCCCCAAGGTCATGAAATCCTTTGAATTACAGGAAGTATGGGGATGGAAAAGCCTCATAAAGGAAATTTTCAGATTTTCAAACATTCTGATCCCAAATTGTGGGTCATAAAGTTAAGTAAAGTGCTGTTAAGATGCAAGACAGTTAAAGGGGAACTCTTTATACATTAAAATATGAGTTCTATATTATATAAATTCTAGGAGAAAATATGAATCTCATATGTAATTGTTAATGACTTTTACTAATGAGGAAATTGAGGTCTAGAGAATTAAACTGGACCAGAGCTTTACAGGTAGCAATTTCAATATTTTTTTTCTGATTTCAAATCTGCATTCTATTAATAATTAGTAAAAACCTGTAAATCATTATTATATAACTGATCAGATAGGTTATATGTTTGTGTTGCATAGACTCTGGGATACACTCCTCCATTCCACAGTCAGACTACCTTGTTGCCTTCCCAGAAGGAAAATGGATATTTTTTCCCCCTTTCAGGGATTGCTGGGACATCTCTGGATTAGCAGAAAATTTTTTTATTAGACTTTCCTATTAACTTGAGATCCCATAGCCACACTCCTCTAAATGATTATCAGTTGATATCAACTAGCTTTTAGACATAGGTATTTACAAAGAGGGTGTATTAAAATAGTATAAAATATCCCCACGAACTGGGATACACTCAAGTCCATATGGCATCCAGATGAAATTTGACTCAAATTTATAATACATTTGGCAAATAAAATAACCCAGAGTTCCCGGAGGCCCTTTTACTGGATGCATTTTTCCAGGGCTCTCAGAAATTTCACAGGTAATGTAGAGGTCTTTGCAGCTTCCTTATAGAATTCTGAAGCTGCCTTTCTTTTCTCAGAACATTAGTGTGTCTTTGACTCTTGATGCAGACATAGCTACTATTCACTATTATTTTAGGGACATGACTAAGACCCTGAGAAAATCAAAACTTTTGGACTTTTTGAAGTTTGACAGACCAACCTAAGGTGAAATAAGAATAGGAAAGAGGATAGGAGACTGAAATTCTCCTCCTTTCCCAAGGGATTATCTTTTAGAGGCTTGGCTTGAACTGTTGACCAAACATTCAAATTCTTGGATACCTGAATAGTTTACTCTTAAATAACACTCCACAGGGAATGACTGAATCTCTGGAGTCAATCCCAATATAGTTCCTCTAAAGCAAAAACTCCCAAACTTATTTGGGATACTGCCCTCCTAAAAAATTTCAGCACCCCCTCTTTGGAAATCTACCTTCTTTAATCCTTTAATTTTTTTCTTGAAATTTGCATCATTTATACATATATATATATTCTAAATGACATCTTAAATTTAATAATTTATTGCATATTTGTAGGTTTTTTCCTGCATTGAAATATTGAGAAGGTAAATATTATGTCATATGACCATACATGTAACCATGTAAGCAAGTCTATACCCACATATTCCTGCCTATGCATGCTGGACTTCCAAACAATGTGTGACACACTCACCTGGCAATACTTGCTTGTGAAGACCTGTTGGCAGACTTGACCACTGATCAGTTATAACTTGCATTTTGTGTGTTTATTTGGAAAATATTGTAATCACTTTAATTTTAACTTTCTTCTACAACAGATGAAACATGTACAAAAGGTTTTTCAAAATTCTCTTCTTCCCTAATGCTTTTACCATCCCCTTATTTTTATTCAATGTCTCCCAACTGAACTTGAGACAGCTACTGCCCCACTGGATCATATCAGCAACCCTCAAGGGGCAGTATCACCCATTTTGAGGACTTATGCCATCCCTTCCATTTCTTGCAATAGTCCAAGAAATGCCACTTCTTTCCCACTTGATTAACTAGGTTGGCATATATAGTTCAGTGTCTTTGACTGACGACTGAAATCAGTAGAATGGCCTAGGTATTATTTTCACCTAGTTCATACTTCAGATTTATTTGGTC
This sequence comes from Notamacropus eugenii, assembly GCF_028372415.1. Lineage (NCBI taxonomy): Eukaryota > Metazoa > Chordata > Mammalia > Diprotodontia > Macropodidae > Notamacropus > Notamacropus eugenii. Next base: position 270,652,509 of record NC_092877.1, read on the forward strand.
AAGAAAGCTAGAGACTTTATAATGGATATAATTTTGTAGTTGAGAAGAGTGAGATTTGAAATTAATAACTATTTGACATTCCAAAAAGAACACATATAGTTGTGAGCTGGATCCTGTAGTGAACCTTTGTTTACTAGTTCTTGAGGCTAATTCTTACTGATTGACCTCTGCAGAAGAATAAAGTCAGAAAGTGGATAGATTTAAAAAGGTCTGAAACACTTGTTTCTGGAATATGTCTCGTGGACTGGATTGGTCTCTAACCTGTGTTTGGCCAGGGCCAAAAAAGGCAGGCTAGGGACAGGAGAATTAGAAATCAAACAGAAGTTTAATTTCAAGTGAAGAAAACAGTTTGTAAGCAAGGACACATATGCCAGAGTTCCATGACTAGCAGAGGGTCCCAAGGCAGTGTGAGATCTCAATATTTATACCAATTGCTGTGTAGTGAGCTATAGCCCTGACAGTGTGGGGGGGGGGGGTGTAGGGTGGGTAAGAACAACAATGTGACAAGTTTGATTCATAGTAGGGCTTCATGTCCAGAACATGTCCAGATACAGTAGGTGCTTGTCCAATCTCAGAGAACTCTTGGTGTTGTCGCCAGAGGATGAGATTATCCAGAGGGTGAGGCAAAGGATTGCTATTATGCCAAACTCAGGGCACAGCCTGCTTACTGGCCCTTAACTCTGGAAAAGAGAATGTCTCCTAATATCTTGGCAAATTTAAGCATCATGGATTGCATTTATCTTCATTGGGTTGTTTAGGAGCAACTTTGATGTGGTATGGTGATACCAGTCTTTTTGTGTTTTTCTTTTTTCACTCAGATACCTGAGGCACTTGTTCCACTCTGACCTTAAAGATCACTTTCCTTTTTCAAAGGATATTGAACAAGCCCTCTCCCAGTAATTCTCAATCCCCTTGCCTATAACTGTGTGGTGGGTATAGCTGCTTACACCATTTTGATCAGAATGGAATTAGCACTACATTATTTCCATTAAGACAGAAGATCATTGGGACTTAGCTCCTTGCAAGGATACCCTCTGAACCACGAGGCCTTACTGTCTGCCCTGTTATTATACTCCACAGACTCCCAGACAGTACTATTTGATCTACCAATACACCCTATGAAGCCCTGGATCTTGCCGTCTACTCTGCAATGGAATCCTAAAAAGTCCGAAATTTCCTTATACATCTTGCAGCTTAGCCTTCTCATTTGTGCTGTTTCTCCTAGTTAGAATAAGTCCCTGGAGAATAGAGGCTCTCTTCCTTGGTTATTTGTATCCCCAGTACTGAGTACAGTGATTAATGCATTTTTTTCAATATTCATTAATTCATTCATCATTGACATAGGGCATTTTAGAAAGTAGGGTCTTTTTAAAGCTTTAAAAATACAAGGGACAATAGAAACTCAGAACTGAAGGTAATTAATTTGTAATGCCTGATGAATGATGATTGCTCATTATCAATAGATATCATGGAGGATACAACCTCCGTGGTATGCTCAGTACCTCACCATATTATCTGTGATATGGGTAGAAGCTAACTTTAGGTTTGCAAAATGAACTGATGTAGTCTTAACCAAACAAGCTCTGTCTTGAATTAGAAATATGAAATTTGATTCTGTCAAAAACCATCACTTGAGGGTATTAAAATGAAATTTACATGATACCCCCAACTCCTCTTTTAGTAAATCTCTCAACTAGTAATGTCGTGGCAACTGAACTGGAAAAGTTTAATAATGCTAAGAATCAATACTCAAACTATCAAATTTCAAGGTTATTACATCCATTTCTGAAATTTCAGTCATATATATATATATATGTATGTGTGTATGTGTGTGTATATATATATGTATGTGTGTATGTGTGTGTATATATATGTGCATATGTGTGTGTATATGATATTTGATGGGTACCCAACTTCATGAATACAGTGTACTTCTGCTGAGATCTCTCTAATTTGTTTTTTGATTAAATGAATTAATGAAGATAGTTATTTTACTCTTAACTATGCACCAAGAACTGTTCATAAGTTGAGAATGCAAATACAAAAGTAAAGAAAGTCCTTGCCCTCAAAGAACATAGAATCTCCTAAAAGGAACCAATAGATTTAGGGGAGTGATGACCAGGAGGGGTAATTCAGTTTAGAAAGTTACAGAGATAGTGAGTAGAGATCTCAAAGAATGTCTTCAAAGTCACAGAGGAGAAATAGAAGTGATCTTAACAGTTGTCTGGTCCAGCCTGTACATAGAAAGAATCCTTACTATAAAAGACCCAATAACAGATCACACAACCTCTGCTTAAAGACCTACAAAGAGTCTCCCTCTCTAGGTGGCACATTCCACTTTCAGGTAGCTTTAATTGCTAGGAAGGTTTATCTTCTATTAAACTAATTTTTTTCTCTTTTCAATTTCCATTGACTACTTCTATTCTATCATATGAGCTTACATAGAACAAATCTAGTATCTCTTTCTCATGGAAACCCTTCAAATACTGGAAGGATAGCAATCATGTCCTGTAAGTTTTTCTTCACCAGGCTAAAAATGCCCAGTTCCTTCAACCACTCCTCATATGCACTAATGTAGGGCATTCACAATACTGGTTACCCTCAACTGGACATTTTCCAGCTTATTAAAATCTGTCTTATACTATGACATCCAGAATGTTCACTGGATCATGGATGTCAAATACATAGTCTGTGAGATATGACTTAGAACATTCTCAAGTATGGCCTGATTTAGTTTAAAATGCAATTCGTATCTGATTTTAATGTGCTGATTTACTAATAGGAAAAGAAATATAAAAAAATATCTATTTTTTAAGTCAATGTGTTACCCCCTGGTATCCTTATGTACAGTTTAGTGACCAACATTTCTATTTGAGTTTTATACCACTATTCTAGATAGCCTCTGACAAGAGTATACAGTGGTACCATCAACCCCTGCCCCTATTTGCCTATGATTCCTGAAAGTTATGTGTCTCTTACTACAACCAAAGATTGCGTTATTTTTTTTGGTACTACATCATACTGTTGATCCTTATTGAGTTTTCATTTTACTATTGCTCCTATGCCTTTTATTTCAGAATAGCTTATGTCTAATCATCCTTTCCCCATCTTGCACTTATAAAGTTGGGGTTTTATTTTTACCTAAATATAAGACTTTATATTAATCCAAATTGCATTTCATCTTATTAGAAACAGTCCAGTTGTTTGGCATCTCAATCTCCTTTTGGATTCTCACTCTGTAATCCAGTATAGTTATTATTCCTTCCAGCTTGTGTTATCCATAAATTTTATAAGTAAGGTCAACTATGCCTATATTCAGTCAATGATAAAATGTTAAAGACACTGGGCCTAGCACAGGTCTCTCTAATACACTATGATAGGAGTCACCAAACTATTGCCAGAGGGTCTGATCTAGGCTTCTTATCCAAGAGGTAAAAATATTTTTTACATTAAAAAATCATTCTTAACTCACAAATCACATATTTGGTCAGAAATTAACCATTAAAAAGCCCCTACTGTGTACTATGCCGTGTGCTAAGCACTGGAGAAAAAAGAAAATGTTGGGTTTAGGCAACCGATCGAGGATTTCTAACTACTATAATAGAGACATTTGGCACCAATGTCCTCAACTTTAATAATCATTTTTTTTTCTTTCTAGTCATTTAATCAGTTCTAAAACTATCCAAATGTGTTCACATATAATCCAGTTTTCTCCATCTTCTCCACGATAATATCATGAGAAACATTGCCAAAAGCTTTCATAAAATACTGATAAACTACATGCACATCAGTACCTTTATCACCTAATTTAGAGATCCTATCAAAAAAAAAAAAAAGGAAAAAAAAATTATCCTGGCATGACCTGGCTCCTTGAAATCACTGCCTTTCTTTGTTCAGCATCCTTTTAATGGTCTTTCCTAGAATTATTCCCAAGTAACAAAACTGAGCACATAGGTTTATTGCTTTCAGATTCTATCTTTGTTTTTATTTAATTGGAACAAAATTTCCCCTTTTCCAGCTTTGTGATATATTTCCCATTTTCCATGAGCTTTCAGATATTTCCGACATTGGTTTGTATTCACATGTACTTGTTCTTCAATGACAGAATTTATTCAGGCCAGGTGACTTGATTTAATAAAAGAGAATGTTAGATGACCTGTTACTATTTTACTTATTTTGAGTATGAATTCCCTGTCAGTCATGATTTGCTCTGTCTTTTCTAGTGTAAGGTCCATTTTACTTGACAAGGAAAACAGAATCAAAGTAAGGTTTAAGTACCTTTGCATTCTCTCTTGTCAATTTTCATGAACCCATCTACCCTAAGCAAAGATTTTCTACCTTATTTAACCCTCTTCCTTGTGCCGATAAAGATTTAAAAGAAATATGTTGCATATATCTTTTAAATCTAGCTATAGATATAGATATAGATATTGGTATAGATATAGGTACAGGCATACACATAGGCATAGAGATATATGACTTGTGTGAGAAATTCTATGTTCATTAACATTAGTCTCCTTTTTTCTTTTCTTTTTTTTAATTTTAATTTATTTATTTAACTTTTACCATTCATTTTCACAAAATTTTGGGTTCCAAATTTTCTCCCCATTTGTCCCCTCCCCCCACCCCAAAACACCAAGCATTCTAATTGCCCCTATTACAAATCTGCCCTCTCTTCTATCATCCCTCCCTGCCCTTGTCCCTATCTTCTCTTTTGTCCTGTAGGGCCAGATAACTTTCTATACCCCATTGCCTATATTTCTTATTTCCTATTAGCAAGAACAGTACTCGACAGTTGCTCCTAAAACTTTGAGTTCCAACTTCTCTTCACCCCTTCCTCCCCACCCATTACCTTTAGGAAGGGTAGCAATTCAATATAGGCCATATCTGTGTAGTTTTGCAAATGACTTCCATAATAGTCATGTTGTGTAAAGACTAACTATGTTTCCCTCCATCCTATCCTGCCCCCCCATTGCTTCTATTCTCTCTTTTGATCCTGTCCCTCCCGAAGTGTTGACTTCAAATTGCTCCCTCCTCCCAATGCCTTCGCTTCCATCATCCCCCCACCCTGCTTATCCCCTTATCCCCCACTTCCTTGTATTTTAAGATGGGTTTTCATACCAAATTGAGTGTGCATTTTATTCCTTCCTTTAGTGGAATGTGATGAGAGTAAGTTTCATGTTTTTCTCTCACCTTCCCCCTTTTTCCCTCCACTGAAAAGTCTTTTGCTTGCCTCTTTTATGAGATAATTTGCCCCATTCCATTTCTCCCTTTTATCTCCCAATATATTTCTCTCTCACCCCTTAATTTCACTTTTTTAAGATATGATCTCATCCTATTCAATCCACTCTGTGCTCTTTGTCTCTGTGTGTGCATGTGCATGTGTGTGTGTGTGTGTGTGTGTGTGTGTGCGTAATCCCATCAACTACCCAGACACTGAAAAGTTTCAAGAGTTACAAATATTGTCTTTCCATGTAGGAATGTAAACAGTTCAATTTTACTAAGTCCCTCATGACTTCTCTTTGCTGTTCACCTTTTCATGCTTCTCTTCATTCTTGTGTTTGAAAGTCAAATTTTCTTTTCAGCTCTGGTCTTTTCATCAAGAATGCTTGAAAGTCCCCAATTTCATTGAAAGACCATTTTTTCCCCTGAAGTATTATACTCAGTTTTGCTGGGTAGGTGATTCTTGGTTTTGGTCCTAGTTCCTTTGACTTCTGGAATATCATATTCCACACCCTTCGATCCCTTAAGGTAGAAGCTGCTAGATCTTGTGTTATCCTGATTGTATTTCCACAATATTTGAATTGTTTCTTTCTAGTTGCTTCCAATATTTTCTCCTTGACCAGGGAATTCTGGAATTTGGCCTGAAACTCCTAGGAGTTTCTCTTTTTGGATCTCTTTCAGATGGTGATCTGTGGATTCCTTGAATACTTATTTTGTCCTCTGGTTCTGGAATCTCAGTGCAATTTTCCTTGATAATTTCATGAAAGATGATGTCTAGGCTCTTTTTTTGACCGTGGCTTTCAGGTAGTCCCATAATTTTTAAATTATCTCTCCTGGATCTGTTTTCCAGGTCAGTTGTTTTGTCAATGAGATATTTCACATTATCTTCCATTTTTTCATTCTTTTGGTTTTGTTTTGTGATTTCTTGGTTTCTCATAAAGTCATTAGCCTCCACCTGTTCCATTCTAATTTTGAAAGAACTATTTTCCTCAGTGAGCTTTTGAACCTCCTTTTCCATTTGGCCAATTCTGCTTTTTAAAGCATTCTTCCCCTCATTGGCTTTTTGACCCTCTTTCACCAATTGAGTTAGCCTATTTTTCAAGGTGTTATTTTCTTCAGCATTTTTTTGGGTCTCCTTGAGCAAGGTGTTGACCTGCTTTTCATGCTTTTCTTTCATCTCTCTCATTTCTCTTCCCAGTTTTTCCTCCACCTCTCTAACTTGATTTTCAAAATCCTTTTTGAGCTCTTCCATGGCCTGAGCCATTGAATATTTATTCTGGATGTTTGGGATACAGAAGCCTTGATTTCTGTGTCTTTCTCTGATGGTAAGCCTTGTTCTTCCTCATCTGAAAGGAAGGGAGGAGATATCTGTTCACCAAGAAAGTAACCTTCTATGGTCTTATTGTTTTTTTTTATCTTTTCTGGGCATTTTCCCAGCCAGTGACTTGACTTCTGAGTGTCCTCTCCACACCCACCTCGCTTCCAGATCCACCCAGCCAGAGCTTGGGGTCTGAGATTCAAATGCTGCTTCCCAGCCTCAGGGCTTTGGGCGGGGGAAGGGCTGCTAGTCAGTGTGAGATTAAGTTCAGGTGCTCAGGTAGGGGCAGGGCTGCCTCAGGGGGTTTATGCTGAGACCTTCAACAATGAATTCAGGGTCCTGCCTGCTTGGGGAGCCTTTGTCTGCTGCTGCCTCCACTGCTGCCTCCAGAGGGGGCCTGAGTTATGGGGACACCCCGCTCCCCTCTCAGCGAGCCAAAAAGACTCTCTCACTCACCCCTGGGCGTGTGTGGGTGGAGGGACCTAGGGGGCTGCTGGAGATTCTGTCCCTGAAGCCTGCTGGGATCTGCTCCTCTCGGTGCCATGTGGCCAAGGAAGGGCTGGGCTTTGCTCTGGGTCTGGTGCACGACGGACCTTTGGTGTCTGTTTTTCAGGGCTCTCTGGAACAGAAATCTCCTCCACTCTGTTGTTCTGTGGCTTCTGTTGCTCCTGAATTTGTTTGGAGTTCTTCTTTACAGATATTTTATGGGCTGTGGGTTCAGAGCTAGCATATGTGTATCTTTTTACTCTGCCATCTTGGCTCCTCCCCCCCTTTTTTTTTCCTTCATAGGAATTGTTTCCTTTTGAATCTTAAGAGTTTCATGATTAAGCCTTTAAGTCTCCCTTCAGTAAAATTCTGTCAGAATCTCATGCATGTCAGACTCCAACAGAGTTTCTTCTCCTTTGCTCATAAATTCTGACATGAAGAAGTCTTGTGCCATCCACCCTGCCTCCCCATTCACCCAAGATTCCCATCATTTTTAAACTATCATCTAGTTCTTCCCTGGTAGTGAAAATAAGATCCAGAAAAGAATTTCCATGTGTTGATTCCCCCACAATTTGAAAGATGACATTGCTCCTAAAATAATCCAGAAAGATAATAGGTGTTCCATTTCTGGCAGAAAGTTTTATGCTGAGTTTATGATCTTTTCTGTAAACTTCTAATTTATTTCCTCCTCCTATCCAGGTAATCTCTAGTAAAATTCAGTGACAAGATTAATTTTTTTTCCTCCTGTATCAGCTGTTGCCCAAGTACTCTCTATAATGCTTCCCTTCTCTGAAGTTTGTATTTTTTTTACATTAGTATGTCTTTTTAATATATATTAATACTCCATCCCTTTTACTTATTTTGTTTCCTGTAAATAAGATATACCAATCCAAAGCCATGGTCCTTTTATGGATTTCATTCAACCAAGAATAAGTGATATGTGGTCATTGTACTAGTACCTCTATTTTTTTTCTTTTTTCTTTCCAAAAAGTGTCTTTGGACATTTGTGTATTGATACTTGAAGCTATGGTTATTACTTCTGTCTTCAAGGTTAGATTTTATGTCCTGTAAGATTCCAGGTGCTTCAACTGTTATTCACATGTGAGTAGTATCTTCTTTCTCAATTTTAGGAATTCACTCCTTCCAGAAATAATAAAGGTATTGATTTGACCATGCCAGAAATGGGAGTGGTGAAAGGGTGGGAGTTTGTATGGTGACAAAACAGCTACTGACATTGTTGAGAAGGTGTCTGGAAAGTAAGGAATCTTGTCTGGGATGCCTATCTGAAATAATGGACTAAATGCAGTAGTCACCAATCAGGAAATCCATTTTTATAACATGCCTAAAAAGCATACTGACATTGAATCATAGGATAATATATTAAAAGGTAGAAGGGATCTTCAAGAGCATTTAATCTAACTCTCTCATTTGCAGATCTAAAAACTAAGAATAAGAGAGGAAAATCAGGATCCTAACGTTCCATGAGGCTGCAGAGTGGTTCAGTGGATAGAGCACTGGTCCTAGAATCTGGAAGACCTGAGTTCAAATCAGACTCAGACACTCAGTGACCCTGGGGTCTCTTAATCTCTGTTTGCCTTAATCCTCTGGAGAAGGAAATGGAAGCTACTCTACAACCATTGCCAAGAAAACCCCACATAGCATCATGAAGAGTAGGACCTTACTGAACAACAACAAAGGTTACCTAGTTAGTACATGGCAGAGGCAGCGTTTAAACCTATGCAGTTGAGGGTGCTTCAAGGCAGTCATTTTAAGGCAGAGTTATTGTATGTTCTATGTTGGAGGTTATATTCAACTGTGTTCCAGTAGTACATGTGAGAATTTACATGGAATTTTAAAAAATATCTCTTATCAAGAATCTGCTATAATTCTAGGTTATTAATTAAATTTACACATATTGTGAGTCCAAAAAAGCAAGATGATGAAATCCTTCATGAACAGATCAGATAGGAACTAGATAAGTGGATTCTTAGCTTCAGTTACATGAACTTTTTTTTTAATGTTTGCATAGCTATTTAAGTACATGTAATGTACATAGATATATGCGTATATATATGTATGTGTTTGTGTAAACATATGTATGTATACCTATTTGTGTAGAAAGAGATAGAGGCAGAAAGACAGAAACTCCTATGTATTTTATGCATTTAAAAACATCCGTTCAAGAGTGGATCTATAGGACTCACCATACTACCACAGGGATCCATTAATCAAAAACAGATTAAGAACCTTGAGAAAGGGTAATTTGGGTTTTTCATAGGGAGAAACTCACTAAACCTACTCACTAAGGCTAATGAATTGAAATGATGGGCTTTCTTATATCATAGATAGCACTGTTTCCTATTAAGTTGACAAACATTTATTAAGCACTTACTATGTCTCAATCACTGTCCTACACTTTGGGAATGCAAAGAGAGGCAAAAATATGATCCCTATACTCAAGATCTTACATTGTAATGGGAAAGATAACATGCAAATAACTGCACATATGATATTGTAAAAGCAAACTCCATCATACTTCCAGGATGGCCTGCTATCACAGGTTCTTTGGTCTGCTTTTCTAAAAGCAAGGTGACTTTTGAGGGGTAACAATCACTTTAATCGAGCACATGCATCATTCACTTAGTTCAGGGTAAAAGTCAGCATCCTGAACTTCAGAGAAAATACAGAAAAACAAAGATCAACAAACAGAGAGGGTTTCCAACTGTCTGACATATCAATAGATAGATCCAACTGTCTGACCATACATACATAGTTACCAGACACAGAAACACCAAAATCTGGGTTTTCTTAGCCAGAGGGGCTCCTTAGGCTGCCCAGAATCTCATCTAACCAAACCAACACATCCAACGAGTAAGCCCCAAAGTAAAACCTCATCTCAGAGAATTCATACACTTTTGAAAGCTAGAGAATATCACATCCCTTGAGAACCAGTGCCTCATTAACAAAAATTGTGAGTCTTCCTACAAATCTCCCCTAATCAAATCAAATTCCCCTTAATGGGCAGGCCCATTAATGGGTGGAGAAGATGTTTAATCTCATTAGCATTACAGATATGTATCTAGTGTAAATGTAAATTTCAGAGGGAAAGCAAGAGGAATGGAAGGATTACAGCTAATAATCTCTGAATTAACAGTATCAATGGAAATTGGTCATGTTCTACTCATGCTGTTTTATCCTCAGACATTGCTCTTTTAATTCCTCAATTTCACATAATGAGGCATTGTTTTAGGATATGCCGATTATTTATATATATATATATCACCACAGTTTCTTAGGTGTTGACAAACGTTATACCTTCTGATAAAATTGTAGTTTCTATTGTACAATTAGGAATGACTGTATTTGACTGCAGATTATCATGTTCTGAAAAAAGATCATTTAGTTTCCTATATTTCCAAATAATTAAAGTAGCAGCTTTTTTAAACTTGGACTTTCTAGGTATATCTAACCTTGAATTGCTGTTGAAGAGTCATTCTTGCCATTTGAAGTTTCTCACTCTCCCTTTAATTTTTTTTTTTTAGTTTCATTATCTTTTTACTTCTATCTACTTTAAGAAACTCCATGAAGCATCAGAACTAAAAGTTGCTACAGAAGATTAATGTGGGTGTGGGACTGCAGGGGTCATTCTTTGGAAATACATGCTAGATTTTTAGTTTCTTAGATATTTCAACTACAATTCCAATTATGAGTAATACTATGACATTATATCTTCATTTGATTACCCCTTTCCCAAGAAAAGCACTCTCTAATAGATTTCAAAGGGGAAGGTAAATTTAGTTGGTTTTACATTGAGTTCTGATAACAAGCAATTCTATTTCTGATCAAGAGCAATTATATTTAGTCTTAAGAAGGCAGGGAGATTATTTTCATGAATCATTATTTTTACTGAAAAAATACCTTTGAGATAATATAGACAATCTCCTATTTGCTAATAAAGAAAGTGGGACAAAGAAAAGTTCTGACTTACTCAGATCCCTATAGACCACAAAGTAACAGCTGGGTATAAAACCCGTATTTTCTAACCTATTCTCCTGTGCTTTTTTGATTGTACCACAACTGCCACGAGGTAATATAGTTCTTCAAAAGATCTTCAAAAGAACATCAATCTGGGTATTCCTATATGTATAGATTGATATCCTTGTATTGCCTTAATAAATAAATACAAAAACTAAAAAGAAAACGAAAATAGTCAAAAATCTTCATATTTAATGTCATTTAGATAATATTGGTTTTACAATCAACTTCATAAACATTGTCATCACTTCGGTATTTTTGTGTGAAACTTCAAAAGGCAAAAAGCTAATATGAAATGTTCTGATCAGGAAGAAAGAATGCTAATGTTTAAATAGCCAATATTTTTCTATTGCTCAGCCTGCTACTATATTTACCATTTAATCCCTTCCTATATTCCTTTCTTATTAGCCCACTTAGAGGTACTTTTGAAATACAACATAGAATAGTATAGATATATAATACTTACAAGAGAAGAAGTTCATATAATGGAAATGGAATGATCAAACAATATATAAAAATGTTTCACCTATCAGAATTACCTAATCTTGAGGATTAATTTTAATTTCATGGAAAATGATGGGATTTTACAATATAAAATTTATTTTTATTGAGAAACAAAATTGTAAAAAATAAAGTTTGTATTATTTCCTTGTACATTTCTTTTCCCCATGTGTCTCATTCTTATCAGTACTCATCTACCACTTAATATACTTTAACATGTAATTACTACTGTATCTGGGTCTTTGCTCATATGTAGTTCAAGATCAACTTTTGTTTCCACCTCATTGTCTTGAGACTCTACCAAAGGTGTTCTTAAAATTTTACTGTCGTAAGCCCCTTTAAGATCCTGGTAAAACTGATGGACCTTGGTTCAGAATAATGTTTTGAAATCATAAAAACAATACATGTAATAATGAAAAAGTTAATTATATTGAAGAACAGTTTTGCAAAAAAAAAAAGATGTTCATAGACTCTGGGTTTAGAACTTCTCAAATTGTATGGATAATGACCTATCTGTGGATGGTCTTTTAAATTTTTGACAATAGAACATTTAGCATGTATGTAAATGACCATTATTAAAAAAAGAGAATGGTTCATTTTCTTTGCTAACACCACATCAGATCCTTGAGAAGATAAATTCCACATGAAATTCAAAGCAATATTCCAGCTATATGTGGACAGTGAAGAAAAAAGTATAAAACTTTGCCACAAGAGCTGTGAACTAATAAGAGTATTTCCACTTTAGAGATGAAAATCATGAAGACACAGCTGGGGAAATGATTATACCATATTCAAACCATTTGATTGAGTTCAAGGTCAGGATTGTTTCTCATTTCTTAGGCTATGTTATTACCCATACTGAACCTGGAAAAAATCAGGAACTACTTTATTAAGTTTGCCTTCAGAATTATAAGAGACAATTTATTTCAGCTATTGATATGAATTTCTGATTGTAAAATACTGTTGCAATGGGAAATGGATGATCTTTTAGGAATGAAAAAATAACTATTATTTCTTTTCTCTTCTACACCATTTCCTCCCTCCCTTTTCTCCTTCCTTCTTTCCTCCTTTTCTTCCTTCTTTAATTTCTTCTTTCCCTCCTTTCTTTCTTCTTCAAATTACTTTGCCATAATGAACTCCTGATAAGGAAATTACCTCTACTTATCCAAGCTGTCACCTTCTCTGGAATTCAGTCTTACAGAGTTTCATAGAACAGTAGGAGTAATTTGTTCAGTTTCACCTACCTACTATATACCAGTAGTAGGATATGAGCTGAAGTCTTCGTTTTGTTAGTTCTCCATCTCCTACACAATGCTGCTCCAAAACAGCCAAAACTCGATAGACATAAAGTGAAAGCTTATTCAGTGGGAATTTTTTTTTAAGAATTTCATTCAACAAAATTTATCTTGTGTCTGAAACTGCAGTGAGTGGGCATTTTGATATAGGGATAAGGCAGAGTCCTTGTTCTCAAGGAGATTATAAAGTATTAGAAAAAAATATATACTAAAGGAGTTTAAATATCAGATAGCATCAGAAAAATACCATATACAAAATACTATCATATAGAAAGATAAGCTTTCATTTGGGATTTGAATAATGGAATGGATTACATAGATTACTTTTAGTGGACGGTGTATGGCCAAAGCTAATGAGAAGAAAAGCACAGATTCTAAAAATGTATAAGACATGTTTGGAGAATTCCATTAATCTGGATTGGTTGGAATATACAGTCATTTTGGAGGAGGAAGCTGAAAAAAAGGGTTGAAGACAGATCTTGGAGGACCATCAATATTAAGCTAAGCAATTTTAAATTGAATAATGATGTCATTTGTTATTACAAAGGTAAGTCTTGAAGTTGCACATATGATGGGTGTGGGTGGATGGGAGACAAAGTAGGAATGAATAAGTATGAAGGCTATTGCAAGTAGTTCAAGTATGAGGTAATTAAATATTAAATCATGTGGGGTTTTGGTGAACACAAAAGAAGGCAAAGATGAAAGAGATTCTGTGACAATTCCAACATGGAACATATGCCATGCTGCTTTGACATTTCTTTGTACTTTTTTTTGTTTGTTTTTTGGCTTTAAGGCAGCAAGAATATCTTATAATTCCACTTATTTTCTGTCTTCAACTACACTTCAAGATGAACAGTACATGCCCATATTGAGAGAACTGAGTAAATCCCAACAATTTGTAACATGAATCAGCATTTGAATGTGCTGCAATGAAACAATACTCTTCAAAAATGTTCCCCAATTTTCACCTTCCACTAACTTGGAAAGCTTCTCTTTTCCCCCCTAAACAGGCAGTTCTTAACAAATAATCTTTCAGTATCTCATACATGTGTTTACCTGACTTCACCCATGTTATTGCTTGTATTGTTTAGGAAAGAATGGTAGAAACATATGGCAAACAGCACATTTTGAGGAAAAGAATTCCAAATTCAAATGTAGCAGGAAATTCAAAAATATGTTTTCTTAAGCTTTCTAAAGTGAAAAAAGCCACATTAAAGAAAAATGAGTCATGCAAAACAATCCACTATTGAGCAGTGTTCAAACTATGGATCAAAAAGCAATCAAATGGACTTTTCATCTGTGCCTTTAAGGATATCCTCAAAGAAACTATTAGGAATCTTATGTCCATGAAGCAATACAACAAATCTAAGAAAATATATATCTGAGTACCATGTGAAGATCCCTGCAGGAAGCACTGAGGAACTATGATGAAAGACTTATTGAAATAGAATGTGAAATGAACATTTTTAGAGTACCTACTATGTGTCAGGCACTCTGCTAATCACTTTACAAATAATACCCCATTTGATTGTTATAACAATTTTGTGAGATAGATGCTGTTATTATCCTTGTTTTATGGTTCAGAAAACAAAGGCAAATAGAAGTTAAGTGACTTGCCCAGAGTTACAAAACTAGTTTAAAGAAGGAAATGGCAAACCACTCCATTATCTTTGCCAAGAAAACTCCAAACTGGAGCCATGAAGAGTCGGACATGACTGAAATGACTAAACAGTAAATATGTAACTAGTAAATGTCTAAGGATGATTTGAATTCTCTTCTTGGCTCCAAACTCAGGTTCTATCCATTACACTATCTAAACGCCTCTAATCAGAATTTAGGGAATATGTGTGAAATTTATGCACTACAGTATAATTCTTTGGATTGCTGATATATCTAGGGACTCACCCTTCCCCTTTCCAGTAAGTGTCTTCTCTCAGTTCTGTTGGGACTGGAAGCTCAATTCCGTGTGGACGGTCTCGGGTGGGTAAAAGTGGGACTTCTAAATCTTAGAGTCTTACGAGGCCCTCCATGAACAGCGGGGGTTTGAGAAGGTCAGACTGAGCTAGCTCGGCTAGCTCGGGTATTTCCGCCTCTCCCCCGGAGATACCTGATGGGTGGAGTCTCCCTGCCCTCGAGGTCGTCCCGGATTAGAGCACACCTAGTTACCTAACAGCATGGTATTGAGATGCAAACTGTGTGGCTGAAGATTAAGTAGGATTGAGGAAGCCAGAAAGCTCTCTCTTAGCATGTGTGGAGCCAAAGAGAAAAGTAGGGCTCCGCTTCTTTTCTTTCCTCTCTCCCCTCCCCCTCTCTCCCCGCTTGTACTTCTACTTCCAATCCCTTAAGCTTAGCCTCCTTAGGAAATCTCCCCTTCTTCCTCCTAAGGAAGACCTTCCCCCTGCATTTGTAACCTGGACCCTGAAATAAAGCTCAACCCCTGTTTGACTCTGGAACGTCCTTTCTCTCATACGTTTATCCGGTTTGGCCAACCGAAGACCTGGGACAGGTAAGAAAGACTCGGGTAGCCCAATACAGGCCTCTAGGCTTGGCACAGTTCAGTACCCATATTCCTTAAACAGAATTCAGTCCTGAGAAAGGCTGATCTCTAAAAAGAGGAACCAGGTTTAAAAAAAAAAAAAAAACATTCTTCATCCTCATTGACTCTCCAGACCTCTCCCTCAGAATTCCAAAGTTGGGGAAAAGCCTTAAAAATTTATGCTTGACTCATGTCTAGGCTCTTACATGTATAAGGGGAAATTTAAAGTATTCTGTGTGATAAACATAAATCAGGTATTTCCTCCATGCAAAAGAAGAATTTAACAGAAATTGTTTATTGACAAAGACTTAAAGCATTAAACCGTAACATATTTCATAGTAAATATTATTCTCTCACAGGAGATTGAAACTTAAAACCATCAAAATCTAAGGATTTACAATTCATCTCCACCCCACACTGTCCAAGCAATTATCTCACAGTCTATATCTTCTTGCAAGTTCAGCCAGGGTTCAAATTCATTCACTTGCCAGTTGACCTGTCCTCTAAGATGAACCAAAGATGTTTTCAGTCTCCTGTCAAAATACAGCTTTCACCCATTAAGTTTTTAGAAGCTCTGTGTCCCTTGAATTACAAAGTGAATATATAAGAATAGACATGTCTCTTTTAAGACTTCTGTTTAAGAACTTACATGTGAGAATGAAACAGAAACAAGTCAAAGTGGCAACTAAGGTTATGACGGTCTATTTGAAGCCTTCACATATTTTAGGTAGCATATGTGTTTTAGCTTCTGTGTGCTTGAAATCTCCTTAAGGCCAGGATGAAGGAGGAGAAACACGCTTGCTTCCTCTTTATGGATAGACATGCATTATCCTGACACAATTTGCAGATCTGAAGAGAAGACAGTGTCAGAGGGATGGACCAGTCCTTTTTAACAGTCAGTCCACTGAGTCAGCAGCTCTTCCATACTTAGTAGCCAATAAAATAATTATTTCACCATCTCAAAAGATTAAGCCCTGTTAGTTTTGGGCCACATACATAATTGGAGTTTCCAGGAGAGCTCTAACATATACTCCATTGGATGGGCTCTTAGGCTCATTGCCATATGTGTTCCATGCCACATGACTCCAGGACTGACTGATTATTTACAGATCATTTCCATGTATGATCCACGGTGTATATCCATGGATATCCTATTCAGTATTTCAGTGAAATTGCATGCAATTGATTGCATTAGCCTGTTTGTACTTTAGGAAAAAAAAAAAAAACAAATATGTCTCAATGGATAGACTGCGAGGTCTAAATCCAGCAAGTTCTGAGTTAAAATCCTAGCTGTGTAAGTGCAAGCGACCCTGTGCAAGTCACTTAACCTCTATCTGCTTTATTTTCTTCAACTGTAAAATTCGTATAAAAATAGCACCTATTTTATAGGGTTGTTCTAAGGAACAAATGAAATAATCTTTTTAAAAAACACTTATCACAGTGCCTGGTATAGTAGGCAAATGCTTATTCTTTTTTACCTCCCCCATTTAAATCTTCCTTTCCTTTAATGTATGGTATAATTTATAGTTGATTACATTGAATATTTAGGCATTCTCTCTCTCTCTCTCTTACTCTCTCTCTCCCAATAGTTTTCAGTACTTTATTCATGAACCCAATCCCTTATTATTACTTTGTTTTTAAGGGAGAATAAGACACCATGTATATCATTCTCACTGTGTCTTTTCTTATAATGCAATTCTCTGTGTCTCTCTGTGTCTGTGCTTTTCTCTCTGTGTCTCACATAGACACATACTCACAATACAAGGATTATCTACATTCTGTATTAGTGAAGTTTTTTTTGTCCATACTATATTTTCTATGCCCAATCTTAATGCCCTAATAACCATTTACAATCTGTCACTGTTCTTTGTCAGTGTACCTCAGAATTCAAAATGAAAAAATGTTGTAATGAATGATCCCATCTATGTAAATGGATGTTTTATAATAGATAACTACTCGGTATGTGAATATTCATCTTCCAGGTTTTTTTTTTCTTTATCATTAACAGGATGGTCTGGATTAAATCCTCATCTATTTCATAGTGTAGATAAGATTCAAGTGATAGATATCTCTGAGCTAGTGTCATGGGTCTAAATCAAAAATGATAATTTAATTCATCTTCAGAGATACATTTAAAGAGAAATATTTTATATTGTCAAGGAGGTTATTAAACCGCCCACTGTGTCTAAATCTCTTCCTCATCATTGACTAACTCTGCTATCTCATAAAACTCTTTTGCAACCAAGAATGAGAAGATTAGATCCAGAAAATTTCATCTCTAAGTCTAAGCTATGAACATCTTTTTGTTATATGACTAAAATGGTAGATGGTGTCTGCATCCTTTTGGGCTACTTATACACCAACCTTTGATAATATTTACATAAACCCTTAGGTAATATTTAGATAATGCAATGCCTTCACAAATATGCATTCTCCTCATTATATGCCCCTGCATGAGTGAGATCAGAGATTTGATCTTTGTATAATATACATTGCTCTCTGTTCCTCAGTTCTGTCACAACCCAAGTCTTTCATCTTTTAGTCTCACTCTCATGCTGTATAAAATGAGAGTGTTGGATTCCAGTCCCAAGTTTTCATACTCTTTGTACAAATAATAATGATGGTGACCTATTCCCTATAAACTATAGTGGGCACGCTTTTCTTTCTTGGTCAACACACGTGATCCTTGTTTCTGTTAGTCACCCCATATGCTTTTTCTGAACAATCTATTGGTCAGGGTACCCGGTCTCATATGATAGCTTCCCTGTCCTCCTATTCCATTAGGGGCAGATCCCTGGTATTCTCTATTCACTTAGGAAAAAATTTCAACCTTACACCCTTATTTATATAATTTTGTAACCCCATTCCCACTTCCTAGCCTCATTCCACAGTGTACTTTAGTCAACTTATTTAGTAGAAAGAGTACCAGAATGCAATCAGCAAGATGATGGATTGTCTAGAAGGCAATGCAGTTAAATCTCTTAGAATCAGTCTTTCTTTCAAATGCCAAAGAAAAATTAGTCTCTTTCCCCCCTCAAATAACCCCATGATTTTTCACATAGATGTAGGAATCTGCTTTTTTCCAGTCAATTCTGAGAGAAGTTCTGAGCACCTACAACTATTTTCTGTTCAGTCAGTTTTCAAGTCCTAGACAGCCCTAAAGAGAATCAAGTCCAGGCAGCTCTTCACATCACAGAAAGACTGCTTTCTCTGCTGACCTACCACACACTATAGAACAAGTTGAGTTCCAGTGAATGCTCTCAGCTGAAATATATTCTGACTCAGTTGTGCTACTTTCAATCAGCAATGGGCAGTCTGAAATCAGCTTCTGTTGAGAAGGATACATATATATATATATATATATATACATACATATATCATCTCATTCTTTTGATCCTTGGTTTCTCCTCTCTCGTCTGCTAATCTGGATTCTGATCTAATGTATCAAATTGATCCTCTTTTTGAGTAATCCTGCATCTCTAACTCAGGTTGAAAAACATATATTTCATATTTTTTGTCAAATATGTCACAATAGTTACAGTATAGGCAGTAAATAAATATTCCCATCACCCTCAAACATTTCATCAGTTTATAATTTCTCAACTCTATCCTCCAAATCCCTGAAAAACAGGCATATGTAAATGAGTTTATAGATATCATTGCTCTCTTTTCATCTCCATTTTCTGTTAAGTACTTATGTCTTTGAGTGACTTTCAAACAGGTTTTCTAAGTACAGTCATCTGAAGGGTAGTTTTCAATCAGGTCCTCTCCCTCTATGTTCCCTCCTCGTTCCCTCCCCCCTTCTCTCTGTCTCTCTCTGTCTCTGTCTCTGTCTCTCTCATTCTCTCTCATCACATACAGCCATATATAAAATACATGAATATGTATAGAAAAGTTGTGTAATCTTAGATTATAAATATATATATATACACATATATACACATACACACGAATGCATGTGTGTGTACGTATGTATGTATGTATGTATAACTTCACACACATATATACATGTATGTGTACATATTTGTCATTTAGTCATTTTTCAGTCATGCCCCACTCTTCATTACCCTTTTTTAGGTTTTCTTGGCAAAAATACCAAAATGGTTTGCCATTTTGCCAATTTCTTCTCAAACAGCATGTGTGTGTGTGTGTGTGTGTGTGTGTTGTGTGTGTGTGTGTATTCTACCCTTGTTAGATTGAATGTTAATTGGAGTCCTGTATAATTTTTTATCTTTATTTCTCAGATGCCCAGTGAAATGGATTAAGTATAATGGAGGTGTATGTAAGGTGTAAGTAAGGTAGATTTTAATGTGTGCAAAGTGACTTTTGTTATTATTTCTTGGAGTACTGTTCCCCATGATCCATAGCCATAACAGTCTCTTGTTCCCATGTATTAGATATGAGATGACACAGTTATGGTTCAAAACATCTCTACCACACTTGTGCAGCATTGTATGATATATATTATAAACATTCACTGCAGCCGTGCAGTGAGATATAAATATGAGGTGATATAAACTTGTGAAGCTATTGCTGGGAATATGCTTTCTCTATCTGACACCCTGTAAAGTAGATGGCTACTGGTCAGTGAATGGGGAACCTTAGTGTTAATGCATAAATGCTGTGGGTGCCTCAACTAGCCCCCATTGAGACTTTGCGGGGGAACCTTAGGGTTGAATGTACAAATGCTGTGCATATCTTGACCATTCCCCATGAAGCCTTGGGGGGAATCTATGTTTGCCTCAACTGGCCCCCATTTAGGTTTAGGGGATATAGGGGAAGCACTAGTTGTGCCTGTCTTGACTGACTCCACTGAGATGTAGAGGTAGTTGTCCTGCTTCATGCCAGCACCTGTGAGAAGGGTGATTAGGGAATGCTGTTGGAGTTGTGCTCTTATTATTAGCAGTCCTCTTCTGAGAAAACTGGACTAGAATAAAGTAATATTATTAACCCCTTCCTTAGTGTCTTCCCTGCCTAACCAAATCTAAAATGAACCTGCGCTAGCAGCCCTCCTGGGTGCTGTGCTTATCTGTCTCATAAGAGGCTTAATAAATTTGTTTTTAATAGTACTAGTTAAAACTAGTTAATCTACGTGGTTTCTTCATGATTTCACACATCACTTGGGATATGTTGCATTTGATGATAAATATTTTATTAGCACAGGTCGTCCTCAAAGTACGTCTGTGATTGCTGGGAGATAATGCATTCTTCCATTTTTCTCCAATCATAAGGCTACTGTCTTAAATCAACCCTTTATTTCCTTCCTTCTACACTAATAATGTCTCCTAATTTTTCTACCACCTTTATCTCTTCAATCCATCTTCCAACTAGTGGTCATAGTTATTTCTGAATTACAAGTCTGACCATGCCACTCTTCTCTTCAATAAACTATAATGGAATACAATGGAATAAAAACTCTTCTGCTTGAAATGAAACCTTTCACACTCTAAAATCAGATTATCTTTTAACCTTATTATATGCTGTTGTCTTTCATGTATTCGATAGTCAAGTCAAAATAACTTATTTGCCATTCCTCAAACATAGTATTTCATTTTTGCTCTCACTGTCTTTGAATGGGCATGCAATGAACTCCCTTTTTACCTTTTCCTATCCTTTTTCCTTGTTTCTTTCAAATTTTAACTCATTCACAACAACTTACATGAGGCTTTTGCTGATCCTGAAAGCACAAAATCAAAATTCCACAGACATGAAACATGAATAGCTGTTGTTGCTAAAGAACTGAGCAGTTATTACATCCAAATAGCAGCCCTCATTGAAACAAGGCTGGCAAATGAAGTCCAGCTTCCTGAAGTTGGAGCTGAATACATGTTTTTCTGGAGTGGTCTCAATGAAGGAGAGTGCTATGAAGCTGGTATAAGTTTTGGAATAAAAACTAATCTAGTCCACCAGCTTGCATGCCTACCAAAAGGAGCGAACAACAACCTCATGACAACATTGCCACTTGCAGGAAAACATCATGCCAACATCATCAGTACCTATGCTCCCACCATGAAGAGCGCTGATGAGGTCAAAGAAAAGTTTTATGAAAATCTGGAATCCCTTATCATCAATGTACTAAAAGAAGACAAGCTTATAATTCTTGGTGACTTATCCTATGACAATCCCAGAGGGTACTCTCTCTTAGTCATTTCTAGCAAGATTCTTGCCAGAGTCTTCCTTAATAGGTTGATCTTTCACCTGGAAGATGGTCAACTATCTGAGAGCCAGTATGGCTTCAGAAAGGGCTGAGGAACAGTAAATATAGTGTTTACTGCCCAACAACTCCAGGATGTCAGGAGCAGAACAGAAGTCTATATACAACATTTATAGATCTAATCAAGGCCTTTGATACTGTCAAACATGAAGGCTTATGGAAAATAATGTCAAAATTTGGTTGTTTAGAGTTTATCAATATTTTACATCAATTTCATGATGGCATGTTTGCCTAAATTCTGTAAAGGGGACAATGTTCTCATGTTTTCCCATTCTCCAATGGAGTGAAACAAGGCTGCATGCCTGCTCCCATGCTTTTTAGCATGATGTTTTCATCCATGTTGTCAAATACCTTTAATGAGGATGAATATGGAATCAAGGTCAGGTACTACAAGTAGGGTAAATGCTTCAACCTGAAAAGACTACAGGCCAAGACCGAAGTGGAGGGAGAGTTGGTGCATGATTTTCTGTTTGCCAATGATTGTGCACTCAGTACAGCCTCTGAAACTGAGATGCAAACAAGTGTGCTTCAATTCTCTGCTGCTTGTGCTAATTGTGGCCCTACAATTAACACCAAGGAAACAAAGGTGCTCCATCAGCCACCATCACACCATCCATATGTGGAACCATAAGTTACAGCAAATGAAGAAGTTTTGAATTTTGTAGATAAGTTCACTTACTTTGGTAGTGTACTTTCTAGGGATGTACACCTTAATAAGGAGGTTGACAGACACATTGACAGAGCTAGGTCAGTATTTGAGAGTTTCTGAATGAAAGCATGGGAGAGAAGAGGTATTAGACTGACTGCCAAACTGAAGGTCTACAGGACCATTATGCTGACCTCATTCTTCTATGCCTATGAAACCTGGATAGAATATTGTGCCAGGAAACCAAAGCACTTCCATTTCAATTGTCTTAGGAAGATTCTGAAGATTATCTGGCAGAATAAGATACCAGATATTGAGGTCCCTTCTTGAGTTTAACAGCCAAGCTTTCAAACTCTATTTCAGAGAGCATAATTCCAACAGGCTGGCCATGTCGTTTGAATGCAAAATGTATGCTTGCCAAAAAGACTGTTTTATGGACAACACACACAGCAAGCCTTCCCATGGTGTTCAGAAGAAGTGATATAAGGACACTTTCAAAGTCTGTCTTAAGAACTTTGTAATTGATTATGTGACATGGGAGACATTGGCACAGGGGACCACTTACCATAGCATGCCCACATCAAAAAGGTTCTGTGCTCTATGAGAAAATTAGAATTGAAGGAGCTCAAAATAAACATGAAATGTGGAGATTTAGAGAATCCACCCAAAATGTTCACATGAACTATGTGTACCCGACCTGTGGTAGAACATTCCAAATTTGTATTGGTCTGATAAGCCACAGTCAGATAAACTGAAACTTGACTCTAGCATAGTGATGTCATTTTGATCCTCTTCAAGAATGAAGAACAACAACTAACCAGTTTATCCTGGCCCTGTTCCTTTACCCCCTACTCCCAACTTCATGTGGCTCACATGCAAATCTGGTATTTATGCTTCCTTTATATATCTATTCATGTATACATACAATTCTGCCAATATTTTCAACATAGCTAAGGTCAACAAAAGAGACACAATGTCTTGTAGTAACCAAAGGACCACAACCTGATTTTTTGTCAATTTTATCCTTCTTCAGTCAACATTAATTGAGTACCACTAAAAGTAAAAACACAAAAATGTGCTTATCTGTGGATCAATAAGAATACTGTACAACTCTCAGAGAAACTGAGCCTCAATCCTTGCTCTGCCACCTTATGTACTAGCTTGTGTGAATTTAATAGTATTGTCAACTTCTCTGTGCCTCATTTTCCTCTTCTACACTAGATGCCCTTTAAAATAATTACTAACTCTACTTCCTGTAATTTCATGAACAGGATCAATTTCTTCCTAGGTGATTTTCTATGCAAAAGGCACTCCAAAAACCTTTGACCTTGCTGTCATCAACTTGTACATGATTGATTATTCCTTTGGCATTTAAATGATGTGGTTATTGTTTTGCTTCAAACTACTATTATCTTTCTAACCAATTGTGTTGATTATTTCCACATGTAGCCTAAAGTTGAGGGACCTAGAAACATGCATGCAACAGTACCTAGAGAAGAAATCCACTTAATTTTCTATTGAGTGAGTAGAAATTTTGACCATCTATAGACCTTGAACTTGTCACCAGAAGAGATCTTCTCAGAGAAGAGATTTCATGATATTCTTTTTCTTCTTAAAACAAGAAAAAGGTGTGAGGAACCCATCTAACATTGTGCAACAGGAGTATTAGATTTGGAGTCAAGGAAACTTGGTTCAAATAGCAGCTCTTGAGTGAACTTGGTCTCAGTTTCCTTCTCTGTAATACAAAGCACTTGAACTAACTGACCTGTAGGTTTCCTTCCAGCTCTAAATCTACAATTCTGTTAAATTAAGTGGAGAGAAGATAACTCTTTTCCTTATAAGTAGCAATGGTATCCATTCTCATCAAGTAGTTTGAAAGACACTCTCCAAACCATTCCAGGATCTTTGACAAGAAAACCTCAAATAGGATCACAGAGTAGGACTCAACTAAAATGACTGAACAACAAAAAAGCATAGCTCTCTGAATTTGCACCTCTCCCCGCCTAAGGCAATACTTTCCTGTTAGCACACATTACACAGAAAAATAAAAATCCACATATTAAATCTTACCCTTTCTTCCAAAAAAGATAGCAAATGTGAGATGTCAAATTTCTAGTAAATAAAAGGATCTTGTATTTGCAAAGTATATCTTATTGTTGTTATAATTAATTGAATTATCAAAGGTAATGGACAGAACATAGTACTGTCTCCCTTCCTTGATTCTGTCACTTGTTCTTATCTAAGCTTATAATATATTTATACTTGAAAGACTGTGAGACATTAATTAGACTGGGTGTTACAGCTAAGGACAAGAAAGCTCTGTTGAAATAGGTGGATCAAGAGAAAGCTAGACAGAAATGGAGCATATTTTTTAAAAAGTGAGGCTTGAGGACTTTTCAAACAGGTTGGTAAGATGGTTTTTGTATCCTTGTCACGGTTCTACTGCTTCAATTAAAGTGATCAAAATGACTCTAACTCTGTAGTTGTTGTTCATTTCACTGTATTACTTCACAAAATATCATGAGCTTTCTTGAATGTAACTCATTTACTATTTCAAATAGACCGAACTAGTGCTCCTGGGCTCACCTTTACAAAGTTCCAGGGAAAATAACAGCTAATTGATATCTCCTTTATGAGATTTTTTTTTTCCATTTTAGAAATTTTCTTTTTTTTTTCTCAGAGAATCTGAGCACAAGTGTACTTCCTGCCTTTCACTGAAATAGTATTATGTAATGCTTTCATCCAGGATGTTTTAGCACTTCATTACAAGAAGCAACCTAACTTCAGAACTACTTCCTCCAAAGTTATCAATGATCTCTTATTCAATAATTTTAATGGTCTTTTCTCATTACTCATCCTTCCTGTCACTGCTGAATGTCCTTTCTTTCTAGATATTCTCTTCCCCCTTGGTTTCTTGACAATTTTTCTGAATTCATCTCCTCCTTACCAGAATACTTTTCCTTCTCTCTCCCTTATGCTTTAATATCCATAGCACTCTCCCTAAACATGGAAGTTCTTAAAGGCTCTGCCCTGAACTGAGTCCTCATCTCTTAGCACTCTTATTTTCTCTCTTTTGGTGAACTCGTTAGATCCCATAAATTTGATTATCGAGTCTATGTACATAACAGAAAAAAAAAATCTACATATCTAGGTAGTCTCTCCCCTGATCTTCAGTCCTAAAAAACCAGTTGCCTGATGGACATTTTAAACTAAATATCCCAGGGACTTTTCAAACTTAACTGGTCAAACTCCACCCTTTTCAAACCCCAAACCCTACTCTTTTAAAAATTTTCCTATTCTGCAAAAATCACCACCATTTTTTTCCATTCTTTCAATTTTTTATAAGTATTATTTTTAATGCCTCACTCTCTTTTAACCCACAAGACCCATAAGATGTTAAATATTGACTTTTCTATCTTTATAAAATCTTATATTCAAATCTATTCCATCTAATCACATCTTATTCCAGACTCTAATGACCATTTGCCTAAATTATTCCTAATTGGTCTCCCTATATCAAGTACATCCTCCACAAAACAATGCAGGTGATTTTCTTTAAGAACAAATCTATTTGACTCCCCTACTCAATAATCCCCAAAGGCTCCTTATTTCCTCTAAGAAAAAATATGAATTCTGTTAATCATTTGAAATCATTCATATCATGCCAGTCTTTCTCTGATAATTGTACTTTACTCCTCCTCTGACACTTAACAGCCCAGACATACTAACCTCCACATTAGACCTCCTGTATCTGTGTTTTGCACTCATCCGTCACACTCCCAGAATGCAGTCTTTCCTCACCTCTAATTCGTGTTCCTGGCATCATCTTCTTTCTGCCAAGCATTTCTCAGTCTTTTTCACTGCTATTGTCCTCCTTAGCTAATTTGTATTTATCTCCAGTGTTTATAACCATTCTGTATATTCTTGGGTATATATAGTTGTGTCCTTTCAAAGAATGTAAACACCTCTCTGTTAGGGGCCCAGAGGGTCCCAGGGGGTGCAAGTCAGAGGCAAAGCCTGTTCCCGTGGGATCGGTGCTGACGCACACCCTGGCAGAAGCTCTGTGTGACCCTGGAACCTGATGTTCCTGCAGATACTGATGTCCTGTACAGTAAAGTTACAAGTGAGTCTGGGAACCCAGGAACTAGCTGAAGGAACAAGATAAGCTTCCTTCCTTACTGCGGGTGCAAGGATGTGGAATAGTCATGAGATGGTGAAGTAATGGGATGAGCTCAGCATGTATGTGATTGGTGGATCAGCCTTTATAAACCCTAACCCTCAGCTGAATAAAGGGTTGTTGTTGCTTGGATCATCTTGTCTCTGGTCTCCTACCTTCAGGGCCCACAGATTAGAGGTCCGTGGGTCAGGGGGATCCAGGGGGCTCAGGCCCTGACCCAGAGCACTTCTCAACAGTAGGATTTTGTTGTATTTTGTATTTGTACCCCTTGCACTTAGCACAATGGAGGCACTCAAAAAATTCTTGTTGTTAGGTTAATGCTAAAGTTTGAAAAGCTCTTGACATATACTTCTCATTTCACTCTCGCAACAACCACAAAGAAGATTAATTTTAGAGAGGTAAAACTCCCTGCCCAGGTCACACAATTCTTAATATCTAAGGTCACACTTTAATCCAGGTTTTCTCAACTCTGAATCCAGTGAGTAATTCACTTGGTGATCTAATTGCCTTGCAAAGACAAAAAAAAAGTTTGTCTACACATATATGATAAGTAATGAATTTATTTGTCATGAAAATTAGATATGCTAATAGATCTTAGGCTCACAAAGCTTATGGAAGTAAATATCTGACAGGTTACTTATGAACTATGTGTCATTTAGAATTAGAACCCAAGAGAATGAGAGACAAATACAGTTTTTCTTGGTGAAATAGTTCTGAGAGTATTTTCAGATTTAGTGCCTTAATTTCACCATTGCTGATGATTTTCTCATACTCTCCAGGTCTATTTGAGGACTCCATCAGTCTAAAGCTATGGAATTAGAAGACTAAGACATATAGTTTACATAAGTTCTTTGGCCTCTCCACCTTTCTTATTTATTACTCAATTTTCAGGAAGTTAATAAGACAGACATTTGCTCACACAGCATGATCTGGGAAATTGATTACACATGTTGAGGGGGGTTCCATTTCTAATTCATAATTCCATTGCTTTGAGGAGTCATTTTTTCCTGTAGCAGTTTAAAACCTAATTATGCTTAGGGAATAGAAAGCATGATTACAACACCATGAATATCTACTTTTTAATCCAGTGTCATTATTGCAAATATTTGAGACATTAATGTCAACTTGTGATCTTGTCAGATAATAATATAAAGAATTACACTTGTCTACATGTATAAATTCCATATCAATATTCATACTAAGGTTATGTTTTATTGAAATATCCTTTTTGTTTATATGTTGATTATGATCTTTGGATTTTAGTGTAGTTTTAAGGAGACATATCTATTGATAGACCCACTTATATTCATTATACTGTTATCATTTTCTGGAATTTCAACCTTTATCTGTCAGCCTTGCGAGCGTTGCAGTGGCTTAAGTCATTCCTCAAGGGCATCCCTTCTACTTCTTGAAGATGTCTCAGCAAACTGATAAATTCTTTAGCTTTCAGGCTATCCGCAATTAGACTGCATTGCTTAAGGCCATGTTTCACAGACCTTTCCCAATTTCAATTTATATTTCTGAACATCAGTTTTTATACAGAAGCTACATAGGGATTCTGAGGTCATCTATTCCACACACGTGAGTAATCTAGCCTCTGGGTTTTGAGTAATATTACAGTAATTCAAAATGACAGGATACATTTTGGGGCTTTTGTGGGTGATGATTTTTTTTCTTATATGAATTTTTAGTAAGTCTCTCGGGTAGCAAGGAGGGAATTGTTAGAAGAGGAAATTAGACAAGTAAACAAATAAAAAACATATTGTGTCTCTGTGTGTATGCACATGCATGTATGGAAGATCCTGTTTTGATAGCCACATTAGAAGACAGTGAGCACCATTATTATACAGAAATTTAGTTTTATGTGGCAGTTAATGAATCATTGATGTAAACATGTCCCTTAATTTTACCTCTTGCTAGATATATTGATCTTTCTAATTTGGGTTTCTATTTGTTTTTGTTGATCAGAATATCCTTGAAAAATGTAATGCCTGAGCAACAGAATTCCTTCGCATCTGCATTTTCAATGAAAGTCAGGTTGAATATATGAATTTCCTAATATACTGTAGTACATAAGTTCATTGTCTTTCATGAACATCACTGTGTTGTTTGCAAACTGATTTCTGGTTATTTGCATATCATTTTTTTTTTTATTTTTAGTTGGCAACATTCATTTCCATAAGATTTTGAGTTTCAAATTTTCTCCCCATCTCTTCCATTCTCCACCCCAAAACACCATGCATTCTGATTACTGCTTCCTTCAATCTACCCTCCCTTCTATAACCCCCCCCCTTCCCTTAACCCCATCTTCTCTCTTCTTTTGTAGGGCAAGATAGATTTTTATACCCCATTAGTTGTATTTCTTACTACCCAGTTACATGCAAAAGCAATTCTAAACATTCGTTTCTAAAACTTTGAGTTCCAACTTCTCTCTCTTCCTCCTATCCCACCCATCCCCACTGAGAAAGCAAGCAATTCGATTTGGGCTATATATGTGTCATTTTGCAAAAGGCTTCCATAATACTCATGTTGTGAAAGACTACCTATATTTCCCTCCATCCTATCCTGTGTCCCCATTTATTTTATTCTCTCTTTTAACCTTATCCCTCACCAAAGGTGTTTACATCTAATTACCTACCTCTTCTCATATGTCCTCCCTTTTATCTTCCCCTCCACATCCTACTTATACTTTTCCATCCTACTTTCCTGTAATGTAAGATAGATTTTCATACCAAATAGAGTGTGTATGTTATTCCCTCCTAAAGTCAAATGTGATGAGAGTAAATTTGACTTTTTCTCTCTCACCTGCCCCTTTTCACCTCCATTGAAAAAGCTTTTTATGCCTTTTTTATGAAAGCATTTTCCCCATTCCATTTCTCCCTTTCTCCTCGCAGTATATTCCTCTCTCACCTCTTAATTTTATTTTTTTAGATATCATCCCTTCCTATCCAACTCAACCTGTGCCCTCTGTCTACATATATACATATATATATATATGCATATATATATGTATATATCTACATATATATATGCATATATATATAATATACCCACATATGTGCGTGTGTGTGTGTATATATATATATATATGTATAATCCTGTCAACTACCCAAATGCTGAGAAAAGTTTCAAGAGTTATAAATATTATCTTGCCATGTAGGAATGTAAACACTTCAGTTTAGGAAGTCTCTTATGATTGTTCTTTCCTGTTTACCTTTTCATGTTTCTCTTGATTCTTGTGTTAAAAGTCAAATTTTCTATTCAGCTTTGGTCTTTTCATCAAGAATGCTTGAAAGTCCTCTATTTCATTGAGTGACCATGTTTTTCCCTTGAAGTATTATACTCCATTTTGCTGAGTAGGTGATTATTGGTTTTAATTCTAGTTCCTTTGACTTCTGGAATATAATATTCTAAGCCCTTTGATCCCTTAATGTAGAAGCTGCCAGACCCTGTGCTATCCTGATTGTATTTCCACAATACTTGAATTGTTTCTTTCTGGCTGCTTGCAGTATTTTCTCCTTGACCTGGGTATTCTGGAATTTGCGACAATATTCCCAAGAGGTTTTCTTTTCAGACCTCTTTCAGGAGGTGATTGGTGAATTCTTTCAATATTTGTTTTACCCTCTGGTTCCAGAATATCAGGGAAGTTTTCTGTGATAATTTCCTAAAAGATGATATTTAGGCTCTTTTTTTGACCATGGCTTTCATGTAGTCCCATAATTTTTAAATTGTCTCTCCTGAATCTATATGCCAGGACAGTTGTTTTTTCAATGAGATACTTCACATTGTTTTCTGTTTTTTTCATTCTTTGGTTTTTTTTGTAATTTCTTTGTTTCTCAAGAAGTCATTAGCTTCTCTCTGTCCCATTCTAATTTTTAAAGAACTATTTTCTTCAGTGAGCTTTTGAACCTCCTTTTTCAGTTGACTAATTCTGATGTTTAAAGCATTCTTCTCCTCATTGGTTTTTTTAGGGCTCTTTTTTCATTTGAGTTATTCTATTTTTAAATATATTAATTTCTTCAGCACTTTTTTGGGTCTCCTTAACAAGCTGTTGACTTGCTTTTCATGATTTTCTTGCATTGCTCTTTTCTCTTCCCAATTTTTCCTCTACCTCTCTTACTTGCTTTTCAAAATCCTTTTTGAGCTCTTCCATGACATGAGATCATTGCATATTTATTTTGGAGGTTTTAGATGCAGAAGCCGTGATTTTTAGGTCTTCCTCTGATGGTATGCATTGTTCTTCCTCATTCAAAAGGATGGAAGAAAATACCTGCTCACCAAAAAAGTAACATTCTATTGTCTTATTCTTTTTCCCTTTTGGGGGCATTTTCTCAGTCAGTTACTTGACTTTTGAGTTCTTTGTCAAGGTGAAGATATACTCTGGGAACCTTTAAGTTCTCAGTTCTTCCAAGGTGGCACCATCAAGCGAGAGGAGTTTATTCCTCTCCTGGCTTGTGCTCTGGTCTGTGAGCAGAATTTGCTTACCAGAATCTCCACCAGCTCCACCATGCCAGCACTCCTCCTCACCCCAGTGCATCATTCAAGTCTGAGATCTAGATAAGTTGCTCAATTACCCCAGGGGTTTAGGCCAGGGCTCCAACAACAGAAGTTGCTACTGCCTGAGGCAGTGGCTAGACATCTGAGTTCCCCTCTCACCTAAGTGAAAGAACTTTTCACTGACTTTTGAAGCTGTCTTTGGCCTTTTGTGAGTTGAGGAATATGGGAGCCACAGCTGCTGACAGTGGTGTGGCGCCTTGAAGCCTGCTTCTGTCCTGTCCTTGCTGTGGTGTGGCCTGTGCTTTAGCTGTGCTAGGCTCTTTGCCTGGGCTGTGCTCCAATCTGCACCTGGGCCAGGCTGTGCTCTGAGCCTGGACTGGGCTGTGCACCTTATTTGCATCTTCTTAAATATATTTATGGCATAGTCTTAAGACTTTGATAAACATTTTGGGGGTAAATAAATTAAATAATAATCATTAGATTCCTATTTTGCTCTTCATTCAAATAGTATGGAGTTAAATAGTAAAAGAACTGATAGCTATTTGTTACTTGTATTATTATAGGTAAGTTGCTAAATTTCCTTCATTTTAATCTTCTCTTCCTATAAAAATGGGATGGCAATATCCATAGTACTCATTCTACAGGCTTATTGTGAGGTTTAAATGAAATTATATAAGTAACCTCTAGTATTAAATCACTATACCCCTCCTCTTCCTAGATTTTTCAAACTTTAAGGTTTGCAAAAAATGGTATACATGTATCTTATTTGGTCCTTACAACAGTTCTTTGAGTTAGATATTTTCATTGTTTCCAATGTTACAGATGAGGAAACTGAGCTAAATAGAGCTCTAGTGATTTGCTTGGGATCATATAGCTAGACATTTGTCTGAGGCAGGATTTCAACTCAAGTTTCCCTGTCTCTAAGTCCATCACTCTTACTCAATACATAATGCAATGTCATTAATAATGGTGATGATGCTTTCTGTTATCTTCGTCTTGATACCCTTTCCTTTGTGGCATAATAAAGGAGAGTTCTCCATTCAGAGGCAAAAGACCTGAGCATATCACATTACCTTTTTGTCTATATACAACTCAATTATTTTCTCTTAGCCTTCAGCTTTAAAAAAATGTGTTCCAGATCTGCTACTTGCTATGTAACCATGGGCAAATCATTTAAACCCTCTAGTTCTTTGCTTTTTTTTTTTAAAAGAAGTCTGGGAACAACTTGGTGGTAAAGTAGCACTGACTCTGTAGTCGGGAGGACCTGAGTTCTAATCTAGCCTTAGAAACTTGACACTTAAGAGCTATGTGGCCTTGGGTAAGTCACTTAAACCTGATTGTCTGTACAAAACAAATAAACAAGCAAGCAAATAATAAAAAAGAAAAGATCATCGCACTTTGAGTCTCTAAGGTTGTTTCCATTTCTATATCAATTATCTTTTTTAGTGTAAAAGTTGGGCGGTAATACCTACCTTATCTACTTTAATCTGTTATTTTGCCAATAAAACAAAAATAATTGATATTGACACATTTTCTAAATTGGGAAGTATATCACAGATGTAATATATAACTACAGTTGTCTATGAGCAGCAGATATCTGCTGTATCATGGTGTAGTCTCTGATTCTGATGCTTTCTCTCTCCCTCTCAACAAGTGTTATTACTTGGCTTGTAGAGGAGCACTCTGGAGACCTTGTCAGTGCCAGGAATCAGAGAGATGGTAGTTAATTAGGATTATGATCAGGAGAATCCAGAGTTTGCAGTTTCTGTTTCTATGATAATAGCAAGGTGCTGGACTCCATCAGCAAAATGGCAAGGAGATATACTCTCTGAGAAATATTTGGTAAGCTTTGCAACAGCTGTCCTGCATTGAAAATAGAAAACATATCCTTATCAGAGATGGATAAGAATGAGGGAGATTTTAAAAAATTATCATTTTAATGTCACCAAATTACTTAATTAAACCAGATCAGTGACAATTCACATGGCATTTTAAAAATGAGTTCTATATTGGTTATGACATGTTTACAAAGCATTATAGATAGATCAGTTACTTTTCAGAATTTTAACACAGTGATAAAATGTAAAGAATATTGGACTCGAATCGTAAGAACTGGATTCAAATTCTTTATCTTCTACTTACTACCTCTGTGATGTTGGTTAAGTCATATGTCTTCCTTGGGCATCAAGTTCCTTAATTTATAAAATGCGGGTTAGGACAAGATAGCCTCTAAAGTCTTTTGCCACTTTATTTCTGTAATCTTATGACTAATACTTTAAATACCTGCTCTTTGCCTTACTATTTGTGTGACTCTGGAGAAATCATATAATTCCTCTGGGCTGCTATTTTTAATATGAAAACTTGATGAATGGACAAAGAATCCCAATTTATTGAGCCCTAATGCTTTGATCTAAAATATAATGCTTACTTTCATTCAAATGTTTTTTTAAACTCTCTGCACGTTGCCCATCTCACATTTATTTTTACATGCACAAAAAATAGCTTTGAAATTGAATATTTATTCAAATATTTTAGGAAGATTCTTAATGAAATGAAAATGGTTTATTCAAAATGAAATAAATGAATGATTTTACTACTATATATCCTTTTATTTAAATAATTGCTATTTGAAATGATTAGTTTGAAACATTAAAACATGAAATTCACTTTCATGCTTCGTGATCTTGGATTAAGAATTAAATGAATGGCATAGACAATACGTAGTCATAATGTTAAAATAAAAACACATATAACAAGAAAATGTCTTTTATTTGAAAAAATGTTATAAAAACAATAATATTGCAATCTTATATCTCACTTAAGATTTATATTTTGATCCTTTATTATAGTTGTAAAATTTGCCCCTTTAGGCATATTTTTTCAAGTACATTTTAATACTGAAGTGATGGTACCAGGCAAAAGTATGTTGCAATATTAAAAACAAACAAACAGTGAAAGATTAAGATGGTCTCAGACGGAGTCTTAGCTTTCCTCCAAATTCCTTTTATGGCTTATATCACTGCTCCTCTGAATCTGTTTCTTTTTTTTTTTTTCTAAAAATGAGCAAGTTTCCACTGTCACCTAATTTTACAAGGCTGTTGTAAAAATTGCATGAGATAATTTGTATAGAGGCAGTTCATAGACTGTGAAACACTACAAATCTAAGGTATCATTCTGCTGGAAAATGATGCTACTGGAAAAGCTCAGCATCCTTGCTTTAAAAGGGTAATGCCTTTATTAACAGTTCTTTCTACTTTGCACATAACTAATGACTATTCGTAGATATGATGGGGCTGCCACTGCTATTTTCTGGCCTTGGTGGTCTTTATTACTGTATTTCTTATAATTATGTTTTTATGTATTTCATGATCAAATTATTACTTCTAGTGTCTAATGTATTCTAAGGCTATATTTTAGGTACTTTGGGAAATTATATTAAAGTGGTTCCAAAACCTGTCATTTACCTTACTGAAATAGCATATTCCTAACTGGTACCTAAGAATCTGGTAGAGAAAAGGCAAGTGGTATCTGGAAATAACCAGTAAGCACTGGCTCAGTGCTTCCCATTATTTTTTTTTTTGTATAATCTCACTCCTTTCTGGGAGAAAAGTTGTGTCTAGAGCATTTAATTATTTAATTATGCCCACATATGATAAATACAAAGCTTTAAATTATTATTTGAATAATCTCAGGCATGATAGGCATGTCTCGTTTACTGTATTTTCCTCCTCTGTAAAATGGAAGAGTTGAATTAGAAAATTTCTTTTAGATCCACTCCACCTATGATTTTTTTATAATCATGTGTGTATTTGGTGCCAATAGATGTGTGTTTGTGTGTGTCTTTCTGTCTGTATGTGAGCTGTACATTTCTCTGCTTTTTGTTGTTGCAAATTACTGTGCAGCGGAAGTCACTATGTGACCAAAGATAGGCAACTACACTTATTTGTCATTGGACATCTTGCCAGGAAAGGCTATTCACAATAATGGTGGCCCAATAATGAGATGTTAAAAGACAGAAGTTCAGAATCATGGAACAATTAATGGTGTAAGACATCCTCTATTAGTAAAGAAATAATATAAGGACAAGCATAGGAGGAAAAACAGGTACCAAATGGGGCTTCATCAAAAGGAGCAAGACAGGAATCTAACAATTAAAATTGTAAGTAGAAGATCAAAAGAGGACCAATAGTAAAGTTAACTTGACCTTGGACTGCTATGTCATGGATTTAGGGAGTTTCTTATTTTCTCTCCCTCCCTGACAAATAGGTCCCTGAGTCTGGTGTAAGGTTGAACCCATGGGTAAGGGTCAAAGAGTCCCCGAGGCAGGGCAAGCAAGAAGCCTGGAAAATTATTAGACTCCCTCACAATTAATTTTTGCTTCTCAGTATTAATAAAAACCATGTTCTTAAGTCACACATGACCTAAGGAAAAGAGATAGTGAAGTTTTTAGAATCAGTTAACTGATTTTCAGATGTGATTAGTGATTCTCAATGCCTCTATATACAAAAAAGGCCGTAAATTTCTCCTCTAGTATAAAATGTATATGCCTTATGACAGTTGTAATGACAGCTAGTGTTTATCTAGCATGTTAAAGTTTACAAAATGATTCACATGTATTATCACGTTTGATTTTCACAAAAATGTCCTACCATATGACCTTGGAGAAGTTGCTTAACTTTTGGTGCTTAATTTCCTCATCTATTAAATTTTGTGCTTGATTCATATTGATTCTAAGGTCTCTTTTAGATTTAGTTATGACCCAGTGAACATCCCTGCCAGGTAGGTAATATGTGTATCATTATACCCATCTTAAAAATGAGGAAACAGATTCATAGAGGTTCAGGAACTTGCCACTGGTCACACTGCAATTAATTGTCTGAGACTGGATCTAAAGCTAGATCTTTCTTAACCCTAACTCTACTCTACTTTCCTCTATGTTATAATGACTTATTATATTCCTCAGAAGCATTATTTTTACATCTACTTATATCGCTACATCCCCATTTTCTTTAGGCCTCAAGGTCCCAAGAATTAGCTTTAAGGTTTGGGCCTGTTTGGTTAATCCTTTTCAGTTCTAATTGCAGGAAACAGGCTCATTGCCCAACACCCCACTTTTTGGGAACCTTGTGGCTCATGATTCTAATTTAGATGTTGCCACACTTCGCCATAAGGAAAGCCTAGAGAAGTCAGTGCTGTGACAAAAACTCAGGAGATTGGGACTTAGAACTATGACGGAATTAAATAAATAATTCCCCTCAGAGAATGAAGTAGCGTAGAGGGAATTCTACTCCCAGAAATTGAGGGAAAATATTTGTTCTTGTTATGCTTTTCAAATAAATATTCTTTGTAATAGCAAACATCAGAGGTGTCAAGCACCTCTAAAAATAAGACTAAAAGTTACTCTAAAAAGTAACAAGAATGTGATTAAGATGCAATTGGAAAGAAATAAAAATACAATAAAACATAGGTAAAATTACATTTTAAAAGAAATCGATATGGAGTCTCTCAGAATTCTTTTATATAGATCAATAGCCCCTCTATCTATTTGTGCTTGACAGCACTGGCTAATACAACTGTTAAATGGTTAAGTGGTACTGGAGTATTGAGAACCCTTTAAAAATGGGACAACACAAGCCAGTGGGACCTTGAATCAGTAGCAAAGATCAGATGTGACTTGACCTCCTTAAGGTGTCTGGGTAACCCTGGGGCAGATTGAAAGGTAACATATCTTGCCTTTAAGTAGTGGGAGACAGAGTAGTCAACTATTTCAACAGGATCAGATATTTAGAGCTAGATGGAACTGCAGAAGCCATCTCATTCAACCACTTCATTTTATAGAGAGAAAACTGAGACATGCAGTGGTTAAATAAGTTGTCCATATTCAAGCATCTAGTAAGTATAAGAAAGATGATTTGAACCCAAATTCTTCTGATTTCAAGGCAAGCATTTTAATGCTTGTATTATGGAGATGTGTGGAGGAAAGGGTGACCTTCACTAAACATGAAGTTCTCTGTTTCTGGGAGAAGTTGGCATTTGGACTATATTTGGTGCCACAATATGCCCTACAATTGCTAGCTTAAGCTATATGGGTGAATAAATCACTTAAATAAGTTCATGTTTCTTTCATATTATTGCTGATGTGAGTAATCTCTAACAGGCTGAGGGAAACAGCATTTTAGAGGAACACTGTACAATATTACATATGGGTTAGACTTAGATGGTCTAAGAGACTTGAGGTCCGCAACTCTCAGAGTCTGTGATTCTGGGAAAATTGCTCTTGTACTATGAGAATAACTTGCTTGAATTAGAGGCAAGGCCAAATTGAGAAGGAATTGGACAGCATACACTTGTGATGGGGCAATATCACTCTCTAAGCATATTATATATGTGTATTTATATCAGCTTGTTGAAAGAGTTTGTAGTTAAAATGCAGGTCTAATTCATTAATAAAGTTATTTTATTCTTCAGGACTATTAGAAGATACACCCAGTTTTCATAAGCATCTGGATGAACTATGAAAAAAGCTCTTTTTTGTGTTCTTTTGAAACTAGAATGAAAAACTAAGGA
This sequence comes from Notamacropus eugenii, assembly GCF_028372415.1. Lineage (NCBI taxonomy): Eukaryota > Metazoa > Chordata > Mammalia > Diprotodontia > Macropodidae > Notamacropus > Notamacropus eugenii. The sequence continues at coordinate 270,690,004 of NC_092877.1, forward strand.
AGATTTTAAAAAAACAAAGAAAAAGCATATAACTGAGCATAACAATGAGGTATGTACCAAAACAAGTTACATAATTTAACCATCCCATTGAACGCTAATAATACTCTAATAAAACCAGAGCATCTCTGCTATTAATTCACATAAAAATTAATGATAAGTACATAATCATCAATTTAATTAATAAGGAATAGGAACTAATTACTAAATAATCTTTATGAAATATAGTTGTTTTCATGATTTTTGCTTCTTTATATTCATTATATAAATTGAGTAAAAAAGGAGATCTCATTATCTGTTTCCTGGGAAACAGCTATAATTCAATAGAAAGGCAAAACAAGGTATAAATACAACCTTCCAGATTCTCCAAATCTTAGAGCTTCCATGTAGGGTTCTATGGACCTGGAAGTGACCTTTTGCTTCACTCTCTTGCCCTCTCCTCTAGTCGGCAGAATCATCAATTAAAAATCTGCCTCAGGAAGAGTTTGTCACTTGTCTGTGATTCCAGAAGATGTACTGTTCTCTCTGCAGATAGAGAAGAAGAAAACTGTTGTTTATGGTTTGTGAAAGAGAACTATGTTGGTTATGTGAGGACTATTTATAATTTACACATAATTTTAAATTAAACTTATATTTATAATTTATATATGATTAGAAATTATGTATAATTTAGCATTCATAAACATATAATTTTCACAGATAGTTTTTCTGAGATGTTTTAGTCATGTATGATTCTTTGTGACCCTATTTTGGGTTTTCTTGAAAAAGATACTGGAATGGTTTGACATTTCCTTCCCAAGTTCGTTTTCCAGATGAGGAAACTGATGCAAATAGAATTAAGTGACTCACCCAATCTGAAGCCAGATTTGAACTGATTTCCCTCTGACCTCAGGTCCTGCACTGTGCCATTTCTAGACAATTATTAATATTTTTCCTATCACTTATTTTTTCTTCTCTTCCGTACCTCTACAGTTTCTCATATCATACTGATAAGAGTTTTAAAATACAGTGACAATAGATTCAACTTCCTTTATAAATTTATTGTCAGTGGAAGTGGTATCAGACTTCTGGCTGAAATTCCTAAACACCCCTTGGTTGGCAAAGTTGAAGTCTTTGGGAGATGATCAAGTGCTCTTTGTACCAGGTATCTCTTCTATTGGATATTTTTCACTGGTTATGAATGTGCTACTCAGATATGGCTTATTTCTTTAATGTGCCTTCATCCTGCTTTATGATCACATGATTTCTTGTTCTGATTATTTATTGCTTTTCCTTTTTCTATTCCCTTCTTATTACTACTTAATACATTAGGGCAGAAAGATGGTGCAGTGGATACAGCACCAGGGCAGGAGTCAGAAGGATCTGAGTTCAAATCTCACCTCAGACACCTGACACTCACTAGTTGTATGACCTTGGGCAAGCCACTTAACCCCAATTGATTCATCCTGGATCATCTCCAGTCATCCTGATGAATATCTGGTCACTGGATTCAGATGACTCTGGAGGACAAGTGAGGCTGGTAACCTGCAAAGACCTCCCTCACTCAAAACAAAGTGAAGTACAAGTCATGTCATCATTTTTCTGATGGCATGGTCTTCTTTGGCAATGAAGGACAAACACACTTAATATGTTAGCCTAAAATATCATAGGATAGGGTCATCTTCTGGTTTAAGGCAGAAAGAAAATTAGAAACTAAGAACTGTATGCTCCTGATGATGTTTAGTTACCATCTGCTGGTCCTACTAATACAGAGATTAAAGGCAGAGATTCAGATGGCTGCATACCCCTGAAAGGTGGTTTCCATTCCTGTAATAAAAGAAAAAAATTTTTTTTAATACATAAAATTACAAAGGAAACTAATTATATTAGGTAATTATGTGGTTTTTTTTTAAAGTTCCTGAATTCTAGTTTAAAAACTCTTGTTACACTTTTACTCTGATCAAGCTCTTAATCCTGAGACCCAAACACTGCTACAACTCCTAGAGGTCTTGAAGTAAGGTAAGGAGTAGCTGAGTGGGAGGGACCTCAGGTTATGGAGGGTCTTCTGCATAGTAAGAGCAAGTGCCCCTGTAAAGAGTGTGCTTTGCATTTTTTGGCAACATCTCTCTGCCCAAAGTCATCTTTTTTTTTTTTTTCTGCTTTGTCACAGTACCTAAAATTCTTAATGTTAGGCACTTATTTAAGGTCATGCAAATATATCATCTGAGAATGTAATAGTCTACACTGTCACCAAACTTTAATGATTATGAATGTAAGATGAAGAGATGACTCTTCTCATCAAAGCCACCTTCATACATCACACTTTATTTTACTCCCATTTTCTTCAACAGTCACAACACAATTATACTTTTCATATATTGCTTCTTTCTGAACTTCACTCTCTATCTTCTGGTTCCTTCCCTGCAAATTTTCCCAAACCTACCTCATCTTGGAAAAAAGAAAATCACTAGTCCTTACTCTCTTCATTTAGGTAACATCCTATATCTCCCATGCCTTTCTCAGGCAAATGCCTCATATCTGCTCCCATAATTCCATTTTTCTCTCCTCTCCATCTCTTTTAAACCCTTTGTAATACAATTTCTGACATCATCACTCAAGTGAAAATGTTCTCTCCAATAGTATTCTCTTTTCTTTTCTTCTCTCTTTTCTGTTCTTTTCTTCTCTTTCTCCTCTTTCTTCCTTACTGATTCTCTTTCTTTCTCTCTCTCTTCTCTTCTCCTCACTGTTGACCACTGCTTCTGCCTGAATATTCTCTCTTATTTGACTGCTTTCTTATTGTTCTTACCCTATTTGAATGACTGCTCCTTCTCAGTCCCCTTTTCTTCTTTATCCTCTAAATCATACCCCCTAACTTTGAATGTAGCACAAAGCTTTGGTCTGGACTGTCTTCTCTTTCTCTATTTTTTCACTTCATGATATCGTTAATTCCCATGGGTTCATTTATAATCTATGCAGATCATTCTGGAATCCATATACATAGTTTTTAGTGCATCTTCTGAGCTATATTTGGATGTCTATAGCTGCCTATTGCATATTTCAAACTGGATGCTTCATAGGTATCTGTAATTCAACATATTCAAAATAATAATAATAGCAATATTTAGGTGTACTAGGATTACTATATCTACAAAAACATATTGACCAGAGAGATGGAGTGAATTTTGAACATATTGTCAATTGAAGAGGAAAAGTAGGGAGAGGAGAGGAATTTTTGTTTTGAGTTCAATTCCTTAAATATTCTGATAGACCAACAAGTAAGTCAATAAATATTTATTTTAAATACTTAACTGTGTGTGAAGGTACTGTGCTAAGTTAGGGGAATACAAATATAAGGAAAAGACAGACAATCCCTTCCCTTAAGGAGTTTTCAAAGGAATGGGGAAAGATAATACACAAAATGAAGCTGAAAATGAAGAAGGGGTAAGGTATGTCCTGCAGGGCCATAATAGAGATGACAGAGGAGTCCCAGAGTAAAGCAGCTGGGTAAGAAATTAGCTATTTTGACCTGTGGTGCCTCCTTAGATGGACGTATTGGAGGTAATGGCTTCACCCTTCAGTCACAGATGCAGAGAGCAATGTGAATGCTAAAATGCCAAGGCTGATGAGATCTTGTAGGATGATGAGATTTGTTTGTATGTTTGTTTTCAATAATAAGCTTCCTGGGACAAAGCAAAGAAACCATAGAGGTTTTGTGTACCAATCCTCAAAAGCTCTGATGAAAAAACATAAAAGTTTTAATTAACAACAACAACAACAAAAAAAAAAAAACTATTGAACTACCTTTTTTTTCCTAAATGACACTATTTCAGTGTGATACCAAAATAACTAAATCTTTGGTTTAATAGCAAAACAAATAACCAAACCTTGGTTTCATAAATTTATTTAAAAAGACTTAGTATCTACCTGTAAAGGTCCATTTTGTTTAAAAGTTGTTTCTAGAGATAAAAGCAATGAGGAATCTGCTGAGGTTGAAGGGGAAGAAAGAGCCAAGAAAAAAAAAAATATTTTGCCCAGACTTTTAGTTTCATCAATGTCGGAGATTCCTGATAAGTAATTTGCTCTGTCAATGCAAATTTGTACTTTTTTCTTTTCTTTTGCAGCTGGGACATTGAAAAATTAAGTCACTTACACAGGCGATATAATCAATATATGTGAGAGTTGAGATTAGGTATAGTTCTGCCGAATTGTAAAGCCACCTCCCTATCAATTACACTATGCTGCCTTTCATAGTTAGAAAAAAGATAGTATGAATTTGCTCCAGGCTTAAATATTGAAGAAGTGTACTTGATAAGCTTAAACTTCACAGGGCCATAGATTTAGAGCCAGAAGATCTCTAAGAGTTCAGCTAGTTCAAGGCTCTCATTTTAGAGATGAGAAAAATGAGAAGGAAGACAAAGTCTTCCAAAGTCACATTGGTTATGAGTAGCAGCGATGGGATTTAAACCCAGATCATATGATTTCAAGTCCAGTAATCTTTCCACCACTTCTCCTTTGATCAGTTGCGAGCTCCTTGAGAACAAGGATCATTTCTGTTTTCACTCTGGGTGCCTAACACAAAACATGGCTCATAGTAGATACTAATCAAATGCTTGTTGCTTAATTGATTTTTCCTTGCCTCCTTCTCAAATGCGGTTGACTGGCTAATGCATTATAATGAGATCTCTTGATATCAAAGTCACATTGTCAATGTTTATATATACATACATATATGTATACAATATATGTTTATGTGACATTTCATTGAAATCAAGATCATTTGTCACACAATGACAAAAGAGAAAAAAAGAAACCTTAACAGTTTCATTTCCTGAAAGTCTTTTAAAGTTATCCACGTGAAAAATTTAAAAAACACTGATTATGCAAAAAATGAATTATAAATCAAAAGCACATACATTTCTAATATCTTTACAATAAAATTTAGTTTTATTCAAGAGGACTTTATAATGGTGGTAGATATTCCATTTGAGAACTGAAAGTTAGAAATGATTTTCTGTATTTGCAAAACCACTTCTTTTTCAGAAGTATCTCAGTTAATACTTAGGACAACTACTACAGGCAACACATAGTTCATTAGAAGCCCCAAACAAAATGTGAACTGTTGTCTTACTTTCTATATTATTGTCCCTAAGGTTTCTGAGTGATGAGACTCATACAAAAAGTAAAAGAAGCTTCAAACAAAAAAAAAGCCCTTCTACCCACCAATTACTCCATAAAAATGAACCTGGGACTTTTATAAACCATATCTGTGGCAACTGCTGGAGGAATATGTCACTCTTGCTGTAGATTTCTTCAAGACATCAATCTTTATTTTTTTTTCCCTATGCCTTAGAGTATAAATTTAGTTGATGACTTTCAGTTATCATTTAAAACTTTTTTGTAATCTTATTGCTACCCCTGAGGAGTTTTACAATGAATATAAGGATAATAGTTATAATGCATATTGTCATTTTATATATATATATATACATATACATATATTCCATTAGGAATCACTTTCTTTGTCAAATACATGATATTTCTTTGACAAAAATAAATTATAGGTGGAGTTCACATAGAATATTTTAGACTAATTTTCCCCAAGATGTCATGAAGAAATATAAACATTCTTCTTCATGCTGAACTATTACTGATTCAACTCCACAAGCTTTTGTCTTCCATGCCATAGAAGCTTTTCTTTGGAAACTCACTCTACCCTTGGACTACTTGTTACATTCAAAGTTCCTCTTCCCTAGAGAACTCACCTCCTGGTTGGCTGTTCTTCAAATCTCCAATCTAAGAAGTCTCTCCAGGCCAAACATATCTTCATTCTTTTCTGGGTTGTTGCTAAAGTCTCCATAGGACTCTACACTGTTATCACCCCTCTTACCCCAGACACATTCACCTCCCAGGGCTTAGCACATAGTAAGGGTTAATAAGCACTTGCTGAATGACTTACTAACAATGAGGGTATTGAGGAAAAAAAAGATGTTTTGTTTATAGAAATTCCTAAAACTTCTAATTTTATCCTAATTATCCTACTTTCTATAATGATACAATTATGTATTCATTTCTCCACTCATACTTTTGACCAATTTGCAACCCTTTTAGAGTTCTATAGCCTTTTGCCATTTTACTATGAAAAGTATCCTCATTTTTAAGACCTTTCACTGAACAACCCTATTTTTTTTAATCCACCTGACTCATATAGCCTAGTCCTCATGGATTATATTCATTTCTCTTCTCTTATACTTAGACATTTGTTTTTCCAGGAGTTTATTTTATTCTTTCCTACTTCATAATGATTTACTGGACTTCAGTTTCCTTATTTGTAAAAATACCTGGAATGCAACAGGCATTTGTATCAAGGAACCTTTTGGTAAGTTGAAGAAATCCACAAACCACTTCTCAGAATCTTTTAAATGCATTATTTAGAATACATAGTATTAAATAATACCTATCTTGAAATACCATGATCAAAACGTTTAAAAAAAAACTTCATGATTCCCAAGTTAAAGACCCTTGATTATACATCCTCATTTATTGAAATACTTCTTTTAAAGATCCATTTTATCTGTCATGTCAATCAATCAGTATTTATTAAGTACCTACCATATATCAGGAACTGTGCACTGAGGATATAAAAACAGGCCAAAGATAGGCCCTGCCCTCATGGAGCTTACAACCTAATGAAGGAAACAACAGAGGGAAGGCATTAGAATTAAGAGCAATTGGGGAAAACTTTACTGTAGAAAATGGGATTTTAGTTACTACTTAAATTACAACTTAAAGGAAGCCAGAGAGGTCAACATTAGAGCAGAGGAGGGAGATCATTCCAGGTATAAAGGACAGCCAAAGAAATTACTTGTAGCTGAGAAATGAAGTATCTTATTTGTGGAAAAGCCAGGCCAGTATTACTGAACAGAAGAGCCTATGTGGGGGAGTAAGGCGTAAAATGACTGGGAAGGTAGGAGGGGACTAGGTTTGGAAGGACTCTGGATACCAAACAGAGCATCTTGTATTTGTTTCTGAAGGCAATAGGAAGTTACTAGAGTTTATGGGGGGAGAGAAAGAGGGGAGGCACATGATCAGACCTGCATTTTAGGAAAATGACTTTAGTGCTTGAATGGAGGATGGATTTGAGTGGGGAGAGATTTGAATCAGCTGAACTCTCCAGCAGATTATGTGTTAATCAAGGTGGAATGTAATGAGAACCTGTACTAGAAAGACGGAAGTGTCAGAGGAGAGAAGGGGGTGTATTTCAAAGATGTTTTCAAGGTGAAATCAGCAAGCCTTGACAACACCTTGGCTTTGGGGAATGGGAGGTAGTGAGTAAATCTATAATGATTCCTAAGTTATGAGGATGAAGTACTAGGATAACGTTGTTTCTCTCTACAATAACATGGAAAGGAGGAGGTGAAGCTGGGTGAGAGGGGAAGATAATTCTATATGAAGCCTAATAAGGATACATATCTCTTCTTACATCTCTCTTCTCTGTTCACACCCCTCCTACCTATTTAGCATATTATTATATATTTGCATAATTTTTGTATTTGTTTTCTTTCTGCCCTCCCCTGATGACTACATTGTAAGTGCTTGATCTGTGTATCACCAGGACCTGACAGTGCATTTAACTTACCAAATAAATTTAGCCAAATCAATCATTTACTCTTAATATTGACATTTCTCACTTTTTCACCGTTGATAAAGGGACATTTTTCACTGCATCCTTTGCATGACTTTTCACATTCTTTTCCATTAAATAACCCATGAAATGCTAGCATTCACAATAAAGCTTACTTTTCATTGTAAATTATCCTTGAGTCGTTCTTGATGTCCTCTAAAACATCTCATTTCATTTTGTTCCCTGGATATTCTTGTTTCTTTCAGCCCTCTTGTTTTGTTCAATAAGTTTATGACTAATTGCATTCAATTCATTTCACTTAAGGACTTCTTCTATTCTATCCCTAGCCAAAAGGCAATAATTCTGAAATCTCAAGTCATGGTTCAAAACAAAACTAAATTGACAGAGCGTATAATACAACTATTTCCTTCTCATGACTTCTTTTCTCTTTTAGATTTACAAAATTCTACTATTTTATGTTTTAAAATGCAATAAAAGTATCATATATATATAACATTTAAGCTTTCTACACAATTTCAGTCTTTAGGGAGAACAATTGTGTTACTGGTATTTCCATAACTCATGAGAAGTACTTAATGAGGTAAATAAGTCACAATATGTTCTTTCACTCATCCCAAATTCATACTTCAGTAAGGAAACCTCTTTCTCACTAGCCTGATCTATTCCTATTTCAAACCATTTACCTTTTTGTTTAACCACTTAACAAGTCTGTACTACAGTTTGAAAGTTATCTCTAAAGGCTTCATTCACTGATAGAGATGGACAAGTCTAAGGAAAAGAAGAAGAAGAAGAAAGAGGGGGGAGAGAAATGAAAGAGAAAAAGAAAGAAAGAAAGAAAGAAAAAGAAAGAAAGAAAGAAAGGAAGGAAGGAAGAAAGAAAGAAAGAAAGAAAGACAGAAAGGAAGAAAGAAAGAAAGGAAGAAAGAAACAAAGGAGGAAAGGAGGAAAGGAAGAAAGGAAGAAAGGAAGAAAAGAAAGAAAGAAAGTCTGTAAGGATCTCAGTAAAATTTCAGAAAAGTTAGATATGATACCTCTTCATTTATTATTTAATGGAAATATACTCACACACATGTGTATACATACACACACACACACACACACACACACACACACACATATATATATATATATATATATATATATATTTTGCTTTCACATCAGTCTAGCCTAGATTCTTCCCCATATCAAGGAGAACAAAATCACTGACTCTGGCTTCAATTTCTTGCTTTCCTTCCTGAGAGGACTCAGTCTCCATTATAGAATGGCGAATAGAGAGTAGTGTCAAGATATTTATTCATACCTCCCTGTAAGTCACTTTGAGAAACATTTGAACATGCATAACCCACATGCACATCAATGCACACACATATATGTTTATAATACCTATAAATATTTGCAACATATATTGGACACATACTTTATACGTGTATATATATATGCATGTATATATATATATATGTATACATATATATATATATAATAAGAGACACACAAGAGACTTTAATTTTATACATTATTTTCCTCCAATTATATGTTAAAAAAATTTTAACATTAAAAAAGTTTTGAGTTCCAAATATTTTCTCCCTCACTCCCTCCCTGAGAGAGTTAGCAATCTGTTATATTTTATATATGTACAATCATGTCAAATAGTTTCATCTTAGTCATTTTGTACAAGAAGTCTCAAGTAAAAAAGAAATAAGAAAAATAAAGGACAAAAAAAATAATGTACTTCACTCTATTCAGACAATATCAATTCTTTCTCTGGAGTCTGATAGTATACTTCATCATTTGTCCTTCGGGATTGTCTTGGATCATTGTATTGTTGAAAATAGCTGGGGGAGGAGCCAAGATGGTGGAGTAGAAATATACACATATGTTAGCTCCAAACCCATGGCCCATAAAATACCTGTAGGGAAGAACTCCCAACAAATTCTGGAGCAGCAGAGAGCATGGAACAGTGGAGCAGATGAGGTTTCTGTTCTGGAGAGACCTGAAAACATGACATGAAAGGTCTGTCTAGCACTGGCCCTGGAGCAGAGCCCAACCTTGCCTCTGCTGCCCAGCATCTAGAGGAGCAGGTCCAGGCGAGCTTCGGGGACAGAATCTCCAGTGGCCACGCAGGTCCCTCCACGAACAGGCACTAAAGGTTAGTGAGAGAGTCTTTTTGGCTCACTGAGAGGGGAGCGGGGTGTCTCCATAACTCAGGCTCACTTGGGAGGCAGTAGCAGACAGCAGCTCCCAAAGTAGGCAGGAGCTTGGATCCATTGTTGAAGGTCTCTGCATAAACCCCTGTAGGAAACTGAGGCCCATGAGGCGGCCCTGCCCCCACCTGAGCACCTGAACTTAATCTCACACTGAATAGCAGCCGTGCCCCCATTGAAGCCAAAGCCCTAAGGCTAGGAAGCAGCATTTGAATCTCAGACCCCAAGCACTGGCTGGGAGGATCTGCAGGCAAAGTGGGTATGGACATGTCACTCAGAAGTCAAGTCACTGGCTGGTAAAATGCCCAGAAAAGGGAAAAAAAAATAAGACTATAGAACGTTACTTTCTTGGTAAACAGATATTTCCTCCCATCCTTTTGGATGAGGAAGAACAATGCTTACCATGAGGGAAAGACATGGAAGGCAAGGTTTCTGTATCCCAGTACATCCAATGGGATCAGGCCATGGAAGAGCTCAAAAAGGATTTTGAAAATCATGTTAGAGAGGTGGAGGAAAAACTGGGAAGAGAAATGAGAGAGATGACATAAAAGCATGAAAAGCAGGTCAACACCTTGCTAAAGGAGACACAAAAAAATGATGATGAAAATAACACCTTGAAAAATAGGCTAACTCAATTAGCAAAAGAGGTTCAAAAGGCCAATGAGAAGAATGCTTTCAAAAGCAGAATTAACCAAGTGGAAAAGGAGGTTCAAAAGCTCACTGAAGAAAATACTTCTTTCAAAATTAGAATGGAACAGATGGGGGCTAATGACTTTGTGAGAAACCAAGAAATCACAAAACAAAACCAAAAGAATGAAAAAATGGAAGATAATGTGAAATATCTCATTGGAAAAACAACTGACCTGGAAAATAGAACCAGGAGAGACAATTTAAAAATTATGGGACTACCTGAAAGCCATGATCAAAAAAGAGCCTAGACATCATCTTGCATGAAATTATCAAGGAAAACTGCCCTGATATTCTAGAACCAGAGGGCAAAATAAGTATTCAGGGAATCCACCAATCACCACCTGAAAGAGATTCAAAAAGAGAAACTCCTAGGAACATTGTGGCCAAATTCCAGAGTTCCCTGGTCAAGGAGAAAATATTGCAAGCAGCTGGAAAGAAACAATTCAAGTATTGTGGAAATACAATCAGGATAACACAAGATCTAGCAGCTTCTACATTAAGGGATCAAAGGGTGTGGAATATGATATTCCAGAAGTCAAAGGAACTAGGACAAAAACCAAGAATCACCTACCCAGCAAAACTGAATATAATACTTTAGGGGAAAAAATGGTCTTTCTATGAAATTGGGAACTTTCAAGCATTCTTGATGAAAAGACCAGAGCTGAAAAGAAAATTGGACTTTCAAACACAAGAATGAAGAGAAGCATGAAAAGGTAAACAGCAAAGAGAAGTCATAAGGGACTTACTAAAGTTGAACTGTTTGCATTCCTACATGGAAAGAAAGTATTTGTAACTCTTGAAACTTTTCAGTATCTGGGTAGTGAGTGGGATTACACATACATGCACACACACAGAGAGACAGAGAACACAGAGTGAATTGAATAGGATGGGATCATATCTTAAAAAATGAAATTAAGTGGTGACAGAGAAATATATTGGGAGGAGAAAGGGAGAAATGGAATGGGGCAAATTATCTCTCATGAAAGAGGTAAGCAAAAGAGTTTTTAGTGGAGAAAAAAAGAGGGGAGGTGAGAGAAAAACATGAAGTTTATTCTCACCACATTCCACTAAAGGAAGGAATAAAATTCACACTCATTTTGATATGAAAACCTATCTTACAATACAGGAAAGTGGGGGAGAAGGGGATAAGCAGGGTGGGGGAGATGATGGAAGGGAGGGCAATGGGAGGAGGGAGCAATTTGAAGTCAACACTCTTGGGGAAGGACAGGATGAAAAGAGAGAATAGAAACAATGGGGGGTAGGATAGGATGGAGGGAAACATAGTTAGTCTTATACAACAGGACTATTATGGAAGTCATTTGCAAAACTACACAGATATGGCCTATATTGAATTGCTACCCTTCCTAAAGGTAATGGGTGGGGAGGGAGGGGTGAAGAGAAGTTAAAACTCAAAGTTTTAGGAACAACTGCTAAGTATTGTTCTTGCTGCTAGGAAATAAGAAATACAGGTAATAGGGTATAGAAAGTTATCTGGCCCTACAGGACAAAAGAGAAGATGGGGACAAGGGAAGGGAGGGATGATAGAAGAGAGGGCAGATTGGTGATAGGGGCAATTAGAATGCTTGGTGTTTTTTTTTGGTGGGGGAGGGGACAAATGGGGAGAAAATTTGAAACCCAAAATTTTGTGAAAATGAATGTTAAAAGTTAAATAAATTAAAAAATATAAGAATAAAAAAAATTATTCAAAAAAATAACTAAGTAATTAACAATTCTTCCCTGTACAATATTGCTATTACTGGTTATGCTATTATTATAGCACAATAACATAACACAATCATATCCCACAATTTGTGTAGCTATTTCCCAATTCATGCACAGCCCTTTCATGTCTAATTCTTAGGCACCACAAAAAGAAATACTGTATATTTTTTTTTGTTAAAATTGATCCTTTCCCCCAACCCCACTTTTTTATGGATGTCTTTGGAATTTAGATCCACCAAGGGTATTGCTGGAGCAAAGAGTATTCACCATTTATAGCTGTTTGAGCATAGTTCCAAACTGTTCTCTATAATGGTTGGATTAGTTCACAGGTCCACCACACAGTGTATTAGTGCCCAGGTTTTCCCCACATCCCCTTCAATATACAACATTTTCCTTTTTTGTCATATTGGCGACTTTGATAAGTGTGAGGTGGTATCTCAGTGTCATTTTAATTTTAATTTTTCTAATCAATAGTGATTTAGAGCAGTGCTTGCATATTACTATAGATAACTCTGATTTCTTTCCCTGAAAATTGCCTGTTCATATCCTTTGACCATTTAGCAACTGGGAAATGATGTGTATTTTTATAAGTCTGACTCAATTTTCAATATATGTGAGAAATGAGGTCTTTATTAGAGATACTGATTGCAAAATTCCCTGCCCCCCAAATTTTCTGCTTTCTTTTTCATTTTATTTGCCTTTGTTTTATTTGTGTAAAAATCATATTATCAGAATCATATATTTTATCTTTTTAAAGCTCTCTATATTTTCTTTGGTCCAAAGTTCTTCCCCTATCCATAGATCTGACAAATAAACCATTCCATTTTCTTTTAATTTGCTTAAAAGTATCACTTTTTATGTATAAACCATTTCCCTATTTTGACCCTATTTTGGTATACTTTGTGAAATGTTGGTCTGTATCTAATTTCTGCCATACCGTTTTCCAGTTTTTCTGACACTTTTTATCAAATACTGAGATTTTGTTCCAAAAACTTGGATCTTTGGGTTTATCATATAGTAGGTTACTATGGTTATTTACTTAATGTAATATATACTAGTCTAGTCAACTGATTTGCCACTCGATTTCTTAACTAGTACCAGATGGTTTTGCTAATTACCACTTTATAATGCAGTTTGAGTTCTGCTATACATAAACCACCTTTCTTCAACTATTTTTTTATTGATTCTCCTGATATCATTGATTTTTTGATGAATTTTCTTATTTTTTTCTAGCTCTCAAAAATAATTTTTGATAGTTTAATATGGCACTGAATAAATAGATAAATTTAGATAGAATTATCATTATTGTTACTTTGGATTGGCCTACCCAAGAGCAATTAAGCTTTTTGTCATTGTTTAGATCTGACTTTATGTAACAAATATTTTGCAATTGTACTCGTGTACTTCCTGGACTTATCTTGGAAGGTAGATTCAAGTATTTTATAGTATCCATAGTTATTTTGAATAGAATTTTTCCATCTCTTGCTTCTGGACTTTTTTGGCAATGTGTAGAAATTCTGATATTCTGATAACTTACATGGGTGTGTATATATATATATATATATATATATATATATATATATATATATATACTGCACCTTTGCTAAAATTGTTATTATTTCAAGTAGTTTTTTTTAAGTGATTCTCTAGGATTCTCTAAGGAAACCATTACAATTTATGCAAAGAAAATTTTGGTTCCTCATTTCCTGTTCTAATTCCTTTATTTTTCTTCTCTTATTGCTATGCCTTACATTACTAGGACGTGACTGAATAATAGAGGGGATAATGAGAACTTTTGCTTCACCCTTCATTATATTGAGAAGATTTTTAACATTTCTATTACAAATAGTGCTTGCTGTTGATTTTAAATAAATATTACTTACCATTTTAAGGAAAGTTTCCTTTATTCCTATGTTCTCTAGAGTTTATAATAGGAATGGGTTGGCATTTTGTCAAAAGCTTTTTCTGCATCTATTGAGAGAACCAATGTAATAAAAATCACAGTGCAACACAAATTAATTTCTTCAGTGACATTGCATACAAAATTTCAAAAGATTACATTATTACTAAATTCTTTGAGTAGAACAAAAAGTTGACATTTTTGAGGGAAATAATGGAAAAATGGGGAAAATTTTCTTTCTATTCCTAGGGCTTAGTATAATTATTGACATATTGACATATATTAGGTGCTTCTTAATAAATGGTTACTGAGTGATTGGATTGAGGAACAGCTCCTTGCCCTTAAAAACAAATGTAAATATATGTATTCATCCCTTTTGTCTTCCTATTACCCACTCGTGTTTGATAAAAGGGTTTTCTCCTCTCACCACTGTGTATTTCCTAAATTATTTTGTTTTAAAGTGAAGTGGGGATGGAGCCAAGATGGCAGAGTGAGAGCATCAACTCACCTAAGCTCTTGGACAAACTTCTTCAGATACCTCTGAAAGGAGAATCTGACCAGATTTTGGAGGTGCAGAATCCAGTGGGAGACAGACTTTGGAGGATTCTGAGGTCAGGACAGACTGGAAGGTCCATGGGAAGGATCTGTTCCATGGGGATGAGCCCACAGTGCACAGCACAGCACATGCAACACAGCTGAGAAGGAGGGCCCTGGGAAACCTGAAAACAGCAGTCACAACCAGCAGAGCTGCAGTAGAGGGTGGGAGACCAGCAGAGCTGAGCTAGTGACAGCCACTGAGTGCCAAATATCAGCACAACAGCTCCTGAGACTTTCAGACTGCAGATTAAACATAGGTAAGTGACCTACTTGAACTTCTGGGAGCCACGATAGCAGAGTGATCAGTAAATGCTCTCTCCTCCCCCCTTGATGACCCTGAAAGAATCATAAAATATTTCCACAGAAAAATCCTGGAACAGCAGAGGGGACAAATAGTCTCATAACACCTGAGGCTAGGAAAATAGCTAAGAGGAATTCCTCCTATGGTAGCAGAGGAAAACCAGAAAGAAAGGGGACCCAAGGTGGAGGAAACTCACCCTAGGACCCAGGCAAGCCTCAGTGCTAGGAGAGAGGAGACCAGGAGGGGTGGAAACTCACACTAGCATCTAGGTGTGCCTCAGCACTCCAGGGGAAATGGGAAGACAATACGGCAGCTGTGATCACTACCCCCTGAGCTTTCCTTTGCCTCAGTGCAGCTGAGGAGCTCTCCTGTGATCAGACCACCCCTCCCCAACACTTAACAAGCTAACCCCAGGACTGATTGGAGAAACACAGACCAAAAACCTGCTCTTACCTTTTTCACACAAGTCAGCTCAACACCAAGTTCTGCAGCTTCTAACTGAAATCACCAGAGGCCACAACACACAATCATCCTAATGAACAAGAAAAAGCAAAATAAACCAGAAAAAAACATAGAATCTTTCTATGGGGATAAGGACCAAAACACAAATACCAAAGAGGTCATTACTGAGTCTGTACTTCTATCTGAAACTTCAAAAGGGACTACGAACTGCTCATATGCACAAACAGCTCTCCTGGAACAGCTGAAGAAGGAAATAGAAGAAAAACTGGCCAATGATTTTAAAAGTATAAAAAATTAATTCGCTGATGAGAACATCTCTTTGAAAAGGAAAATTGAACAAATGGAAAAGGAAGTACAAAAATTAACTGAAGAAAATGACTCCTTAAAAGGGAAAATTGGACAGATGGAAAAGAAGATGCAAAAGTTAACTGACAAAAACAAATAGATAAAGATTACAATTGGGCAAGTAGGAACTAATGACTCAACGAGACAGCAAGAATCAGTCAAACAAAATCTAAAGAATGAAAAGATAAAAGAAAATGTAAAATATCTAACTGGAGAAACAACTGACCTGGAAAATAGATCCAGGAGAGAAAATTTAAGAATTATTGGCATGTCAGAAAGCCATGATGAGAAAAAGAATCTGGACAATATCTTCCAGGGAATCATCAAGGAAAACTGCCCCGAAGTGCTAGATACAGAAGGCAAAATAGCCATTGAAAGAATCCACCGGTCACCTCCCAAAAGGGATCCCAAACTCAAAACCCCAAGAAATATTGCTTCCAAATTCCAGAACTATCAAGTGAAGGAGAAAATACTACAGGCAGCCAGAAAGAAACCATGCAAATATTGAGGAGCTACAGTCAGGATCACACAGGACATTGTAGGTTCTACATTAAAAGATCAAAGGAATTGAAATCCAATATTCCATAAGGCAAAGGAGTTGTGACTACAACCAAGGATCAACTACCCAGCAAAGTTTAGCATAACATTTTGGGCAAGGAGATGGTCATTCAACGAAGGAAGGCATTTCCAGACCTTCCTGACAAAAAATCCAGAACTTAATAGACAATTCAATCTTGACATGCAACTCTCAAGAGAAGCATAAAAAGGTAAATGGGGGTGGGGGAGGAAGAAAAAACAAACAAACAAATAAACAAAAACCTTTTTACTCAATTTAGACAAACTGTTTACCTCCCTATTAGGGAAGATGACACCTGTTAATCTTGAGAACTATGCATCTATTATGAAATATAAAAGGTATATACACAGAGGGAATAGGTATAAAGTAAATGATGTCATGCTAAAAATATTATTTAAGTATGCGAAGGGATTGTAACAGGAGGTGTGAAAAGGAAGAAGCAGAAAAGGGTAAATTACATCACAGGAGAAATACAAAATTATAATGGAGGGAAAGAGAGGAGGGAGATGAGCATTGTATCAGAGGTATTCTGATCTGATTTAGTTCAAGAAGGGAACAATAAACTTAATTAGATAAATCTAACTTGCTCTATAGGCAGGAGGAGGGGAGAGAAGATTAAAGGGAGGGAAGAAGCAGTAAAGGTAAAGGAGAGTAAAAAGGAGGGGGGTTAAAAGAAGGAAGGGAAGCCTGCAGAAGGTGGTGGTGAAAAGTTAAAACTATTGAGGAGGAGAAGGAAGATGGGAGAGCTAAAAGCCCAAATTATGGGAAAGAGGATGGAGGGAAATATACAGATTGTAATCATAACTGTGACTGTGAATGGAATGAACTCTCCCATAAAACAGAGATGGATAGCAGAATGCATTAAAAGCCAACAATGTGCTGTTTATAATAAACGTATTTGAAAGTGGGGGATACACACAGGTTAAAAGTCAAAGGTTGGAGAAGAATATATTGTGCTTCAACTGATGGAAGAAAATCAGGAGTAGCAACCCTAATTTCAGACAAAGCAAAACCAGAAATAGATATAATCAAAAGACATAAGGATGGAAACTATATCCTGCTAAAAGGCACCATAGACAAGGAAGAACTATCGTCATTAAACATGTATGCTCCAAGTGGTACAGCATCCAAATTCTTAGAGGAGAGGTTGGGGGAGTTGCAGGAAGAAATAGACAGCAAAACTATACTATTGGAGAACCTCAACTTCCCCCTCTCTGAACTAGATAAATTTAAAGTCAAAATAAACAAGAAAGAGGTTAAGGAGGTAAATAAAACTCTGAATAAGGTAGATATGATAGATCTCTGGAGAAAATTGAATGGGAATAGAAAGGAATATATGTACTACTTTCTCAGCAGTACATAGCAATATACAAAAACTGAACATATACCAGGACATAAAAACCTCACAATCCAGTACAGAAAGGCAGAGATAATCAATGCATCCTGCTCAGATCATAATGCAATAAAAATTATATGTAATAAGAGACCATGGAAAGATAAACCAAAAATCAATTGAGAACTAAATAATCTAATCCTAAAGAAGGAGGAGGTTAAAGAAGACATCACAGAAACGATCAACATCTTCACTCAACAGAATGACAATAATGAGGAAACCAACCGAATCTTATGGGATACTGCAAAAGCAGTTCTTAGGGGAAGTTTCATATCTTTGAATTCCTACAAAAATAAAATAGAGAAAGAGGAGATCAATGACTTGGGCATGCAGCTGAAAAAGCTAGAAAAAGAACAAATTGAAAATCCCCAAGTAAATACCAAATTAGGAATACTGAAAACCAAAGGAGAGATTAATGAAATTGATTAAGAAAACTATTGAATTAATAAATAAAGCCAGTAGTTGGATTTATGAAAAAAAAACTAATAAAATTGGTAAACCTTTGGTCAATTTGATTAAAAAAAGAAAAAAAAAATCAAAATACTAATATCAAAAATGAAAGGGGTGGGGGCGGAACCAAGATGGTGGAGTGAAAGCAACGACTCACCTAAGATCCTGGACAAACACCTCTGGATATCTCTGAAAGGAGAATCTGACCAAACTTTGGAGGTGTGGAATCCAGTGGGTGACAGACTTTGACAGATTCGGAGCTCAGATTGGACTGGAAGGTCCACGGGAAGGATCTGTTCCACGGGGGTAAGCCCCCAGCACACAGCACAGCGCGGTCAGTGCAGCAGGGCGGAAGGGACCTGAGAAGCCCGAGAGTGGCGGGCGAAACCAGCAGAGCAGGAGACAAGCCAAACCGAGCTGGTGAGAGCCGCTGAGTGCCAGATATCAGTGCAGCAGCCCTTGAAACCTTCAGCCTGAAGACTAAACTTCAGTAAGTCCCCTACTTGAACTTCTGGGAGCTAGGATGGCGGAGTGATCAGTAAATGCTCTCTCCTCCTCCCTGATGACCCTGAAAGAACCATAAAACTCTTCCCCAGATAAATCCTGGATCAGCGGGAACAGCAGAAGGGGGCAAATAGTCTCATAACACCAGAGGCTAGAAAAATAGCAAAGGGGGATTCTTCCTACTGTGGCGGAGGCTATCTGGAAGGACAGACGACCCAGGGCAGAGAAAATTCGCACTGAGACCCAGGCAAGCCTCAGAGCTGGGAGACAAGCCCCAGGAGGGGCGGGAACACACATTAGCTTCTAGGCGTGCCCCAGACTTCCAGGGGAAAAAGGAAGACAATAGGGAAGCTGGGATCACCATCCCCTGACCTTGCCTTTGCCTCAGGTCAGCTGAGGAGATCTCCTGAGACCAGACCACCCCTCCCACACACCTAACAAGCTAACCCCAGGGTTGATCTGGGAAACAAAAAAAAAAAAAAAAGCCTGCTTTTAGCCTACATCAGCTCAACTTAAAGATCTCTACCTTCTGACTGAAAGAACCAGAAGCTACAACACTCAGCCAACATCATGAATCGGAAAAAGCAGACGAAAAGTGAAAAAACCTTAGAATCTTTCTATGGGGATAAGGACCAAAACGCAAACACCAAAGAGGTCAGAGCTGAGACTGTATATCCATCTGAAACCTCAGATGGGACTATGAATTTCTCGCAAGTACAACTAGATTACCTGGAACACCTGAAGAAGGATATAAAAGAAAACCTGGCCAATGATTTTAAAATTATAAAAAAAGAATTCACTGATGAGAACATCACTCTGAAAACGAAAACTGAACAAATGGAAAAGGAAGTTCAAAAATTAACTGGAGAGAATAATTCCCTAAAAGAAAGAGTTAATCAAACGGAAAAGGAAACCCAAAACCTAATTGGGAAAATTGATCAGATGGAAAAGGAAACCCAAAACCTAACTGGGAAAATTGGTCGAATGGAAAAAGAAGTACAAAAACTAAATGGAGAAAATAGCTCCTTAAAGGGAAAAATTGGTCAGATGGAAAAGGAGATGCAAAAGCTAACTGAAGAAAACAATACGATGAAGATTAGAATTGGGTAAGTAGAAACTAATGACTCAATGAGGCAACAAGAATCAGTCAAACAAAATCTAAAGAATGAAAAGATAGAAGAAAATGTAAAATATTTAATTGGAAAAACAACTGACCTGGAAAATAGATCCAGGAGAGAAAATTTAAGAATTATTGGTCTGCCAGAAACCCATGATGAAGAAAAGAGTCTGGACAATACCTTCCAGGAAATCATCAAGGAAAACTGCCCAGAAGTACTACACTCAGAGGGCAAAATAGTCATCGAAAGAATCCACCGTTCCCCTCCCGAAAGGGATCCCAAACTCAAAACCCCAAGAAATATAGTTGCCAAATTCCAGAGCTATCAAGTGAAGGAGAAAATACTACAAGCAGCCAGAAAGAAACAATTCAAATATCAAGGACACACAGTCAGGATCACATAGGACCTTGCAGCTTCTACATTAAAAGATCGAAAGAATTAGAACCCAATATTCCGTAAGGCAAAGGAGTTGGGACTTCAACCAAGGATCAACTACCCAGCAAAGTTCAGCATAACATTTCAGGCAAGGAGAAAGTCATTCAACGAAATAAGGGATTTCCAGAGCTTCCTGACCAAAACACCAGAATTCAATAGACAATTTGATCTTCAAATGCAGGTCTCCAGAGAATCATAAAAAGGTAAACAGAGGGGAAAAAACAAAAACAAAAACTTTCTACTTAATTAGGGCAAACTGTTTACCTCCCTATAAGGGAAGATGATACCTGTTAATCTTGAGAACTGTGCAGCTATTATGATAAAAGGGATATATGTAGAGGGAACGGGCATAAAGTAAATGATGTAATGTCAAAAATATGATTTAAGTATGAGAAGGAATTTGAATAGGAGGTGTGAAAAGGGGGAAGCAGAAAATGGCAAATTATATCACAGGAAGAAGTACAAAACTATAGTAGAGGGAAGGAGGGGAGGGAGATGAGCATTGTTTGAGAGGTACTCTCATCTGATTTGTTCAAAGGAGGGAACAATAATCTTAAGTAGATAATCCTAACTAGCTCTATTGGTAGTAACAGGGGAAGGGGGAAGAAAGGGGAGGGTGGCTAAAAGGGAGGAAAGAAGCAATAAGAGTAAAGGGGAGTAAAAAGGAGGGGGGCTAAAAGAAGGAGGGGAAGGCTGCAGGAGGAGGGGGAGAAAAGTGAATATTATTGAGGAGGGGAAGGGAGATGGGAGAGCTAAAAGCACAAATGGTGGGAAAGAGGTTGGAGGGAAATACACAGATTGTAATCCTAACTGTGAATGTGAATGGAATGAGCTCTCCCATAAAACGGAGATGGATAGCAGAATTGATTAAAAGCCATAATCCAACAATATGCTGCTTACAAGAAACACATCTGAAATGGGGGGATACACATAGGATATAGGTCAAAGGATGGAGCAGAATATATTGTGCTTCAGCTCATGTAAGAAAGGCAGGAGTAGCAATCCTAATCTCAGACAAAGCGAAAGCAGAAATAGATCTAATCAAAAGGAATAAGGATGGAAACTATATCCTGCTAAAAGGCACCATAGACAATGAAGCAATATCATTACTAAACATGTATGCTCCAAGTGGTATAGCATTCAGATTCTTAGAGGAGAGGTTGGGGGAGTTGAAGGAAGAAATTGATAGCAAAACTATACTAGTGGGGGACCTCAACCTCCCCCTCTCTGAACTCAATAAATCCAACCTCAAAATAAACAAGAAAGAGGTTAAGGAGGTAAATAAAACTCTGGATAAGGTAGATATGATAGATCTTTGGAGAAAATTAAATGGGAATAGAAAGGAATATACCTTTTTCTCAGTGGTACATGGAACATTTACAAAAATTGACCATGTACTAGGACATAAAAGTCTCACAATCCAGTGCAGAAAGGTAGAGATAATCAAGGCATCCTTTTCAGATCATAATGCATTAAAAATTACATGTAATAAAAGGCCATGGAAAGAGAAACCAAAAATCAATTGGAAACTAAATAATCTAATTCTAAAGAAGGGTTGGGTTAAAGAAGAAATCATAGAATCAATCAACAATTTCATTCAAGAGAATGACGATAGTGAGACAACATACCAAAACTTATGGGATACTGCAAAAGCAGTTATTAGGGGAAGTTTTATATCTCTGAATGCTTACATAAATAAAATAGAGAAAGAGGAGATCAATGACTTAGGCTTGCAGTTGAAAAAGCTAGAAAAAGAACAAATTGAAAATCCCCAAGTAAATACCAAATTTGAAATACTGAAAACTAAGGGAGAGATTAATAAAATTGAAATTAAGAAAACTATTGAATTAATAAATAAAACCAATAGTTGGTTTTATGAAAAAACTAATAAAATTGATAAACCTTTGGTCAATCTGATTTAAAAAAAGAAAGAAGAAAATAAAATTACTAATATTAAAAATGAAAGGGGTGAACTCACCTTCAATGAGGAGGAAATTAAAACAATAATTAGAAACTACTTGGCCCAACTTTATGCCCACAAATTCGATAATCTAAACGAGATGAATGAATATTTTAAAAAATACAAATTGCCCAGATTAACAGAAGAGGAAGTTGAATACTTAAACAACCCCATCTCAGAAAAAGAAATTGAACAAGCCATCAATGAACTCCCTAGGAAAAAATCTCCAGGGCCAGATGGATTCACAAGTGAATTCTATCAAACATTTAAAGAACAGTTAATTCCAATACTACATACACTATTCTTGAAAATTGGGGAAGAAGGAGTCCTCCCAAATTCTTTCTATGATACAAATATGGTTTTGATACCCAAACCAGGAAGAGACAAAACAGAGAAAGAAAATTATAGACCAATTTCTCTAATGAATATAAAATCAAAAATTTTAAATAATATTTTATCAAAACAAATACAAAAACTTATCACAGGGAAAATATGTTATGAATAGGTAGGATTCATAGCAGGAACATAGGGTTGGTTCAATATTAGGAAAACTATTACCATTATCAATCATATCAACAACAAAGCTAACAAAAACCACATGATTATCTGAATAGAGGTAGAAAAAGCTTTTGACAAAATACAACACCCATTCCTATTAAAAACACTGGAGAACATAGGAATAAAGGGAACTTTCCATAAAATAATAAGCAGTATCTACCTAAAACCTTCAGCAAGCATTATCTTCAACGGGGATAAGCTAGATGCATTTCCCATAAGATCAGGGGTGAAATAAGGATGTCCATTATCACCACTATTATTCAATATGGTACTAGAAATGCTAGCTATAGCAATTAGACAAGATAAAAAAATTGAAGGAATAAAAATAGGCAAAGAAGAAACTAAGTTATCACTCTTTACAGATGATATGATTATATACTTAGAGAATTCCAGAGATTCAAGTAAAAAAAATAAAGCTACTAGAAATGATAAAAAAATTTGTCAAAGTTGTAGGTTACAAAACAAGCACGCACAAGTCTTCTGCATTCCTATATATTAGCAACAAAGTCCAACAGCAAGCGATAGACAGAGAAATCCCATTTAAAGCTAGGGTTGACACTATAAAATACTTGGGAGTTTACCTGCCAAAACAAACCCAGGGACTATATGTGCACAATTACAATACACATTTTGCACAAATAAAGTTAGATCTAAGCAAGTGGAAAAACATCAGTTGCTCATGGGTAGGCCGAGCTAATATAATAAAAATGACAATTCTACCTAAATTGATTTACTTATTTAATGCCATATCAATTAAACCATCAGATAATTATTTTCTAGAGCTGGATAAAATAATATCAAAATTCATTTGGAAGAACAAAAGGTCCAGAATATGAAAGGGACTAATGAAAAGAAATGCTTGGGAAGGTGGCTTAGTGCTACCAGATCTCAAATTGTGTTAGAAAGCAGTAATTATCAAAACCACTTGGTACTGGCTAAAAAACAGAAGGGTAGACAAGTCTAATAGATTTGGCACTCAAGACACAATAAGTAAGGAATATAGCAACCTCCTTTTTGATAAACCCAAGGACCCCAGATTCTGGGATAAGAACTCACTGTTCAACAAAAATTTCTGGGAAAACTGGATAACAGTGCTGCGGAAGCTAGGCATAGACCCATACCTGACACCGTACACAAGAATGAAGTCCAAATGCGTACATGATCTAGGCATAAAGATTGATATCATGGACAAATTGGAGGAACAAGGAATAGTGTATCTATCATATTTACGGAGAAGGGAAGAATTTTTAACTAAAGAAGAGATAGAAAGCATTATGAAATGCAAGGTGGATAATTTTGATTACACTAAACTGAAAAGTTTTTGCACAACCAAACCCAATGCAACAAAATTTGGAGGGATGTAGTATATTGGGAAAGAATTTTTACAGATAATCTCTGGGATAAAGGCTTCATTTCTAGAATATATAGAGAACTGAGTCAAATGTACAACAGTAGAAGTCATTCCCCAATTGATAAATGGTCAAAGGATATGAACAGGCAATTTTCAGAGGAAGAAAATAAAGATATCTATAATCATATCAAAAAATGCTGTAAATCACAGTTGATTACAGAGATGCAAATCAAAACAACCCCGAAGTACCCCACCATACCTATAAGATTGGCAAACATGACAGAAGAGGAAAATGATAAATGCTGGAGAGGATATGCGAGAGTTGAAACACTAATTCATTGTTGGTGGAGCTGTGAGCTCATCCAACCATTCTGGAGAGCAATTTGGAACTATGCCCAAAGGGCTACAAAAATGTGCATACCCTTTGACCCTAATAGCAATATTGCTACTAGGACTATATTCCCAAGAGATCATAAAATTGGGGAAAGAGTTCCACATGTACAAAAATGTTTATTGCAGCACTCTTGGTAGTTGCTAAACCTGGAAATCAAAAGGATGCCCTTCAATTGGGGAATGGCTGAATAAATTATAGCATATGAATGTAATGGAGTACTATTGCACCACAAGAAATGATGAACAAGAAGACTTCAGAGAGGCCTGGAAGGACTTATATGATCTGATACTGACAGAAAGGAGCAGAACAAGGAAAACTTTGTGCACAGAAACGACCATAGTGTGTGAGAGTTTTTTTCTGGTAGATTTGGAAGTTCGTAACAATGCAAGAACTAAAAAAAAAAAAAAAAAAATTCCCAGTGGTCTTCTAAGGCAAAATGCCTTCTACGCTCAGAGAAAGAACTATGGGATTCATTCACAGAATGTAGCAGGTCATGTTTGTGTGTGTATTATGTTTTGATTTGTTATAGGATTTCTTCCATTTATTTTAGTTTGTCTACACAGCATTACTATAGTGAAAATGTATTCAATAAGAAAGTACATGTAGATCCTATATAGAATTGTGTGCTACCTTGGAGAGTGAGTGGGGTTGGGGGGGGGGTAGGTCTGTGTGTGGGAAATCTAAGTTTTATGGTAGTGATTGTAGAACATTAAAAAAAAAATCAATAAAAGTAAATAAATAGAAGTAAAAGAAGTAAGAGGACCCATTCAAAAATTATCTAAAGGGGCTGGGATTACTTCTTTAGGCCAGTGGGACAAAGAACTCTTCATTCATTCATAATTTTAAGAATGAGAATAATTATTGTTTTCATATCCTGAAAAAGGACTGTTACCTTCCTTAAAATTTTAACTGCTTTCAAAGGGAATTGAAAAGTAAAATGAATACTTGGTGAGAGAGGTTTTGGCAGGGATGTTATATACTCTTGAGGAAGTGACTTTTGTCTTGGAAAGAGCTATTTGATCATGCTACTGAATCATGCTGCTAATATTGTGATATGATATGATGAATGTCCATTTAGTCTAAAATTCCACACCATTCACCTTATAATGAATGATGATCAAAATAACATCCCTTCACCCACTCACATATGTCCCCTAGTGAAATAAATGAGCTCAATACCAACAGCCAAATCACTAAATGAAAACAGCTGAATACAGTATGTTTTCCCCTTTTGTCCCATTTTTGATCAGCTATGACATAACTCATAGGTCACTTCTTTGGTGAATTAAACAGTGCAATGCATTGGAAGGTAAAGTTGTTTTGTTTGTTTGTTTGTTTTTTAATTCCCTGTAGACTTTTGTATTCTACACAATTCTGTAGAGATTTGTACTTTCCAACTGAGTTCCCATACTCATCACATCTGGGAGATACAGTTGGTTTTCCTTGTTAAAATTTTTTTAAAAATTTAACAATGCTCAAAAAGATGTGTTATTCTCTTAGTTAATTAGGTAGAAATCTGTAGATATCTATCAACAGACAAATAAGTACTAATCAACATCTGCATCTATCTATCTATATTCCAACTAATGAAATTAGGTGAAATAAAATAACAGAAAGACTAAAATATTCAAAGAAAGAAAAATAGAGAAAATAAATGATATTTTTCCTTTGTATAATTGAAATTATTTAACCTAAAATTTGTCTTGGAATACACACTTACAGGCACAGAGGTCGCAAAAAAAGATGTAAACTCCCCACAAATTTGCACTAAGTGACAAATTAAAATAGATTTCTTTTAGAACAAGGAATAAATATAGGGAACATTGCTTTTTTGGGACCCTGAGGCAACACAATTATATTTTCTGAACAACTGTTCTGTATATAACACTAAGAAACATATTGTATACAAGCTGAAGAGAGCATACCAGAGATATCCTGGAGTTTATTCCAAAGAACCATGAATCCCAATGAATGTATTTTCTTTTCTTGCCTCTATATAGAGAACCTTTATTGTAAGCCTGGAGCTCTACTTACAGTGATATTAAAAAGATTTTTTTTGCAGACAAATATAAATGCTTTTCTGACAGCCACTGACATGCAGTAGTTTGAATGCCATGATTTTGCCAAACCTATGTGTTTTCCTTTCTTTTAAAAATATTCAGATCAGTCTGGACTTTTCCATCAAATAGATTTCAGAACATTTTTTCAGGTAAAAAATGAAAAATCCAACAAAGGGTCATCAGTAAAGCGATGTGCTTGAGGGAAGGGGTAAGAGTGCAAATGTATGTGCATATTGGGGGTGACTTTCCCATTGGAGAATATTGGGGACATTTGACTTTTTGCCATTTCATAAAAGGGCAAAAATGAATTCATTTTGGTTGGAGAATAAGAAAGCTATATGCTGTAAACAAGGATTTACACCTTGGAGAGAGAAAATCAGTTCTGAAGTACTACCACCTGTTCTTCAAATTCTCAGCATGAGAAACTTCTGAGAGGAGAAGGAATAGATTTCAAAGAAGAGAGAAAACATGGGCTCTCAAAGGAAAGTCCATTAGAGAAAAAGTTCTCTGTTTGTTTTTCTTTTTAGCAAAGAGAACATCATACTAGAAGAAATGAATAGTATAATTAATGATAATTTTATTTCTCTGATGTTTCAGTACAGTGCTTCCAAAATCAGATTAAACAATTTCACTACAAAGAATCTTTTGATTTGATATAAACTTAAATTAGCATTTCCAAATAACGAGGCAATGTAGCACAGAGAAGAGGGGTGGCTTGTCGAACTCAAGATAGAATGTGGTTCAAGTTCTTCTCTGATATTGCGACTCATCATGGGAAGTCACTTAAATTATACGTGTCCAAGTACCTCTCTTTGATTTCACAGTTGCAGAGGAATTATAGATCTACATTGTTGAAGGCAGTTTTCAAATGAGGAGTTCCCTAAACCAGGGACACCCAGTCATAGACTGAAAGGAAATATTCTTCTCTTGAAAATTTGTTATAATCTTTTTGCTAAAATCTTATTTAAAATTTTGGCATTTAAGTTCATTAGAAAAATTGAAACATAATTTTATTTCTCTGTTTTGGCTCTTCCTGGTATAGGTATCAACATCATATTTGTATTATAAAAATAATTTGGTAGGACTCCTTCAACAATTTTCCCAAATACTCTATGGAGTATTGGAATTAAATGTTCTTTGAATGTTTGATAAAATATGCATGTAACTCCATCTGGCCCTGGTGATTTTTCTTAAGGAGTCAATTACTGCCTTGTTCAATATCTTTTTTCTGAGATGGGGTTATTTGTGTATTTTGCTTCCTTTTCTGTTAATCTGGGCAATTTATATTTTTTGTAATTATTCATCCATTTCACTAAGATTGTCTAATTTATAGGCATACACTTGGGGAAAATAATTTCTAATTGTTGTACATTCCTATGTGGAAAGATACTATTTGTAATTCTTGAGACTTTTCTCAGTATTTGGGTAGGTGGAAGGACTGTACATACACACACACACACATACACACACACGTATAGACAGAGAGTACACACTGTGTTGAATCAGAAGAGGTGAAATCCACAAAAAATAAAATAAAATAAAAATTAAGGGGTGAGGGAGGAAAATACTGGGATTAGAATGGGAGAAATGGAATGGGTCAGGCTATAACACCTAAAAGAGATAAAGAAAAATTTTTTTCAATGGAGGAGAAAAGGAGGAGGGGAGAGGGGAAAAATGAAGCTACTCTCTCCACATATGGTTTAATGAGGGAATAACATGCTCCCTAAATTTGGCATGAAAATCTATCTTATACTACAGGAAAGTAGGGGAGGAGGTGACAAGTGTAGTGAGGGGAATGATAGAAAGGAGGGCAAATGGGAGAAGGGAGTAAATAGAAATGAACACTTTTGGGAAGGGGCAAGGTCAAACGGGAATAAAAAATAAGGGGGGATAGAGTAGAATAGAGGGCAATATAGTTAGTATTACACAACATGATTGTTATGGAAGCTTTTTGCAAAATGCCACATATTTAGTCTGTATTGAATTGCTTGCCTTCTGAGTGGGGATGGGTAGGGTGGGAAGGAGGGAGAGAAGTTGGAATTCAAAGTAATAGAAACAAATGCTGAGAATTTTTATTGCATATAACTGGGAAATAAGGAACACAGGTAATGGGGCATAGAAATTTATCTTGCCCTACAGGAAAAGAGAGAACATGGGGAAAAGGGAAGGAGGGGGTGTGATAGAAGGGAGGTCTCATTGAGGGAAGGGGTAATCAGAATGCAAGGTATTAGGGAGCGGGGAAGGGGAGAAATGAGGAGAAAAATTGGACATGTTACAAAGTGATGTAAAAGCAATTAGCATTAAAAAATTTACTGAATTAATTACTGAGACTAAATCAGAGACATCTTTAGTTTGGGGGAAAGAATTTTAGTCTAAGTTTCCTAGAGGCAGGTAACTTTGGGTAAAATTTGGCAGTGCTGGAAAAGTTAAAATTTGAATGGCAAATTTGATTTTATGATTGTTATTTAAGCAGGAACTAGAACATATATAGAAAGGCATGCAAGCCACTTATGACTTGCCTCAAAAGATGTTCCTTAGCAAATGTGAAATTATAGTTATATCTGAAACCTAGTTATTGGAACTTACTATTTTAAGCTGCTATGAGACTATTAACTGACTGTTCTTCTGAGTCTAACTTCAGGTATGGATAGCAAGAAAGGTAGTCTTAGCTTCCAATCCATGATGCCAGTAAGCTTGTGAGATGCTGGTATGAACTGAAAAAGATAATCTCATGGGAAGGGTGGGACAGCAGCTGTTCAACCTGGGCCTAGGTAGGATTCCCCTTACTCAATTTCCCCACTGACACCTGGCAAACTTTAAGCCAGAATGAATGCAAGTTGACAATCTACTCCTGCCTGGAACTGACATGAAGTTGGGGAGATATTGTTTCCCTGCAATGTCCCTACTCTTAGTGGCAATTTCCTATGGTCAAAAGGTTTGTAAGCTTGATATCAGATCTATTAAATTACAGATTGTTGGTAGGCGAACATCAAAGGTTAAGTTTAAAATTAAGCTTAGGGTTTTAGACCAACAACAAGAAGCTAGGGTCCTTTAATTCTTAGTAATAGTGTGGAGACAATTAGGTCAAGGACTTATGAAGTTATCATACATAGTTATTATTTGGGTCAAAAAAAATTAGTTTGTTGTCTATATTGTCAATGCTTTAAAGGAAGTATCACCTGACCAAAAGTTAGAATTGTTTAATTTGATATGAACTGTGCTAAAAATGAAAAATTAAAAAAATTGAAAATAAAGAAAATAGTTCTTTAAAAATTAGAATGGAGCAAATGGAAGCTAATGACTTCATGAGAAAGCAATAAATTACTCAACAAAACCAAAAGAATGAAGAAATAGAAGACAATGTGAAATATCCCATTGGAAAAATAACTGACCTGGAAAATAGACCCAGGAGAGACAATTTAAAAATTATGGGACTACCTGAAAGCCATGATCAAAAAAAGAGCCTAGACATCATCTTTCAGGAAATTATCAAAGAAAACTGCTCTGATATTCTGGAAACAGAGGACAAAACAAATATTGAAAGACTTCACCAATCACCTCCTGAAAGAGATGTAAAGAAGATCCAAAAAGAAAAACTCTTAGGAATATTGTAGCCAAATTCCAGAGTTCCCAGATTAAGGAGAAAATATTGCAAGCAGGCAGAAAAAATCAATTTGAGTACTGTGGAAATACAATCAGGATAACACAGTATCTGGCAACTTCTACATTAAGGAATTGAAGGGCTTGGAATATGACATTCCAGAAATCAAAGGAACCAAGAATCACCTACCCAGTGAAACTGAGTAGAATACTTCAAGGGAAAAAAGTGGTCATTCAGTGAAATAGAGGACTTTCATGCATGCTTGATGAAAAGACCAGAGTTGAACAGGAAATTTGACTTTCAAATACAAGAATCAAGAGAAACATGAAAAAGTAAATACCCACACACCACACACACAGCCCCCCAGCCCCACACACACACATATAGACAGAGGGCAGAGAGTGAGTTGAATAGGAAGGGATGATATCTAAAAATATATAATTAAGGAGTGGGAGAGGAATATATTTAGAGGGGAAAGGGAGAAATATAATTGGGCAAATGATCTCTTATAAAAACGGAAAGAAAAAACATTTTCAATGGAGGGAATAAAGGGGAGGTGAGAGGGAAAAAGTGAAGCTTACTCCCATCATGTTTGTTTTAAGGAGAGCATAACATGCACACTCAATTTGGTATGAAAATCTTTCTTACACTGCAGGAAATTAGGGGAGAAAAGGATAAGAAGTGTGTGGGGAGATGATAGAAGGGAGAGCAAACAAGAGGAGGGGGGTAATTATAAGTAAACACTTTTGGGGAGGTATAAGGTTAAAAGAGAGAATAGAATAAATGGGGGGACAGGATAGGATGGAGGAAAATAGAGTTAGTCTTTCACCATATGGGTATTATGGAATTCTTTAGCAAAACGACATATATAGGCTATGTTGAACTGTTTGTCTTCTCAGTGGGGATGGGTAGGAAGGGAAGAAGGGAGAGAATTTGGAGCTTAAAGTTTTAGAAAAAATGTTAAGTATTGTTTTTCCATGTAAGTGGGAAGTAAGAAATACAGGTAATGGGATATAGAAATCTATGTTGCCCTACAAGAAAATAGAGAAAATGCTGATAAGGGAAGGAAGGGGTGTGATAGAAGGGAAGGTAGATTGGTGGAAGAGGTAATCAGAATGCATGGTGTTTTGGAGTGAGGGGAGGAGAGAGATGGGGAGAAAATTTGGAATTCAAAATCTTGTGGAAATTAATGTTGAAAACCAAAAATAAATAAATTGAAAAAAAGAGATATAAAACTTCCCCTAAGAACTACTTTTGTTGTATCCCATAAGTTTTGGTAGATTATCTCTTTATAATCATTGTCTTACACAGTTATTGATTGTTTTTATGATGTGTTGTTTCACTCAGTCCTTCTTTAGAATTAGAATACTTAGTTTCCAATTAGTTTTTCATCTATCTTTCCATTGTACTTTGTTATATACATATTTTTTTTCTTTTGTATCATATCTGAAAAGGATTCATTGACTCTTTCTGCTTTTCTGCATTGTATTGTAAGGCTTTTATGCCCTAGTACATGGTCAATTTCTGTTCCTGTGCCATGTACCACTGAGAAAAAGATCCATTCCTCTATAACCCCTTCAGTTTTCCCCAGAGGTCGATCATATCTACCTTTCCCAGAATTCTTTTCACTTTTTTATTTTCCTTCTTGTTTGATGTTAGATTCATGAAGTTCAGAGAGTGGAAGTGGGAGATTTCCCCACTGGTACAGTTTTGCTATCTATTTCTTCCTATAACTCCCTTAACTTCTCCTCTAAGAATCTGGATGCTATACCACTTGGAGGATATATGTTTAGTAATTATGTGTGTGTTTGTCCTTCATTGCTGAAAAAGACCATGCCATCTGAGAAATAATGACATGACTTGCACTTCACTTTGTTTTGAGTGAGGGAGGGAGGGCTGTGCAGGTCACCAGCTTCCTTTTTCCTCCAGAGCCATCTGGATCCAGTGACCAGATGTTCATCAGAATGACTGGAGATGACCCTGGATGAGACAATTGGGATTAAGTGACTTGCCCCAAGGTCACACAACTGCTGAGTGTCAAGTGTCTGAGGTAAGATTTGAACTCAGATCCTCCTGACTCCTGCACTGGTGCTCTATCTACTGTACCACCTGGGTGCCCCAATGTTTAGTAATAATATTATTTCATTGTCTATGGTTCCTTTTAGCAAGATATAGTTTCCTTCCTTATCTCTTTTGATTAGACCTGCTTATACTTTTGTTTTCTCTGATATTGGAAGAGCTCATAAATTTTATTGCCTCTGATGTTTGTTAGGGGTAAGGGTTTGGGGTGAGGATATACTGAATAATTTCTTGAGGTCAGATCTGAAGTCTGAAAGTTGGCTAGGAAGCAAAGAGCAGTAGTAATTTTGATAGAGGGTTACAGTCCAGATAAGGCCCAGTTTTCACAGTGGAAAATTCTTTGTTTCTTCATTTGGTTCTAAGTTCATCAGTGATTTTGAATTGAAAATGAGTGGGGAGGCAGGAAAGAAAATTTTCTTGTCAACAAAAGTACAGATCTGAGAGGTTAATACTTAATCCCTAAGCCTACCACTTCTTTTTCCACCACTGCTTAGATGTTATTGTTTGTGTCTTTTTTTAGGTGTTACTGGTGTTATTTTTATGTCTATTCCTCTGGGAGTGAGAGGCTATGAAGCTAGTGAACTGTAGGAACTTCTGCACAAATGGAAAACAAATGCCACTGGAAGTCAGTGGGGGGAAATCAAAGTCCTTCATTGACCAAGTAGAGAATGACTATCTGCTTGCCTGTCTACATGGGTAGGAACACAAGTGACTAACCAGCTAGCTAAGACCACACTAAGCAGGAGGAAGATGAAAGGTTTGTACCAGCTGGGAATGACTTCCTATCTTCCCATATGCTAGCCTGAGGAGGAGGGCCTATAATCAGGCAGGGGGAAGGAAAGGAACAGAATTAGATGGTAACTGCTAGTGCACTGAACAATTATGTTGTAGTTTTTCCAAGGAGATGTTTCACAGTATCTTCTTTTTTTGATTCTTTTGGTTCTGTTTTATAATTTCTTGATTTCTCATAAAGTCATTAGCTTCCATTTGCTTCATTATTTTTTTTAGGAATTATTTTCTTCAGTGAGCTTTTGGACCCCTTTTCCATTTGGTCAATTCTGCTTTTTGAGGAACTCTTCTCCATATTGGGTTTTTGGACTTCATTTGCCATTTGGGTTAGTCTACTTTTCAAGGTGTTATTTTCACCAGTATTTTTTGTGTCTCCTTTAGCATGCTGTTGACTCATTTTTCTTGATTTTCTTGCATCACTCTCATTTATATTCCCATTTTTTCCTCTACTTCTATTACTTGATTTTCAAAATCCTTTTTGAACTCTTCCATGACCTGAGATCAATTCCCATTTTTCTTGCAGGCTTTTGATGTAGGAGCTTTGACTTTGTTTTCTTCTTCTTGTTGTTTGTTTTGATCTTCTTTGTTACCAAAGTAAGATTCTATAATCTGAGTTCTTTTTTGTTGTTTTCTCATCTTCCCAATCAAATACTTGACTTTTTAATTCTTTGTGAAGGTAGGACTTGCTTCTAGTAGAGCTGGGGATGGGAGTGGGTATACTGTCTTAGGTTTCAGGGATTTTGTGTCAGTTGCTGTATCTCCCACCCTCTGTGGGCCTAGAGCCCTGGATATAGCAGCTGATGCTTGAGCTGCTTCTGCTACTTCCAACACTGACAGCCCCCAATACATCATCTCCTACTACTGCCATCCCTCACCAGGACCACCTCCCACTGCTGCTATCTGAACCACTCTTTTACTCAGATCTCAGTTTTCTTACTGAGCTTTCTGGAATTTGAGAAGTCTGTAAACTGCCACAACACCCAATGATCCAGTACCCTGAAGCCTACTCTGGCCTGTCTCTGCTGGTGCAGCCTATGCTGGAATGCACTCCTCTCCCAGCCCAATGCATAAGACTCTTCCTATCAAATTTCCAGGTTGTCTTGGACTGGAGATTTTTTCATCACTCTGTCCTTTTGTGGGTTCTGTAACTCTGCAATTTCTTTAGAGTCATTTTTACAAGTATTTGGATGGTTTTGGGGGAGATCTCAGGGAAGGCCCTGATTTTACCCCACCATCTTGGCTCTGCTCACCCCTAATTCTACATCTCTTCAGAGCCTAACACATGGCAGACACTATATGAAGCACTGTGGATACAAATATAGAAACAAAACAGTTCATGCCCTCAAGGAGCTTTTATACTAAGAGGGGAGACAAAGACTTATACGAAATATATGTTTAGAGGTGGAAAGGTAGTAGCAACTCAGAGAATCCAGAAACTTCATATAAAAGATGGTACATGAACTGAGTGTGCAAAGAAAATTGGCATTCTAAGAAAAAGAAGTGAGGAAGGAATACATTCCAGGCCTGGAGGATAATCTGGGCAATAGAATGAAGGGAATTGATGGATTGTTGCATATACAGACTGGTAAGAATTCAATTTTGGCTGAAATATGAAGTGTGTGAGAGAAAAGTAAAGCTGGGAAGGTAAGCTGGCTTCAAGTTAAGAGCAGTAATTGCAAATAGAGGAATTTTTATTTGATCCAAGTGTCATTAAGGAACTTGTAGAGTGTGTTGAGCTGATATGGTCACAAAATCAAATTTATAGATGATAAAACTAAGACCCTGAGTTATTAAGTGACTTGATCATGATCACCTGAGGAGTACATGACAGCGACTGAATTTAGACCAAAACCTTCTTGCTCCAAAACCCATACCATCTTCGTATATTAAATAGTTTTCTTGACCGTATTTGGGATTCAATGTGTTGGGATATTTTTTGCCTTCGTTTTTGCTTTCTTCTATCTTAGCAGTTAGAGTTTTCTACCACCAAAGAAGCGGTCAAATTTATGAAATTTTGTTAGAAATATATAAGAGAAAAGACATCTTACCTTAATCATAGAACGAATTCAGTAAACTGGGAGTGGAACCTATAAGTTAAATTCTTTATAATTCAATGACACTCACTACCTGTTAGGAAGTGTGATGCTTTGAGAAGCAAAACTTAAATTTTCAAGTCACTAAGAGGCATTCCAGTCTATTAATGCAGCAATACCCTGCAGGCACTGAAAATAACATATTCTTCCATTTTACAATTTTTATGAATCCACAGGACATGCATGTGGGAGTCAAGCGCATAGTATTACTTGATCTAATCTTTTTTGTGGCTCTATATTTATCACTTATACAGAGAAAAGAAAATAGAAGCTTGATAGAAAACATAAATTTTCAGGTATAGTTATCTTAACAAATGCAAAAAAAAAAAAAAAGGTTAAGCAATTTAATTCTATTTAGATGAGTACCTATCAACTTAAATCTTTCTCCTCCTAAGCTTTTTAAACAGGATAATTCCCAAAGACTGTACTATTGCCTCTTTGACTTCTCTCTTGATGTACTCTGCTTTGGCAAATATATCTAATACTCATTTGAAGGAATTGATAGAGAAAGAGAAAAGAGTGGTAAGGAGAAGAAAATGTGGACATAGGAACTGAGCGTGAAATAAAATGAGCTTAGAAGAATTAACTAGGCAGATATATTATCCAATATATTCACCCCCACTCAATCTCTTAATTGTGTGTCTTTTAGGGCATACTTCTTTCACATTCTAGTAAGACATATTACTGCACTACAGACTATTCACAGCTATCTTCTGTTTGCTTCCTGCTGTACACGACACTGTTGGATTTAGTTTTCTTGTCTAGTTCCACCAGAATTATTTATTTTTAAAGAGATAAATAAAATATACCTTTGATAATTTCATTAGTATGACATTAACTTAGAAATCAATATTCAGTGATAATATAATTTGCTTTATATTGTCATCACCTACTCTGGGTCACTGAATATTTCATTGGTATTAAATGTTTCATTTCTTTAAGATTTATTTTGTAATTAAATCTGTTGCAGTGTTGCATGTATTTTGGTACATTGACTTCCAAATATTCAGGGCATGTTCTAGTTAGCTTCTTTGTTCATTCTATGGTAATATCTAAGCAAACATTAGGTCATCATCAAAAAGTTAATTTTATTTCCTTTTTGCCTGTTTTACAAAATTAGTGTTTGTTTTTTGATTTATGTAAATTGTTTTTATTTCTACAACAATGAAAAATAGCAGAATACATACTTGCTTTCTTACTTTTTATTTAACTATTTTTGCATATCCTAATGATTTGTTCATGTTGCTTTAATAAGATATTTTAATAAAATTAACAAAAAAATGCTTTGCTTGTACTTTGAAGCCTTTTTTTTTTTTTACCAAAATGACTGCTGCATTTTGTCAAAGGATTTTTTGAAACTGTTGAGATAATCATTTAATTTTATATGTTTTGTTATTAATATGATAATTATGTTAAGTATTTTCCTAAGGAGGAACCAACATGATTCTCGTGTCATAAATATAATTTGGATAAATCTTTAAGGAATTGTTTTATGGATAAATTGCTTTAGGATATTTGACAGGGCGTTATTTTTTTTCCTAATAGATATTTGATTTATGGCTTTGGTATGAAGTTCTTCTGAGCTTTGTCCTTCTCAATTTTATGTATTGTGATTAAATTTATCCCATGACAAAAGGTTTGTAGAATGTTCTTCCCTCACCTTGTAACACCAGTATTAATTATTCCTTTTTTAATTCATTTACTCATTTTTGGTTTTCAACATTCATTTCCACAAAATTTTGAGATCCAAATTTTCTCCCCATCTCTCACCTCCCCCCACCCTAAGACACTGTGCATTCTGATTACCCCTTCCCCCAATCTGTTCCCACTTCTATCACACACCTACCTTCCCTTATCTCCATTTTTTTCTCTTTTCTTGTGGGGCAACATGGATTTCTATACCACATTACCTGTATTTCTTATTTCCCAGTTACATGCAAAAACAATTCTCAACATTGCTTCCTAAAACTTTGAGTTCCAACTTCTCTCCCTTTCTTCCTCCCCACCCATCTCAACTGAAAAGGCAAGTAATTCAATATATACTATACTTGTGTAGTTATACAGAAGGCTTCCATAATACTTATATTGTAAGTTGTATGTTGTAAGACTAGCTATATTTCCCTCTATCCTATCCTGCCCCCATTTATTCTATTCTCTCTTTTGATATTTTCCCTGCCCCAAGAGTACACTTCTGATTACTCCCTCCTCCCATTTGCCTTCCCTTCTATCATGTCCCCACACCCCATTTATGCCATTCTCCCCTACTTTCCTGTAGTGTAAGATGGATTTTCATACCAAATTGAGTGTGTTATTCCCTCCTTAAGCCAAATGTGATGAGAGTAAGCTTTACTTTTTCCCTCTCACCTCCCACCTTTTCCCCTTCACTGAAAAAGGTTTTTTCTTGCCTCTTTTGAGAGATAATTTCCCCCATTCCATTTCTCCTTTTCTCCTCAGAATATATGCCTCTCTTACCCCTTAATTTTATGTTTTAGATATCATCCCTTCCTATTCAACACACCCTGTGTCCTCTATCTATATGTATATAATCCCTCCAACTACTCAAATACTAAGAAAAGTTTCAAGAGTAACAAATATTATCTTTCCATGTAGGAATGTAAACAGTACAATTTTAGTAAGTCCCTTATGATCTCTCTTTCCTGTTCACCTTTCCATGCTTCTCTTGATTCTTGTGCTTGAAAGTTAAATTTCTATTCAGCTCTGGTCTTTTCATCAAGAACACTTGAAAGTCCTCTATTTCACTGAAAGACTACTTTTCCCCTGAAGTATTACACTCAGTTTTGCTGGGTAGGTGATTCTTGGTTTTAATCCTAGTTCCTTTGACTTCTGGAATATCGTATACCAAGCCCTTTGATCCCTTAATGTGGAAGCTGCTAGATCTTGTGTTGTCCTCATTATATTTCTACAAGACTTGAATTGTTTCTTTCTGGCTACTTGCAATATTTTCTCCTTGACCTGGGAAGTCTGAAATTTGGCTGCAATATTCCCAGGAGTTTTACTTTTTGTATCTCTTTCAGGAGGTGATGGGTGAATTCTTTCAATATTTATTTTGCCCTCTTGTTCTAGAATATCAGGGCAGTTTTCCTTGATAATTTCATGAAAGATGATGTTTAGGCTTTGTTTTTGATCATGGTTTTCAGATAGTTCCATAATTTTTAAATTATTTCTCCTGGATCTATTTACCAGGTTATTTGTTTTTCCAATGAGATATTTCACATTGTCTTCACATTTTCACTCTTTTGGTTTGGTTTTGCAATTTCTTGGCTTCTCATAAAATCATTAGCTTCCATCTGCTCCATTCTAATTTTTAAAGAACTATTTTTTTCAGTGAGCTTTTGAACTTCCTTTTCCATTTGGTTAATTCTGATTTTTTAAAGCATTCTTCTCTTCATTGGCTTTTTGGACCTCTTTTGTCAATTGAGTTAGTCTATTTTTAAAGGTGTTATTTTCTTCAGCATTTTTTTTTTGGTTCTCCCTTAGCAAGTTGTTGACTCGCTTTTCATGATTTTTTTTTTTGCATCGCTCTTATTTCTCTTCCCAATTTTTCCTCCACTTCTCTTACTTGATTTTCAGAATTATTTTTCTGTACTCTTCCATGGTCTGAGACCATTACATATTTATTTTGGAGGTTTTAGATACACAAGCCTTGAGTTTTAGGTCTTCTTCTGAAGCTATGCATTGTTCTTCCTCATCTGAAAGGATGGAAGAAAATAACTGCTCATCAAGAAATTAACCTATTGTCTTATTATTTTTCCATTTTTTCAGGCATTTTTCTAGTCTGTTACTTGACATTTGAGTTCTTTCTCAAGAGAAGGGTATACTCTGGGGACTTGTAAGTTCTCATTTCCTCCAACGTTGCACAATCAAGGGAGAGAAGTTTACTCTTCTCCTGGCCTGTGCTCTGATCTGAGAGCAACTACAAGCACTCATTTATGCCAGTAGAATTCCAAAGCCTCAGCCATCTCCACCAGCCAGCGCTCCTCCTCACCTCAGGACCACAGCTCAGGGCTGAAATACAGATCAGTTGCTCAATTCACCCAGGGTCTTTAGGCCTAGGCTCCAACAATGGAAGCTGCTGCCACCTGGGGCCAAGGCTAGACCTCTGTATTCCATTCTTACCCAAGTAAAAGAGCTTTCTCTCTGGCATTTGGCATCTGTGGGTGGAGCAATCCAGGAACTGCTGCTTCTTGTGGCTCCCTGAGGCCTGTTTGGGTCCTGTCCCTGCTTTGCACCCCATGTTGGGCTGTACTCTGGGCCAAGCCCTGTGCAACAGACATTTCCTGTTAGCCCTCCAGGCTATCTTGGGCTGGAAGTCTCCCTCACTCTGTCATGTTGTGCCTTCTACTTCTCTAGAATTTGTCTAGAGTCATTTTTTTACAGGTATTTTATGGGCTATGGGGGCAGGGAGCTTCTACAGGTCCATCTTTTTATATTTCCATCTTGACTCTGCCCCCAATCTTTTTTTTTTCAATCATACATTTTGTTGTTGTTGTTATTCAATGATGTTTTAGTTCCGTCTGACTCTTCATTACCCAGTTGATTTTTTCTTGGCAAAGACCCTGGGATAGTTTGCATTTCCCATATTAGCTCATTTTTACAGATGAAGAACTGAGACAAACAGGGTTAAGCAACTTGCCCAGGTTCACACATCTAGTAGGTGCCTGAGGCCATATTTGAATTGAGGAACATGTTTCCCTGGCACTAGGTCCACTGCTTATCCACTGTACCACTCTAGCTGTCCTGTTTTACTCTCAAATGTAGCAATTCTGGAGTGAGGTGATCAAGTTGGAAGTACTGTACCCAGGTTGGATTTTTTCTGTGTTTTTAGTAGTTCATTTTTCTTCTAGCCCTTGACCACACCACAATCATTTTGTTTACCATTCATCAGGAAAAAGTCTTCTGTCATGGTTCATACCTTTCTGGACACATCCTTCCCCACTCCTACCCCCTAACCCTCCAGCCCTCTGTTCTGATTTCTCTTAGTTAGAGGCAGCATGTTTCCTTCATGAAGGCCCATAATTCCTAACTTTAGCAGTTTCCATGTTCACTGAATCCCTGAATGTTACTCATCATATGGTCCCTATCTACCATTACAGAATATATCTCTACCCTCTTGGTGGAAGTATTAATACTGTAAACTTATCCTGCTATTGAGATATTATCTCCACTCCCTATAACATTGCATCCATTCTTTTGTAATCCCTCTTCTTGCTGAGAGAGTAGTTATTTCAGCTTTCTTATTTAACACGGATTTGATTAGCATGTATCACACATTCTTTTTTTCCCCATTTCCCCTCTCCCCTTTTATACATCCTCATATTCTGCATCACTTATTTTTTATGCCATTTTCATATTTATTCTCTTGTGTCATTTTGTGTCATTTCTCCTAGTGGAAAAGTGATATGACATGATATATGATATGATATGATATACATGTTATAGCCTCCCTTTTCTAGCATTTTTCTCCTTTTGATAGATGTTTGCATGCTGTTTCTCTTAATTAAATTTTATCTCCTTGAAGGCAGGGGATGTTTTGCAAGTTGCTTTTTATCCTGGATCTTAGTATATCTTGAGTTCCTGTGTTTTTAAGCATATATTATTACATTCTCTTCTAGGATTTATGAGAGGTACAGAACAGTCTTGTATTATTCAAATTTCCATTATCTCTATTTGCAGGTCTTTTTTTTCTGGAGGTTTTCATAATTTGCTGCTTATTTTTAGAAATTATTGAACATAACTACTATTTTTCTTGGAGAAGAAGCATAGATTTTTTTGTCCTTTGGAAGCAATTTGCAAATTCTTTAAGGTAGTGCTCTGTTTTCTGTATTCAAAAGTTATAAGCAGTTTTCCTATACTGCTTATATTAAGGGGTTTTTTGTTTTTGTATTCTATTTTTTATGTTCTGTGGGGCCTTTAAACATTAATGTTCTCTATGCATTCTGTCTTCAAGATCACTGTATTTTGTTGCTTTACAGGTCATATATTCTTTTTATATAATTTTTTTTTTGCTTGCTCTTCTAGACTATCCTTTCTTTTATTTATTTATTAAGTATATATATACCTATTATCTCATGTATAACATATATACATAATATGATACATATTATAATGTGTTATTAAAATATATAAATTATATTATTATTAATTATTTACTATTGTTTCTTCTTTTAGAAATCTTATAACTTACCTCTTTTCTGATTTTAATGTTTCCCAGTCGATTTATCTCATTATGCACTAAGATTTTCTTTAAAATGTCTTTCTTGAGATCTTTGGTGATTTAAATAATTTTCCCTTATATTCCTATGTTGTTCACTTTATGACTCCTACCTCTTTGGTTAAGCGTTTATCTATGAGGATGTACTTTAAAATTGCCTCAGCCTCTTCTACAATGTGGCATTCACTTTTCCATTCTTTGCTTCTATGCTTTAGTTGAATCAGTGTCAACTGCTTTTTAGATTGTAAGAATTATGGTGGGGTTCAAGGGACTCTGAAAGGTATTCAAGAAAGAATTTCTTACATCTTAGGGTCCACTGACTTTGAAGGCAGTTTGGATCTGGGACTGCCTACCTTAGGTGAAACTTCGCCCTACCAGCTCCATTTCTTCCTCATGTGACTGGGTAGAGATGAGGTCAACTGCTTATAGTTTTGTTGTTACTACTTTATGGTGGTAAGATAAGGATAATGGTGGTATGCCCTTGCAGAACCTGAGTTGCAAGGAAATTGCTTAAAGAATCCAAGAGCATGAACCAGAAATTTGAGTTATTTACTTTAATAGAGCTTGAAGGTTTGTAGGGGAAAATGCTTTTAAAAAACTGTTATGATTAATAGTTTCCTGTGTTAATTCTTAGGATTTTTACTTTATTTAGTTCTTTCATTTCTTGTTTTGTGGAGATAGCTATAATTGCTCAACCTCGGAAAAATGATTACTCTTTGGGTTGCTTCTTGATTATGGGAATTGGAGCAAATACTTAATTCAATATCTTGTTGGTTACATGATAATACCAGTCCATTGCCATTGTTTCTTGAGCCAGAAAAGTGATGACAGATTGATACTCTTTGCACAAGTGGCTTTTGGCTTATGGATGTCTTGGAGAGAACTTTCAAGAAAAAAAAAAGATATGGAACTTTTTAGGTATTTAAGAAAGAAGGATCCTTCCCCGGCTCAGGATAATGCAAAGGTTATGATACTTTTGTTCTTTTTACCATACATGGAGTATGGAGTCAAGTAATGGGGCTTTTATCACAGTCCTGTAGCTGTTTTCCTCCTTCTTTTGTGTTTCTTTTCCTCAAGCATCAATGCTTTGAATATTTAAATTGATTACTTGTGAAGTCAGGTGCCAAAGATAACACCTCCCCAAACAATTGTGGATAGAGGAGCAATAGAAAGATTCAGCTTGTGATAAGACAAGTGTCAGTATCGCAATATGTGGCAACCAAAACCAAAAATCCTGGTTGGTTCTATTTTTTTTTATTTGTTTTTATTTTTTGCTTTTTGACAATACAATACAGAGGTGAATTTTAAAGTTGCTAATTACTTGTGTTGCACACATTGTGTCCAATTAAGTTTAATTATTCATATCCAAGATCATTATGCACATAATTATAAGATATAGAATTCTGTTCTCATCCTTCTGTAATTACTTTTTAGCAACTCTTTTATTGTATGGGAAATAAACCACCTGTTCCATAGATGTTTCATCTTTGTACGTTGAATTTTTTTCGTTTTTTTTTTACTTCCTCCAATTCATCAAAAATCCTAGATTTT
This sequence comes from Notamacropus eugenii, assembly GCF_028372415.1. Lineage (NCBI taxonomy): Eukaryota > Metazoa > Chordata > Mammalia > Diprotodontia > Macropodidae > Notamacropus > Notamacropus eugenii. Next base: position 270,732,985 of record NC_092877.1, read on the forward strand.
CAATATGTAAACATTTTCATAATTGCTAAGTATGTAAGTATCATCATATGTTAAAATATATACTATAGGGGTTATTTGTCAATGTATATGAGACTTAGGTACTCTACATCCCTTATTGAAAAATAAGGGAATCCTAAAACAATGAACACAATACATATTAGCATATGCAGTTACAGAACTTGTTGGAGGATATACCCCCAGTTTCTGTGAGTCCCTTTAGCCTCTATTCTTGACTTTTATAGGAAAAATATTTTGAGATAATTGCTGTATAGTATTCATTTGGGGTTGAGTTTATTTCTAATCTTAAGCAGGGCAACTATTAATCTAGCAGTGGTCAGGCAGTCAAATTCTTAGGAAGGATCAATAAACTTCTGGTTTCTGAAAGAGGAATTGTGAGCCAAGAGGATAAAGTCAGGGATTCACCTGAACTCCCCCCAAGGCCCTCCAAATACCTTTAAATAATGACCATAAACTAATTCTACAGTGGCAAAACCCAGAAAAAGACAGAGTGAAACTATTTTTTCCAGTCTAAGACAAGTCAGAGATCAGCAGGAAGGCCTGTTGCAGCAGGGTAGGTGAGGAGTGAAGTACAGCACAGCCTATGCCAGTGCAGATGGGGCCCAAGCAAATCAGAAGTAGACGTTGGGGTGATTAAATCAGTGGCAGCAGTGGTGTTTTCTAGACCTTCCAACTTACAGATGGTAAGGGGATCAGATAATGGGACAGAAGAAGATTTACAGGGGTCACTGCCCTGACTACAGGGGCAGGACTCTGCAGGATTCTTTTCCTATGTTTGGGTTGAGATTGTACTCCTGGGTCTTGGTCCCAGTGCAAGAAGGAGCACCAGTAAAGCAAAGCTTGAAGTTACAGGGAGGAAAAGGACCATGGTCACAGTTCTGGGGTTGAAAAGAGTGCTTTTGGTCACTCACAAAACAGTGCACAGTACAGGAGAGTAGAAGACACACCTCTCTCTAGATCATGACTGTTGGGATTGGAAGCTCAAATCCGTGTGGATGGTCTCGGGCGGGTAAAAGTGGGACTTCTAAATCTTAGAGTCTTACGAGGCCCTCCATGAACAGCGGGGGTTCAAGAAGGTTAGACTGAGCTAGCTCGGCTAGCTCTGGTATTTCCGCCTCTCCCCGGGAGATACGTGATGGGTGGAGTCTCTCTGCCCTCGAGATTGTCCCGGATTGGAGCACACCTAGTTACCTAAGATGCAAACTGTGTGACTGAAGGTTAAGTAGGATTGAGGAAGCCTGAAAGCTGTCTCTTAGCACGTGTGGAGCCAAGAGGACAGTAGGCTCCGCTCCTCTTCTTTCCTCTCTCCCCTCCCCCTCTCTCCCCGCTTGTACTTCTACTTCCAATCCCTTAAGATCTTAGCCTCCTTAGGATATCTCCCCCTCTTCCTCCTAAGGAAGACCTCCCTGCACTTGTAACTAGACCCTGTAATAAAGCTCAACCCCTGTTCGACTCTGGAACGTCCTTTCTCTCATACGTTTATCCGGTTTGGCCAACCGAAGACCTGGGACAGGTAAGAAAGACTCAGGTAGCCCAATACAGGCCTCTAGGCCTGGCAGTTGGCGCCCCAACAGGGATTGGTAGCGTAGATAATCCTGGGTGCTTTTGGGGTACACCCGTAAGGGGCTGTGAAAGAAGCGAGTCCCGAATCCTAGATTCGGAAGGAGAGAAAGTGGAGAGAAGCTTCCCAAACCCCTGGGAAAAGGGCAGGGATGAGGAATCTATTGCCAGTAATAAAGCCAGAGGAACAGGAGGTCTGGGCTGAGAAACTTTACAGGGAATGCAGGAAGGTGGGGGTCACAATAGAGTTAGATGACCTCCGAGAATTTTGTAAAAGGATTTGGAAAGTTTCTCCTTGGCTCAAGCAGGCAGGAATATCAAGAGAAAAATGGGGAGCGGTCGGAGAGCAAATGACTGCTTATGAGCAACAATACCCTGGGGAGCTGGAGGATTTAGATTTCCTGATATTCGGTGTAATTAAAAGCCTGCTGGAAGGGCCAGAGAGGCCAGGGCGGGATTGGAATGAGAGTGGAAGAGGAGAGAGGGGAGGGGAGAACACGGGAGGGACGGAGAGTCCAGGCAAGCAGAAAGTTAAGCGGAAAGTTAAGGAGCATAAAGAAAAAATAGGTTCAGAGCTCCATCTAGCGGATGGGAAAGGCGAGGCAGGGGAGAATGTACCGTGTCTTTCCTCTGCGCCTCCTTATAGCACGCTCCATACTGGAGCGGATAGGACCTGCCTTAGCGGTCGCCCAGTACCCCGGCACTGGAAGCTCAAAGAAAGACAAAGACCAGTGTGGGGAATAGGAGGGTGCCAAAATACCTTAGAGACAATGCACCCAGTAAAGTGGGAGGCAGAGGATCGCCAAGGGACTTATGGCCGTTGGTGATTCCAGGACTTAGTTTTAACATCTGGGACAGGGACATTATGAGCCGCCTCGGGATGAGGTTATCAAAGTTTTAGTAAGGGCCATTGCTGTTGCTCTGGAGTCCCCACCCTTGAATTGGAAGTCAGACACCCCAATTTGGGTGGAGCAATGGCCTCTGACTCCAGAAAAACTCCAGGCACTACAACTATTGGTTAAGGAGCAATTAGAAAAAGGAAATATAGAGCCATCAAAGTCACCCTGGAATGCTCCTGTGTTTGTTAAAAAGAAAAAATCCGGGAAAGTCAGGTTCCTTACAGATGTTAATCAAGCATTTGTGAGCACCTGGCAGCAGCTATACCAAAACAAACAGCCACTATGCATCCTTATCAATTTTACCTTAAAGGCGATCCTTGCTAAACAAAGAAGGGGAAAAGGTCGCCTAATACAATCAGAGCTAAGATTAAGAGGCCTAATACAATCAGAGCTTGATACAGATGTCTCAAAAGGCTCACATACTACTCCAGCTATGAGACATTTTAAGATACTAATATGGGGTCCAGGGTATGTTTGTGTCTCCATAGGAAAACGTCATGCGTGGATTCCCATTAGAAGGATCCATAAGTGGGAACCGATGTCGGAGAGCCCAGAGACCCCGGAGAAGGATCATACACCACCTTTTTTTTTTTTTTTTTCCAGAGTCGAACAGGGGTTGAGCTTTATTACAGGGTCTAGTTACAAGTGCAGGGGGTCTTCCTTAAGAGGAAGAGGGGGAGATATCCTAAGGAGGCTAAGCTTAAGGGATTGGAAGTAGAAGTACAAGCGGGGAGAGAGGGGGAGGGGAGAGAGGAGAGAAGAGGAGCGGAGCCTACTGTCCTCTTTGGCTCCACACGTGCTAAGAGAGAGCTTTCAGGCTTCCTCAATCCTACTTAACCTTCAGCCGCACAGTTTGCATCTCAATACCATGCTGTTAGGTAACTAGGTGTGCTCCAATTCGGGACAACCTCGAGAGCAGGGAGACTCCACCCATCACGTATCTCCCGGGGAGAGGCGGAAATACCCGAGCTAGCCGAGCTAGCTCAGTCTGACCTTCTCGAATCCCCGCTGTTCATGGAGGGCCTCGTAAGACTCTAAGATTTAGAAGTCCCACTTTTACCTGCCCAAGACCATCCACACGGATTTGAGCTTCCAATCCCAACACATGACACATTAGAAGAGCCAAAAACTTATAGGTCCCCAGAATTACCTCAGAAAACACCTGCACACAAAACCTGAAGCTTGGGACAGTGCCTCCTCCACTTGAGAAGCAGAACCCCAATTTAGCATAGAGTTAAAACTCAAGAAATAGTCTGAAAAATAAGGAAACAACAGACAAAAAAATTCTGACAATAGAAAGATGCTATAGTAACAAGGAAAATCAAAACACACAGTCAGAAGAAAACAACAAAGTCAAAACCTCTGCATCCAAAGACTTGAAGAAAAATATGAATTGGTCTTAGGCCATGGAAGAGCTCAAAAAGGATTTAAAAAATCAAGTAAGAGAAGTAGAAGACACATTGAGAAGACAAATGAGGGTGATACCAGAGAATCATGAAAAAAGTCAACATTTTGGTAAAGGAGGCTTAAAAAAACCCTCAAAACTGTAGAAAATAATATACCTTAAAAATGAGAATAAGCCAAATGTTAAAAGAGGCACAAAAATCCAATGAAGAGAAGAATGCCTTGAAAAGCTGAATTGACCAAATTGATGGGGGCAGGGGGAAGACATAATAAAGTCAGTGAAGACAACTCCTAAAAAAAGTAGAATTGGCCAAATGAAAAGGAGGTATAAAAGCTCACTGAAGAAAATCATTTCTTAAAAGTTAGAATTGAGCAAGTGGAATATAATGACTTTATGAGACACCCAGATCACACAAAATCAAAAGAATGAAAAAAATAGAAGACAATGTAAAATTTCATTGGAAAAACAACTCATCTGGAAAAAATTCCAAGAGACATAATGTAAGAATTATCAGACTACCTGAAAATCATGATCAAAAAAGTGTCTATGGACCATCTTTCAAGAAATTAATTATTAAGGACAGTTACTCTGATAGTCTAGAACCAAAAGGCAAAATAGAAATAGAAAGAATCCACTATACACCTGTCATACAAGATCCTAAAATTAAAACTCCCAGGAGTATTATAAACAAATTCCAGATTTCTCAGATAAGGGAGAAAATAATGCAAGCAGCTAAAAAGAAACAATTAAAAATTTGGAAACCAAAATTTTAAAAAAGTAAAAATAGCTTTTACATGTAATTGGGGGGAAAGTATCAAATAAGAAAAAAAAGAGGTATGGATAGACTAGCTATTGGACAGGTCTGGATTATTGGCAGTAGAAAACTGGCAGGATCTGGGTACATGAAACTGATAAGAGTTGGCCCATGGACAAAAATCAAGAAAGCTTCTGGGGCTGGAAATAGGGAACTAAATATACTCTATACTATATGCAATTAACTAAATATACGCATATGTTTCTATCTATATTAATACACATCCATATGCATATAAGAGTATACACAAACACATGAATACACATACATACATATGTGTATGTGTTTTTCAACATAATGATAAGGTTGCTTATTGACAATGAAGTTAGAATAAATGACAAATGATATTTAATTATAAACTGGTCAGCTTCTCTCCTAAAGTTCATGTACAGGTGGGAGGGTAGGTGTATATAATGGTAGATACTAAAATTTAAATCACTTTTTTCTGTATTAATAATGTCTGAATTTTCTTTCTACATCATTTTAATCTTCTCCTCCTTCAGATTTCTACCCTTTTTGTACATTTGTCTCTGGAAACCCTTATAACTTTTCCACCACAGGCATAGATTTCTTCTACGTACACTTTTTATGATCTATCATTTTTGTATCTTTCTTCTTTTTAACGCATTTCTATATTTTCTATTACCACATCCATAACATGCCATTATTGCTAAATATGACAGATTTTACTGTTCTTGAGGTAGAAAACCATTTGATAATTTTTAGTAATATTTCCATGTTTCTTTTATCATCATTTCATTTACTTTTTTCAATACCCCTGAAGTGACTGTGTATATTGTTTTAAAATATATTCTATTATTTATTTTAGAATTCTTTTCTTTTTAAACTTTAGCGTTCCAAATTCTCTTCCTCCCTCTACCCCTTCCAACATAGAGGATGCAAGCAATAGGTTATAAATTATACATGAGTTATCATGCAAACTGTATTTATGTTATAGCTCTTTTTTAACAAAAGCAATAAAAGTAAAGTGAGAAATTATACATTAATTTGTACTCAAATTTTGTCATTCGTCTCTCTAGAAGTATACCATGAATCTTTTGGAATTATCTTGAATTATTGTATTCATCACAATATCCAAGAATTTCACAATTGATCATCATTAAATTTGCTGCTACTGTTATAATGAACTCTTGGTTCTTCTAATTTCAGTTTTCATTTGCCCCATGTTATTTTTCCCGAAAAATTGCCACCTCCCCTGTCATTTCTTACAGCACTATAGTACTCCATAAAAACTATATACAACAATTGTTCAGCCATTCCCTAATGGATGAGCAATTTCTTGATTTTCATCACAAAACGATTGCCCTCAAAAAAAGGGCTGATATATGTTTTATAAACATATGTACCCACATGTACATATATTTTATATACACACACATACATACATTCTTATACATACATAGGTCTATATGAGTGTGCATATATACACATATTTATGTGTATATATGTGTGCGTGTACATATGCATATGTGTATGTATGCACACATATGCATGTGTGTTTTTTTCTTTGATCTCTTTGTGATACAGACCTAGCAGTGATGTTGCTGAGTCAAAGATCACACACAGTATTATTGCCTTTGGGTGTAGTTCCAATTTCTTCTCTGGAATGGTTAGACCTGTTCAATATTCCACGAGTAGTTCATTAATGACCTATTTTTCCCATCATTCCCTCCATCATTTATGATTTCTGACAGGTGTGGGATGGTATCTCAGAGCTGTTTTTATTTGTATTAATCAAATTGATAGTGACTTAGGGAATTTTTATACCACTATAGTTAGCTTTGATTTCTTTTTCTGAAAGCAGCCTGTTTATATCCTTTGACTATTTATTGGACATAGCTTTTATTTTTAGAAATTTGATTCAGTTATGTACTTAGTATATATTTGAGAAATGTCTTTTTTCAGAAATATGTGCTATAACTGCTTTTGATACTGCATCATTGTTTCTGCATTATATAGACCTAATTTTTAGCATTTTGTAGGTTTTTTGTTTATCTCTTTTAATTAAATCTATTTTTGCCTTGTCTGATATAATGATTATTACCCATTTTTTTCCATTAAGCTGAAGTATATTAGCTCTTGTTGTAGCCCTTTATATTAATTCTGCATGTGTTTTTCTGTTTCAAGTGTATTTCTTGTAAATGACTTATTATTTAATTGTTTTGTAATTCATTCTGCTAACAGTTTCTGGTTTATAGGTGAACTCATCCTATTTACATTCATGTTTCAGATTACTAACTATATTTCTCTCTCTCATTTGCTTGTGTTTCTTCCTCTTTCTCTCTCTGTTTAACCTGTCTTTTCTCAAATGTTTATTTTGCTTTTAGCAACTGCTTCTAACAATTTTGCTTCTAAATCCCTCAATTTCCTCTCCATTTTATCTTCCCCAATTCTTTCTCTTATCCCTCACCCTATTATTTCTCTGTTGGGTAAGTCAAATTTCTACACACAACTGAGTGTATGTATTGTGTGTGTATACACTTACAATGAGTTTTTGTACTTCCTTTTCCATTTTGTCAATTCTGCTTTTTTAAGGAATTCTTCTTTTCAATGGACTTTTGTGCCTCTCATGATTTGCCCAATTTTTAAAAAATGTTATTTTCTTCAGTATTTTTTGTGCCTCTATTATTAAGCTGTTAATTTTATTTTTGTAATATTCCAGGTGAGTCATTTTTCTGATGAGAGATTTCACATTTTCTTTTTTTTTCTATTTTTTTTTTATACTTTGTTTTATTGTTTTTCTTTTTGAGATCTCATGGAGACATTAGCTTTAACTTGCCCAGTTTTTTTATTTATGTCATTATTTTATTCAGTGAGTTTTTGTACTTCCTTTCCCATTTTGTCATTTCTGCTTTTTAAGGAATTTTTCTTTTCAATGGATTTTTGTGCCTCTCATTATGTGGCCAATTTCTGAAAAGTATTATTTTCTTCAGCATTTTTGTGCCTCTAACATCAAGTTGTTAATTTTATTTTTATAGTTTTCTTTCATTATTTTAATTTCTTTTCTCAATTTCCCCTCTATTACTCATTTATTTCTTCAACTCTTCCAGGAGCTCTTGTTGGATTTGGGTACAATTAACATTACTCTTTGAGGTTTTTCTGTTGTTATTTTCAAATTGTTGTCTCCTGAGTTTGTGTCTCAGTTTTCCCTGCCACTGTATTAGCTTTTTATAAACATATTCTTTTGTACTGTTGTTTGCTCATTTTTCCAGCCAATTTTTCACTTTGAAATTTATGCTAAAGTTGGGCTCTGCTCACCTAGGTTTGGAGGGGCACTGTCCCAAGCTTCAGGATTTTTCATAATTCTGTTTTCATAGTGAGTTTCTTAGGAGTCTGTTAATTATTATCTTTTCCAAGGTGATGTGGTTAGGAGTTGTTACTGTTCTCCTGGTCTGCACTATTGTCTTCACCCAGGAAGGGTGCCTGGTGCCCTGTAGCTGTATATGTTACTGTTCCTCTTTGTGACCAGGTTCCTTGTTCTCTTGTGACTGAGGACTGCCATTACTCTCTATCCTGGAACTGTGATCTGGAACTGTGTGTGACCCATAGAGTTGCCAACCAGCACCAACTGTACCCAGTGCCAGCAAAGGGTATCTCTTTCTGACCAATTATCCTATCGCCTTATTGTCTCTGGGCTGAGAGATCTTGGATGGCTCCTGTTGACATGTGTGTGTGAGCTCCAGACAGACCTCTTCTTTCTTGCCATAAACTTTTCCTTCTGACCTCTTAATTTTTTTTTTGGTTGGGAAAATGTGTCACCCAAACTTCTGTTGACTCTGCTACTTCAAAATTTGATTTGAACCATTATTTTCAATATTTCTTGGAGGAAAATATTGAGGTAGTTCAACTGGGCAACTGCTACTAATCTGCCATCTTGGATCTGTCCCATCTTAATCCACTGAGGTATCATGCTAAACTTCCTTAAATAAACTTAGTCTCCAGTGCTTCTCTCTTTTCTAAGTGATGATAATGCTAATAATGACCAATTATCCTTTTTTTAAAAAAGATTGTTCAAATGTGGTTTTACTCTATTCCAATTTTATTATTTGGCAATCGATCTTCCTCTGGTGGGCAAGAAAATACAATATTTGCTGATTATGGTGTTTGGGGGCTGTTTTGTTCTCAGTGCTCTTCAATTAATTTGTATTGGATAAAGTTCTGAGTAAAAGTATCATAATAACTGTCACTGTTCTTTCCATTATTTATTTGTAATAGCTCATATTCACTTTCTATTTTATTATATATATACATACATATATACATATATGTATGTATATATATATATATATATATATATGTTTTCATTTTTTATTCTTTTTTTCTGTTTTACTAACTCAGAACTTCGCTTGAAGTCAGTAGTCTAACTGTGCAGATTACTGAAGGGAAACTCCCACAATGTCCCATAATGAAAAGTCATATTAACTACATAATTCTTTTTTAAATAATGCTATCCTCGAAGAGAGAACATGTCAACTTTGGCAAATAATGTGAATGATATACCACATCTTCACAATTTTACAAATAACTGATACACATAGAGAATATAGGGTTCCACTCTGCCTACTGTTTATTGATTAGGGGGAAATAGTGAAAATCTTAACATATAGACCTTATTAAAACAAGGTGTTATTCATATATTGAAATCATGCAAAATTCCTTGAAAAATAATACCAGGCATAATGTTATTCAATGACCCTCTAATTGTAAAAATCAGGAAAGAAATCAAACAAGGAGACATATATCTACCAAAATTCTGTGTCACTTATGTAGAAAAATTGGTGTAGATTCCCAATTGATTGTGAAATTCTGTAAATATTCAGTTATGTCAGTCAATGAAGCCATTCTAATTACATACAACCCTAGAACATTGTTGAACCTCTTAAAAGAGATATGTTATCTTTAAAGAAACAACTTTGACCTGACAAGTCAGACAGGAAAAAAATACATTGACAAAAAATGCTGAAATTTAAGGAACATGATATTATCACAAGATAAGTATTTGACATTCTTGTACTCACATCTGAGGATACCTAGCCTATCCTGTAACTTTTTGAGATTTTCCCTACTGAATTTCTGAGGAAGGTGGTGGTAGGACAGCATAAATCAAAGATTTCATTTGGGAAGCTGTAACAAGATTAAATATGGTCTGTGTAAACTGGGCGTAGGAAACTGTGTCACTAATTATGCAACACTTGGGTACTAGTTACTTAGCAGACTTCAATTTCCACTGATATTGTATCTGTTCCCTCTGATGTTTCAGTATGGGATCACTCTTTACTATCTCTAGTCTTAGATCCCAGAAGTCACCTATTTCCACCCCCACAGAATAAACATTCTTTCTTAGGCATTAGGATTTGATTGGCCAACAAAGAAAGCACTTCATCTTCAAGTCTTTTAACTTCCTGCAGGCTATGATCAACATTTATGAGTCTAGTTCATAGAAGTACATCAGGAAGAACGAAATAGAAGACTATCCTTTGTTCTAGGCTTAGAGGGCATCTTAGTTACTCTTATCCATTCATGAGCCCCAGTATGATTTTCTAACTCTTGCTTCTGTCTTATTAATATACCCTAATCTGACTCTTCTCAACCTGACTTCCCTGGTACAGACCTCTTAACTACCCAGGCTGCATAACCAAACATTCCTCTTCTACTTTCCCTAAATGTGACAAAAAGAACCTAAAGCAAATCAGAAATGAGAGAAAACAACAAGTAAATAGATAAAGAAGTTTAGCAGTTTAGTTTAACTGATGATGGGTTAAAAATACTTCAAAGGAACCCTAGTTGGATTTGTGTTTGTTGTTTCTTTTAAAATCTGCTCCCTTATGAAAATAAAGCTGACTAATCACATAATCTTTGAGCTGGAAAGGACCTCAGAAATCATTTAATCTAACCTATAATTTACCAAGAATCCCCTGTAGATCTTAATACTTCTAGAGAGAAGGAACCCACTACTCACTCTGAGACAACAAAGTCCATTTTGGGGCATAATTGTTAGGAAGTTATTTAATAAACCAGTCCACAGGGGATGATGCAAAATTAATATTGAAAGAGTTAAAAGTCTATTAGAATAGATGTAAAATGTCTTATGCCATAGCCAAAATAGAAGTAGAAGAAAAAAATTCATTAAAAGCAAACAGCAGCCCTAAAGATGTCATTGTGGGCGGGAAATTAATAAGAAACATAAACAAAACAATAGATACAGCTATTTATCTATAGGATAAGAAGCTTTAAATTGGAGAAGACTTTTCATATCAACTAGATCAACCTTCTTATTTTCCAAATTAAGGAACTGAGTCCCAGAAAAGTCATGTACCTGGGGCAGTTTGTTGCAAATAGTATCCATTTTAAAAAAGGCTCACTGATTTGAATAGCCCAAGGACACACAAATAATCTAGAGAAGACATGAGAACTTAATCTAGATTTTTCTATCACCTGAATGTAGTTTTTATTTTTCCTTTTAAGGTAAACCATGAATGTGGAGAATTCCAAAATAGCTGTAAATTTTTAAATGGTCCTATTATTAGCCCTTAAGCCAGGGCAGTAATTTAAAGCAGTTAAAGATTTCTTTGAACCAGCATTAATTTAATCCCTGTTGGAGATAAAGTTACTAACATAAAGCTACTTTAATGTTCTGATTCTCATTTATGGATTTGCCAACAAAAGGAAAAATGAAATAAACAATGGAAATCTGAAAATAGATACAGGTTGACATCTTAGGTACTTCAAGAAGTTAGACCTCTTGTATTACATTGTCCTGTCATGTGACTTTGACATATTCCAGAGAAACTGGCAACCCAGAATCACAGTTCTGATTTGGTGTAGTTAATAATCTTGAATGTTATAAGGTCATCTTTGAAACATATTAACTGTACTACACTATTAAATTTCTGTAGATGAAATGTGTGTTATTATGAATGAAGAATATCGGTCTGTAAGCATTTGAGGGGTAATTTCCTTCCTTTCTGTTTGATTTATACGTATGCATAGGAATAAGTTAATTCACAAGAGATGTGCAAGTAATTTATTTTCAACCACTGAACTAAAACTGGACAATAATTTAACTGACTTTTAATGTGAGGCTGTAGCCAAGGCATAAATGGCATTGAATGATACTGAAGCCTTGTCATTTTCTGGTTTATCTTTGGCTTGGGGCACTTAGACATTTTCTTAGCAGTGCCAAATGACTTTGCTTTTTGCAGACACATAGAAAACAGATTTCCCCTGGCCAGATATTAAATAGAGACCAAATGAACAATACTCAGTGTTGACTGTTTTTCCTTAAATTGGATGGCTACACAGCTACAATCAAACAGGAAGAAAAAATTTATTATGACATTATCAGGTGCCCAGCACAACTAAATACTCAGACCTCCTGTTGGCTCAGTCAACTAATCAAAATATTTCATTCTACACAGACTTCAATTTTCTACTCTTTGAAGCTCAGAAAAAAAAGGGTAAAACTGTACTGTGCAGGATCTTTCTCAATATATTGAAAATGTACGTTTTCATTGGAGTGATATTGCTATACTGTGTGAATGATGACAGGATACCAATGTCTTCTTTAATAGAAAATTAAATCTTTACAAAATCTTCTTGAAACCACTGAAAAATAACCAACAAAACCAAATGGGAAATTCATAGCAAGATAAACATTTCTAGGAGTAGGAAATAATTATCACCCTAAATCTGCTTCTTAATTACTTATAAGGAAATGGCAAACAGTACTGAGCACATCTGCATATGTGTCTTATTTGCATATAATTTATCATTTCCAATTAAAATGGATGTTTAATGAACTCATTTCAAATGTATATGGAATACATAATCCAGTACTGAAAACAAATAAGGGGATCACCGATCACTCCTATTTTTTCGTCAAATTGGTTTCTAATTAGCAAGCTCCAGGGATCAACCTTCTCCATCTTCTTTATTTCTTTTACTCCTCAAAATGGCATAATAGAGCAAGAAATTATTCTGTTTTTTCCCTTAAATCCACAACAGATGTGAACAAGGTATAATATATTTTGAAACAATAATAATGCATACTGGCACTCTTCTATTCTGTACAGATGATTTTAAAAAATGAAGTCATAGCAAAAGTCATTTAACTTACATGCAAGGAAAGACTCTTTGGTATTTAGGGTTATGAAATTCTGAAGAAGAAAAGATGAAAGCTACCATTTAGATGATTTAATGTTCACTAGTCAAAAGTTAAGAAAATATATGGTTCTGTGGTAAAAAGTTCACTGTCTAAATAATGATAATTGTTTCAGAATTTTAGATTTAAAGGAGATCAAACAGTCTATCAAGACTTACCCAGACCTGGCCCAGAATTATTTGCATAATGTACCCAAGTTGAGCTAATTTTGTCTAAGTTTAAAAATTTAAATTTTGGAGTCATCATTAACTCCCAGTTCAATCCATTCTGGTGTAACTTAATTGTTACGAAGTTTGTCCTTACATAAACCTAAAGTATGATTCTATTTGTCTTCTCCCATCATGTCCCATTCTATCCCCAGTATCTATGCCGTTGTGAGGCCTGTGGACCCCTCAGCAAGGGCAGATACAAAATAAAACATATCTGGAAAATATTTAGCAAAATATATGTACATTAAATTTTACCTAATATTTATACATTATTTTCTAAGTCAATATATACCCCAGGGATCCTTATGTATAGTTTAATATTCCCCATCTCTCCTACTGCTCTATAGAATCTCTTATGTTTAACTTTTTCCTCTATTCTAAAGCAACTCATAGCAACTTCCTGGCAAAGTGAATAGAATGCTATGCCTGGAATTAGAAAAATACGAGTTCAAGTCCTGCCTCGGGACATTGCATGTCTGTGGATCATCTGATGTCTGTGCTTTCATACAGACCTTCCTCGATGACTGTAAATTTCTCCCTCCTGACCTCCACCTCTTAGAAGCCCTAAGTTCTTTCAGAACTAAGCTCAAGCATCATCTTTTGCATTGAGTCTTTCCTGATCCTTCAAATTTTTAGTGCCCTCCTGTGCTCAAATCACCTTGCATTTATTTTGTATGTATTGTGTAAATAATTATGCAGCATTCCCTGTGAGTCTACTTCCCCAACCCCTATCATATTGACAAGCTAGGTCCTCTGAGGGTGGTAATATTTACTCTTTCACAGTCTTAGGTGTAACCCTGAGAGTCTAACATTTTTATTGCTATCTTCCCTAAGCTCCTACTATACTTCCCATTAATTGTTAACTTGTAGCCTTGATTAGCTTTTAAAAAAGGGACTTCACCAAGCTGTGCTGCCTGATAGGGGTCTTGAAAGTACTTGAAAGTACTTTACACATTTCAAAATGGAAATATTATTTGTGTGTTATCCAGTTCCGTACATTTATTTGTCAGTCTGTCTATGTACCTGGCCTATGTAGCATCTTTTATAAGGATAGACTGACTCTAATAATTTGTTCCCTTTCACTAATTATGAAGTTATGAAATCAACATACATTCCTGCAGAGAGATTTTCCACATCTATCTTGCTTGTAGTGTAGTTGACACTTACAAGTACACTTACATACATCTCCTCTTCACATTCCATTGTAGACTAGCATTCTGATGCTTAGTTCATTTCAGGTAGCACAGCAGAGTTAAACATTTTTGCCTTCATCTTCATGCCTTTTTTGGGGCAGTCTGAAATAATGGCAGGAGAAACCTGATGGAATGAAATAGGTTATTTTCTCTTTATTTCTCTGTCCTTAAAGCCTGGCACAATTCCTGGCACATCATAGACCTTTATTAAATATATATTGAATGAATGAATGAGGACATTGCATCATTGTAATAATAGCATTTTCACCTATGCCAAATGTTTATTTCTCCTGATAGTCTTAACATAAATAAGCCTATGCTCTTCTGGGGGGATAAGGAAGAACAAGCATTTATTAAGTGCTTTTTCTGTGTCAGGCTTTTTGCTAAGTCCTTTTGAAAATTATCTTATTTGATCATCATAACATCCCTGAGAGATTGGTATTTTTATTATGCCCATCTTACAGTTGAAGCAGATTGAAGTCAAGTGAACTTGCCCACAGGCACACAAATATACGGATTAGAACTCAGGTCTTCTTTACTCCAACCCTAGCACTCTTTCTGCTTTGAGCTGGCTATGAGATTTTGCGATCAATTGATAACTAATAAACACTCTTAGTTTTGAGACTAGCTCTTTGTTCACAACACCATAATGTTTTTACATTATAGTTTTATGTATTTTTCTCTCTATTCAATAAACTATATTGACTCTCAAAACGGTGGTATAGGATATGCCTGATCACCTACATTTATTTGGCCCACATGAGCACCAGAACTTCTCTGAAAAATATTGTTCATACAATGCTTCCAACAGGTATCATTTCTGAAGTTTTGAAAAATCTCTTTACAAAGCCATCTCTTGTGAAATGTTATCCAACTTTCATAGCATTAATATATGTGGAATTATACCAGAAAAACTTATAAACTTTGGTTTACTTGTCTACATAGGGCTCCATTCCAAATCTCTTGAAGGTATTCCAATAGAAGTTTCTATTGCCACATAATAGAAAATTTTCCTTAGAAGAATTATGTGTAGTGGAAATATTTTTGATTTGATGCTGGATACTGTTGAGCCACGCTTTCAATAATGCTTCTCTAATATTTCAGGAGTAGACTTTCAGTCTCCAAACTTTCTTTTCTTTTGATCTTCTAAAGTCCCCCAACCGCCAACACTAATTCCTCCATTTCTAATTAAAGAACAACAAATCTGTGATTCATGTAAAGTGTTAGCAGGGAGCTGTTCCAAGGTCTCCAGAGAAATTCCATTCAGAACTGTCTTTCACTTTGGTATGACCATAGAATATGTTATAGTACTTAAAAACCCATTCCATTAGGTTTCTCTGGGACCAAACTGTGCTAGATATATTGACTCTTCAGAAAACACAAAGCAATCTCTGTGTTACAGAAACTATTTTGATATTGATCAAGACAAAAGATATTGTCTCAAAATAAGTCACACTAAAAGTGCTACTTTTTCAACATACTAATTCATAAACAATATTTTTGGAGACAGATATCTGAGAGAACTTCTTTCAAAAAAGTGACTCTAGATGAAATAATTAGAAGTAAATTATATTCATTTCTGATTCTTATCTTTTATCATTTAATATCATTTTAACACCCTGAAGTGATATAAGTGAGGATAAAGTGGGTAATATGCAAGTTAGTCATGTATTATTATCTTATTCATAATAATAAAAAAGCTAACATTTATATAGCACTTACTATATGACACATATTGTGCTAAGTGCTTTACATGTAATATCCTATTTGATCCTCACCATCTTGGGAAAGAGGTGCTATTATTACCCCCATTTTACAAAAAAAGAAATGGAAGTAAAAAGCAATCAAGTGACTTGTCCAGGGTCACACAGCTCATTAGTATCAGAGGCTATATTTGAACTCAAGTTCTGCAGGTTCTCCTGATTCCAGACCTGGCAATCTATCCACTATGCTACCCAGCATAAAAATGAAAGAGTATTTTGTCATCCACTTAATTTGTGTCAATGTATGTCATAAATTTCTATGGTTTGGGCAAAAAACTCCTATGTCCCATTCCCACCCCCAAACAATGAGAGCTGAGGTTTGACAATTCAGGAATGACCACAGAGAAGTTTGGACTCATGTTGAGTTTTCTAGAAGTCATTCATGAATAATCAAACATACACAATGAAGACTGAATAATCTCTGAGCGACACATTTTGGGGAATGGAAGGTAGATGGTACAGTGGAAATAAGGATGAACTTGAAGTCACAGACTGAAGTTTATAATCCAGGTTCTGTTAGTATCTGTGTGATCTTGAGTAAGTAACATAACATCATTGGGCATCAAGTTTCCCCTGTGTAGAATGAGAATATGATGGCAGATAGTACTGGTAGAAGTTGCTTAATCTCTTTTGGGTTCAGTGTCATTTCATTCCTGTAATCTCACAGAGAAAGCAAGAGCCTAAACATGAGGTAAAATAGACATTTATCATATTTCAAAAAATGAATGTGTTTTATATATTTTCTCAGGTAAGAGGGAAACTATAGAAACTGTTTGACAAGACTTACCATTCATTAGATCACCCTCAAATTCTTTGTTAACCTAAATTTAGTGATAAGACACTTTTTTTTTTGGTTATGGCTGTTTGCCATGGGAGATTGTATGTGCTATATTGTTTTGAGTTACTTACTTAATATTAAAAAGGGAAGAGAGGCAGCATACCTATGAGTTAGGAAAATGAAGATCTATTTCCTGTCTCTACCTCATATTGGCAGTGTGTCTTTGGTGCAAATTATTTAACTTCTCAGTACCCATAGATACCTCTCTGAGACTATAAGGTGCAGAGAATATATAGATCTGTATAGATCTACTTAAATAGAGGAGCTTCTATTTAGAGAAGACCCTATTTCAATAAAATCACAGAAATGGTTTTGACTTTTTTTTAGTATTTAGACATTTAACTTATAAAATTGTTATTTGCACCTATATTTATTTCATTATCCCAACAAATACCTGGCAGCATGTGGTATATGGAAATAATTTTGAACTCAAGAAGATGTAGATTTATAGCCTTCCCAAGAAAATAATTGAGTGACCATGGGGATGTCAATTAACCTCAAAGGGTCTCAGTTGCCTCATCTGAGGAAGCATAATTATAGTAAATAAAATTACTAGAGGTAGTATTACCTCTAGTACCTATCTCACAGGTTTGTTGAGATAACTCAGGGGCATAGCAGATAAAGTGCTAAATGCAGAGTCAGTAAGACCTGAGTTTGAATCATGCTTCAGATACTTGCTATCATTCTTGCGCTGGGTAAATCACTTCATCTCTTTCAACCTCAGTTTCTCTCTTTGTAAAATTATGATAATAATGCTGTCTTCTATTGTAATTATTAATCACCATTTATACTGCTATTTGCTTACACTAGCGCTGATAATATAAAGCTGATATTCTACAAGTCTCTCCTACTTTCCTGTTCTCAGGGCAGATAGATATCTTAATAGAATATTTCACAAATCTGTGTTTTCATTCTGTGTGGCCTCAACAGACTGAAATACAAATGAATTTATAACTTGGTTATATAGCATCTTAGAGAACTGCCAAAAGAATCCATACCTTGTAACCTGGTAAATCTCACCAAGTTTAGCTAGGTTTTTTTTCTTACTTGATAACACACAGTTAGTTCTTACACCCATAGACAATGGCATTTTGGATTGGCACAATGAGGTATATCTGGTGCTCCACTGACATACCCATGGAGATCTCATAGTTCCTTCAATATGACATTGTGGCATTATAGATTTATTTGACTTGTATAAAGCATACAAAATATTTGATAGGCAGAGAATATTCCAGAATAGCAACATTGTGGTTACTCTTCTACCTAGTTATTGGTGTCTTGCCCTGCATGCCCCTAATAAGAATCAAGTAGGTCAAAATTGAAGAAAATATCTGGAAACTATGCATGTTCATTGACATTACCTTCTCTAATGTTTTGTTTTCCAGTAAGGTATAGTCCTTTGAAAGAAGGAATGGTTGCAGGAATTAAGTTGATAATAAATTCTCTTTTCCATGTGAAACAACCATATAGTGGGAGCAGAAATGGAATGTTAAGTGTACCAGTTGAAAGCACTGATATGAAGTTAATAGACTTAGAAAGAACTTCTAAGGTAGTGCCTTGTAGTTAGTACCTTTTTAGATTGGCTTACCTGACAGCAAAGGACATTAAAAGCATTTGTGTGAATGTGGAAAAAATAGGACACTGATGTCCTGTTAGTGACATTGTAGACTGATCAAACCATTCTGGAAGGGAATTTGGAATTATGCCCAAAGGGCTATAAAACTGTGTTTGCTCTGTCATCCATCAATATTCTACAAGGTCTGTATCCCAAAGAGATGAAATAAAGAAGAAAAGAACCAATTTGTACAAAAATATTTGTAGCAACTCTTTTTGTGATGGCAAATAATTGGAAATTGAGGGGATACCCATCAATTGAGAAATGGTTGAAAAAGTTATGGTATAGGATTGTGATGGAATAATATTTTGCTATAAGAAATGATGAGCAGGATGCTTTCAGAGAAATCTGGGTAGACATATATACATATATATGTATGTGTGTGTGTGTGTGTGTGTGTGTGTGTGTCAGGTGAAATGAGCAAAGCCAGGACAGCATTGTATTTAGTAACAGCCATATTGTAAGATGATCAACTGAATGACTTAGCTATACTGTGCAAGATAATTCCAAGGAACTTATGAATAAAAGTAATATCTACCTCCAGAGAAAGAAATGATAGAGTCTGAATACAGATCGAAACATACTTTAAAAATATTTTTATTATTTATTTGTTTTTTTGTTTCCTTTTGAAACATAGGTAATATGGAAATATATTTTTCTGACTGCAAATATATAATCTCTGTCTAATTTCTTGATGTCTCAGTAAGGGGTAAAAGAAAGAAGGAAGAGAATTTGGTACTCAAATTTTTTGAAACGTAAACATGTTTTACATGTAATTTCATAAAAACATGTAAAAATTCAGAGAGGGCAGAGGCAAGATGATTGAGTAGAAGCATGGACCTGCTCAAGCTCTCACCCCAAAGTCCTTAAAATACCTGTAGAAATGACTCTAAGCAAATTCTAGAGCATCTGAAGTCACAAAATGAAATTGGGGAGATATTGTTTCCCTGCAATGTCCTTACTATTGGTGGCAATTTCCTATAGTCAAAAGGTTTGTAAGCTTAATATTAGATCTATTCAATTATAGATTATGGATAGGGGAACGTAGGAGGTTGTCAAAAAATAAACTATTAGGCATGGGACTTTAGACCAACAACATCAAGTTAGGTTCCTTTAATTCTTAGTAATACTGTGGAGACAATTAGGTCAAGAGCTTGTGAAATTAGCAAAACAAATATTATCTGTGTCTCAGTTGGTTAATGTCTTAAAAAAAAAAAATTCTTTTGTGGTCCATGTTGTAAATGGTTTAAAAAGATGTATCACCTGACCAACAGTCTGACATGCTTTATCTGTTATAAACTGTGTTAAAAATAAATTAAAAAAAAATACTAATGACAGCTTTAAAGGTCAGTGAAAAAACTTTTTCACCTGGGTGAGAGAGTACTATGATATGACCCCAGCTCCAGGCCTAGCCCCAAGGTGGCGGCAGCCACTGCTGCAGCAGTAGCTGCTTATGGAGCTCTGGGGCTACGGACAGTGGGAGAATGGTGCTGCTGATCTGGGTCTTAGATCTAAGTGTCAGTCCTAGGTTGTTGAGGAACACTGGCATGGTGGAGCTGGTGACAGTTGTGGAGAGGGAATCCTATTCATAGTTCCAGGGCAGAAAAGAACACTTGTGGTAACTCACAGGGCAGAGCACAAGCCAGGAGAGCAATAAACACCTCTATATTGATTATGATACTTTGGAGGAACTGAGAATTCATAGGTTCCTAGAGATATCTCTAAAAACAGCTGCACAAAACTTCTGAAGCTTGGGGTAGTATACTCTCCGCTTAACAAAGGGCTCAAAAGTCAGGTAATGTGTTGGGAAAATGCCCCAAAAGATAAAAAAGCACCATAGAGGGTTACTTTCTTGGTTAAAAGTTGTTTACTTCCATCCTTTTGGATGAGGAAGATGAAAGCATACAACCAGAGGAAGACAACAATGTCAAGGCTCCTAAATCCAAAGCCTTCAAAAATAAATGAAATGGTCTCAGGCTAGAAAAGAGCTCAAAAAGGATTTTGAAAATCAAGTAAGAGAGGTAGAGGAAACATTGGGCAGAGAAATGTGCATATATATATATATATATATATATATATATATATATATATATATATATATATATATATGTATACGCACAGAGGGAACAGGGTGAGCTGAACATGAGGGGAGAATGTGTAAAAAATAAAATTTACAGTTGAGTGGAATGTACTAGGAGTAAGAAAAAATGAGAAGTAGAATGTAGGAAATCATCTCATGTAAAAGAGGCAAGAAGGAGCTTTTACAATGGAAGGGAAGATGAAAGGGAATAAGTGAGCCTGATTCTCATGGGATTTGGCTTAAGGAGAGAATAACACACACTGAATTGGGTATGGAAATCGATTTTATCCTGCAGGAAGGCAGGGGGAAGGGGATAGGACAGGAAAGATAATAGAAAGGAAAGCAAATTGTGGAAAGGGATAATCAGAAGCAAACACTGCTGGGGAGAGGAGAGGCCAAGGGAGAGAATGGAATAAATAGAGAGCAGGACAGGACAAACAGAAATGTGGTTAGTCTTTTGCAACAGTCATGTTTTGCGTGGTTACACATGTATGACCTATATCACATTGCTTGCTTTCTCAATGAGGATGGGTGGTTGGGGAGGGAGGAAGGGAGGAAAATAATAAGGAACTCAAAGCTTTAAAAGTGAAGGTTAAAAATGTTTTTGCATGCAACGGAGAAATAAAATGTACAGGCAATGGAGTATAAAAATCTATTTTGCCCTACAGGAAAATAGAGGAGAGAGGAATGGAAGAAGAGGGTATGATATATGGGAGAACAGACTTGGGGGAGGTGTGGATTTGGTGCATGCTATCCTGGGATATGGGGTGGGGAGAGATGGAGAGAAAATTAGGAATGCAAATTCTTGTGGAAGTGAATGTTGAAAAATAAAAAAAGAAATAAATTTTATATTTAAAAAATTCATATCAAATGTACATTTTACTAAAAACCTTGTATAATATGCATATTAAATCCAATCTAAATCTTATCCAACTGTAAAAGTTTTGTTTGATTTGAAATAAAGGTGAAAAAGAGTGACATAACACAACCTCAAATTAGCCCAGCAACTCAAGAGAAACGTGTACAACAGGCATGTATTGGCATTTAAGAAAAAACTACATGTGCCTATAGAAATGACTGAATTGTTTTATAATGTGGAATATTATTTACCTCCCTCAATTCCTTTTAATCTTTATGCACTAGTTGCAAATATTTACAAATTTAACTTCAAATGTTTGATGGGTTGTCATCTGCAAAAGGACTTTGTTATGTTTTGTATCTTTCAAGAAGGCCCACTTTGTACTAATAAGTAAAAATACTTTGATGTACAGATTTCATTTCTTTACAAGGAATATTTTTTAATAAATTGTTTATTTTTTGAAAAAGAATGGGTTGTTTTTTAGAATGGAACATTCTAATGTTGAAATAAATACATAAGTTGAAATAAAATATAAACACATGCTTAAGTTTCGAGTAAGGAACACTGCAGAGAAAATTCCTGCATTATCTGAGAATTTGGATTACACCCCTGAATCATTTAAATTTCAAAAACCTATAGAACCTTATGCCTAGGGTTGTTTTTGTGATGATAAAATGATATTAAATTCCCAAATTACACTAAATACCCTAACCTAAATGTTGTTGTTACTGCTGCTGATGATGATTATGATATTTTCATTTATTTATTTTTGGTTTTCAACATTTACTTCCACAAAATTTTGAGTTCCAAATTTTCTCTCTCTCTTCTGCCCACCCCAAGACAGTGTGCATTCTGATGACCACTTCACCCAATCTGCCCTTCTTTCTGCCACACCCCTCCTTTTTATTATCTCCATCCTCTCTATTTTCTTGTAGGGCAAAATAGATTTCTTTACCCCATTGCCTCCATATCTTATTTCCCAGTTGCATGTAAAAATAATTTTTAGCATTCATTTTTAAAACTGTGAGTTCCAACTATGCTCCCTTCCTTTCTCCTGAACCATCCCCACTGAGAAGGTAAGCATTTCAATATAGGCTATATGTGTATAGTTATAAAAAACATTTCCATAATAGTCATATTGTGAAAGACTATATTTTCCTCCATCCTTTCCTGACCTCATTTATTCTATTCTCTTTTTTGACTCTGTCTGTCCTCAAAATTTTACTTCTAATTGCTCCCTCCCCTCATTTGCCCTCCCTTCTATCATTCCTCCCAGGTCCCGCTTCTCCCTTTCCCCTCTACTATCCTGCAGTGTAAGGTAGATTTTCACACCCAATTGAGTGTTATTCCCTCCTTTAGCCAAATGTGATGAGAGTAAGGTTCACTGTTTCCCTCTCACTTTCCCCCTGTTCCCCTCCTTTGAAAAAGGTTTTTCTTGCCTCTTTTATGGGAGATAATTTGCCCCATTATATTTATCCCTTTCTTTTCCCAATATATTCCTTTCTCAACCTTCAATTTTATGTTTTTAGATATAATTCCTTCCTATTCAACTCACCCTGTGACATCTGTCTATATGTATATAATCCCTCCAACTGCCTTAGTACTGAGAAAAGTTGCAAGAGTTACAAATATGATCTTTCCATTTGGAAATGTAAGCAGTTCAGCTTTAGTGAGTCCCTTATAATTTTTCTTTAATCTTTTCATTCTTCTCTTGATTCTTGTGTTTGAAAGTCAAACTTTTTTATTCACCTCTGGACTTTTCATCAAGAATGCTTGGAAGTCCTCTATTTCATGGAATGATCATTTTTCTAATGAAATATTATGCTCAATTTTTCTGGGTAGGTGATTCTCGGTTTTAATTCTATCTCCTTTGACTCCTAGAATATCATTATCCAAGCTCTTCAATCCTTTAATATTGAAGCTGCTAGATATGTGTTAACCTGACTGCATTTTCACAGTAGTCAAATTGTTTCTTTTTGACTGCTTGTAATATTGTCTCCTTGACCTGGGAGCTCTGAAATTTGGCTACAATATTCCTAGGAGTTTTCCTTTTGGGATCTCTGGCAGGAGGCACTCAGTTGATCCTTTCAATATCCATTTTAACCTCTGGTTCTACAATATCAGGGCAGTTTTTCTTGATAATTTCTTGAAAAACAACTATCTAGGCTTTTCTTTGATCCTGGCTTTCAGGTAATCCCATCATTTCTAAATTGTCCTGCTTGGGGGGCAAAGCCAAGATGGCAGAGTAGATAGACACAGATACGCTAGCTCCGAACCCACCACCCATAAAATATCTGTAAAAAAAGAACTTCCAACAAATTCTGGAGCAGCAGAAGCCACAGAACAACGGAGCAGATGAGATTTCCGTTCCAGAGAGCCTGAAAACCTCTCGCAAAAGGTCCTCGCGCTGTGGACCCAGAGCTCAGTCCGGCCCTGCATTGGCGGCGCGGTGCCGAGAGGAGCATATCTGAGTGGGCTTCCGGAACAGAATTTCCAGCAGCCGCGCAGGTCCCTCCACCCACAGGTGACAAGGGTCTGTGAGAAGGTCTCTTTGGCGGGTCGAGAGAGGAGTGGGGTACCCCCATAACTCAAGCCCCCTTGGGAGGCAGCAGCAGATGGGGGTGCAAACCACTGCTCCCCAAACAGGCAGGAGCCCGGATTCATTGTTGGTCTCTACATAAAGCCCCTGAGGGACCTGAGCCTGTGACGTGGCCCTGCCCCCACCTGAGCACCTGAATTTAATCTCACACTGAATAGCAGCCCGGCCTCCTCTGAAGCCCTGAGGCTGGGAAGCAGCATTTGAATCTCAGACCCCAAGCGCTGGCTGGGAGGATCTGGAGGCAAAGTGGGTTTGAAGAGAATATCCAGAAGTCAAGTCACTGGCTGGGAAAATGCCCAGAAAAGGGGAAGAAAAAATGACTATAGAAGGCTACTTTCTTGGTGAACAGGTATTTCCTCCCTTTCTTTTTGATGAGGAAGAACAATGCTTACCATCAGGGAAAGACACAGAAGTCAAGGTTTCTGTATCTCAGCCCACTCAATGGGCTCAGGCCATGGAAGAGCTCAAAAAGGATTTTGAAAATTAAGTTAGAGAGGTGGAGGAAAAACTGGGAAGAGAAATGAGAGAGATGCAAGAAAAGCATCAAAAGCAGGTCAACACCTTGCTAAAGGAGACCCAAAAAATGATGAAGAAAATAACACCTTGAAAACTAGCCTAACTCAATTGGCAAAAGAGGTTCAAAAAGCCAATGAGGAGAAGAATGCTTTCAAAAGCAGAATTAGACAAATGGAAAAGGAGGTTCAAAAGCTCACTGAAGAAAATAGTTCTTTCAAAATTAGAATGAAACAGATGGAGGCTAATGACTTTATGAGAAACCAAGAAATCACAAAACAAAACCAAAAGAATGAAAAAATGGAAGATAATGTGAAATATCTCATTGGAAAAACAACTGATCCGGAAAATAGATCCAGGAGAGACAATTTTAAAATTATGGGACTACCTGAAAGCCATGATCAAAAAAAGAGCCTAGACATCATCTTGCATGAAATTATCAAGGAAAACTGCCCTGAGATTCTAGAACCAGAAGGCAAAATAAGTATTCAAGGAATCCACCAATCACCACCTGAAAGAGATCAAAAAAGAGAAACTCCTAGGAACATTGTGGCCAAATTCCAGAGTTCCCTGGTCCAGGAGAAAATATTGCAAGCAGGTAGAAAGAAACAATTCAAGTACTGTGGAAGTACAATCAGGATAACACAAGATCTAGCAGCTTCTACATTAAGGGATTGAAGGGCATGGAATAGGATATCCTAGAAGTCAAAGGAACTAGGACTAAAACCAAGAATCACCTACCCAGCAAAACTGAGTATAATACTTCAGAGGAAAAATTGGTCTTTCAATGAAATAGAGGACTTTCAAGCATTCTTGATCAAAAGACCAGAGCTGAAAAGAAAATTTGACTTTCAAACACAAGAATGAAGAGAAGCAAGAAAAGGTAAACAGCAAAGAGAAGTCATAAGAGACTTACAAAAGATGAACTGTTTACATTCCTACATGGAAAGACAATATTTGTAACTCTTGAAACTATTCAGTATCTGGGTACTGGGTGGGATTACACACACACACATGCACATGAACACACACATAGAGACAGAGTGCACAGAGTGAATTGAAGAGGATGGGATCATATCTCAAAAAAATGAAATCAAGCAGTGAGAGAGAAATATATTGGGAGGAGAAAGGGAGAAATGGAATGGGGCAAATTATCTCTCATAAAAGAGGCAAGCAAAAGACTTATTAGTGGAGGGATAAAGAGGGGAGGTGAGAGAAAAACATGAATTTACTCTCATCACATTCGAGTTAAGGAAGGATAAAATGCACACTCATTTTGGTATGAAAACCTATCTTACAATACAGGAAAGTGGGGGATAAGGGGATAAACAGGGCGGGGGGGGTGATGGAAGGGAGGGCATGGGCAGGAGAGAGCAATGTGAGGTCAACACTCATGGGGAGGGACAGGATCAAAAGAGAGACTAGAAGTAATGGGGGACAGGATAGGATGGAGGGAAATATAGTTAGTCTTATACAACAGGACTGTTATGGAAGTCATTTGCAAAACTACACAGATTTGGCCTATATTGAATTGCTTGCCTTCCAAAGGGAGGGGGTGGGGAGGGAGGGAGGAAAAGAAGCTGGAACTCAAAGTTTTAGGAACAACTGTCGAGTACTGTTCCTGCCACTAGGAAATAAGAAATACAGGTAAAGCGGTATAGAAAGTTATTTGGCCCTACAGGTCAAGCGAGAAGATGAAGATAAGAGCAGAGAGGGATGATAGAAGAGAGAGCACATTGGTGATAGGGGCAATTAGAATGCTCAGTGTTTTGGGGTGGGGGGAGGGGACAAAAGGGGAGAAAATGTGGAACCCAAAATTTTGTGAAAATGAATGTTAAAAGTAAAATAAATAAATAATCTAAAAATAAATAAATAAATAGATAGATAGATAGATAGATAGATAAATAAATGAATGAATGAATGAATGAATAAATAAATAACTAAATGGATGGATTGTCCTGCTTGGATCTATTTTTTAAGTCAGTTGCTTTTTCAGTGAGACATTTACATCATCTGCTATTTTTTCATTCCTTTGGTTTTGTTTTATAATTTCTTGATTCTAATCTTTAAGGATTTATTTTCTTCAGTGAGGTTTTGGACTTCCTTTTCAATCTGGTGAATTCCACTTTTATGGTCTTCTTCTCCTCATTGGCTATTTGGATGTCTTTTACCATCTGGGTTCGACTCTTTTATTAAATGTTATTTTCTTCAGCATTTGTTGGTGTCTGCTTTAGCAAACAGTTCATTTATTTTTCATGATTTTCTTGTATTACTCTCATTTCTCTTTCCAATTTTGCCTCTTCTTCTCTTGATTTTAAAAATCCTTTTTGAACTCTCCCATTGCCTGAGACCAATTCCTATTTTGTCTTGGAGGCTTTGAATGTAGGAGCTTTGACTTTGTTGTCTTCTTCTGATTTTATGTTTCAATCTTCCTTGTCACAAAGTGTGATTCTTTTTCAGGTTTTTCCTCATTTGTCCAGATATTTACTTGACTTTTGAGCTCTTTGTCAAAGTAATTCTCTGCTTCCAGTGGGCATGGGGATGTACTCTCACCTGCTCCATCCTCCCACAATCTATGGACCTAGAGCTCCAGAAACAGTAGCTCCCTCTACCCCTCTTGCTACCGTAGAAGTCCTGCACCTCCTTCACCACGCTGGGGCTAGGGGCAGACCGCTCTCCTCTCTCACACAGGACGCACAGGTTTTTTTCCACTGACTTTCCAATTTGTCCTCAGTTTTTTGGGGTTGTGAAGTATGGAAGCTGCCATAGTTGCCAGAGATCTAGTCTCCTGCAGCCTACTCAGGTCCCATCTCTGCACATGTGGCTCACACTACACTTGGCTCTGCTCCCAGGCCAGTGTGACAGATATTTCCTATTGAATTTCCAGATTGTCTTGGGCAGGATATTTATGTCACTCCATCATTCTGTGTGATCTGCATCTCCAGAATTTGTTTAGAATCATGATTTACAGATATTTGGCTGGGTTTTGAATTACGTTTCAAAAAGAAGATGAAGTTAAAAATTTTATTATCCAATATTGTTTACATTTTATTTTTCTTTTCAGTTTTTTTTCACATTTTCTCCTAGCTTCTTTCCTTCCACAAATCATTTGAATGGTAAGAAATGTGATATCAATTGCACATATGATATCATGCAAAGTATTTCTATTCCCAAATTGATGGTCATTCTCTTAGATTTTAACTCTTTGGCACCACAAAAGAGCTAACTTTTGAGGGGAAAGGCAAGATGATACATTAGTTAATAATTTGAAACTGTGTCCAAAAGTTTATCAAAATATATAATACCCATTGTTCCAACAAAACCGTACTAGTTCTGTATCCCTATGACATCAAAGACAAAGAAAAACTACCTATATTTAAAAATATATGTATTGATAGCTCTTTGGAGAATGCTTGAACAAATTGTTGCATATGATTTTGGTGGAGTTTTATTGTGCTACAAGAAGTGATATGTGTGTACCCGTGGGGGGGATTTGGGGGAAAAATAAAAATAGCAAGACCATTTTGCAGAGTGAAATGAGAACTGGGAAATCATTACTCACAGTAACAATGTCGTAAGTATGATCAACTCTACAGGATAAAAAAAATTCTTTCTGTCAACAGAGTGCAAATAGAAGTATAATTTTCTCACCTCCCTTTTATTACTTTTTTGGAAATATTGCTAAGATGAAAATATTTTGTATGACTTCACATGTATAATTGTATCCTATTATTTGTCATCTCAATTTGTGGTGGGGAGAGGGTGAGAGATAACTTGTAATTCAAAATTTAAAAAGACTAAAATAAATACTTTCTAAAAAATAGTTGTTTTAATTATTTTTGTATATGTGGGTTGTTTTCCTTTTTTCTTTTATCTCCTTTTCGTATAGACCTAGTAGTAGAATTGCTGGATTGAAGGGTATACATAGTTCTATAGTCCTTTGGACATAGTTCCAAGTTGTTCTCTGGAAGGGTTAGACTAGTTCACAGCCCCTCTCATGTATTAATGTGTTAATTATTAATAGTAATGTGTTAATGTGCCTATTTTGCCATATCCCACTCCAACATTTGTCATTTTGATTTTCTGTCATCTTGTAAAGTCTAATGGGTGTGAGGTAGTGCCTTAGAGTTGTTTTAATTTTCATTTAACTGATTTCAATGATTTAGAGCATGTTTTTTCTTATAAAAGTTGTTGCCTTTGAATTATTCCTCTGAAAATTGCCTGTTCATATCCTTTGTCCATTTAATCAATTGGTGAATTGCCTTTGTTTTACAAATTTGGCATACATCTGAGACACTAGATATTTATTACAAAAAAAGTGCCATATTATTGGAATCTCTGCTTGTCTTCTAATTTTGAGTGTAAAAATTTTTGGTTTAATTTTATGTATTCAAAATTATCCATTTTGACCTTTTGTGAACATTTCAACCTCTTGTTTGCCCATGAACTCTTAGCCTATCAGTAGATCTAACAAGTAATTTCTTCTGTACTACCCTAATTTGTTTACAATATCAACCTTTATTTCTAAATCATTTATTCATGTTGAACTTATCTTGTTATACTATGTGAGATGTTTGTCTATTCCCTGTTTCTGCATACTACTTGCCAGTTTTCCCCATACCTATTGTTTAATACTGTGTTCTTTCCCCTATAGTGAGAATCTATTGGTTTATCAAATACCAGATTATTTGCTTCATTTGCTTCATTGTTTTGCGTTCTCATTTTATTCCATTGGTCAACCTCTCTATTTCTTATTCAGTACCAAACTGATTTAATGATTATTACTTGCTATATTACTTAAAATCTGGAACTCCTAGGTCCTTTACTCCCTTCTTTTTCTTTTGTTTGTTGATTTCTTTAATACTCTTGATCTTTTTTCCTCCAAATGAATCATTAGTTTATCAAGCTAAAGTAAATTAGCTTGTAATTCCTTGGTAGTTTGGTTGGAGGAGTACTGAATGAGTAAATTAGTTTAGATAGTATTGTAAATTTTTATTATATTGTCCTGGCCTACTGATGTGTAATTAATGTATCTCCAATTATTCAGATCTGTCTTAATTTGAGTGAGTATTTTGTAATTGTATTCATATAATTCTTGAGTTTTCAACTTCCAAGTAGTTTATGTTGATTGAAGTTATTTTAAATGCAATTTCTCTTTGTAACTTTATTTTTTTTGGTAATATATAGAAATTCTAATGATTTTGCATATTTATGTTGAATCCTACAACTTTCTGAAATTTTTTAATTGTTTCAACTAGTTTTTCTTCTTCTGGTTGACTCTCTAGAGTTTAATAAATAAACCATCGTATCATCTGTAAAAAGTAAAAGCTTTATTCACTTACTGTCTATGCTCATTCTTTTTTTTTCTTATCTTATTGCTATTGCTAGCATTTCTAATAAAAAATGAACAACAATGATGATAGTGGACATTTTTGCTTTACCCCTGATATAATTGGAAAAGTTTCTAGTTTATGTCTACTATAAATAATGCATTCTCTTAGTTTTAGAATGGCTACTATTTACCATTTTAAGAGAAACTCCATTTATTCCCATTTTCTCATGATTTAATAAAAATTAGAGTTGTATTTTTTACAAAAGATCTTCTGGTATCTCTTGACATAGTCATATAATTTTGTGTGCATGCACACGTGCGTGTGTGTATGTGTGTGTATGTGTGATATGGTCCATTATGCCGGCATTTTTTCAAATATTGACTCAGTCCTACATTCCTGGCATAAAGCTCACCCAGACGTATATTATTTTGGTGATATATTGCTATAGGCACCTTGCTAGTGTTTTATATAATTTTTGCATTATTATTTATTAAGGAATTGGTTTATAGTTTTCTTTCTCTGTTTTTTGTTTTCCTTGCTTTAGCAGGAATACTCTTTATCCATTTTTTCAAATAGTTTATATAATACTGGAATTGTTTATTAAATGTTTGGCAGAATTTGCTTGTAAATCCATCTGTGTTACTGAGTTCTTTCTATTCCCTGCTCCTTTTAAGGAACTGATTTATGATTCGTTAAATGTTTTATTTTTTTCCTAAGATAGAATTACTTAAGACTCTACTCCCATTTCTGTTAATCATTACAATTTATATTTTTGAAAATATTCATCAATTTGATTAATGTTGCTAGCTTTACTGACATAAAATTGGACAAAATAGCTCCCGATTACTGCTGTAATTCCATCTTTGTTTTCTCAACAATTTTTGTCAAATATTGAGTTTTCCGTTTTAAAGCTCAGATCTTTGTGTTTATTAAACATTTGATTACTAAGGCCATTTACTACTATGTATTGTATACTTCCTCTATTCAACTGATATACCACCCTATTTCCTAATTAGTACCACAGTATTTTGACAATCTCTGATTTTTGATATACTTTGAAATATGCTTGAACTATATATTGATGATCGTGGCATCATCACTCAAATTATTTTGGTGTTTCATCTATCAGGAAATCTTGTTTGATTTTAACAAATGTAGAAAAGACTCTCTTGTAGGACAACCTTTAAGGTTTTTTTTTTTTCATTAAGTCAAATGTTCCCCATTCACAATGACAAATCATTCAACAATAAACACAGCAATGACATATATTCCCTTTATCTTTTAGTCAATTGTGTGACTGTGAACATGTGATCTTCGATAGAAAAGTATCTTTTAAAGTTTTTCTATTGGTATTATTTCTTTTTAAAATAAGGGTGACCTTGATATAAGTATAAACCTTTCCCATCATGATTTTGTAGAAATGAGAAAATAAGCACATGGATAAATATTTAGTAATGTTTCCTTGACTACCTTTGCATTTTTTCTTAGGAATAATACTGTCTGAGATCTTTTGTATTCTAGAATTTTTCTCTTTTTTAAGACATCTAGAAAATCAACCCATAATTACTTTTTTATAATATATGGCTGAAGTGAAGGATCGCTATGAATTTATTTGTACAGGTCCAACCACTGCTTCCTACTTTATCCAGGACAAAAATATTAGAGGACAAACATGATTATCCTGAAGGCATAAAAATGAAATGAGGTCAATGTAGAAATTCTGGAAGGTATGTACCAATATCATTTTGTTGTCTGTCACCTGATTTGTCTATAAATGTTCTTGTGTTGATATGGTTTAATACTATCTCATGTAAAACTTTCTCCAGGCCCTTTTCCCTTCACTGTTTTAAAAATATTTGTGAGACAATACTGTTCCTGTTTCTATAGCTATATTCTGTAATGTTTTCCAAATTTATTCATATTCTAAACCTGTATTTTCCTCCCCTACTACATCACTGTGCTTGGTAAGGGAATTGAGTATTCTCTGGGAAGGACTTTTTCTTGACCCTTAAAACGTTTTATTTTTGACATTTTTTTTACATTGACTAATTTGTCTAATGAATGATAAAAACCAATAGAGTTAATGCCTTTACTTTACCCATTTCCAATGTATTAGACAAATTAACTTTTGACATTTAGAAACAATATATTTCTTTGCATTCCCTTGTTACTTTATCGTTATCTCGCTTCCCTCCCCCCCGTTATTTTAACCTTAGGACCAACAAATCAATTCTCTTACTACATACACATGATTTTGAAATGAATCTCGCATTTATAATCAGTTGTATGATTGTCAGATAATTTTTAGAAGTGGAAGGGGCCAAAACAAGGCCATCTAATCTTCCCCCATACTTTATAAATTACTGGGACCCTGAGAGATTAAGTCCAATCATATCATTAATGTACCAAGATAATTACAAGAATTTATGCTTACTAATTAGAAAGTCAATTTGTTAAGTAAATTGATTTTATTCCATGCTTATTTATTTAAATTTTAGATATATTTGAGAGGAAAAAGTACAAAATTTCTATATGATTTAGTTCAAATCTTGCTAAGAATAAGGTCACATATTAAAATATAGCCATATGTAAGAAGTATTAAATAGAAGTAATGTTATATAGTAGTAAGTGCATTCTATTTGGAGTTAGAGACCCTGTGTTCAAATCCTGACTTTGTTTCTAATTGTCTGTGCTATCTTGGACGTTTTATTTGCTTCACTGTTCCTCATTTTTCTCTTCATCTGAAAACTTCCTGTTCTTATCCTTCTATTATTTATCAATTGGGAAATGAATTGTGTTCTTATAAATTTGATTCAATTCTCTCTATATTTTAGAAACGAGGCCTTTATCAGAGACACTGACTATAAAAAAATGTTTTCAGCTTTTTGACTCCCTTCAAATTTTGGCTTCATTGGGTTTGTTTGTTCAAAACCTTTTTAATTTAATGTAATCAAAATTATCTATTTTACATTTCATTATTCTCTCTATCTCTAGTTTGGTCATAAATTCTTTTCTTCTCCATAGATCTGAGAGGTAAACTCTTCCTTCTCCTAATTTGCTTATTGTTTCACCCTTTACATCTAACTCATGTCCCCATTTTGACCTTTTCTTGGTATTTTATTCTATGAGTATTTTCTGCCATTCTCTTTTCCAAGTTTCCCAGCAGTTTTTGTCAAAAAGTGAGTCTTTATCCCAGAAGTTGGAGTCTTTAACTTTATCAAACGATAGGTAACTATCATCCTTGACCACTGTGTCTTGTGTGTGTAACATATTACACTGATTCACCACTCTGTTTCTTAGCCAGTATCAAGTAGTTTTGACAATTGCTGCTTTATTTTTCAGTTTTATATCTGGTATGACTAGGCCACCTTTTTTGCCTTTCTTTTCAATAATTCCCTTGACATTCTTGATCTTGTCTTTTTCCAGATATATTTTTCAAATATTTTATTCTAGCTCTGATAAACATTTTTGATAGTTTGATTGGTATGGCACCGAATAAGTAAATTTTTAGGTGGAATTGTCATTTTTGTTATATTGGTTCAGCCTATCCAGGAGCAACTGATATCTTTCCAAACACTTAGACATGACTTTATTGGTGTGTAAAGTGTTTTCTAATTATGTTCATATATATGAACATAATTAGTTTGTCTTGGCAGGTAGACTCCCAAATATTTTACATTGTTTACAGTTACTTTAAATGGAATTACTCTTTCTGTCTCTTACTGCTGGGCTTTTTTAATAATATAGAAATGCCAGTGACTTACATGGGCTGATTTTTTATCCTGCCACTTTGCTAAAGTTGTTAATTATTCCAAGTAGATTTTTAGTTGATTCCCTAGGATTCTCTTCATCATAATTCTTCAAAGAGGGATACCTTTGTTTCTTCAACTATTTTATTTTCTTCTATTTTAATTCTTTCAATTTATTTTTCTTTTCTTATTACTCAAACTAGCATTTCTAGCACAATATTGAATAACAGTGGTAATAATGGACATTCTTGTTTCCCCTCTGATTTAGTTGGAAATGCTTCTAACTTTTCCCCATTATATATAATGCTTGCTAATAACTTTAGATAGATGCCACTTTTCATTTTCAGGAAAACTCCATTTATTCCTAGGCTGTCTGGTATTTTTAACAGGATCAGGTGCATTTAATAGGTATATTTTAATAAAGCCTTTTTGTCATCTATTGAGGTAATCACTATTTTTATTAATTTTTATTGACATGGTGATTTATGCTGATAGTTTTCCTAATATTGAGACAGTCCTGCATTGCTGTTCTAAATTCCATCTGGTCATAATGCATTATCCTCATGATAAGTTGCTATAATTTCTTGACTAATGTTTCATTTAGAATTTTTACATTTATATTCATTAGGGAAATTTATCTATAAATTTCTTTCTTTCTTTTGGCTGTTGGTATAGGTATCAGCACCATATTTGTGTCATAAAAAAGAATTTGGTAGAATTCCTTCTTTGACTATTTTCTCAAGTAGTTTATAAAACATTTGAATGAATTATTCATTAAATGTTCGATAGAATTCATTTGTAAATCCATCTGGCCCTGGAGATTTTTTCTTAGGTTCTTAAATTGAGGATTTTTAATTTGTTCTTTTTCTAACTTATTAAACTCATTAACAATTTTTTATTTTAATTATCTAAACATCTAGAGATATAAAATTTCCCCTAAGAACCATTTTGGCTGCATCCTATAACTTTTGGTTGGTTCTCTCATTATTGTAATTTTCTTGGGTCGAATTAATGATTTTTTTCTGTGAATTATTCTTAATCTACTAATTCTTTAGGATTAGGTTATTTACTTTTCAATGAATTTTTGTCTATCTTTCCATGGTCCTTTATTTCACATATTTTATTGCATAATGATATAAAAGGATTAACTATAAGCATTTAATATTTCTCCCTTTCTGCATTGGATTGTGAGGTTTTTATACCCATGGTCAGTTTTTGTGTAAGTGCCATGTACTATTGAGAAAAAAAGAAATGTATAAACTTTTGCATCCCCATTCAATTTTCTTCAGCGGTCTACCAGATTTACTA
This sequence comes from Notamacropus eugenii, assembly GCF_028372415.1. NCBI lineage: Eukaryota > Metazoa > Chordata > Mammalia > Diprotodontia > Macropodidae > Notamacropus > Notamacropus eugenii. The sequence continues at coordinate 270,767,925 of NC_092877.1, forward strand.
TCTTTTTCTAAAATCCTAGTCACCTCCTTAACTACTTTATTGTTCATTTTGTGGTTAGATTATCTAGTTCTGAGAGGGGAAGGTTGAGGTCCCCCACTAGTATGGTTTTGCTGTCTATTTCTTCCTTTAATGCCCTTAACTTTTCTCTAAGAATTTGGATACTATTTTGGTGCATTTGTGTTTAGTATTCACACTACTTCATTGTCTATGGATCTCTTTAGCAGGATGTAGTTTCCTTCCTTATTTCTTTTAATTAGACTAATTTTCTTTTGTTTTGTCTGAGATCGGAATTGCTACCCTTACTCTTTTTTTTTTTTAACTTTAGCTAAAGAGTAATATGTTCTGTTACAATATTTTTTTACCTTTACTCTGTGTGTATCTCTATGTTTTAAAGGTTTTCTTATAAACCATGTATTGTAAAATTATGGTTTTTGATCCCATTCTGCTTTCTGCTTCCACTTTATGGGACAATTTGTTCCATTCACATTCACATTCAGGATTGCTATGTCTTTCTCTCCATCTTATTCCCTCCACAAACACTTATGCTTTTCTCTCTTCTTTCTCCCTTTCTCTCCTCAATAATATTTTGCTTCTGACCATCACCTCCCTCAATCTGTCCTTCCTTCTATTAGCCTCCCTGCTTTATCTTTCCTCTTTCCTCACGTACTTTCTGTAGGGTAAGACATATCCTATATCTAATTGAGTATGTATGCTCCTCCCTCTGTGAGGCAAATCCAATGAGAGTAATGTTCCAGCAATACTTACCTCCCTCCCTTCTTTCCCTCTACTATAGTAGGTCTTTGTGCTGCTTCATGTGATGTAATTTATTAGTTTCTGCTTTCTTCTTTCCTCTTCTCCCACTACAAACTTTTGTTAAGCAATTTTGTTCTAAATATTTAATTATTTATTTAATTTATATTTATAAATATTATAAATATTATATACAAACGTTATATTTACATATTATTTATATATAATATATAATATTTACATATTGTATATTATAATTATTTAATTAATAATTAATTATTTTTATCACCACATCAAAGTCAACCTACACCAACATACTTTGTCTATGCAAACCTCTTGTAAATGTCATAAGAAAAGTTCTGAGGAGTTACTTATATCATTCTCCTATTTATTATATTAATCAATTATTTGATCATCTTAAAACTGTTACTTTCTCCTCTACCCCCTAATTTTTTTACATCATATATATTTTATAATACTTATGTTTACATGTGTCTACCTTTATAAAAATAAGTCACTTGAAAGTAGAGACAATTTAATTTTTGTAAGTGATTTTTCAATGCCTATTGTAGCTCTTGCCATGTATCACACATTTGTTGTATATTACCTGATCAATTGATTGATGGGTTTGTATCATCAACATATATTTTAAACATAATGAGTTAACATTATTTTTGATCAGAACTATATGACTACTTCAGTTCAAACCTATAGAGATTTTCCTTCCCTCTGGTGGGTTACTCAGGTTCACCACCAGGCATGTATAAGACAAAAGAGCAGAGCTTCTGAAAAAGGACATTATAGAGCTTCCTCAAAGGAATCTTTAGTCATTCAAAAGAGATCAGCCTAGAATTCTGTGCTGGAAATATCAAATGAATGAAGAATCCATATTTCAAAAATAATGATGTGGTATGGATGGGTAGAACACTGAGTGAGTACATTACTATATGCTACTTTTCTTGTAAGATTATGTAGATAGACAATGAATTTAGACTGTAATTGACTTGCAGGGGACAGGCTAGGTTGCATTTTAAAAAGTTCTAGCACCTTCAGTGATGCCAAGATACTTTCTACCTTGTCTCAGAAAGATATGTATTCAAATTCAGTTTTAACAACTACTATCTTTGTGACCCTGGGCAAATCAGTTATTCTTCACTTCAGTTTCATCAGCTACTAAATTTGGATAATAATACCACCTACATCACAAGGTTGTTATGAAGACCAAATGAGATGTTTATAAAAAGCAATTAGTGTGATGCCTGGTATATAGTAGGAGCTACATTAATACCTATTTCCTTCTTTTACCTCCCTTTTACCTCCCTCCAACCTCTCCAGCTCTTAAAACACAGCTTTTTTTAATTTACATTTTCTGGTGATAGCAGATGCATTTTAATTAGTTTTTAATTAATCCCAAGAGGAAGTGTGAAAACATAGAGAAGGCCAAAAATTAGATAAGATTTTGTGCCTGACCTGTTGGGGTATACAGTTCACACAGGGATAAGAAAAATAGATTGCCATAATATAAAATGCTCCACAGTTAAGTATATTAATGAGGTATAAAAGAAAAACCTATGAGAAGTTAGAAGGGGTAGGTTGTTATCAACTGAGGGAGTAAGTCAGGATTGGGAACCTGAGTCCTTGAGGCCATATGTGGCCTTCTAAGTCCTCAAGTACTCCCCTTTGACTGTATCCAAACTTCACAGAACAAATCTCCCTAATAAAATGATTTGTTCCATAAAACTTGACCTTAGTCAAAATGCCATAATCAAGGACCAAAAAGGCCCCCTGTGGCACTGAGGCAACAAGGTCCCCACCACTGGACTAAAGGAAGACGTTGTGGTTGAAGCTGCATTTGCAAGGATCTTTAAGGTCATTGAAACAGTTCAAATATGTATCTATGTCAACCTATCAACGTCAGTTCTGAAACTATCATTACTATAGCTAAGACTTGGTAGTTTGATAACCAGAAAAAAGAAATAAATAATGCAGACATTATATTTCTTTTGAAAGAACACCTTTACATGTGCTATTTTATATAGAGCCTTTTTTCCTCCTGCTACAAGCACAACTATCCCATCAGTTTTCTAAGGGAAGGTCAATTGTATAAAAAATGAAATATAGGCATCTGTCTGATACATTCAGGAAATATTGAAAACAAATGTGAATTCTTGAGTTCATAATTTTAAGGGAAGAATATAACCTCAGTTTCCCCGGAAGTGAAAAACATTGTATCCCAAACCAGTATATTGAATTATGTTTTAATGATATGAATCACTATCAAGCTGGAGAGTTGATTCCACTTTTTGATTGGAACAGTGCTCCTAATACTCTTCCTCTTCTATTTTTGCTTTTGTTTGGGAATTTTCACCTTCTTTGTTTCCTTTGTTTCCTAATGGCAGTGCTATAAAGGTTGCTGTGACATTAATGAGATTGAGAAAGAATATCTGCTTCCTCGCATAGCTCCAGCACATTGAAAAATCACTTTGAAGAGGAAATGATCACATATTCAGGTATATTTTGAAAAATGAGCTTGAACAAGCCTTTTAATAAAGTCATTATTCCCCTTTCCATAAATCAATGAAGCTTGTTTTTGTCCAGAAAATATGAGTTGGTCAAGGACACATCTTTTAAATTTGTCCTTGTATGTAATTTGCTGTGCTAGAAATTTCTTTCATTTTTTTCATGAAAACATACACGAATTATATATTGTTATAAATAAACTTGCACTATGAACATACCTGTACATATTATATGTAATGTATATATGTAGGGAAGTAGTTCTCATTATACTCCAAAGCGGAACACAACTCTTCAAAATAACAATAAAAATTTCAAAAATACCAGTGACACAATGATAGTTTCTTCTACCTTCAGAAAAAGCAAGGCTATAGAAATATACAAAGTATGAATTTGTAATAAGCATAAATGAATCGTGTCTTTCTAAATAGCCTAGGAGACTATATACCCTTTTCTACGATGCTTCCAATATCAATCAATGTATCAACAATCATTTCCTAAGTACTGACTCTGTGTGGCACACTGTTCTAGGCAAAGAGGAGACAAAGTAAAAAACAATGTGCTGCAAATGTTTTTGATTGTGTACCTCAATCAATCAAAAATTTTTACCTATATGCACATACATACATATAAAAGTTATATACATCTACTATTATAACAATAATTATACACATTATAGTAGTTACACAAAATTCAAATTTATAAGGACAAGATAAATTTGAAAGAATATTTAACTTAATATTATTATGTTGCTTACTGAGTAGAAGAATAAGATGTTCAAGCCTGAACTTTAGGAACTCACTTTGTCTACTGTGTAGAAGAGGAATGGCCAAAATGAAGTAAGAAGATCAATTATGTGCCTATGGCAATACGAGAAATGATAAGAACCCACATAAAAAGTTTCTATGTGCAAAGGGAATGGACAAATACATAGTGTTAAAAAATGACAAGAATTGGCATCTGAGTATTGAGTATGACAAGTTGAACCTGAGTGAGTATAGCAGAGTAGTATCCTTTATAGTAATGGTGAAGCTCCAAGCATAGACTGGTTTGAGGAGAAAATAATGTAATGAAATCTATGACGCACATTTTATTTCTTCCATACCTCTCTATTCTGTAAGTTTCGTTCTCACCTTTTGAAAAGGAAGAAGGGTTTGGGATTTGCTCTTAACTCTGCATTGGTTCAAATATGTCTTTCGATGCTTTTCTCAATTTTCCAACCCATTGCTCCTTACAGCATAGCATCACAATTTATTATTCTGTTGCCTAAGTAATGGGCACCTGTTGGGACTGGAAGCTCAATTCCGTGTGGACAGTCTCGGGCAGGTAAAAGTGGGACTTCTAAATCTTAGAGTCTTACGAGGCCCTCCATGAACAGCGGGGGTTCGAGAAGGTCAGACCGAGCTAGCTCGGCTAGCTCGGGTATTTCCGCCTCTCCCCCGGAGATACCTGATGGGTGGAGTCTCCCTGCCCTCGAGGTCGTCCCGGATTGGAGCACACCTAGTTACCTAACAGCACGGTATTGAGATGCAAACTGTGTGGCTGAAGATTAAGTAGGATTGAGGAAGCCTAAAAGCTCTCTTAGAACGTGTGGAGCCAAAGAGGAAAGTAGGGCTCCGCTTCTTTTCTTTCCTCTCTCCCCTCCCCCTCTCTCCCCGCTTGTACTTCTACTTCCATTCCCTTAAGCTTAGCCTTCTTAGGAAATCTCCCCCTCTTCGTCCTAAGAAAGAAGACCCCCTGCACTTGTAACCGAAACCCTGTAATAAAGCTCAACCCCTGTTTGACTCTGGAACGTCCTTTCTCTCATACGTGCATCCGGCGTGGCCAGCCGAAGACCTCGGGAGGTGAGGTAAGGAAGACTCGGGTAGCCCAATACAGGCCTCTAGGCTTGGCAGGCACCTACTTGTTTTCAGATCTTTATTAATTCAAAAGATGCTACTATGAATGAATATTTTGGTGTTTATGACAATTTGTATTTGCCTTCTTTTGCATACATGCCTAGCAGCAGGATGTCTAGGTCAAAGATTATATTTTAATCTGTTTTTAGCATGATTATAAATTCTATTGGTACTCAATTTCTTGCCAAAAGAAAATTGATTTTCCTCTACTACCAACAATTTCCAGCTTTCACTATGGTTTCTCATTTTTGTGTGTGTCAGATATGATGTCAGGGTTGTTTTGCCTTGTTGTTTTTTTTTTTAATTGAGAATTTAGGCTCTTGGGGAATTATTGTAGGTCTTGGTCTTTTTTGACAACTGGTCCTATCATTTTAATATACATATTTTACATATATATATATATATATATCCATTGTGAACTGACTTTTGGTTTTACTTCTGGAGTATCTTAAAAATTAGACATTTATCATATATTTGAGGTAGAAGATCAGAATAAATTAATATTTTACTCCACTAATTTAATACATTTGAAACTGTAAATATGGGTTATTTGAAATGAAATGTACTTCTACAATTATTATTCTCAGGTAACTATCATATAAAAAATGCCATATTTAAGAATAAATTATTGAGAGTACTTAATTACCCATATTGTTTAAATATGTTGATAAAATATAAAAACAGACATTTGTTCAAATCACAGAGTGTTCATCTGATACTACATAGACTCAGATTAATAGAATGAAGTATCTATTTATTTTCAAATATTAGACTTTCTGAAATTTCTAAGAATTTCATTGTTTAAAAAATTATGTAAACTTGGCTTGAAATGAAAATGTGCAGAATACATGCAGAGTATAGCAATGCAATTATCAATATTAGGGAGGGGGAAGAAGGATATACTGGAGGCTGAGTGGCAGAGAAAAAAAGACATCTGCTGTGAATCCCTACCCAGAACTTTCTTGGAATTTTTACAAGAAATGTCTAGTTTTATTGGCAAGAGAATAATTTGTCAAGTAAACAGTGAAAACAGTGAATTTTGTGTAAATAGCAGAATATATCTATAGAGAAAATACTTTAAAACTTATTTGGCAGAAATTGGAGTATATAAAAGACTAGTGTAATTAAAAAAATAAATTCCCACTTTGAAATTTTAGATCAACATACAGTTCCAACTGAGCACACAGAACTGTTTAAACTTTATATGTTTTAACACAATAAACAATTTTGAAGGCATTAGTTTTAAACCGTAGTCATTGCAATGAATAAAATTTGGTGATTACATCCCATGAATAAACGTTAATGAATATTGAATGTTATCCCAAACCTGCCAAAATACAAAAGTGGAATGTGACTTTTCAGCTGTCTAAGGAAGATTGCAAATGATAACATGGCAAATGTTTAAATTAAGTACCTTGCAAAAGTGTGGGATTAATCACTGTGCCATGTTCAAACAATTCAATAATCTCAGTCTTTCATCAAAAGTGCTGACTCATGTATAATTTATGGTATCAAAATAGTGATGCAGCAGCTCTATTCAGGGTTGATCATAATTAATGTAGTGGACACCTGAATTAGGACAAATTGGATTCCAAAATGTGCAGGAATTATATTAATCATGGAATAGGGCAAACAAATTTGTTTTATTTTTAATGAATGTCATGCATGTATAGTTTTTAAATGTAAAATAGCTTAATTTGCCTCCTATTTCACTTTTTAACAGGCTGGTAAGTGCCTACAATTCAGAAGTCAACACAGGGCAGGAAAAAGAGAACAGAGTTTGGATTTGAGATCCTACTATCTGGGTTCAAATTCTGCCTCTGTTACTTATTAGGAACCAGATATTTGGTGAGGCATTTGAGGTATCTGAGCATTAGTTTCCTCATATGAAAAATAAAAAGGCAGTTAAAGGACTTCAGACCTTTTTTTCAACTCCAAATCTCTAAATCTACAGGTTTGGGTTTTTTTGTTTGTTTGTTTTTGCTCGTGTTTTATTTTTTTGGTAAGGCAAGTAAAACATGGTTTCTCACTCCCTTGTAGGGACCAGTCCTTTTTACTGAAGTATTAAGCAGAGTAGTTCCTCAAATCATAGGTAGTTCCTTTTGCAGTTACACAGGCATCTTACTTTGCAGTACTTTCATCAGTCACATTGAAGAAAGGAAATTATCCAAGACCAGCATCTTCTGTTGTGGTGCCACCTCACACTTGTCATAAATTTGCATTTTCTTCAGCTAAGTACTTAGGTGGTATTACTTAAAGCTCCAAGACTTTCTCAATCTCAAACTCCACTAGATTTCTCTTTACAGTTCATAAGGCATTTGTGCCTCCAAATCTCATCAATTATTCATGCTGCCAGTGGGAGAACGAATACCCCTTTCTACAGAAGTTTGTGTTCCAAAGTTTGTGCCCTAACTGAAATTCTTCTCTGCCTTGAAAGCTGCTACTTGCTACTTTCCTGCAGATCTGTAGGTATCATCTAATGCTACATTGTTTCACCATTAAACTGATGCTATCTGCTGCCAAGCTGCTTTTTTCCCTCTACTGCAGTGTATTCCTAGGATACTTCACCACTGAATTGTTACCTGCTACTGGGCTCCTTTTCCACTGTTATTCTGGTGTCTGCTGCTTCTTCAAAGCTCTTTCTTCTCTATGTGGTACATTTAAGCTCTTTTCAAAGAGATTCCACTGTTAACACTATTTTAGCTATTTTGTGAGTCAGGTCCTTTAGGATCCACCCAAACACTACACCCTCAGCTCAAACCTGTCGTTCTAACAACTGTGCTTCCTCACAATGTGAAGCTCATTTTGTTTGCTTCATGTTTGACCCTGACAACATAGTGGATAATACTTGGAGTCAGCAAGGCCTGGGCTTGAACTTTGCTTTAGATGCTTACTGTGTGGTGCTAGAGAGATTACTATCTAACGCTGTTTCTTCACAAGTAAAACAGATATGATCATTACGTCTGTCTCACTGGGTGGTATTTTGTAAAATGTTACACATGTTAAACATCATGATCTTCTAGCTAGTATGAGAAAAATGAAAATTACCCATAAATTTCTTGCTCTTCTTTTTTCTTTGAAATGACAGTGATATATATATTCACATACGTATGCACACATGTTTTATAATATATATAATAAAATATGTATGTATATGTATGTGTACATATATATATAATACACTTGTATGTATTATACATAGATTTAGATTCATATATGGGAGGGAACTACAGGACACTGGATAGAATACTGGAAGTGAAGTCAGGAAGACTCAACTTTCTGAGTTCAAATCTGACCTAAGATACTTACTAGTTTTAACACCCTGGGCAAGTCATTTAACTCTGTCTGCCTCAGTTTTCTCATCTATAAAATGAGCTAGAGAAAGAAATGGCAAGCCACTCTAGCATTTTTGCCAAGAAAACCCCAAATGGGGTCATGAAGAGTTAGATACAGTTGAAAAATTACTGCACACAAATATGTGTGCATGGGTATATTTTTTTCCTGTATGAAATATAAATTCTTCAAGAAAAGGCACTTATATTTTTGCATATTAATTTTAAGCACCTAGCACTAAACCTGGAGCCTAAGCCCAGTGCTTATGAAATTTGTGTTGAAAATTGATGGCAATACCCCTCATCTTACTCTCCACTTACCCTCTTTCTTTTAGTATTTAAAAAGTCTTATTTTTATCTAAGTGGGAGGTGTCCAAAGACTGCCTTCTGTAACATTCAGAAGTACAGAATCAGTTTTGAAAGTTGCTCCAGAACAAAGTATTTACCAGTGTAAAATCACCATTTTTTCGCATTTTAAAATATTCCAACTTGTTATGTGGACATTCTCCCAAACTGAACCCATTTTTACCACATTCTTTTTTTTCTTTGTTTGTCTTTAAAAATGAAAAGAGAGTCACATTGTACAAAAAGTATATGCTCTAAGCAAGGGAGGCCCACAACCCTTTCTTACTTCTGTTAGAAACAGAAAGTATCCTAGAATTGTCAAATAGGCCTAGCATACTGTTCTGACTTAAGGAATACTCTTTAGGGTGCCTGACAACCATATAATTAAAGAGACAGTTCTTGAGAATGAAGTAAGGTTCAAGTAAAATTTCATCTCTGGAGAAAAATAAGGCCTTTCAAATGTAGCTCTCTTGCTGAATAGAGGAACAATGCTGATTCCTTTGATTCTGAACTATCCTGATCCTATAGGATTCATTTGAAAATCTAAAATGTGTATACACTTCAGGTAAGATACCGTATCAAGGAAAGGTGTCATGTTGTCATTTCTTCTTGAGCCTAAAATGCTAAAAACTTAGGGGTACTATTAAAGCTCTCTCAAGTCTACTTTACTTGGAGTGAGGCACAACAAAGGATTATACCTTAAGATACTAGAATTCCTCTTTTATCAACCTGTCTTTAGAATTAATATGAATAAATTGATCTAACACCTATCAAATCAATACTTCAGAATATTTTCTTCCTTTTCTATTCTTTATTAATAATGCTTGTGAAAGCAAAAGAGAGGGTGGTAGGTGAAGGACTGTCTTAGTGAGTCCATTAGGAGAAAGGCTGGTATGACTTTAGTATGTTATCCTGCTCTCCAGCACAATCAAATTTGATCTTATAATTCTCGAAACTGTCACATTTCTTGAGACTTTGGGTGGATAGAATGATCACTTTCTTTCTGGACAAAGCTTTAGGTAATGTGAAAATAAAATGAAACAAAATCTATTCATATTTTGAACAATGACTAGACTTCATGATTGATTTTCATAATCGTAGATTTCCGTTATTGATTATTAATGTGGACAGTGCCCAACATAATAGAAGTTTTTGGACATTGCACTTTTTTTGGAGGGCTCTAAAAGTGTACTCTTCTTGCATCTCCTTGTTTTCATACCAGTGATTAAACTGGAAGACTAGGTATGTGGCATTTTGGATTTTGCAGCAAGTTCTTCAACAACAGTATGCCTGTGACTTTGAAAAAAAGAAATCGCTAACCTTCATTGTGAAGTTGTAGGTCTTTAAATGGGATTAATGCCTCTTCTCACCTATGTATTTAAAGATTACTGAGTTAATGAGCTCAGTTCTCTAGAGGTTTGGGGCTAGGAATAATAAAGGCTTGTGAAGGCTACTTATACTTCTTAATTCCTTCCTGTCCTCCTCCTTTTACACCCCTCCCTCCCAACACACATGTAAGCAGAGATACACTGTGCTTCTCAGAAGGACTTTGCCCATGTTCACCTTGAGGAGAATATTCCTCTGTAACACATAGCATGAATACATAAGCCTGTCCAGAGAGAATATACAACAGAGATTAAGAAAGAACCTTCTAACCATGGAAACTTCTAACTATGGAAAGGGAAGAGCTAAAGAAAAAAAAAAAACAAAACCTGAACTGAAAAAGGAGAATCTAACTCAGCACTGCCAAAAAATAGTTATTTAATGTTATTGATTTGATAAAATCACTGTTTTTATTCCAAAGTGCCTTGTTTCCATTTAAACAATGTTAATAGTACAGCAAGATGTTTGCCAATATGTCTAATGATTTGGATATGATTGAAATATTGAACTCTATTGAATGTTCATTTCTATACTAGTAAATGTTTTAAATTCTTTAGAAAATATTTCTAAGTTCGTTAATTCTAGAAATATGTCTCATTGCTTGGAGTTTTACTATGCTTTTTTTCCCCCAAGATTTAGAGAAAAGGTCTTAGAAGCCTTTGTTTTTCAAACAATATAACAGAGATGTGGAATGATGAAACATAATAGACACATAAACTAGATTGTATAACCATATCATAAAGGTGGTGGTGATGTTTCTAAGGAAAGTCTGAGGATGATCTTAGTTCTTGCAAAGTAAAGGATCCCCCATATACAAGAGTAATGCAGTCTGATAATCATATATATGTTTTGTAGGTTCACAAAGAAAGAAATCATTTTCTCTTTGTTTGTCTTTGGAACTATGTCTCTCTATTTTGCCCTGGCAGAAGGTGTAGAACCCTCTCTTAGGCCAATCTAACTACTTACCAGGTTGGTGCTACTATTTGCTTTGTTTCTGATGTGGGCCGTTTTGACCTTCGTTAAGCTACCTGATTATTTCTTTCTCCCTGCATCTCCTGTGGAGACGTATCAGAAGTGACATGGGAAATCAACCTGCCAGTACAAGTAGGATGTAGGAGAATAGCTCCATAGCTTTAGTATGTTAGCACACTACATGTTAAATTGCATGTTTTAAAATAATATTCAACTTAGGCTTGACTTTAATTAAAAAACATCATTTATTTATACTTATATAGTTTATTTAAATGACTATGCTTACTGAGAATCCAGAAGCTCTGAACCTCTAGTATTTCAGTTTTGAGATGAACTATAGGAAATGGGATAGATTCCATGTGAGGATTAAAAATTGTCCTACCTACAATAATAGAGACTGAGACAAACTTTGAACCAATGGCACTTTATTAAAGGGTCCATTGTCCCCTGCAAAAAGGTCGACCTCATATCTTCCTCATGATCTGAGATGCCCCTTTCTTCCAGGACCTTGCATTTATAGAGTTTAATATCCAAATATACAAAAGAGGTATGATAAAATACAGAATCTTATTGGTTGATATATGATGCATAAGCTAAAATAAGCAGAAAAAAGCAGGGTCATGAGCTGAATGAGGCAAAGAATATCTCCTCTGACTAGGTGGTCACAAGATGGATGGGTTCTCCTTAGATTAGCAGGAAGAGATGGTAGAAGTTATACATATGCTTCAAGAACACATGTGGGGAACTTTCCACATCAGGCCACCACCCATGATTGGTTTGTTCATGGAATTTGAGCAAAAGAGTTTGGAGACAATTTGTCAGCATTCTTGCAGTTGTACAAGTAAGCTTCCTAGGTAGTAAACAAGCAATGAAGATTGCATTAACGTTTGAGATCTATTATAAGTTCCTTCTATTTGAATCTATATTCCTATATGACATATAAAGCATAGACTAATACAGTACTTATTCTTATATCTATTATTAAGTGATTGACTATATATGTATATATATATATATACACATATATATTTCTATATAATATTATATTACTAGTAATGATTACTAACCATCATTACCGTTTATAAGAAAATATTGGACTAATACTGATTAGAGTTTGAGTAGGGGTCCTCAATGAGTCATTTCTCTCACTTATTTCCTTATTCACATAAAGGTCTCCCATTGCATCGTAGACCATCTCCACTCATACTGATGAATATTTGGCCACTGGATCCATGTGATTCAGGAGGAGAAAGGGAGGCTGGTGACCTTGCACAGCCCTCCTTCCCTCAAAACAAAGTCAGGTCCAAGTCATGTCATCATTTCTCTTATGTCATGGTCTTCTTTGAAAAAGTACAAGCACAATGTTAAACAGAAAGGTTTTCTTTACTTAAAACAAGCATTTAAAAATATTTTTCAACGGATTTCCCCTGTACTAAAATGCTTCTGTACTTATAAGACCAATAATGGCTTTCAGATTCTAACCTCAAAAACTGAATTGTCTGGGACAACATTTGTCTTTAGAAGGATTTGTTAATATGTCCTATATAATTTTTAAATCACATGAAATTCTGTCATAAGAAGAAGAGAAAATCAGGTAAGTAGGGCTTACCTGCTTAATATCCTATATTATTTTAATTGGTTTTCCTTTTTTTTTTATTTAGAAAACATCTTAAGTTTTATAATCTTTCTCAATTTTATCCAAAACTTATTTTTTTTTTTGTCCCTTTAATTTAGTACTTATCTCCCCCTTTCGCCTTCCATGTCAGGGTACTTTTTCTTTTTCTCTCCTTTACTTTGAGGATAGTGATTTGACTTGTGATTTCACTGGTACAGGGAACTCCCGAGTTGAGAGACAATCTCCTCCAATGTAGTTCAGCATCTTCTCTGTAATTTATAGTCTTTGGTGCCTAGAACACTGAGAAGTTAGTTGGCTTACCAGAGTCACACAAATAGCACATGTCAGAAATGGATCTTGAAACCAACGTTTCCTGACTTCAAGACCAGAACCCCTTACAGTTCTCATTGATGAGATTTGTAATGGAGTTAGCCTATGTTTTGTTTTTTTCTTGGGTATATGGCCTATACATATGTAGAACTCCTAGAATCGTAATATAAAAGGTTCTTAAAAGGAAGATTTGACCCCTCGCAGTTAGCCTTTTCCTCAATGAAGATTCTTGTAGCACCAGCAATATGAACTCTGGCTAAGCTTCCCGTCATGCTTTTTACATTAATGATTTCTATTATGTTTATCTAAATAGATTCATGAAAACTGTGTCTCCTGAAATACTCAAGAAATGTATATACCGAAGGTTTTCAATACATAACTTAAGGCATAACCCAGTGGGTAATCACTAGATCATGTTTTCTTTCAAAGTGGAAAATTGCCTTTAGAATTTTAGGTTTAAGTGCTCCTTCTTCATTTGGAGAACACTTTCTCTGAATTCATTTTATTTTCTTAATTCATTCAATTATAGGGCAATCACAACCTGCTTAACTGGTAAACTCAAGTCAAAATATTTAATAGAATCAAATCTTTGAGTATTATGTGATAAGACAATTCAGGAACCTTTCAAATTAAAATTTTACTGCTCTTTGTACAAGCGAAAAAGAGCAAACTCATGAGATACATAAAAGTGCTATGAAAACTTAAAGCACCATAAAAAGCTGGCTGTTATTTTTACTGAGGACGATCCCATTTCAAAGCAAATGATAGGCAAAAACAATTTTGTTTGAAACTCCAAGTTCATGATCTTTGCATAGGTTCAGCTTTAACATTTAAAAATAGGCTTTTAAAATAGCCTGGTATGTGTGTGTGTATGTTTCTTACTGAGCTATTTTAAAATTATATTGTATTATGGCTCAATACACCATAAGTAAGATCCAATGTCACGATCTTTTAACAGCAGATAATGTCAGGTGTACTATTTAGAAAGGGTGGTTTAGGATAGCTCAGTTCCCTAAAGATGATTTTCATGGAGCTTGTGATTAAATATGCCTACTGACCAGCTCTCACCTCTAATGTAACTAGGAGAGAGCAGTCACTCCCTGGAGACCCTGGAGGAGAAAAGTTCCTAACTCTCTTTGTCAGTATTAGCAGTCCCAGAAGAAAGGTGAATTTCTTTCATCCCATAAAAAAAAATGAGTTCAGACAAAGGGCACTGGTTCAAGATAAGCATTCATTGCTATGTTGGATCTACTCCTTGGAAATACATTATTTCTATCCCTAGGATCTTTAAGTTGAAACTTTTATGAGAACTCATTTTACTTAACATTATCATATTAGTAGAGTTAAATTTCCATCTAGGGAATCTGAGTTTGGGAGATTTGTAGCAACATTTATTTTAAAAATACATAAAGGTATGCAAAGGTTTAAGGATCAGTTGGTCAATGAAAAGAATTTGTGTGATAATTACAATTAGCCTTAAGAAGTTACACCGTGCTTTAAAATGAATCAGAGTAAGGAGTTTTAAATTCAGGTTTTGAAGAAAACATCTCTATTGGAAGGAATACATTCTCAGATACTTACCTTACCAGTTGCTGATAAGTGATATCTATTTGAAAATGAGATGATACTAAGAAGGGGGAATTTTCCTACTTTAAAATGCTTGAGTTAGCAATCTGACAACTGGATCTTGACTTCAAATATGATAAACATCTTGGGAAATTTATACAACAGATACTTTTCCTATAAATTGTTCTGCTACCTCAACGTTATGTCTTATCAAATTCTTGAAAAAGGCACATGAATGGGAAGAGGGGGAGAGCATAAAGTGAGCTCTTTTTTTGTAGAAAATATAACTGATAAAATAAGATTATAGGTAATGGATTGATAGGAGAGCAGAGGAAATCGGACTGACATCCAATTTATTTGCAACTCAGTGTTTATTTTATGTGTCTGGGGAAAAGTTATGTTATAATGACAGTGCGGTTCATTTTAGCTTCCATGGTTGTTGCCATGACCACTTAAATCATTTATTCTTTGATGGTTATCTGTTTCAACTTTGCACACAATAGCAAAATATCCATCGCCCATGGAAAACTACTCACTGTTACCTAAGTTGCTGAAAACTGAAGTATTCTAATAGATCAGTGCAATGCAATATATTTCAGAGAGGAAGAGAAAGGCAGTCCTGAAATGTTGGAAGATTATTTGACAGACATTAATTAGTCTTATTCAAATGGTTTGCAGGTTGAGATTGCCTCACTTTATAGGAAATCAAATCTCTGATTTGGATCCCAGGGTCTATTTAAATGTAAGATTGTTGCTTTGTTTTTGAAAACAAACAAACAAAAAAACCAACCTCTTTGGATTACAAGAATCCTGTTGCATAAAAGTAAGCAACCTGATATACTAAGTCCAAAACTCTTTGCTTTTAATTCAAAGATCTTTGACTTCTCTTTGCCTTACTCACTGCATATATTGTAAACTTTGAAAATATGTGGTTTATCTTTGCTGTATTAGTGGAAATGCACATCTAAGTTGAATGTGTCCAGTATAAGAGGGATTCCTGTACAGTATTAATTCAGCAAACCTTTATTACCTCTTACATACAAGGCTTCTTGGCTGGCAATGATAATTTTTTTAAAAAGGAGAAAAAGATCAAATAATCCTCTGCTTTTTGTTCATTCAGAAACTAGGATGGAATATTTCTTTCCCTTTGTGGTTTCAGAAGCAGGGCAAATCTGGTTCTAAAACATTCTAAGAGGGTTTGGATATCTTACTTCTTTAGTTTGTTATTGGACATGTGCTTTCTTGCATTCCACCAGTTTTGTACACTAGCAACAATATGTCTTAGAATATTTTACCCAATGACCCTCATTCTTCCAGTTCTTTCCTTGAAAAGGGGGAATATAAATTTACTAAGGATATAAAGTTAAAGTTTGATTCTATTGAAGACACAACTCAAAGAAAATTATGCATATTTCATCAATAAAAGAAATGTTTAGTCAAAATCTTATTCCCATTAAGAACTGATCTTTGATAACTTCTTATGAAAAGTCACATATACCTTAACTGGAGAAAGAATCCATATTCAGAAGGGAGATAAGAAGGGCTTAAGTTCATGGGACACAAAAGGTATATTTAGAGATAGGCTGCTGGGGATAGAAATAGAGTCTCCACTTGTAATGAAAATACTTTCAGAGCAATACACATACTTTTTCTCAATTTTGTACATGTGTATGTGTGTTTGTATGCAAAATCATACAGTCATCAAAATCCTCTACGTGGTTCTCCTCTACTTTTTCTTCTCTTACAGTGTTCTAATCCCTCTCAAATTTCACTTCTGACTATATAAAACAAGTGAAACAATGATGTCCGAAGCTTCTGATAATCTCTTAAATGCCAAATGTAATGATCTTTTTCCTTTCAATCCTTATTTTTCTTGACCTCTCTCCAGCATTTGACACTGTTGATCACTTCCTCCTAAATATGTTCTCCTTTCTGAGATGTAATGACACTGCTCTCTTGGCTCTCTTCCTCCATGTCTAATGATTCCTCAGATTCTTGTTGGATCTTTTTACATTAGATGCTCATTATCTATAAGTACCCTCCAAAGGTCCTGCACACTCTTCTTTTATCTTTCTATTTTCTTTCACTTGGTGATATTGCTTATATGAATTCAATAATATCTATACAGATAATTCTCAAGGATATGTATCCATCCCTAGTCTCTTTCCTCAACTTCTGTACCTTTCACACCTTTATAACCTCTGTAACTAGATGTCCTACAGACATCTTAAACTAAACATATCTAAAAACTGAACTCATTCTCTTTTCCCACAAACTTTTCTGCCTTCCTAACTTTCTGATTGCTGGGTACCACTATCCTCCCAAATACCCAGGCTTAAGTGCTTCATATCATTCTGGACTCCTCACTCACATGCCACATTATGCAATATGTTGCCAAATCTTGCTAAGTCTAACTGCATACACCTCTAGTTCCCTTCTCTCCACTCAAAGAGACACCACTCTAATTCACATCTTCATAGCCTCTTACCCAGGGCATTATATTAATTTCATATTTGGTCCCCTTGCCTCAAGTTTCTTTCCACTTTAGAAAATCCCCCAAAATAACTACTAAAGTACAAACTTTCTTTAAATGAAAGTTGAATCGTGTTACTCCTGCACTCAATAAACTACAATGGTTTCTTGGTACCTCAAGGAAAAAATGTGGTTTGTCTGTATCTGTTATTTAGGAGTTTATATAAGAACTATTAATAAAATTATTGATTCTCTCTATATTAGTTAGAGCCTCAGTTAGGAAATACATTAATATTTTAGTTGTTTAGTCATTTTTCAGTCATGCCCAACTCTTCATAATACCATTTAGGGTCTTCTTGGCAAAGATACTGTAGTAGTTTGTCATTTCCATCTCCATATCATTTATAGATGAGGGAACTGAGACAAACAGGATTGAGTGACTTGCCTAGGGTTACACATATAGCTGCTGCCTCAATAAAACTTAAAATCCCTCATCAATTCAGCTGATATATCCCAAGGCATTTTTCCTGAGAAAAAGGCACTACTTTTCTCTGTGGACTAAGATGAACAGAATGCTATAGTTCTGAAACTGGACTATTTCTTTTGAATTTATGCACAATATGATATCACTGAACATGATTATTACAGAAGCTCAGTGAGATCAGAGGTCATCAGGTTCTGAGGCTCATTGGTCAAGTCTTTTCCTTGTAACTAGAGGCAAAAAGTCTTCCACAGGCTGGTAGCTTGAGACTTGAAACTTCACCCCTGGAAACATGAATTTTAACTGTTGACTCTTTCTATATTTTAGGGAGAAATGAAATTAAAATGGAGTCATTCACCTGAGGCACTCTTAGGGGATATAATCTAGACATTTTGCCTCAACTTATTTTTGGTTTTTAAGATTGATGATTTTTTTAAAGTGTTGCATCAAGGTGTATTGGTAAAGGCTCAGATTAAGAGTTTTAAATAGTGAATAGCCTTTAAAAGTATTTTGAACTTGTAAATTAGTGAAGGATTCCAAAGTCATAAGGAAGCTAGGGGAAGGGGAGAATTTGTACTTCATTATTTAAAATGAATTTCTATGACAAAATCATACATGTTTTCTATGTGTTATTATTTTTCCAGAAAGATGTATATAGACTTTACATTACAAAACTAAATTTACCATTAAAATACATTAAAGAACACTCCATTAATAAGTTGCCTTTTCATCTTCTCACTTTTTCCATCCTTGCTATTATTCCTTGACAACTGTCTGTTATTCTCAATATTTCTATTAAACTTTAAATATAAAATATATTTACTTTTGTCATGGCCCAGTTAAAAATACTTATAATCCTATATTTTGTAAGGAGTATATTTTTTTGTGTTCTACAGAAGCATTTTAGTTAAGGACATAAAAGGAAATTAAAACTTGTATTAACTCATGTTTTTGATCTTCTTTCATATTTTTTCTCCTTAGTCACTAAAATGAAAAGTATAAGTAGCAATAATAATCAAAAATTTGCACCTTACCTTAAAAATATTTTTTTTCTATTCTTCCATTTAGGCAAGACATTTCCATTAAATATTTGCTAAGTCCTCCTGTCTGGACTAGTTACAATGGATATTTTATAAATTCTGATGCATGATAAATAATTCTACTCAATTTTTCCTTCTAAATCCTTTATACCTTCTCATTAGGTTCACCTTTCCTTGTTGTATCTCTGGTTTTATTCTGCAGCAACCTTAAAACCAGCCTTGTCCATCAGTCAATGCCAAACACTCTAGTTAAAATCATCTGTCATAAGTGGTTATGATCTAATTACACTCTCCCTTTCAACCCTATATACCAATCTTTTGAAGTATATTTGCAAGGAATTTCTTGATAAAGTTTCAGTAACCCAATTAAAGTAAAAAATTGCATCAGTAAGTATTGTGAAGTAGATATCCTTGATACCTGTTTATGTCTTTCTCCCTTATGCTACCCCTGACTTTTCCTAGTGTGTACAATTACTTCCAAGACTTGTTCTCATGTAGCTTTCACCACCCGGGTAGTAGCTAACTCTGTAAAAACCAGCAGATCAAGCAAAGTGGCAGACTCCGCAGAAGTCAGGAGATTTGGGCTTTTAAACTAGATGTACTACCACAACTGTGTGTTTTCATGCATAACCAGCTAAACTTTCTCTATAAAAGGTGCAATTCAGATAAGATGATCCCTCAGATCCCTTCCAGGATTTCCCATGAGATTCTGTTTCTATGATTTTAAGATATTTAACTCTCCAGGGCATATTTTATCACAATAGAAAACCTATGAGACTTAAACATTCTTGAAGACTTAAAATAATAAATTTCTAAAAGCAAAATTTTAACACAAATTATGTATTATAGATTCAACCTTGGGGTCCTTCAGTTCTTGTCATATGAGTTTATAGTACCTATTCATAAGATGGGCCCTAGAGGTCAAGTTCAATCCCCCAAGCGGAACCCATTGCCCCTCTTTGCATCAAACCCTGACTTTCGACGGGCGGAGCCAAGATGGCGGAGTGAAAGCTACGACTCACCTAAGCTCCTGGAGAAACTCCTCTGGATATATCTGGGGGGAGAGTCTGACCAGGCTTTGGAGGTGTAGAATCCAGTGGGAGACGGACTTTGACAGATTCGGAGCCCAGGCTGGACTGGGGGGTCCACGGGAGGGATCTGTTCCGCGGGGGTAAGACCCCGGCGCACAGCGCAGCGCGGTCGGCGCGGCAGGGCGGAGGTGACCCAAGGGGCCCGAGAGTGGCGGGCGAGACCAGCGGAGCAGGAGATAAGCCAGGCTGAGCCAGCGATATCAGCGCAGCAGCCTTTGAAATCTTCAGCCTAAAGACGGGACTTCAGTGGGTCACTACTTGAACATCCAGGAGCTGGGATGCCGGAGTGATCAGTAAGTGCTCTCCCCTCCCCCCCGATGACCGTGAGGGAACCATAAAATTCTTCCCCAGATTGATCCTGGATCAGTGGGAGCAGCAGAAGGGGACGGGTGGTCTCATAACACCAGAGGCTGGAGAGGTGGCAAAGGGGGATTCTTCCCACCGTGGTGGAGGCTATCTGGAGGGACAGACGACCCAGGGCAGAGAAAAATTCGCACTGAGACCCAAGCAAGCCGCAGCCCGGGAGACGAGCCCCAGGAGGGGCGGGAACACGCATTAGCCTCTAGGCGTGCCCCAGCCCTCCAGGGGAAAAGGGAAGACAATAGGGAAGCTGGGATCACCATCCCCCGGACCTTGCCTTTGCCTCAGTCCAGCTGAGGAGATATCCTGAGACCAGACCACACCTCCCACACACCTATCAAGCTAAACCCAGGGTTGATCTGGGAAACAACAACAACAAAAAAAAGCCTGCTTTTAGCCTAGACAAACATCAACTCAACTTAAAAGATCTGTATCTTCTGACTGAAAGAACCAAAAGCTACAACACTCAGCCAACATCATGAATCGGAAAAAGCAGACGAAAAGTGAAAAAACCATAGAATCTTTCTATGGGGATAAGGACCAAAACACAAACACCAAAGAGGTCAGAGCTGAGACTGTACTTCCATCTGAAACCTCAGATGGGACTATGAATTTCTCGCAAGCACAACTAGATTACCTGGAACGTCTGAAGAAGGATATAAAAGAAAAACTGGCCATTGATTTTAAAACCATAAAAAAAGAATTCACTGATGAGAACATCAATCTGAAAAAGAAAATTGAAGAAATGGAAAAGGAAGTTCAAAAATTAACTGGAGAGAATAATTCCCTAAAAGGAAGAGTTAATCAAACGGAAAAGGAAACTCAAACCCTAATAGGGAAAATTGATCAGATGGAAAAGGAAACCCAAAACCTAACTGGGAAAATTGGTCGAATGGAAAAAGAAGTACAAAAATTAAATGGAGAAAATAGCTCCTTAAAGGGAAAAATTGGCCAGATGGAAAAGGAGATGCGAAAGCTAACTGAAGAAAACAATACGATCAAGATTAGAATTGGGCAAGTAGAAACTAATGACTCAATGAGGCAACAAGAATCAGTCAAACAAAATCTAAAGAATGAAAAGATAGAAGAAAATCTAAAATATTTAATTGGAAAAACAACTGACCTGGAAAATAGATCCAGGAGAGAAAATCTAAGAATTATTGGCCTGCCAGAAACCCATGATGAAGAAAAGAGTCTGGACAATGTCTTCCAGGAAATCATCAAGAAAAACTGCCCAGAAGTACTAGACTCAGAGGGCAAAATAGTCATCGAAAGAATCCACCGTTCCCCACCGGAAAGGGATCCCAAACTCAAAACCCCAAGAAATATAGTTGCCAAATTCCAGAGCTATCAAGTGAAGGAGAAAATACTACAAGCAGCCAGAAAGAAACAATTTAAATATCAAGGTCACACAGTCAGGATCGCACAGGACCTTGCAGCTTCTACATTAAAAGATCGAAAGAATTGGAACCCAATATTCCGTAAGGCAAAGGAGTTGGGACTCCAACCGAGGATCAACTACCCAGCAAAGTTCAGCATAACATTTCAGGCAAGGAGAAAGTCATTCAACGAAATAAGGGATTTCCAGAGCTTCCTGACCAAAACACCAGAACTCAATAGACAATTTGATCTTCAAATGCAGGTCTCCAGAGAATCATAAAAAGGTAAACAGAGGGGAAAAAACAAAAACAAAAACTTGCAACTCAATTAGGGCAATCTGTTTACCTCCCTGTAAGGGAAGATGATACCTGTTAATCATGAGAACTGTGCAGCTATTATGATAAAAGGGATATATGTAGAGGGAAAGGGCATAAAGTAAATGATGTCATGGCAAAAATATGATTTAAGTATGAGAAGGGAATGTAATAGGAGGTGTGGAAAGGGGGAAGCAGAAAATGGCAAATTATATCACAGGAAGAAGTACAAAACCATAGTAGAGGGAAGGAGGGGAGGGAGATGAGCATTGTTTGAGAGGTACTCTCATCTGATTTGTTCAAAGGAGGGAACAATAACCTTAAGCAGATAATCCTAACTAGCTCTATAGGTAGTAGGAGGGGAAGGGGGAAGAAAGGGGAGGGTGGCTAAAAGGGAGGAAAGAAGCAATAAGAGTAAAGGGGAGTAAAAGGGAGGGGGGCTAAAAGAAGGAGGGGAAGACTGCAGGAGGAGGGGGAGAAAAGTGAATACTATTGAGGAGGGGAAGGGAGACGGGAGAGTTAAAAGCACAAATGGTGGGAAAGAGGGTGGAGGGAAATACACAGATTGTAATCATAACTGTGAATGTGAATGGGATGAACTCTCCCATAAAACGGAGACGGATAGCAGAATGGATTAAAAGCCATAATCCAACAATATGCTGCTTACAAGAAACACATTTGAAACGGGGGGATACACATAGGATAAAGGTCAAAGGATGGAGCAGAATATATTGTGCTTCAGCTCATGTAAGAAAGGCAGGAGTAGCAATCCTAATCTCAAACAAAGCAAAAGCAGAAATAGATCTAATCAAAAGGGATAAGGATGGAAACAATATCCTACTAAAAGGCACCATAGACAATGAAGCAATATCATTACTAAACATGTATGCTCCAAGTGGTATAGCATCCAGATTCTTAGAGGAGAGGTTGGGGGAGTTGAAGGAAGAAATTGATAACAAACCTATACTAGTGGGGGACCTCAACCTCCCCCTCTCTGAACTCGATAAATCCAACCTTAAAATAAACAAGGAAGAGGTTAAGGAGGTAAATAAAACTCTGGATAAGGTAGATATGATAGATCTTTGGAGAAAATTAAATGGGAATAGAAAGGAATATACCTTTTTCTCAGAGGTACATGGAACATTTACAAAAATTGACCATGTACTAGGACATAAAAATCTCACAATCCAGTGCAGAAAGGTAGAGATAATCAATGCATCCTTTTCAGAACATAATGCATTAAAAATTACATGTAATAAAAGGCCATGGAAAGAGAAACCAAAAATCAATTGGAAACTAAATAATCTAATTCTAAAGAAGGATTGGGTTAAAGAAGAAATCATAGAAACAATCAACAACTTCATTCAAGAGAATGACAATAGTGAGACAACGTACCAAAACTTATGGGACACTGCAAAAGCAGTTATTAGGGGAAGTTTTATATCTCTGAATGCTTACATAAATAAAATAGAGAAAGAGGAGATCAATGACTTAGGCTTGCAGTTGAAAAAGCTAGAAAAAGAACAACTTGAAAATCCCCAAGTAAATACCAAATTAGAAATACTGAAAACCAAAGGAGAGATTAATAAAATTGAAATAAAGAAAACTATTGAATTAATAAATAAAACCAATAGTTGGTTTTATGAAAAAACTAATAAAATTGATAAACCTTTGGTTAATCTGATCAAAAAAAAGAAAGAAGAAAACCAAATAACTAACATTAAAAATGAAAGGGGTGAACTCACCTCCAATGAGGAGGAAATTAAAACAATAATTAGAAACTACTTTGCCCAACTTTATGCCCACAAATTCGACAATCTAAACGAGATGGATGAATATTTTAAAAAATACAAATTGCCCAGATTAACAGAAGAGGAAGTTGAATACTTAAACAACCCCATCTCAGAAAAAGAAATTGAACAAGCCATCAATGAACTCCCTAGGAAAAAATCTCCAGGGCCAGATGGATTCACAAGTGAATTCTATCAAACATTTAAAGAACAGTTAATTCCAATACTACATACACTATTCTTGAAAATTGGGGAAGAAGGAGTCCTCCCAAATTCTTTCTATGATACAAATATGGTTTTGATACCGAAACCAGGAAGAGACAAAACAGAGAAAGATAATTATAGACCAATTTCCCTAATGAATATAGATGCAAAAATTTTAAATAAGATTTTAGCAAAACGAATACAGCATCTTATCACTAGATTAATACATTATGATCAGGTAGGATTCATACCAGGACTACAGGGCTGGTTCAATATTAGGAAAACTATTAGCATTATCGACCACATCAACAACAAAGCTAACAAAAACCACATGATTATCTCAATAGATGCAGAAAAAGCTTTTGACAAAATACAACATCCATTCCTACTAAAAACATTGGAGAACGTAGGAATAAAGGGAACTTTCCATAAAATAATAAGCAGTATCTATCTAAAACCTTCAGCAAGCATTATATGCAATGGGGATAAGCTAGATGCATTCCCAATAAGATCAGGGGTGAAACAAGGTTGTCCATTATCACCACTATTATTCAATATGGTACTAGAAATGTTAGCTGTAGCAATTAGACAAGATAAAGATATTCAAGGAATTAGAATAGCCAAAGAAGAAACTAAGTTATCACTCTTTGCAGATGATATGATGATTTACCTAGAGAATCCCAGAGATTCAAGTAAAAAATTACTTGAATTAATAAACAACTTTGGCAAAGTTGCAGGGTACAAAATAAACCCACACAAATCCTCTGCATTCCTATATATTAGCAACAAAGTTCAACAGCAAGAGATAGAAAGAGAAATCCCATTTAAAGTTAGGGCAGACAGTATAAAATACTTAGGAGTCTACCTGCCAAAACAAACCCAGGGACTATATGAACACAATTACAAGACACTTTTTGCACAAATAAAGTCAGATTTAAGTAAGTGGAAAAACATTAGTTGCTCATGGGTAGGCCGTGCTAATATAATAAAAATGACAATTCTACCCAAATTAATATACTTATTTAGTGCCATACCAATTAAACTATCAGACAATTACTTTCTAGAGCTGGATAAAATAATATCAAAATTCATTTGGAAAAACAAAAGGTCCAGAATATCAAAGGGACTAATGAAAAGAAATGCTTGGGAAGGTGGCCTAGCGCTACCAGACCTTAAACTGTACTATAAAGCAGCAATTATCAAAACCACTTGGTATTGGCTAAGAAACAGAGAGGTAGACAAGTGGAATAGACTTGGCACTCAAGACGCAGTAGGCAAGGAATATAGCAACCTTCTGTTTGATAAACCCAAGGACCCCAGCTTCTGGGATAAGAACCCATTGTTTGACAAAAATTGCTGGGAAAACTGGATAACAGTGTGGCGGAAATTAGGCATAGACCCATACCTGACACCGTACACAAGAATAAAGTCCAAATGGGTACATGATTTAGGTATAAAGATTGATACCATGAACAAACTGGAGAAGCAAGGAATAGTGTATTTATCAGATCTATGGAGAAGGGAAGAATTCTTTACTAAAGGAGAGATAGAATGCATTATGAAATGCAAAATGGATAACTTTGATTACATTAAACTGAGAAGTTTTTGCACAACCAAACCCAATGCAACCAAAATCCGGAGGGATGTAGTAAATTGGGAAAGAATTTTTACAGCTAAGCTCGGGGATAAAGGCCTCATTTCTAGAATATATAGAGAACTGACCCAAATGTATAATCATACAAGTCATTCCCCAATTGATAAATGGTCAAAGGATATGAACAGGCAATTTTCAGAGGAAGAAATTAAAGCTATCTATAATCATATGAAAAAATGCTCTAAATCACTATTGGTTAGAGAGATGCAAATCAAAACAACTCTGAGGTACCACATCACACCTATAAGATTGGCAAACATGACAGAACAAGAAAATGATAAATGCTGGAGAGGATGTGGGAGAGTTGGAACACTAATTCATTGTTGGTGGAGCTGTGAGCACATCCAACCATTCTGGAGAGCAATTTGGAACTATGCCCAAAGGGCTACAAAAATGTGCATACCCTTTGACCCAGCAATATCACTACTAGGACTATATCCCCAAGAGATCATAAAAATGGGAAAGGGTCCCACATGTACAAAAATATTTATAGCAGCACTCTATGTAGTTGCCAAAAACTGGAAGTCAAGGGGATGTCCATCAATTGGGGAATGGCTGAATAAATTATGGTATATGAATGTAATGGAGTACTATTGTGCCATAAGAAATGATGAACAAGAAGACTTCAGAGAGGCGTGGAAGGACTTATATGACCTGATGCTGAGTGAAAGGAGCAGAACCAGGAGAACTTTATGCACAGCAACAACCACAGTGTGTGAGAGTTTTTTCTGGTAGACTTAGATTTTTGTAATAACACAAGAACTTCTGAAAAAAAAAAAAATCCCAATGGTGGACCTCAAGGCAAAATGCCTTCCACACTCAGAGAGAGAAATATGGAAGTCACTCACATAATGTAGCAGATCATGTTTGTGTATGTGTATCTGTTTGTGTATCATGTTCTGATTTGTTATACGGATTCTTTCATTTATCTTAGTCTGACTACACAGCATGACTATAGTGAAAATATACTCAATAGGAAAGTATATGTAGAATCTATACAGAATTGTATGCAGTCGTGGGGAGGGAGGGAGGTAGTGGGGGGTGGGTGGGGAGGGATAAAATCGCAATTGTATGGCAGTGATTGTTAAACATTAAAAAAAAAAACAAAAAAAAAAAAAACCCTGACTTTCTTAACCCTTTCCTTTGTATTAATAACTGTAATTTTCTCTCAGGCAACTAAGCTATCAATTCCAACATCATCTTTAATTGTTTCCTCTTTGTACATAGTCAATCAATTGCCAAGTCCTATTGATTCTACATTAGCTATAAATTTCTATATCCAACTACCTTAGCCTGGGTTCCCTTCTCTTATCTAAACTGTCGTAATAGCTTCCTAAAGGTCATTTTTTACCTTAATATTTCCCTTCTTCAACTTATGTTCCACAGCACAGTCTAAGAAACTGATCTGATCATATCACTTCTTTACTAAAAATCCTTGGTATACTCAGTAAAGTATAAATGTCTGATCTTACTATAAAAAAGTATGTTCCACTTCCCCAGTTTAAATAATGCAATTAGAGAAGGTTTAAACATCTATTTAATTAATTGGTCAAAAGTATAAACTATGGGCAAAAAAGTCCTCAATTTAGGAGGAGTGAAGTTCTTTGAATATTGATTGAAATCAGAGCCTGTCACAACAGCAAATGTGTAGGTAGCACTCAAACTCTGTTTTCCCTCTAGGAACCTGACCCACTGATGTATAGGAACTCAAATAGTCCTAAAAGAGGTAGTTAGATTGGTACTCAAGACACTTCACAAGCTGCTTCTGATACTCTTTTGCTTCCTTGTCTCATGCAATCCTTTTGTATGTTCTATCTCTTGGTCAAAGTGGGTCATTTTCTGGCCTCTTTACTCATTTTGACCTCATAGAATTGTCTTCCTGCTCACAATCCCCCACCTCCACCCTGCTGTCTCTGCCATCTATTTCTTGGATGGTATTAATCTTTTCCCCTCTATATTTTGAACTGAATTATTTTTTCTACTAGAGGAATGGTACTTACACACACCTATATTTTAAAGCAATCATCTAAGCTACTATAGTAGCTTATGTGTTATTATAATAGCATAGGTGTTATTACTGTATAAATATTATATACACATACATAGTATATGAGTATAAGATTAGATAAGAAAGAATCAGGTAAAATTTAACTAAGTAATGTAGACTTTGATAAATCTAAGAACATAAATCATTTGGAGGAGCCCCTATTTGTTAAGAACAGCTAAAAAGTGAAAAGTAATTTGGCAAATACATGCATGCATACATACATATGCATGTACACACATACATATATAAAATTTTATACCATGTACAATAATAAATATCAAATGTATATTCTATTTCACTATGAAAATGTCATTTAAAATATATTGCAGTCTTTCTGATACAGTGAATGAAGGTACCACCCCCTCCATGAATCACCTCCTGAAGCTCTAATTGTTAGTAATCTGCTTTCTCAAATTTGAAAGTATACTGCATTCACTTCTCCTTTGTAATTGTCTCACTCTCCTTTATATCAAGTCTATTCATACAGATGTTTTTTCTTCCAGATTTTCATTTCCCCTCTACCTCCATCAGATCAAAAGCTAATGGAATTTAGCATATTTGTTTGATCTATCATTGTGCTTTACAGCACCTAGCTTAGTGCTTTGTACAAGCCTGGAATTCAATATATGTTTGTTGAATCAAGAAGTACTCGTATGTGGCCAGTTGTAGATCTCCTAGGATTTAGAGTTTCAAAATTAGCTTGTTGAATCAAAAGTTTCTAAACAGACATAAGTCTGACATGAAGAATATTCCATATTCCCATTCCACCTATGAGGAGAACATTTGGTTTCACTTTCTTCTTTGCTTTCAGTATAGCCATGTGGCATTTTCTTTCATGTTAATATCATACAATATGGGAAATGCATCAGTATTCATAAATTAATTTTTTTAATTACCTGTTGATATCTAGGTAAAAAAAATACAATTTTGGCTCTTTCTACATATAACCATTCAACTGCTAATGTAATCTATTGACAATGTTTATGGTGTTTTTGAGAAGTAGTTTAGAGAATAATCTAACTCTCATCAGCATTTGTCAGAGAATGGAAGTTATAGAAAGAAAGATTTGGGTCAAATATATGGGAGGAAAAACAAAAACAAAAAATTGTTTAACAAGCATTGAAACAAAGCTCTATGTTCAGTCCCAGGAGGTAATGGTTTCCCTCTTACTGGATGTGTTTTAGTAAAGGCTGAATGAATAGTCATCAGGGACATTATTGGAGATTTATAATCAGCTATAAGTTGTACTGGTTCACTGCAAGGGGTTCACATAAGCCCCTGGAGTATGCAAAACTACTCGTAGGCTGTGGAAAGAATAAATCAGAAGTTTCAGAATCTTCTACTTAAAGGTTAGGGGATTATAAGAGAAAGACAGGCTAATGGTGTGTGGATTCATTCATTGATTTTTAAATATTTTTATCACTTTATAAGAAAGAAAAGGGAGGGGAAAAGGAATACAGTAGTGATGAACTTGATCTTACTCTTAATTGGAGTATGCCAGAGGAAGTGTACAAACATGGATCTCATGTTTATCTGAATCATTTAGAGAATGTGTGGATACATACAAAAAGCTTGGCATAGAGATGTGTTCAATTAGACAGAGCAATAGAAGGAGACAGAGAGGAGTTTAACAGTGATGGTAGAGTGGAAATATTCTCAAAGTAAACAAACCTCAGTTTTAGAGGATGAGTCATATTTCCAAGTGAATGACTATAATTCAAGAAATGACAGGATTAATATGATATGTGGAATACTGGATTCTTACCTCCCTATTTGAAAACAGTGATTCAAGGTATGAATTAAGGTAACTCTAGGAAGACTAGTATGATGTAATGATAATGAGTAAGATAAAAATAACCAGGAAAACAATTTATATGATGCCTCTAAAATTGTAAAGGAAAATCACTTTGAGAGATCTACAAACTTTGATCAATTCAATGACTAATATGATCCGAAAGCCTGATGATAAAATGTGTTTCCCCTCTATTGACAGAAAAGTGATAGATAAGAAGTAAAGAATTTGAAATAACTTTTAAAGCACAACCAAAGTGTGAATTATATTTTCTTGATTGCATTTATTTGTTGGTTAAAAGGAAGGAATTATATTTATATGTGGAGAGGGTAGGGGTTGACATTATGGCAAAGCAAAAAAAATCAAAAAAGAAAAAAATCACAAATGATACATTTTAAAATACTCAGAAGAGAAGAAAAGGAATTTTAGAGGGAGGCAAAAATAAGCAGGCATTTTTGTTATTAGTAAACTAAATTTAATATACATTTAAAAACATAAGCTGTGCAAAATAAAATTATACAACCTCATATGCAATATTCTTTTTTCCGTTCTTCGTACATTGAAATATTCACGGTTGTTTGTGATTGTCAAGATTACGAAGAAAAGCAAATTCTAAAAAAGAAAAGAATGTTATAACTGGTGATTTTATTTATTTTATCTAATAATAAGAAAGAATTATCTTATTATATATTAGTTACATATGAATGATCACTGACATCTTCATTTGGTCTATGGTATCTAGGGCATAGATGGAAAGTTCCACAACCAAGAGTGGTTAACAGTGATATCCTCATTCATTCATTCATGCTCTACATGTTATATTTTATCCTATCAAAATTTACTTGTGCCCATGAAAGTGGATTTATGGATGAAATTAT
The DNA here is from genome assembly GCF_028372415.1 of Notamacropus eugenii. Classification (NCBI taxonomy): domain Eukaryota; kingdom Metazoa; phylum Chordata; class Mammalia; order Diprotodontia; family Macropodidae; genus Notamacropus; species Notamacropus eugenii. The sequence goes on from NC_092877.1 coordinate 270,798,136, forward strand.
CTAGATTCAGCTATCCTAACTCAATGGACAACTAGCTTAAAAAGATTCCTGAAAAGAAAACATAGAATCAAAGTAATAATGTGAGCACAAATAAACAATAAAAACATGGAAAACTCCTTTCTACTACTCATAGTATAAGTTCTTCATGAGTATATAAAATGATACAAAGGTGATTTAGTCAGATCTGATAAGGTCAGCTAAAAAAGGAATCACAATCATCAGGAAGATTATTATTTGAAATATACATTTGCATCCATTGTCATTAACAATAAATCTTGCCTAAAGCATATACTGTGCTTTGAAATTTTAGCTATGAAGCCATACTGACAAGCAAGGTATTTAAGAACTAGGCTTTTATATGCTGAGTATAAAAACTCTCATCTATCATATTTAAACTACAGAGCTAACTTGTTGAAAAATCTTCTAGTTCAAAAGTTTCCATATACTTTTGAAATCATTTGTTAAAATACATAAATCAAATACCTTCTGAATGATTTTCTAGTGTAATTGATTAATGTCAAAGAAGGCAGAAATTTAATACCCAGATTTCATTACAAAAATAAGCTTTGTGTAACTGATGGGTGACAATGAAAAATAGTATCATGATTTAGTAAACACTACCAGTTATACCCTTCTCCTTCATGTATCTATAGATCTTTGTGTAATATTACTTTTAGCTGTGCTTGTCTTAAAATTTAAATATCCAAAAGACTGAGTAAGAAAGTTTACAAAAATAGAGAGTGGAGTCAAGATGGCAGAGTAAAAACAGGTCTAGAGCTCTTCCCCCAAACTGAGCCAAATGTCTGTAAAAAAAATGACTCTAAACAAATTTTTGAGCTGCAGAACAAACAGAATGATGAAGTGAAGCAAATATAAAGCCTAAGACAAGCTGGGAAGTCACTGAGAAATGCCTATCGCACCACTCTGGTAGCAGAACCCAGTCCAATGTGGGGACCTTGCTGGAAAAGACAGGGCTTGAGCAGCCCTTGGGGGACGGAATCTCTTGCACCCATGGCAGTTTATAGACTCTACGACCCCAGAACACCTAGGATAAACTGGAAGGTCAGTGAAAAAACAAAACAAACCTGTGGGACCTGTGTGAGACACTAGAGTGGTCTGGCCCAAGCCCTAGGGCAGCAAATCAGGGAGGCTGTGGAGGAACCCATTTCAGCCACACCAGCAGCTGCACTCACTGTTTCTGGAGCTCCAGGCCCACAGCTTTTGGGAGGATCAAGCAGCTGACAGTATACCCCCCCACCCTCGCTGGAAGCAGAGGATTACCTTGACAAAGAGCTCAAAAGTCAAGTAAATGGCTGGGGAAATGAGCAAAAACCAGAAAAAGAATCAGACTAGAGAATCTTACTTCTGTGACAAGGAAGACCAAATTATACAAACAAAAGGCAACAAATTCAAAGCTCCTACCTCTTAAGCCCCCAATAAAAATATTAATTGGTCTCCAGTCATGGAAGTGCTCAAAAAGGATTTTAAAAATCAAGTAAGAGAAGTAGAGCAAAAATTGGGAAGAGAAAGGAAAGTGATGCAAGAATATCATGAAAAACAAGTCAATTGCTTGCTAAAGGAGACCTTAAAAATGCTGAAGAAAATAACACATTAATAAGCAGACTAACAGAAATGACAAAAGAGATCCAAAAAGCCAACAAGGATGTCCTAGAAAGCAGAATTGGCCAGATAGAAAAGGAGGTCCAAAAGTTCACTGAAGAAAATACTTCCTGAAAGATAAGAATGGAGCAAATGAAAGCTAATGACTTCATGAAAAATCAGGAAATTATAAAACAAAGCTAAAGACATGAAAAAAAAAATTAGCAGACAGTGTGAAATATCTCATGGGAAAAACAACGGACCTGGAAAATAGATCCAACAGAGACAATTTAATAATTATAGGATTACCTGAAAGCCATGATCAAAAAAAGAACCTAGACATCTTCTTTCAAGAAATTATCTAGGAAAACTTCCCTGATATTCTAGATTTGAAGGGGAAAATAAACATTGAAAGAATTCACCAATCATCTCCTGAAAGAGATCCCTAAAGAAAAACTCCTAGAAATATTGTAGCCAAATTCTAGAGCTCCCAGGTCAAGGAGAAAATATTGCAAACAGTCAGAAGGATTTAATTCAAGTATTGTGGAAATCAAATCAGGATACAGAAGATTTAGCAGTTTCTACATTGGGAGGTTGCAGGGCTTGGAATATAATATTCCAAAAGTCAAAGGAACTAGGACTAAAACCAAAAATCACCTACCCAGAAAAATTGAGAATAATACTTTAGAGGAAGAAATGGTCATTAAATGAAACAGGGGAACTTCAATCAGTCTTGATGAAAAGACCAGAGCTGAATAGAAAATTTGACTTTCAAACACAAGAATCAAGAGTAACATGAAAAGGAAAATGGGAAAGAGAAACCATAAGGGACTGTTTATGTTCCTACATGGAAAGATCATATTTGTAACTCTTAAGACTTTTCTCAGTATTAGAGTAGTTGGAGGGATTATATTCATATAGACAGAGGGCACAGGGTGAGTTGAATAGGAAGGGATGATATCTAAAAAAATAATATTAACAGATGAGAGAGGAATATATTGGAGGATAAAGGGAGAAATAGAATGGGACAAAATATCTCTCCCATAAAAGAGGTAAGAAAAAGCTTTTTCAGTGGAGAGAAAGAGAGAGGAGGTGAGAGGGGAAATGTGAACCTTATCATCATCACATTTGGCTTAAGGAGGGAATTACATACACACTCAATTTGCTATGAAAATCTATCTTACAGTATATGAAAATGGGGAGAAAGATAAAAGTGGGGTGTGGCAGGATAATAGAAAGAAGGCAAATGGCAAGAGGGATAATTAGGGTTAGGATCAAAGGAAAGAATAGCATAAATGGGCAACAGGATAGGATGGAGGGACATATAGTTAATCTTCCACTACATGATTTTTATGGAAGTGTTTTGCATAATTGCAAGTGAATAACACATATTACTTGTCTTCTCAGTGGGGATGGGTAGGGAGGGAGGAAGGGAGAGAAGCTGGAACTCAAAGTTTTAAGGACAAATATTAAAAATTGTTTTTATATACAACTGAGAAATAAGATATGCATACAGGCAATGGAATACGAAAATCTATCTTGTCCTACAGGAAAATAGAGAGAATGGGAATAAGGGAAGGGAGGGGTCTTATAGAAAGGAGAGCAGACTGGGAGAAGGGGTAATCAGAATGCATGCTGTCTTGCGGTGGGTGGAGGGGACTGATGGGGAGAAAGTTTGTTACTCGAAATCTTATGGAAATGATGTTGAAAACCAGAAATAAATAAATAAATTTTAGAAAAGAAAGTTTTCAAAATCATGAGGCATATTCAGAGTGCACTCACATTTGTTAAAGCAAAATAAAATAATAAGTAACATTAAGTATTTTGGCATTTTCATGTTTGCTTCATCTTTCTCAATTTTTGCATGTTTTAATAATGTCTATAATATTTATACAATATCAATGTGTGTGATATACAAATAGGAAAATACACATATTTTGGTGGGTACTATTTTTTTTTATGGGATGCTTGGACAAAAACATTTTAAAGACCAACATATTAAATGATTTGTGGATCTGTATAATTCTGAGTTTCTGTGATTCCTTGTTTTAATTCAATTTTTAAATGTGCTCAAAATATTCTCCTTATTTATAGCTGGCCGTTTGGAGGTCCATCTTTCAAAGAGACTCCATTTTTAAAAGCAGTGATTGCTGTTTGACTCCCTTAAACTAGTAATGCATGCTGATACCAACTCTTAACAGGTGACCTGAATATGGAACTGAAGGGTACTTTTAGAGTATACAGTCTTTCACCTATACTTTTTATTGTTCTGTCATTCAGTTATGTATGACTCTTTGTGACCCATGGGACCATGGGGTTTTCTTTGCAAAGATAATGGAGCAATTTGCCATTTCCTTTTCCATTGGATTAAGGCAAACAAAAGTTAAATGACCTGTCCAGGGTCATACAGTTGGTATATGAAGCTGAATTGGAACTCTGATCTTCATGACTCTGGAGGCAGTGGATAAAGTGCCAGCCCCGGAATCAGAAAGACTCCTTTACATAGGTTCAAATACAACATCAGATCAACAGATCAACTGCTGTGTGACCTTAGGCAACTCACATCATTCCTCATCTGTAAAATAATCTAGAGAAAGAAATGGTAAACCACTCTATTATCTTAGCCCAGAAAATCCCAAATGGGGTCATAAAGAGTTGGGCACAAGAAAAGTGTCTCGAAAACAACAACTTCCTGACTCCAGGGCCAATGCTCTTTCTACTGAGCAACTTGCTGCCTCATAGGTATAGGGGCTAAGAAACTTTCCCAAGGTCACACAGTCAGTAAGCATCTGAAGCTAGATGTGAATTTGGATCTTCCTAATGTCAGGGCCATCTAGCTGCCCCTTCACCTGTAATAGCAAATAGTAATAGTTTTTAAGATCTTGTTATCGTACATCTTGTCTGTGAGCATTTAAAGTTATACACAATCTGAAAACCACTGTCTAAAACACCAAAAATGTCTATAATTATTTGTAATATGTGCCAATTTATGTTGTCTTCCAATGGTAACTGACAAGTTAACAGGAAGAATTTGGAAAGAAAACCTCCATAGGAATAGGGGAAGTGGAGTGGATATTTCAATAGGTCCATTCTTAAATGACTTTTTTTTTTGACAACAAAATTATGACATTTTAAGCTGCTGAGAGAGTATGGATATGGTCTTATAAAAATAGATATACTAGTCCCTTATATTCATTCATGAGATGATAACATTTTAGGATTAGGATAGTAAGGGTTAATATTTTCTTTTAAGTATTGGAGTTTAAATATGTTGTTCATATATTTAAAATATTATAATATTATTCTTATTTTTAACCTTATAATACGCATCTAGGTTTTTCATCACTGAAATAATTTTTCTTTCTGTATTTCTTCTTCCCCATCTCCAATCCCCCCCACTTCAAATTACAACCTTTTTCTTTATTTTATGACTCTATTTTCCCTGATAGGATTTAACATTGAATTCTAATAGAAACAGAAATAGCTGTTTTATAATTGGGCTTTGTTTTTTCCAAGTATCTAAGATTATTAACTCTAAAATCATATTTCAATATAGCCAGGACTGAGACAAAGGTTTTGAAGACATATTCTAATATTGTATTGTTCAAGAATGCCTATAATTAAATCATTTCTTTAAAGACAAGAGCATATCTATTAATCTATATTATTAATAAACCACATCAGTGTTTGTAAAAAAAAAACAACAGCAACAACTTGCAAAAAAAAAATACAAATAGTAATAGTTGCAAATAGCAACAGGTAACATGACAGCACTGATTACATCTAGCCCTGAAATATTTTAAAGAGTGTGGAAATTCATAATGACTCAAAGTGATTGATCTTATAATCTACAAAGGAAAAATAAAGCAGCTTCCACTGACCAGTAAATGGATGATCAATGTCTATTATCCAGATGATGATATGCTGTTAGATAGTAGATCACTGGACAAATCTATCAGTATGTACTGTATATCTTAGACAGACTCTGAAGGTGGACAATGAACAGGACCAAGTATTGAACTGAAGGAAAATAGTTGGATGCATTTCTTCTGTGAAATTGTGTACTACATTTAATAATTTAGTAATTGCTCACTGATAAAAAAAAAAACCCTACCTCTTTAAACAACTAGTACTTTTTTAAAAAAAATTATTCATGCTTTTGGGTTTTACATCATAATCATACTCTTATACTGGATATCCCAAACATCTTTGTGTAGTGTGAAGTGAATCGAACTTAAAAAGCTTAAAATTGCACAAAGACTTTTAAGACACCCTTAATATAGATAGGCCTCAATTAATGCAAATAATAGATCCCATGAAGTGGGCCTAAATATTTATATTTGCTCTGTTCAAAGTTATAATTATATAAACAGAAGTAATTTGTCTCATCTCAATGGAAATATGCAAAATCAAATAAGGAGACCACTTCATGGGATTTGCATTTGACATAATTATCATTAAATTCAAATACATACGACCATTTCATGGGATTTCTAATTGCCACTATTTGGGATCTGATTATACATTTGTCCCATGCAACCCTCAACCCCAGCTCCCTCATATGAAAGAAAAAACAGTTAAGATGACCATTAAAATGACTGGGCCATAAAATGCCAACATATTTAATATTTCACTTCAATGCTCCCTTATTTTACTCTTGAGAAGAGGGAGTGTGTTGAATTATCTGTCTCGTGTCACTAAGATAAGTTATTTTAAGTACTTTGAATAGGCTGTCTTTAAATAATAGAATTATGGAACAATACAACCTCCAAAAGATTTTAGTTTCATATAACTCAAAGGACAATGGAAAGACATACTATGTATCAAAGTACATGACCACTTTGTTTAAAAGTAGTTCAAAAAAGATATTAATAAAGAGGTATATAATGAGAAGAGGAGATGTGTTGGTTATATAGCAAAAAGAATGGAGGTAATAATAGCAACAATAATAAAAATTGCTTAGTCTTTTATAGCCATGTCTGATGCTTTATGCCCCTGTAGCGCCATAGTGATATTCACAGCACCTACTTCTGCCATGAATATCGCAGTGGAATTCTGAATCATGAAATACAAGACTCTCCACATGGAACACAGAAGCAAAACAGTTATTCAGATCCCAGAAAGCCAAATCCATCATAGTAACAAAAATCTATACACAACAATGAGAACAATACCATCCCCAAGGCTTCCCATGCTACGCTTCCCACAAACCAGTCCCCTTAAACAAATCACAAGCAGGCTCTCTTAAACAAAGTTCCCTTCTCTCACTCATAGTCAGCTGCCCACATGCTTGCATCCTTCAGCTCTGACTGCTTTTTCCCTAACTTCCTCTCAACTCTGCTCTAGCTCTGCCTCTTCCTGTTCCACCCATTCAAAAAATTCCTCCTACCACAGGCTCCATGTGACTCAGACTCACTGCCAGGCCTAGAGGCCTGTGTGGGCTACCCGAGTCTTTCTTACCTCACCTCCGAGGTCTTTGGCTGGCCACGCCGGATGCACATATGAGAGAAAGGACGTTCCAGAGTCGAACAAGGGTTGAGCTTTATTTCAGGGTCTAGTTACAAGTGCAGGGAGGTCTTCCTTAGGAGGAAGAGGGGGAGATTTCCTAAGGAGGCTAAGATCTTAAGGGATTGGAAGTAGAAGTACAAGCGGGGAGAGAGGGGGAGGGGAGAGAGGAAAGAGAGAAGCGGAGCCTACTGTCCTCTTGGCTCCTTACATGCTAAGAGAGCTTTCAGGCTTCCTCAATCCTACTTAACCTTCAGCCACACAGTTTGCATCTGAATACCGTGCTGTTAGATAACAATAGTGTGCCCAGATCCGGGATGACCTCGAGGGCAGGGAGACTCCACCCATCACGTATCTCCCGGGGAGAGGCGGAAATACCCGAGCTAGCCGAGCTAGCTCAGTCTGACCTTCTCGAATCCCCGCTGTTCATGGAGGGCTTCGTAAGACTCTAAGATTTAGAAGTCCCACTTTTACCCGCCCGAGACCATCCACACGGATTTGAACTTCTAATCCCAACAACTCACATAACTCAGGCTTCCATATGACTCACTCAGGTCCCATGGGCTTATTAATGAATATTCATTCCCATTTAAATTATCATTTGAGCCAGCCTCCTTTTGGAGTTTCCTTGGCAAAGATACAAAAGTAGTTTGCGATTTCCTTCTCCAGCTCATTTTACACATGAGGAAACTAAGGCAAACAGAGTTAAGTAACTTGACCAGGATGACACAGCCAGTGAACAATGAAGGCCAGATTTGAAGTTAAGGTTTTTGGATTCTGAATCCAGCACTCTATCCATTATACCTCCTAGTTGGCCCAATAATACAAAATTTTTAAACAATCTGGCATTTATATAACACTTGAAGGTTTGCAAAGGCTTCATGTATGTTAACTCATTTAATTTTTACAATAACTCTACATAGTATGTAAGTATAATTATTTCCCTTGGAATTATATCTGAAAAAAGACATTTGGCCAATCCTCTATGGAAGATTTGTATAAGGATATCATCTTGAATAGCATAGAATGGGAAATAAAAAGTCAGTTCTAAATAAATGGAAAAACATCATTTGCTCATGGGTAGGCTGAGTCAATATAATAAAAATGACTATTCTACCTAAATTAATTAATTTATTTAGCACCATACCCATTAAACTATCAGATAATTATTTTCTAGAGATAGATAAAATAATTTCAAAATTCATCTGGAAGAACAAAAGGCCCAGAATATCAAAAGGGCTAATGAAAAGAAATGCTAGGGAAAGTGGCCTAGCACTACCAGATCTCAAATTGTATTATAAAGCAGCAATTATCAAAAGCACTTGATACTGGCTAAGAAACAGAAGAGTAGACCAGTGGAATAGCTTAGGTGCTCAAGACATAGTATGCAAGGAATATAGCAATCTCCTGTTTCATAAACCCAAGGGCCCCAGCTTCTGGGATAAGAATTCACTGTTTGACAAAAATTGCTGGGAAAACTGCATAACAGTGTGGTGGATACTAGGCATAGACCAATGCCTGACACCGTACATATGTAGGTATAAAGATTAATACCATGGACAAACTGGAGGAGCAAGGAATAGTATATTTATAGATTTATGTAGAAGGGAAGAGTTTTGACTAAAGAACTGATAGAAAGCATTATGAAGTATGAGAGAGATAATTTTGATTATATTAAGCTGAAAAGTTTTGGTACAACCAAAAACAATGCAACCAAAATTTGGAAGGATGTAGTATACTGGGAAAGAATTTTTATAGCTAATCTAGGGGATAAAGGCCTCATTTCTAGAATATATAGGAACTGAGTCAAATGTACAACAATACAAGTCATTCCCCAATTGATAAATGGTCAAAAGATATGAACAGGCAATTTTCAGAGGAAGTAGTTAAAGATATCTATAATTATATTAAAAAATGCTCTAAATCATTATTCATTAGAGAGATGTAAATCAAAACAACTCTGAGGTACCACATCACACCTATAAGATTGGCAAACATGACAGAATAGGAAAATGATAAATGTTGGAGAGGATGTGGGAGAGTTGGAACACTAATTCATTGTTGTTGGAGCTGTGAGCTCATCCAACCATTCTAGTGAGCAGTTTGGAACTATGCCCAAAGGGCTACAAAAATGTGCATACCCTTTGACCCAGCAATATCATTTCTGGGACTGTATTCCCAAGAGATTATAAAAATGAGAAAGGCTTCCACATGTACAAAAATATTTATAACAGCTCTCTTTGTGGTGGACAAAAACTGGAAATCAAGGGGATGCCCATCAGTTGGAGAATGACTGAATAAATTATGGTATATGAATGTAATGGAATACTACTGTGCTATAAGAAATGATGAACAAGAAGAATTCAGAGAGTCCTGGAAAGACTTATATGATCTGATGCTGAGCAAAATGAGCAGAACCAGGACAACTTTATGCACAGCAATGACCACAGCGTAAGAGAGTTTTTTCTGGTAGACTTGGATCTCCATAGCAATACAAGGACTTAAAAAAAAATCCCAGTAATCTTCTAAGGCAAAATGCCTTC